>NC_056624.2:175361467-175993610 GCF_002870075.4 Lactuca sativa | reverse complement strand
CATTTTTTCGTAAACCATGAGTCATACAAAACATAGTCATAAATGAGAGTATTCAATATCATCTCTCAACATAATATCCATGGATAATGTGTACGATCACGCTGTTTCCTTGCCTTGATCATCTGATGTTACCTAAAACCATGAAACCAAACTGTAAGCCAAAGCTTAGCGAGTTCCCCCATGATACCCTACACAACAAAACATATACAATTATGCACATTGGATCGATAATCATTAGACTGGATTAACCTCGTTTCCATAATCATCAGACTAGATTACCCCTGGCCCACAGTTATCGGACTAGACTGCCCCCACCCACAGTCATCAGACGGGATTGCCCTGGGTTTGTTGGCTTACAGCACAAAGCAGTAAAACCTCAACCCAACCGTACTATGTCGACATATGCAACAGATAAACAATAACTAGCAAGTACATATAATTATACAGATCTACCAATCTAACAAATCACTACAACACAGCAACATCCTATACACATGGATACATAACATAATCTAGTGGGTTGGCATTGGCGCCTTCGACCCACATGTACAGTGAGGAAAACTCACATCAAAGTCCATAATATAGCAGTAACGCACTGATCTAATAATCAGCTCTACAAGTCACCTATCCAATAAATAGTGACCAAGCCTCAATCCACAGCCCAAAATACTCCATTTGGGCTAAGGTCAAACTTGGTCGAGGTTAATGGTCAAAGTAAATACTCTACGGTCACTCAGCCAGCCGTCACGTTGTCACTATCTATTAGTCACGTTGTGGCCTAATAAAACAAAATAATCATGGATCTATCATTGTCACATCATGACAACCCAAGTTGTCACGTCATGACGACGTTCTGGACAGTCTTGAGCTTTAAGCTCTTAATCCTTTAAGCCTTGCAATACAGACCTTCTAGAAGGCTTTTGGTATCCTAGAACACCATAAAAATCATAGGTTTTTGGACATGCATGTCTAATACATGTCCCAAACACAAGCTAGGGCAAAACAAGGAAAGAATGGGGTTAGGACCTCATGCAAGAGTCCTAAAACTCTACCATACTTCAGATCCAACACTTATCTCAGCAAAGGCGCACTGGAGATTCATAAAGTTGGCAACTTTATGGACCCTCAATACTCTATCAAGCCTAAACATGAAAGATGGCACATAAAAACCTAGATCTAAGCTTATAGACTCATAAAGCATTGAACTTGGAAACTCACAAGGGTCCAGAAAGTGTGAAATTTGGATGATAGTGAAGCTTGAACGTTGAGTTGATGCACCAAACTCTATATCTCCTTCTTCTTGGCTAGAAAACACGCAAATGGAGCTCAAAATCAACTATGGAGGATTAGAGTTTCAATGGGAAGTGTAGGGAGGTGATAGAGGCTGAGAGTGGGCTAACCTCAACCCTCATTTCCCTTAAATAGGGGAGAAATCCCCAAAATTAGGGTTTGGTTTCGCAACAGTTGTCACATCATGACCCTCATGTGGTCACGTCGTGTCATCCAAAGGATATGTGCGTTTTAAGGGGCATGGTCACATCGTGACAGGCAAGTGCTCACGTCGTGACCAAGGCTAAAAACTCAAATAAAAATTTGTTTAATAATTCAAGAAAATGTTTACCTAAACCCGATTGTTATATTAACACGAAAAAAAATAATTTGTGTAACACGACACAACAAAACACAACATGTTTATAGCATATTATACGAAAACACAAATTTATATGAGTTTATATTAGACTATTATACATGAAACATAAAAACTAACATGTCAAAAGATATTAATTTGTTTTTTGTGCTATTTTTATGCAAGTATTTACGGGTTGCATGACACATATTTTACCTATTTTATGTGTTTAAAACAAAAAGGTTTGTGTCTGACATGTGTAAAACACGAATTTGAAATACGACACGAATAAACACAGCATACGAATTTTCAAAACCATATACGAAAAAATATGGTGTATTGAAATGGTCCGACTCAAAACAAGTCATAAAAAAGATGTATAAACAAAGACAAAGAAAGAAAGTCCAAATGTAAAGAAACTCCTTTAGAGAACCAAACAAATTAGTACTGTAACAGTTAATGGATTTTAAAACAAAGAAATAATTGGCAACCAGATCTAACAGTGAATTATTTATTTATAAATAAATGGTATTAAACAACATATAAATTAATAAAAATAAAAAAGGAGATCAGATCATACAATAAAATAAAATAAATAAAATGAGGAAAAAATGGATACATTAGGGCCTAGAGCCAGCTGAAAACAGTCCACCCCAACACCAAGCTCCCGACCACCATCTGCACACCCTTTAATCTCTCTGCTCCACTCTGCAATTAATAGGTTCTCAACTATATCAGTATATTATAATCATCAACAACAATTACCAAATTAAATAAATAATCATGTAATGTAATTATCTGTTCTCACTAGATCCAAATACTACTACTAGATCCGATCTCGATCTTTTGGGGAAAAGATAAAATTATTAAATTAAATCAAGTCAATCTGAATATATAAAACATGGTGATGCTTATTGCATGGATCTCAATGTATATGAAATCATGTTTGATTAGACAAACATATAATCGGACATGGAAGATGATCAGATCTAGATGAATGTTTGCATTAAAGGAATAAGTAGAGTAGGTAACAACCGTTGATGGATTAAAGGAATGACGGAATGAGTAGTAGTAGGTAGAAACTTACGTCGTCGGCAATGGCGGAAGAAGGACCGGGGGACAGAGCGTCGCTAGGTCCAGGAGCTTCACTAGGAGGAGCAGGTGGTCCCATCATATCCGGTGAAGGCGCCGGAGACGATGCAGTATGCTTTTTGGTCTTCTTCTTGGTAGGTGCAGGAGCAGGAACTTCGGCAACCGGAGCCTCAACTGGAGCAGCCGTTGGTTCCGGAACTGGAGGAGATTCAACTACTGGAGGTGGAGATTCAACCACTGGAGGCGGAGCACTAACTGGCACTGCAGCAGGTGGAGAGCTCACCGGTGGAGGAATAGCGACCGTCGGTGGAGCTGCAACCGGAGCGGCAACTGGTGTTGTGGCAGGAGCAGGAGTAATAGGCTTGGAAGGTGAAGCCGCAGGAGTAGTGATCACAGATGACGGCGGAGCTAGCGTCGGGGAAGCGGCGGGAGATTGACCACCGACGGCGGCTACAATGACGCATATAAGCGCGAGAAGAAGAGCGTTTTTCCGGTCCATTTTTTTGTTTTTATTTTAATTTTGAAGAGAGATCGATCGGGAGAAAGGGGTGGAATGATAAGCGGAGATGACAGGTATAAGTAGCCGTTAGTGTTGAACTTGTGTGGGACCCACGCCACGTATACATACAAATTATCATTAGCTAATTGAAGACTGTAATACACTTATTGGTGGGACCAGTTTTTGTTTCCCATGTGAAATTGGATTAGGTTTTTCTTTCGTAATTCGCACAAACTTGATGTTTAAAAAAAATAATATACCAGTAAAAATTTATGTTGTTTTTAAGAAAAAATTATTATATTTTATAAAGTGAATAACATAATAATCGACATTTACCCTGTTTGGTAATTAGATCGAAAAGTAGTTATCCGATAAATGATAAATGATAAATGATAAATCCAAGTTGTTTTGAGCGTCTGTAAGCTGGCACCGACAATTTGAGTACCCGTTGGGAATGTGGCTGTGATTGTGGTATAATTGCAAGGGTAGTAAAGTAAATTGCACGAAGAACCTTTAAGTTGGGATTAATTTGCAAATTAGACCTTTTAAATTTAGACTTGTTTTAAAAAAAGGGTAATTACTAATCTATCCAAATTAGAGAAGTAATTAACTATTTTTAGCCAAAAATTAGGAATTGTCCCAAAATAACTCACGAAACCGTAGGTATTCTGTTTCGCAAAAATTACTATTGTTTCGTGTTTTGTATAAAAAAATCATTTTGAAGATATAAAATCTAAGGTTTTTTAAAATTTATGGTTTTCTTTCTATAAACTACAGTTTCTCAAACTGTAGGCTACAGTTTCGTATGAAAACTACAGTGTACAAGTTTATAATACACAGATTTTGCATTATGAACTTGTACACCATAGGCTTCGTATAAACCTACGGTTTTATATTTTTTTCGGTATTTTTCAAAAGAAATGTTATCCCCATATACAAAACTACTCCTAATCAACAATATGGTAAAATTTTGATTAAAAATGGGCGTACCTTTTTGTTCTTCGGATGCTTCATTGAGAGAAAATAGTAGATAACGGAAGAAAAAATGAGGAAAAAATAACATAATCTTAAAAAAAGACATTATATATTATGTTTCAATGGGTCACAAAACAGTAGACGAGCCACGAAAGAGTAGCTCTTTGCGACGAAAGAAAAGTTTTCTCACGTTGACCGTAGTCAACCCTAATCAATTTACTGTTTCATGGGCTGGTTTTGACTAATGTGTTTTTTTTTTGCTGATTTTGGATAAGTAATTAGTGTTTTGGCTGATTAGTATCTTCCTCTTTTAAAAACAGGTTTTTTAATTGAACCAGAATGTTGATTCGGTTCTGTTTCAACTTTCAACCACCAGTTTAACCAGTTTCATTATGTATTTTTTATTTTCATACATACATGTATATAAAATGAAGAATTTAACATCCATAAAAATAAATCTTTATCATAATGAACAATATTATAAAATCATAAACATAACAGTTTAAAATATTGGTTTCCAAGTTGAAAAGATCAATGTCGGACCAATTTATGGTTTTAGTCAAAGTCTTGTCCGGTAGTGGTGTGTGTTGTTAGTCTTAGGTAGTGTTTGTTTTTTGTCTGTAAATCTACATGGTCTCTTCTGTCTGCGCTGCGCAAACATTAGCTTTCGCAGACTGTTTGTTTTTTTTGAAGACTGCAGACCTAAAAATGTATGCGCGTCCTCTTTTTGGCGCAAATGTGGACCAGAGTCTTCTAACATCTTCTAGCTTAAAAAAATATATATCTTTATTTTTTTAAAGTTTTTTTTTTTTAATTTATATTTTTCCAACTTTATTAATGATAAACAATTTCAAAAAAAAATTACAAAACTTAAAAAAAAAAACGTTCAACGATACAAACATGATATTTTTGATAAATTTATAAATAAAGATTTGTTACAGTAATAGTCATTGAAGTTGTTTATATAAATATGAAAAAAAAAATCATAATATATTCTTATATTTTTTTGCCAAATTTTATAAAACATTATTTAATACAGTGTCATCAATTTCTCAAGAAAATATTTATGGTACGTTTTTAATGGATTTAATTGAAAAAATTGAAGTTTATTTCCATCCATTTATGTATCAAATTCTTTGATTACTAATTATAATGTTTAGTTATAACTTTGCAACCAAAGTTGTTGGTTTTTATCAAATATATACGTTAATTCATATCATTTTTATTTTTATTTTTATTTTTTATACAATAATACATAAAAGTTTATCTAGATTCGTTAATTATTTATAACAAAGTCAAAAATATTAAAAAATCACTTTGAAGTTTAAAAAAATCAGTTTATTTAGATTTCAGTTTATTTTAGTAGCCCGCAGATGTTAAAAAAATAAACAGTCTTTTTTTTTCAGACTGCAGACGTTTGGTCCACCTCTTCTACTGCAGAGGTCTATAGATATGGTCCGCAGACTGCAGACATTTTGACTCAGAAAAAACAAACAACACCTTAGAGTTGGAGTAGAAGCGCACAATTCATATCCCGATTCTCAGATATTCGAATAAATTTAAATAAAATTATTTTTTTGGTTATATAATATCCGTACCCGTACATGGTAAATTCTTTCACGAGATACGAATTAGATACCTAAAAATTGAAGCAATTTTTTTTTTTTTTCAGATTTTGTTTTGTTCCAAATATTTATCAAAAAAAAATCTATCATTTAAATCTAAAATCTGTAACAATACAGATTGAGAGATTAGATCCATCAGATTATTCGAAGACAAAATTCAATTATATCCGAACCAACTAAGAGAATTGATTCGATTAAAATCCTGATTTTGTGCACTTCTAGATCCAAGATGCTCCATTTTATTCGTTTTATAAGCAAAAATGTTTGAAAAACGTATAATAATAATTTTAACAATAGTGTGCATTAGGTGTTATGTCTTGATCCATGGCGGCGTGGCGCCTCTAGGCCCTCTACCACCGTTTAGCGGGTCCTGGCGGTGGAAATACTTGTCATGTGATACACTCTCCACCCTTCCTCATGGATGATATATGCAAAATGGTGACAAACAAAGATGAAACCATGCCTTTTAGTATACATATGTTTTTTTTTCTTTCTTTTTTCTTTTTTTTTACATATATATTTTGTAACAAAAGCAATATTTGATAAATATGGTAAAAATCAGATTTACTTTTAATGTTGCTTGAACAAAAGTATGAATTATAAAGATAATTTTAAATTTTTAATGGTCTAATCTTTTATGAAAACAAACATATATCAATTGACAATTCAATGCTAAACGTTGTTAAGGGAATAAACAAATGTGACTTGAAAATACAATCGGTTTAAAATAATGTTATGAATTATATTTACAAGTTATAATAGTTTTATTAGGCTATAGAGAGTGGTCATCACCAACCCACTGAAAAAGTGTTGTCACATCTGCGCCACGTCATCTTCACTACAAACCCACTAGACATAGGAAATGGTTATCACTTATCACTCCATAATTTTTATGATTAAATTAAAAACAAACATAATTTAAAACATAATAAAATATTTTGTATTAATTGAAACCACATTACAATAATTAAAAAAAAACATAGAAAATTAAACAAAAAAATAAACATAAAAACACATAGAAAATTAAAACTAAAATACTAAAAAAAACATAAAAATAACATAGAAAATTAAACCAAAATTACTAAAAAGCATAAAAAACATATAATCTAGTTGCGATATTTGTCAAGAACTTATTATTCAATTTTTTAAAACGCCCTTAAATTTTCGGCTCGAGATTCGGTTGTTGCACTATGTTTATAATTTGAAGACCGGTGAGTGCCACTTTTCACTGACAAGCTTCCTCCGTTGATTCAAAAATAAAATCCAAAAAATTTAGAGTTTTGTCTATTTTCCCCGCTAGTACGTCCTCGTTGGTTGATTTTTCGCTTGAAGACACTCCCTTTCTCGCTTTGTTCATTCCCGGTGGTCGACGAAGTAGGACGTCCGGTGGACCCTCACCCTCGGCGGCGTCGAACTCATGATTGAGGTCGAGGTTAACATCAATGTCTGACTCGGACGTTCTCGGCCTTTTGTTGGAGCCGGTGGTAGATATCGAATGCGTCGTATCCGGATTAAGGACCTATTTTGGACCATTGCGACAAATTTCCCACGCTTTTTGGCTGGCAAATGGTTTACCATTGTTAGTAATTTTGAATTGGTACAACGCGATTGATAAAATGTTGAAATCGTTGCTGCCATTTTTATGCATATTTTTAAGATTGTCAAATACGCCGTTAAATTTGGTGCAAGTCGTTCAAAGGTTACACCATTTTGCATTGATTGAGTCGTAAGTTCGGCTCATTTGTCTTCCTAATAACGTGTGGAAGTGGTCTAAAACATGATTCCAAAAGCTTTGAACTGTTTGCATGTTGCCGACATCCTCGTCTTGTGATATGAAAATCCAAACTTTAGCTAAAGTTTCCTCATCCTCCTCGATCCATTGCGCACTTTTCTTTTTCCTTGAATCTTTTGATTTTATTTTTGCCTTCTACGACTTGATTGTTTTTCTTCAACTCGTTCATCGTCGTCATAGTTGAGGTTTATAGGTTGAGATTGAGATAATGGAACTTGAGGTGGTTGTGAAGTTTGTTGATGTTGGGAAGTCTGGGGTTGAAATTGCGGAGAAGGTTGTTGTTGAAAGGTTTGAAATTGAGGTTGACTGAGTCGTGGTGGTGGTTGTTGTTGGTAATAGTGTGGGTGGTATGGAAGATTGGTGAATAGAGGTTGTTGTTGAATTGAAGATGTTATCAATTGCGTCTAGCTAAGATTTGCTAATGGATCATTTGGAGGGTTTGGGTAGGTGAGGTATTCTAGTTTGGATCCATAAAAATATGTGAGGAATAAGTATTTTTTGATGAATATGTGTGTTTGTGTTGAAAGGGTGTATGTATGTTTGAAATGAAAAATGAGTGTTACATATAGAGAAAGTTGTTAGTAATTGAATAATTTTTTTAAAATGTATAAATGGTCAAATGCTCAAAACGATCAAAAAAGAGAACAACCAATCAGATCAAGTGTCCCGGCCCGTCTCCATGTCGACGCCACAATCAAAGCACCGGGGATGGGGGCGGTGTCCATGCGTCTTGGGGGCTGACACGTCAACCTCCCACGTGTCTCCCACCTTTCATATCAGACAGCCTTACAAGCGAATCCATTGTCTTTTTCTTTTGTTTTTCATCCAACTTTTTTAAAATGAAAAAAATCATGTCAAACACATGTTAATTTTGTTCCCAAAAAAATCACACTGCTGTTCTCGTTCACATAAACATGTAATAAGAAATAAAAGATCTAATGTTTCTTATCAAATGAGATCAAATCTCTAGAAGGCTGTTCAAATGTCTCCTGACCAACATTTTTTGTCACATCGTTATTAATACACGTTGAATAATTTATTTGGTAAGACATACCATTCTTGACATTACTTTGACACAAGTAGTTATGGGGAAATGTTATAACTATTTGTTCCATTAGGATATTTATCTTTTTCAACCTAGTGTCATGTCACTCCTACATTAGTTTTTCTTCTCTTCATTTTTTTTAATTTTTCTCTATCCGCAAGGCATACACATAAAAAATTATCTTTCTCATTCAAAAAAATACAAAAATGTTCCCTATGATTTTTCATTTTATATGGCTAAGATCCAAACGTTTGAAAAGTTATAGATTTGGTGTAACACCATGAATTTTCAAACAAATTTTTTCATTTTAAAAATCACTTATTCTCATAACATAGTTCACAAAACCCCAAATGACAATATTTTCAAAAGTACATATTCAGAAAATGTTTTAAACATAATCCAGGATCCACAAAATATAACTCTGTCTCATGTGTACAATCAAGTCGGCGCCTTCCCGTGATCCTGAGAAGTACCTGAAACACATAACACATAACACGGTAAGCACGAAACTTAGTGAGTTCCCCAAAATACCACACACATCTCATTAGCCTCTCATGGCTATATTAAAATAAGACCATCTTGTCAATGTGTCTCAGTGGAACCCTCCGATCCCACAACTCAGGTGGACCCTCCGGTCCTAACTCAGTAAACTCAGAATAATACACATCATAAATCACAAAGACATAATGCAAGATATCACAATACTCAATATAAACACATAAGACCCTCCGGTCACACAAAAAGTTACCACTCTAGGTAAGTATAGTGAGAAGACTCACCTCGTAAGCAAGCAAGGAACTAAATACCCCTCGAACAGTCTAAACCCCGCCTACATGTAATAAGCATCTCTAATTAAAACTTAAAGATCATAACTCTAAATAAACTCATGTTAGTCCCTCTTTAACTCTTGGGATGGGTAAAAGACCATTTTACCCCTCCATGACCTCCATCCCTCAAGTTTGACCAAACCCTAAAGTCAACAGAACTCAACACTCGAGTCAACAGTCCATGTTAACCCAACTCGTCGAGTGCATCTATGCAAATTGTCGAGTCCCTTTTGTTCCTCAGAACCCTCATGAAGGTCCAACTTAACTCGCCGAGTTGACCCGTCAACCCACCGAGTTACAGTGTGTTCAGACTCATCGGGACAAACTTCAACCAACTCGTTGAGTCAGCTCATCGACTCGCCGAGTCCCTTAAATTGAATTCTCATTCAGACGTTTTAAGGCAGAACTGATACCCCATACTCCGGATCTATCTTCCTAAGGCTCGAATGTCACGTAAAGCTGCAAGCTTTACGTGCATGCATGGTATATTAGGCTCATAATGCCAATACAAACTCCAACAAGGGCTAGATATACAAGAGCTTGCCTCCAACTCAATAAAGCTCTAGTCTTTGGACTCACAAGGCTCCTTACAGTCCAGATCTGAGGTTTCAACCTCAAGCCACGCTCAAATGACTTAATGACACAAGATGGGTGAGAAAAAACCCTAAAAACTCCCTAAACCAAGATCTCATAAGGAAATGATCAACTTCGCATCTTTTTACCTCCAACTGAAGCAAATCTCTGAGGAATCTCTGGATCCAAAAGCCTCCTCTTGATCCAAGCTTGATGTTCTCCACTTTTCCTCCAAAAGATCACAAAAATGCCCAAGATTAACTATCGTCTCTCTCTTAGCTCACTCTAGGCGATTAGGGTTTCACATAGGGGAGTTGGGTGGTTGGTAAGGTGGAAAAGAGGGCTTAAGGCCCTTTAAATAGGACACAAACCCGGGGATTTGTGGTATTATATATATATATATATATATATATATATATATATATATATATATATAATACCTGAGAGACGGGACGTTACATTTGGTTGTTTTCAACAAGTTTTGTTGTGTTTTTGGTCCCTTTACAACGAAACTACAATGACCATTTTCACATATCTTCTTTTTAATTTTCTTGAATTATTATATATTAAAAAATATTATTTTATAAGATTATTAATTTCTTTTAGAGTAAATTACTGAAATCGTCCCTGTGGTTTGGTCAAAATTGCACATTTGGTCCCTAACTTTTTTTTTCACTCGGATCGTCCCTTTTGTTTGATTTTGTTGCGTTTTTCGTCCCTATGGTTTGGTAAAAATTGCATGTTTGGTCCCTAACTTTATGTATGTAACAGACGAAAAATGCAACAAAATCAAACCACAGGGACGAAAAACGCAACAAAATCAAATCATAGGGACGATCCGAGTGCAAAAAAAAAAGTTAGGGACCAAACGTGCAATTTTGACCAAACCACAGGGACGATTTCAGTAATTTACTCTTTCTTTTAATTAAAAATTTTTTAATTTATTCATTATTGGATTATTTTATATGAATAAATGTTATTTTTAATGTATAATATTTATATATTAATAAATAATACCTTTTTGGGTTATTAATTTATTTTAGTTAATTTTTTTATTAAAGTAATTCTTTTTTATTAGATTACTATATATTAAAAAATATTATGTTTAATGTATAATATTTATATCCTAATAAACATTAATTTATTGTATTATTAATTTTTTTTGTTAAGTTTTTTTAATTTTTTTTTTTGGAATAATTCTTTTTTATTCTATTATTACTTTAATTTATTATTTTCTTAATATAATAAATACTATTTTGTTGGGTTATTAGATTATTAGTTTATTTTTAATGTATACTAATAATTCTTTTTAATTTAATTAGTTTCACCACAAAGTCGTCAGAATAAGCAAAAGTGTTGCCTCTCATCATCAAATATCATCAGGGTCACCACAAAACATCTTCATCAGAGGTCGGACAAAAACTCACAAACTTTTTCCAACCAACGATGACGATAGTCACCTGCGATAACACCACTACCATCACCCGATCACTACCACCATTTTTAATGTTTATAGGAGTTTGTTGCATATTGTGTGTGATATGGAGGATTCCATCGGATTGTAAGGAGGTTGTCGTAAGTGGCTACCAGTGATGTTCCGTGGAAAAAGTTAGTAGGATTTACGTCGAACATTTGATGAAAGTGTTTAACAGTGATCCGGACGATTTCCGTTGATGAGAGACGGCGTTTTTGCGTATTCCGACAACTTTTTTGGTGGAACTAATAAAATTAAAAAGAATCAATATCATACAATAAAAATAAATTAACAATACAGTAAATAATATTTATTATATAAAGAAAATAATAAATTAAAAGCAATATTCCAATACAAAAGAATTAAAATTTTTAACTAAAATAAACTAATAATCTGATAATTTATTATTTATTAGGATATAAATATTATAAATTAAAAATATTATTTATAAATCCAATAAAAAAGAGTTACTCCAATAAATAAAATTAACTAAAATAAATTAATAATTCAATATAATAATATTTATTCATATATAATAATCCAATTAAAATAACCGATAACACAGAAATTAAAAAAAAAATAAAATAAATTAATAATCTAATAAGACAATATTTATTAATATATAAATAATATGTACTAAAAATAATATTTATTAATTTATAATAATTTAATAAAAATAAAAAGAAGATATGTAGAAATGGTCCTTGTAGTTTGGTTGCAGAAATGGTCATTGAGGGTAAAATAGTAATTTTAAAAAAGTTAATAGCCAAGATGTTAAAATTAACGGATGATGGTGTAACACCCTGAATTCAGAAAGTCAAGAAAGGAAAGAAAAACCCCAAGTCAAGAGGTCTACTCGTCGAGCCCAGGGAGGAACTCGACGAGTAGGAGTGAGTCTCGTGTCGCGGATTAAGTGGCTGACTTGGCGAGTCGGGGGACTGACTCGACGAGTCTGGTCTGGGTTAGGAAATCCTAATTTCGGGACTTGGTGTCCTATTTAAACATCTCATTCTCATTTCCTCATCCTCCTGGATGCTCTCTCAAGACCAGATCGAAACCTTAGTGCCTTCCATGAGTTTGTGAGACATTGTGAGCATTTTTGAATGTTGAGAAGCTTGAAGAAGAAGGTGAAGCATTGGGGATATAAGAAGAGATTAGTAGATCTAGAAACCTCTTGCATTCTCCCCATTTTCTGGTAAGAAAGCTTCCACCTTGATCATTATGCATGTAGATCTCTTCTTTGTCACTTTTAGGGGTTTTTGGTCCAATAACCCTAGCATGAGAGGAATGGACGTCCCAAGGGCTTGTGTTTTCAGATCTAGCACCACTGAAGGCTGTTATGACATAAAGGTGTAAGCTTTATGCCATAGGAACCCCCCATGCATGCTGTTAACCCCCATTTTGACCCTTCAAGCTCAAATGTTTCATGCAAGCACGTAAAGTTTATGACTTTACGTGTTATATCTGCCTTAGGAACACAGATCTACCTTTTGGTTAAGTTTTGCACATCAGGAATCGACTTATGGGCTTGGTCATTTGTAGACTCGACGAGTCAGTTTTGGGACTCGGCGAGTCATGGGTTAATTCCCCAAATCAGTTCGGGGTTCAAAGGAACCCAGTTGAGTTTAGAAGAGATTAGATGAGTCCAGAGGAGCAACTCAACGTATTAGGACATAACCATGGCCTAGAAACCATGGGACTCGACGAATGGAAGAACACACTCGGCGAGTCCAAGACAATCTCCCAAACCATGAAGATAGACTCGACGAGTTGTTCATACAACTCGGTGAGTCATAGATTGGACATGTTCATATGATGAAGATAGACTCGACGAGTTATTTATACAACTCGGTGAGTCAGTTAAAGGTTGTCCTGATATCATGAATAAAGGAGAACCCGTCGAGTTCTTGCTAAACTCGGCGAGCAAAATCGGGTTAAGGACAAATGAAGGACTAAGGGACTCGACGAGTTGGCGGGCTAACTCGGCGAGTCAGGTCAACTGGAAGTTGACTTTGACCAAGATGTTGACTCTAGCCAGGGGTAAAATGGTCATTTTACCCTGACAATAGTTATCAGTGTTTTGATTAAGTGTCATTATGGAAATTATATTCGGGGAGTCGTCGGAGCAGCAGTCAGACATTTCCCGCTCAGTATTTCAGCAGTCAGCTACGCGATGTGAGTTTCCTTCCGATAGGAGCGGGTCTACGGCCACAATGCCGACCCGTTTAGATGATAGTAGTTTCGGACTTGGGTCCGATGCCGGGGTAGTCCCGAGAAGTAGTTTGTATGCTTGATGTTTCTATGATTCATGCATGTATATGTGATTATGTTATATGTTACGATCATGTTTATGTTATGTTCAGTTTAATCCGGACTTTGGTCTGATGTAGCGGGCAAGGCCCTAGTTATTCCGGACTTCGATCCGATGCAGGGGAGAAGTCCTAGTTAGTCTAGACTTTGGTCCGATGCAGCAGGCAAGGCCCTAGTTATTCCGGACTTTGGTCCGATGCAGGGGGCGAGGCCCTAGTTAGTCTGTACTTCGGTCCGATGCAACGGGCAAGGCCCTAGTTATTCCGAACATCGGTCTGATGCAAGGGGTGATGCCCTAGTTAGTCCGGACTCCGGTCCGATGCAGCGGACAAGGCCCTAGTTATTTCGGACTTCGGTCCAATGCAGTGGGCGAGGCCCTAGTTAGTCCGGACTTCGGTCTGATGTAGTGGGCAAGGCCTAGTATTTGCTTTATATATTATTGTATGGTATGTGGTAGTTTGGGGGAGCTCACTAAGCTTCGTGTTTACAATTTGCAGTTTTGGTTTCAGGTACTTTCACTAGCAAAGGGAAGGGCTTGGGATGATCGCATGACACACACCACAGTCTTCAGCTTGGGAGTTTTACTCTGATATTTTGATATGACATTTGACATGAGATTTGATATGTGATAGATATTATGAGATTTTGGAACACATAATTTATGATTTTATACTTTGGTAATGAAATGATGGTTTTAATGATGTTTTAAAAACGAAATTTTTTTGTTGTATTTTGGGATGTTTCAGTTGGACCAAAACCACAACAAAAGATGTTGAAAATAATCAAATCTACAATTTTACAAAGGTTTGGACATTAGCCCCATAAAATAAAAAACCATATGGATCATTTTTGCAATTTTGTCTTCTCATTCCTTCTATTTCTTATAATTTTTCTCATCCACAACACATCAAAAAACTCATTTATCTCATTTCTCGTGATTCATTCATTCTCACTCAATTTTTTTAATAAATTTCTCACTCAATTTTTTTAATAAATACAAACTAATTAAAAACATATAAACTTACAAAATATTAAAAACATACAAAACTAATTCACAAACTAATTAAAAACATAATAGCATATTTACATACAAGTTTTAATGCATAATGTAAAACGAACCAATTGTTGGGCTAAAAATGTTTGAGTGGTTTAGTTAACAAGCATGTTCACCTTTTTTTTAACCTGCTGATTGACGAAATTGTTAAGTAAGAGGCACCTTTGGTTCCCCATCCAATATTTTTTTTTTGAACGGCTAAAATTTTATAAAAAGCAACTAGTAAGGAGCTAGAAAAAAAAAACAGTTATATAGAAATTAAAGGGTTCTTTAACCACTGAGACCAAGACATAAAAAACTTTCGATTCCTAGGAGCTAGAGAAAACCACAAAAAATAATAATCTACCATCATATCAAAAATTAGCTCGTTCCCTTTGCCATTATTCCCAAATAGCACATGGTTTCTATACTTACAGAGAACCTTTATTGTGTACTTCAAAATCTGAAAATATAATAGAGCATCTACGACAAGGGCTTTTTTTTGGAATGAGGAAATTATTAAAAACTAGCAAGATGTTAGTAAAAAAAATTACAAAATCATACAAATTAGAGTTGAATTCTTCGACCTATAAAAAACAGTTCAAAGACCCATTTTATGCCTATTGGAAATCCAAAAAGATAGAATACTCGATTAGCTCATCAAACAACCAATATTTCCTCCGCTTCACCTTTCTAAAAATGAAAGAATTTTGGGACTTCCACAACGCCAACTACAAGTAATTACCAACTTCATCAAAAGCTTTTCTTTGTAACACATACAAGTGCAAACTATCAGCCCAAACAATCAAGGACTCAAGTGTAAGGATATTAGACAATGCCACCCCCCACCTTGCAATATGGGACCAAAACCCCAAAAATGAAGACAAAATACATGGTAAATGCACGTACAAATCAAGCCGATTTGAGGTCTACGACAAAAGCAAATATGAGACCCTTCAAAATACCAAAAATTATAATCAATAAAAGTATAGTAATGTTTAACAATTGTATTAGAATAATATATATGTATAACTGAAATTGAGCTTATAGGATCTCATTCCAATCTTCCAAACATCTCTTCAACGTTTTTACTCCTTGTTTCCAAGAACATGTCTCGCCACGTTAGAGGAGTTTTAGAATCGTGATCACACAAACTTACTAGATTTTGTACCCATGCACCTAGCGCCAAATCAAGCTTTCAAACAAATTAAGCAACCTAATCCGCCCATATCATATTCATGGTATATCTCCCATAACGCATCTGCGGTTTTGGTATCTTTATTCTTTCTCAAAACTAACCATAACTTTGAAGCACCTTAAAACTTAAGAGATGAAAGAATAAAAAATAAGTGATTAAAATATTTCACTTACCATTATACTTGGACTCGTATACGAGATAACAGAGTCATAGACATCAAGAAATCAGTATTAAAGAAAATTATATTTCCCTTCCATTCATGATTCTACTACTACGTGTCATCAACTGTTGGGCCATGCCAACTTAAGATCTATAGATACTAGGGCTGTCAAATCGAGTTGTCATGTCATGTTTTTTTCTATAACAACACGACATGACAAGGTTTTGTGTAACATGTAAATGACACGACACAAAGTCGTGTTTTTCTTCACTAACACGAAAACGAACCAATTAAAACACGACACGAAAATATAAAATTACATAACCATTAGTTTATTTAATTCCTACTTAATCATATATAACACGAAAAAAAACCGATAAACACATGTTCAATCATGTCCATTGTGAACATGACACGATACAACATCGTGTTTTTTAAACTTGACACGAACACAGCACGAACACAAGTTCGAATTTTGATTTCGTCATGATTACATTTCGTGCCGTGTTATAAATTGACACCCCTAAACAATCCAATCTTTAGAGATAAAAATATTTTTAGAAAGACATTTTTGCGATGCATGTTGTATTCAAAAACAAGTTCATGCTTCTCGTTGAATAATTAAAAATCCATGTATTTGCTACTAGGGTGTTGGAATTTCCATATGGATGTTTTTGGTCCCTCGGCAGTCAAAGTTACAGAGAAAACTATTACTCCTTGGTGATAATATGATTAGTTCTACTGATGCTGACCATGATAGAGAATTTAATAATGAGTTTCACTTTTGTGCTTATTGTGATGAATACGGGGGGTATCCTATAACGCCCACAAAATTGAGATGAGATAGTTTTGTACCTTATGAGAATTATTAATCCTTTTAATTTAATTATCAAACGGTTATTAATGTCTGTAGGGTATCCCCGAAGTACAATTATTGTAAAATGGACAACATTCGGAAGGCCAAATACAATTTACATATGGGATACTACAGAAGCTAAGTCCTAATATTGTCTTAACACTTAGAAACAATGATAACAGTTATCATTACCCACATCCACAATTTTCACTTTCAATCCATTATCCATGTGAGATGGTTAAGTTTTCCCACTTTTTAAGTGCTTTTTTTTTCTGTCATGTGGGTTATTACTATTACAATTTTACAATATAACAGGTCAACGTGAACGAGTCTGGAGTAAACAAAAAAAGCTGCAACAAAAAGAAAAAAAAAATGTATAATTTATTTCTAGATAAAAAGAACACAAGCAGCATAAAATTTTGACACATGTTGATCCTAAAAACTAATTTGTATACACCCAATGGAGTAAACCGAAAGAAAATTTCCATTCCTAAAATACATGGATACATCATACAACAACTACAAACAAAGTAAAATACAAACTTAACCACCAACACTTGCGGAAATCTTGGATCAATTAATCACCTAAAAACGTTACGAAAACTTGAATTAAACATGTACATGGTATAGCACAGGGACCAAAGTTGTAAATTATTAGGAGACGAAGAAAAGTAGTTTTTACCTTTTTTAGGTGGAATATGAGCTAAGTGCTGCAACAACTGAACCAGTGGTCTCGAGAGTGGAGGATACATCAGGAATGTCTTTCCATGTGGGAGTGACCTTCAAAGATGGATACAACCAGATCTTGACAGATTCCATGAAAGAATTAGGGCTCAAACTCATAATCGCATCCCAATCCACTTGAACACCTTCCGGAATGTTCCCAGTGAACTCCATGTTAGCAGCCAGAAGCAACCCAAGCATCACTATAAAACCCACAACAGCAGACCCTCTTGAAAGTGGCATGAAGTTGTACCTACAATTACAATTATATTATTATAACATTTTATTTAATCATGAAATTATAAAACATTATTGGTAATTGGTATTACCAGTAATAAGTCATCCTTAGGATTGCTTCTCTCACATTTTCAAGGGTACCAAAGTCATTTGACCCGTATGTCTCGCCACAATACGCGTTACACAATACCTGTCCATTAAATGTTTTCTTTTAATGTCGATATTTATGTACATTGTGATTATATTTATTATATTTTAAAAAAAAAAAAATACTTACTTCCCAAGCTGATGTCATTTCGGCATCAAAATCTTCCCATCTAGCAGGTGTACATGGTGTTCTTATTGCAAAGTCAAATCCGCATTCCCCCCTGTGCCACATAAGCAACAATCCTGCTGACTCAGCTCATAATTCATAAACTGGTTTATAGGTAACAAAATTACTTACATTTTAACTAGAGTGATCCTTGTTCCTTCAAGTCGTTTCCTGAAAAGAGTAAAAGATGCAAGAGAATGAGAAACAAAATTAATAGAAATAAAAGTTAAATATGGTTCTTACTTCTTACCCCTCAAAAGCTGTACTGTTACACCAAGTAGCCAACCAGAAATCCTCACCAACAGCTTCATACAGATCAGAGCATGACTCGGCTTTCAAAATCTGAAATTTTGTTTTAAATCAAAAACCAAATAACAATAAATTAAATATCGTATGTTTGGTGATTTTTGTAACGTTAAAACTCACTTCTTTTAACTTCCCATTTTTTGTTAAATCAATCGCGACATCTGCCTTGCTAAACACATGCCCGTTTTCCTTCATGATTGCCTTTGCAACATCTAATGTTCTGAAAAAAAATAACAAACAGTTAGAAAAAAATGATTCTGAATAAAAGTTAAGATTACAGATTACCTTTGAAAATGTGGATAGTAGCGAGTCACTTTAGCTTGCCCGAGAATAAGAGGCGTGTGGGACCCAAATCCAGAATTAAACTCCTCACTTTGTTTAAAAAAAAAATGAAATCAGTATAAGTAGTAAAAATGTTTAAAGTGATAATTAGATAAACATGAATATAGGAAATATTCAAATACCTTAATTTATTAACCCACACAACGGGGTCACAGGGTTCAGATATTTGTCTCCATTTAACAGCTATTGAATAAAGATGAAGCCATGAGAAAACAGATTGACCTGTTGACTTTTCTTCCAAAGCAGTTGAAGTTGATGCTTCTGAGTTATTATTAGTGCTACAAGGAATAATGATTTTCTCTTTTCTTCTTGGTCGTTTTCCATTTTTGGATTTATTATTAGTAGAAAACCTCCATTCAGATTGCAATGAACGCCAAACTTTAGACACCTTTTGTGCAATCTCAATTGCAGCTAAGCCAGCCATACGATGCTGATTAATATATGACAAATAATTAATATCATAAAAATCAATATAAAGTATAAACCCTTTTATTTATATTTATAAATTTATAAATTATCAATTATAAATCACCTGGCGTTTATTAGGCAAGAAGCCTGGGCAATTATACTGGATTGTTTTGCCAATACGATCAGCAGCAAGGAGAAGTGCGATTTTTGGTTTATTAAAATTAAAGTCTTGTTTTTTCAACTTTGCTTTTCTTAAAGGGGGTTGTCTGTAAACTTTTTCACATACATTTTTCGGGTGTAATCTTTTGCACCAGTATTCCTGTAAAAATTAAAACTTTACTACATCTGTTTGATTAAATTGAAATATATTAAGCAAAAAAAAATGTTCACCTTAAATAAAGGGTCAATGTCGCCATCTATATCAAACCAGCAAAATTCGCTATTGATTTTTGCAGAAGTATATAAAGCAATTTCTTTCTGGTTGAGAATTTCATAGAATTGATTATTATTTAAGTCTTAATGATTATTGATTAATCAGTGAATGCAAGATGTGGAACCTGATAGAAGGCTAGGCATTGAAGGACAAATTTGTCCATTGAGTCTAGTTCTAGATCCAGAGCAGCATCATAATCCTTTACCTGTTAGATCACTCATATTGTCACAAACTCAAAAACTACATATGAAAAAAAATAAAATAAAATTATAAGGAGCATATCATACAGCTTCTTTGTATTCTCCAATAGCATGGTGACAAGAAGCCCGTAGATAGAGACACTCTATGTTTGAGCTCTCAATGGTAAGCCCAATTGATAAGTCTTTGATAGCATTTCTACAATAGTAGTTATACATGATTAGCAGATTAATATGTAGTTTTTTTTTTGCTTTTGTTTTTGTTTTTGTTTGTGTTTGTGTTTACTAAACACACCTGTGATCTCCCATAGCATGAAGTAGTAGCCCACGCAAGTGATATCCTTTAGCAAACCTATTATTCATGAAGATTATTAATTATTAGTGATGATAGTTTCTATAAAAAAGCAGGGATAATAATTTTAATTTTAATTTTATGACAGAATGAATGTTTACCTTGCATCAATTTGCAAGACATGTTGAAGGCAATCCAAAGCTTTTTTTGAATTAGCCAAGTCTTGATAAAGCTAATAAAAAATCACATGCCATTAAGCACATTTTTAAGCTACTTGAGCATTTTATTCTTATTGCTAAATGACACCCAACTAACCTGAGCTAAATGACCCCATGCTTCAAGAAACTTTTGATCAATTTGAATTGCTTTCATGTGTGCTTCCTCAGCCTTTTTGTGTTCACCAACTGATGACAATGCCATACCCTGTGTATGTATAACCAATCATGTGTTGTGAGTCTGTTTTTTTTTACTACAAAAAGCAAAATGTAAAAAGTAATGATTTTGAAATTGAAATGGCTAACTAACCAAGTATGTGTAAGCAGATTTGTTATCTTTATCAAGCTTTACACATGCAGACAGGTCCTCAGTGGCAGCATAGTAATCCTTCAGCTTAAAGTTGACAATTCCTGCATCAGTTTCAATGTTAAAAACTTTAAACAGATGGAAACTCTATTAAAAAAATTAACTATTGCAAGTCAAGCATTATCATACCCCTTTCATGCAATATATCAGCTGAGTCTGGCTCAAATTCTAAGGACTTGGTCAAATCTGCAATCGCCTGTACAAAAACCATATAAGGGAAAAAAAAAAAAAGGTGTTCGTTTTTTGTTATAAAAAAAATGTAGAATTGGAAACTGAATGAGTGAAAAGAGGCCCTGACCTCAGCAGATTCCCCTAGAGCAGCTCGAGCCTGCCCTCTCCTTTTCCATGCCTCACCAGCTGATGGATTTGATTGTATTGCCTAAAAAATAAAAAATAAAAAAAAAATGTAAGGGAAGGGGATAATTAAAGCAGCTCTAACCCTCATCACTTTTCAATACTAATGTTTAGGGTTTAGGGTACTTTTGTAAAATCAGCAATAGCTGAATCAAGTTCTCTTTTAAATGCATAGGCTGTTCCCCTTCCTATTAGTGCTTCAGGGTACGTAGGATCTTCTCTCAATATCTGCAATCAGATAAAAGAAAAGAAAAAAAAGAAAGAGATAAAGAGAAAAAACTAAATGTTATTAGATATAAGAGGAAGAAAATCATTGATGCATGTATGATGGATTTCCATGTTCACATAGGTATGAAAACTAAGTTATAGAAATTAAGTTCAAAAGAAGTTTAACCTGATCAAAGATAGATATGGCACGAGCATACTGCCCTTCATTCACCTACAAAAACAGAATGCTCACTTCATACTTGATCTTTTAAGAAGAATAATATAGAAAACAAATAAATAAATAAACATGGATATTTAAGAAACCTGAGCAATTCCACGTGACAGGCGGAAATCGACATTTATTGACTTGGCCTTTGAGATTCTAGTAACAGAGAACTTTTTATTCCGCTTAGCATCATTACTTTGTTCACTGTTCATGTCAGATTTATCATTATCACTCGATTTACTAGGAACTAATGAAATTTTAGTGCTCAGATCAGATTTTTTGCGAGTGTCACTTGTACTAGATCTTGCACCAAAGTCAACAGATATGTTGTAGGTCCCATTTTGTTGCTTTTCATGATTTCCATTAGAACTGACATGATTTTGCTTGCTTTCTATCTCCCTTGAATCCCCAATAGGTTCATAACCAATACTTGACATGGTATGATTATTAGAAGTTTCACTTGTTCTGACTGAATTGTTAGGCTCAGGTTTTGATACAGACCATTCAGATAACTGTTTAGCATCAGCCATACTCTGTTTTGCAGATGTTAAAAGCTCTTCCAGCTCGAGCAGTTGCTTTAAATCTGCAGACTGATGAATAGCATGTTCATAACCTTGTTCCCACACCATTACAGCATCATCTTTTCTTCCCAATGCAGAATATGCATGGCCTGTACAGGTTTTAGTTAGTGGTAATAAAATGGTGTCCTCCTTTATTATGTCCACCCATGGAAAACAACACGAATGGGACTAAAAGAATGAATGTAGAAAATCATATTGATTATATAGAGCTGCAACTCTAAAGTCTTGAATGGTATGCTAACCATGAAAGGCCAACACTTACCTAGAACTTAGAGTACAACAGCATAGTATTATGATATGAAATATATTGATTCATTGCTTTTTAACTTTCTGAATTTAATCATATGTGTTGAATTAAACATTTGTTTGATCATCTCACTAGAAAACAGAAACCATATATACCAAAGAATTCAAATTTGGTCACTAAAATAGTTATGTAGAGGCGCAACAAGTCATGGAGTCTAGAATAATCAACTAATCCTGGCCACTGGCCACTGGAATTCCACCTTTATCTACAAGTGACAACTTGTCAGATAAACTTAGGACAGATAAAATTTTAATAGAATTGATTGATGACAAGCTAAAAATATTAGATTTAAAAAACTAGGTTTCCAGAAATCGTTTGATTAGAAACACTGTGTAGGTTTGGTTGATTAACAAGGGGCAATGAATCCCAATGTCCATAACTGAAAAATGAAGTGGAGGGGAAAAAGAAAAACCTTTGAGGATATAAGCGTGAAGAAGAGTGGGATCAAGCTTAAGTGCCTTATCACAGTCCTTAATCACATGTTTGTGAAGCTCCAATTGACTATAACAGTACGCACGATTACTGGAAAAAAAAATTCAATCAATCAATCGACAACAACACATCATCAATTCCAAAACCAATCGAATCGTAAATTAACAGTTAATAAAAACAATAATAGAGTGTAATGGTATAGGAGGTACACACCAAATATCCTGAATAACGCATGATTGAGAAAGGAGAGAATCGAGAACGCGAATAGCCTTGGACCAGTCACGAGAAGTACAAAACTTAGCGAGTTCAGCTCTTTGAGCCAGCGTTGAAGCCATCGGCGGCGGAGATTAACAGATCGGAGTGTTGGAATTTGGTGATTTGCGTTCGGTGGTGTTGAGTGGGGGTTGGGGTGGGGTTAACAGGATAGAGTTGAAAACTCTGGGAACGGGGGGCGTTGAAGGAATCGAACGGTGAAGTGGAGAGAGAGTACACGTGGCGGAAGGAGGCGAGGGGTGAAATTGATTACTTTTTGTAGTGTTTGTTTGGTTCACATTTCACACTTCACACTTCACTTCCGCCGTCACGTTTCATCGACGTTAGTTTGGGTTCTGTCAAGATGCACGTGCTGCTGTCAAACGTCAAATGGATGCTATCAAAACCTACCTTCAAATCAAAGCAAAGCTAATATATGCCAATACAAAAAAGCTCGGTAAATCATCTTTGTTTATGTAAAAATAATGCAAAGTACAGGGTATATTTTTCAAAATTAAAATAAACTAAGGGGTGGAAAACGAATATATAAAACAAATCTACAAAAACCCTCTCTATTATATATAGGTGCTTAAGAAAACCCTTATATAATTTATTAATACATTTTAACCATTAATCTTTTAGAAACCACCTATATTATGTATTTTATCATGTAACCGGTCACCCATTCTCATTAGCCGACGTGGCTTACACAAGAATAGATCGGCCCCTTCTTCAAAAATTCAATAGATCATTGTGTAAAGAAAAAAGGGTTTTGATTTTGGGAAAAATGACTTATTAAGGTAACTAACTATTTCGGTTGTCTATATATAAGTAATGTTCTTTTTTTATACACATTAATTTGTTCTGTTTGTTCACATTTAGGTAATATGATCGGCTATCACATGTTTTTGCTTATATGGCATCCATCTGGCATATGACTTGAATACGTTGCACCTACATGGCATGGTGTATATATTGTCATCATTCGATTACACTATAACTGTGTCATACGATTCCACCCCTAATTCTAAACCCTAGATCGATTGACGATGGCTTCTTCTTCGTCGTCTTATTCTTCAAAACGACAAGATGAACTTCAAGATGATCATCCATGTGATTGCAGCTTACCATCTCGTGTGAAGATTTCAAGAACTCCTGACAACCCTAGAAGAAAATTTAGAGTTTGTCAAAACTCAATGGTAAATCAATATTGTTGAATATATTGCAACTTTCTTCTTCTTCTTCATCCTTCAATTTAACATTTTTTTTTTATTTTTGTTCAAGAATGGAAAAAGCCCAAGCTGTAAATTCTGACAATGGCTGGATGAGGATGAAGGGATGATAGATAGAAGAAGTTCTTACAGGAGGAAACCAGAAGAAAGCTACAATCTAACCTTGAAATTTTGCACTTTGGAGAATGAAATCAGCATATGTAGGATGAAGATCGAACAAGAAAACAACACCAATTTGGTTAATATACAAGAATTGGACAAAGTGAGGTGGAAGCTGTTTACTTACAAAGTGGCACTGATTTTGTTATATGTATTGTATGTGAAAATGTTGATTTGATGTATTAGGGTTGAATGATGTTCTTCATGATGTATAATGGTTGGATGATGTAGTTAATGAATGAAACTTGATTGGTATTAGAATGATATAGTCCACCTGTTCTTGTGTATGCTTATGTATGTAATTAAAACAACAAACTTGTGTTACATGTTTTTGCTTCTGATGTAATGAATGGAAGTTTTGTATTAGAATGAAATATAATTAAACACTGTAATTGTATATAATTAAACACTGGAATGGTATATAGTGACATATAGGAATGTAATATAATCAAACATGGGAATGTAATATAATCAAACATTGGAATGTAATTAAAGCAAACATTGGATTCCCAGGAAACATTGTTTACAAAAGATGTGTCATAAGTTAGTTTTAACACAGTTACACATGCAATACTGCCAAAAGGTACACACAAGATTCCAAAACACATATATGACTAGACAAAAGTCCAAAAGCTACACATATAACTAGACAAAAAATTCCCAGTCAATGATGTCAAATTCTATTCCAATTACATTGGATTTTCACCACTACTCCCTGTTTCCCTTCCCACTTCTTTCTTATCTGAATTTTCGTGATTCTTTTTGAAGGTTTCCTTCTTCTCTTTCCTTGTAGAATTTGAAATGCTGGTACTTCTTACATATACTCCTCTTCCACTGGATCTTGAACTGCATATTGTCCTTGGTCATCATGTCCAACTGGATCTTGAAGTGCAACAAGTTTTTCACCTTCTTGACCTTCACCCTGTCCTTGAACTTCAACTCCAGCCTGGTCTTCACCATTTTGAACTTCAACTTCAACCTGTTCTTCAATCCTTCCAACTACACCTTCACCATGTCCTTGAGCTTCAACTTCAACCTCAGGTTGGTATACATCTTCATATCTATGACTATCCTCTTCAAAATCAACTTCATAAGACTCCACCACACTATCAGGCTCCATTTGAACTTCACTGTCACTATCACTTGTCACATCAACGTATTGAGCCAATTCAACCTTCACTTTACCTGTTATGAAATAATTTAAATGTTAGCATTACAAACAGTTATATTGTAATCAAAATGTAAAGGAGAACACATACCTTCTTTTTTGGCTTTCTTTTTTTTACTTTGGTTTTTTATTTGACTTTGGTTGTGGATCAGATGATTTGTGACAACCGTCAAATTCTGGTCAATTCAAAGTCAAATAAAGTCAACAAGTCAAACCGGTCAACTCAATTTGCCCGTAGGTACTAGAGTTTACGTTATGTAATTTCTAAACAACTCTCTATTCTAATGAGAGATCATAAATCGAAGAGTGCGTACATCTAGATCTCCTTAACCTAAAACTGTGGTACGTGGCGAGCCAAACCGATAAAACAATGTTACATACTCATCGGGAGTATGCAAGATCCTTAAACAAGGCTTAACGGGGTTTACGGACCTTGCAGTGTGAAGCCGGACACTCAAAAAGGTCACCAATGAAACCTCTCTCAATCGTTTTCACTCCATCTCTTCTTATCAGAAATCTTTCCCACATACCTCTTTGTATGAGAAATCTCTCCAAGAATGTCAAATCTCTTCCAAATCTCTCTAAGAATGTGAAATCTCTCCCACGTATCTCTTTGTATGAGAAATCTCTCCAAGAATGTCAAATCTCTCCCAAGTCTCTCTAAGAATATGAAATCTCTCCCAAATATCTCTCTGTATGTGAAATCTCTCCAAGTATGTCAAATCTCTCCCAAATCTCTCTAAGAATATGAAATCTCTCCCAAATATCTCTCTGTATGTGAAATCTCTCCAAGTATGTCAAATCTCTCCCAAATATCTCTCTGTATGTGAAATCTCTCCAAGTATGTCAAATCTCTCCAAAATCTCTCTAAGAATGTGAAATCTCTCCCACATATCTCTTTGTATGAGAAATCTCTCCAAGAATGTCAAATCTCTCCCAAATCTCTCTAAGAATATGAAATCTCTCCCAAATATCTCTCTGTATGTGAAATCTCTCCAAGTATGTCAAATCTCTCCCAAATCTCTCTGAGTATGTAGAATCTCTCTCAAATCTCTCCCAACTTTCTATAATCACTCGGGGCATTCCGACCCTCGAATTTGGCGAAAACAGCCCAAAAACGGAAGTCTACGCGAAAAACGGATTTAAGGAGCCGAAACCCCTCTTAGGAACCGAAACCCTTCTTAGGAACCGAACCCTTCTGAGCCGAAGGCTGCTGAACCGAACCCGAAAGGTCCTCTCGGGCCCGAACCTCGCATGCCTCAACCGAACCCGAACGTTCGGCACCTTTCGGATATGACCTCTTCTCTTCTAATGGCTACCGAACCTTCTCTTCTGATGGCCTGCCGAACCCTCGCTTCTGACCTTCGGACCGAGCCCTCGGACTAAGCCTCGCCTTCGCCTTCTTCTTCTGGCTCGCATTCGCTTCCGGCTCGGCACCAGCCTAACCGAACCTCGGCCTAGGACCGAGAGGTCTCGCTGGGAAGCCTTTTTCTCCCGGTTTTCGACTAAATTTGCATTTTAGGCCCGTTTTTAATTATTTTAACACAGGATTTTCACCCAAAACTTTATTTTAACATATAAGGACCCTTAACTATTAATTAATCACATTTTTAAGGATAAAACCTTATCCAAAAGAGAGTGGGTGAAGTACAAAGGTAGAGTGTTGACTTTACTTATTTCTATGACAAAAGCAACCACTCCCATACCCACTCCATGTCACTATTCACCACCAGCCCATCCCTAGTCACTTCATAGGTCCTTTCTCACTATTTTCAACTATTCCCACGTTCTTAGGGCTGGAACATCCATCCTCTCTCCTCACACTTTAATCATTCTCTCATTTTTACCAAGAATCACACTCCAAACTCTCTCATCTTTTTCTCTCTAATTCGAGAATTTCAAGGCATACTCCAAGACTCTTCTCCTACAATTAGTAAGTATCATCATCTTTCTTATGATTATTACACATCCTCCTACTCAAAATCAAAGATTGCTTACACAAACATCATCACATTCTTGTTAGATCTTCGAATCTTCAAGTGATTCTTCAAGTGTTCTTGGGTTGAACACTTCTCTTCTTCAACACTTACCTACTGAAATCACTCAAGGTGAGTTCATACCCCTACATTTTGATGTTTTCTCAAGTTTTTAGGGGGGGAATACAAGTTAAAACACCAAGAACATAACTAAACTTTTCTAACAGCCTTCATCAGAAAAGTTCAACCCCATTCACGGACTGTTTTGGACAACTTAAACATTTTAGTTTTCAAAACTGTTTTAAGTGCATGTAGTTCCACTTCTTAGCTTTAAAATGACTACTTGCACATCTCCATACGATTTTTCTAAAATTTATGGTGATTTTTACAAAACTGCCTATCATTTCAAACATCAATCCGGACCAGTCTGTGATTATGGACTTTTTCACACAAGTAAGAAGTCATTAAAAATTATAATAAAAATTATGAACAAACTAGACTCATTTTCCAAACTCTCAGAAGTTACAGAACGTGATTTGGACATTTTATGATTTTTCTACAAATTTTCCAATAACAGTTACAGAAAATGTTATTAACAGAAAAACACTATAAATTTCATTTCACCTTGTAACATGTTGAGCAAGGTATACATCATTATGTGATTATGTGTTGTTGCAATATATGACAATTTTGTATTCTTATATAGACATACATCAGAAAACAAATGGATTTTTACCTCCACAAGTATGGCAAATATATAAATGATATTACAAGGCTATATCCATTAAAATATAAACATTGGTAAATTATGACAAGTAAGGCTTATGCTCACTACCCACACAAATATTTAATAAACTATAATAGGTATAGTTTAGGGTTATTTTACATAACAAACACATTATTAAAGTTTTACACATACAAAAGGGTTATTACCACTATGGATAATTATGATAAACTATAATAATTATAGTTAAGCCATTATACCCCCACAAACAAACACGCTAGTTATATTCGGTATAGTTATGGCATATATATATTACAAACAAAGTGATAAACTATAATAGGTATAGTTTATGTTTCATCTACACTATGAACTTAATTACAAGAAAGGAATTCACCATCACCACCACTTTTGATAAGCTATAATATGCACAGTTCATGTTCACTACCACTATCACTATTTGGTGAACTATGATATGTATAGGTTATATTCCCCATCACCACCACTTTTGGTAAACTATAATATGCATAGTTCATGTTCACTAGTCACTATCACTATCTGATGAACTATGATATGTATAGTTTATGTTCACAGTCACTATTACTATTTCGTACACTGCACTAGGATTGGTTCCGGTTATTGGGTTTAAGTCCACATTCACTTTCGCATTGTTAGTTTTCAACTATAATTTCTAAGTGTATATGCTAGAGTTATATAGAATCTAGTCGTGATTGGCTTAGAATTGGTGGGCCCGCCTCATCTCCTGTTCCTTGTTTGGCTTAGCTGAGGGTATTATAAGAATCGACAGTGATGCTGATTATTGGGAGTTTGTTGAAGGTACTTATACTCCTGAAGCTGAGTTGGATGTCTACATTGACCACCAAAAAGAACTAATCCTTGATTGGGCTGATAATGAGGTTATCGGATGGTAACAGGTATGATTTGGATGACAAGGAAGAAGAGGATGATAAGGAAGAAGAGGATGACAATGATGAAGATGATAACTTGGATGGTATTATGGCATATGAACATGAAGTTGATGAAGAAGTCCATACCTTTAACAAAATGTTGGTGACGATTTTTTAAACTAACTTTCAGGTATTGGTAACCTCAGTGATGATGATGAACCTAATGATGGGATGGATGATAAGGTTGTATTCCCTGTCCATGATGAGAAACAAGAATGGGATAAGATGGTGCCAGTTATAGGTATGAAGTTTGCTAACCCAATGCAATTGAATCTATGTGTAACCAATTATGCAGTGAAGAATGGGTATGATTTATGGTATGAAAAAAGTGATCATAACTGGTTACTGGTGAAATGTTGCAAAGGTAAGAAGAATAAGAAGAGTAAAGGTTGTCCCTTTAGGTTGTGGGCAACCTGGATGACCAATGAAAGGTCATTACAGATTAAATCTTTAATCAATAACCATAATTGCTCAAGAGTCTTCAAATTTGGGTCCATTGTTAGCTATAAATGGATAAGGAATCATTTCATGATTGAGATACTCCAGAAACCAAAGATGAGTGTGAGGAAATTAAAGGCTAAAGTTAGCAAGAGATTTAATTTGATTGCAAGTGTGGGACAGTGCAGAAATGCTAGGAGGTATGCATTTAAGGAGATAGAGGCTACTTTAAAGGAACACTATGCTAAAACTTGGAGCTATGGAGAGGAGCTAAGAAGGACTAACCCTGGATCAACAGTGAAGATGGATGTGGATGTGATGCCTGGTGGAACCACTTACTTCTCAAAGTTCTATGTATGTTTAAAGGGTGTGAAGGATGGATGGATTCAAGATTGTAGGAGGGTAATTGGACTACATGGCTGCTTCTTAAAAGGAATTTGCAAAGGTTAGTTGCTTGCTGTTGTAGGTAGGGATGCAAACAACCATATCTACCCTCTTGCTTGGGGTGTGGTTGCAGTGGAGAGTAAAGAAACATGGAAGTGGTTTGTCGACCTTATCCTTGATGACATTGAAATGGGAAATAGGCATGGATTGACATTAATATCAGACCAACACAAAGTAATGATTTTATATACTCTCTTCATTTAATACTCAATTTATATGAAGCTTATGTTTTGTTTATAATGCTTACAGGGATTACTTGAGGCTGTCAAGGAAAGGGTGCTTGCAGCAGAGCATAGGCAATGTGTCAGACACATATGTGCTAATTTTTTGAAAAAAATTAAGGGGAAACAGTTCAGTAAACTTTTTTGGTATGTTGTTGCTTCTACTACCCATGCTAAATTTGAGCAGCATATGAATGAAATCAAGAAGCTAGAACCACTTGCCTATGATCATCTGATGGAGAGGGACCCTAAAACTTGGAGTAAAGCATTCTTTGAGACTGATAGGGCATGCGATGCATATGAAAATGGAGAGACTCTGTATATAGAAAAGTAAGGGAAGTTCTTGGGGAGACTTACACATATGTCCTTCCATTAGACTGAAATTGTCTAAGATCAAGGCGCTTCAAAGGTTAGTGATTGTACCATCTGGTTATCAATTGTTTTTACTTACACACACACACACACACACACACACACATATATATATATATATATATATATATATATGTGTGTGTGTGTGTGTGTGTGTGTCATTCAATTGTTTATACTTACATTTATATGTGTATATGGACAGATTTTGGAGAGTTGTACCATCTGGTTATCAAGAATTTGAAGTGAGGCGTGGATATGATGCATATTCTGTAGACCTTGGTAAGAAGACATGTGCATGTAGAGCTTGGAAATTAACTGGTTACCCTTGTGTGCATGCATATGCTGCCATTTCAAACCTCAATAGGGATCTAGAGGACTATGTATCTCCATGGTTGACGACAACAATGTCTGGTAATGCATATATGTACACCATTAAGCCACTCAATGGCAGTGATATGTGGTCTGATGTTGATTACATCAAACCATTGCCTCCCAAAAATAGAAGGATGTCAGGAAGACCATCAACAAAAAGGAAAAGGGATCAAATTGAGAGAGAACTAAAGGGCAATAAGCATACAGTCTCAAAAAGGGGTATGGTCATGAGATGCAACATCTGTAGGGAAACAGGGCATAATAAAACCAAATGTCCTTAAAAACCAATTGGGAAATCATCTGATCCACAGCCAAAGTCAAATCAAAGACCAAAGTAAAAAAAAGCCAAAAAAGAAGGTATGTGTTCACCTTTACATTTTGATTACAATATAACAGTTTGTAATGCTAACATTTAAATTATTTCATAACAGGTAAAGTGAAGGTTGAATTGGCTAAAGAAGTTGATATGGAAAGTGATAGTGACAGTGAAGTTCAAATGGAGCCTGATAGTGTGGTGGAGTCTTATGAAGTTGATTTTGAAGAGGATAGTCATATATATGAAGATGTAGACCAACCTGAGGTTGAAGTTGAAGCTCAAGGACATGGTGAAGGTGTAGTTGGAGGATTGAAGTACAGGTTGAAGTTGAAGCACAGGTTGAAGTTGAAGTTCAAAATGGTGAAGACCAGGATGGAGTTGAAGTTCAAGGACAAGGTGAAGGTAAAGAAGGTGAAGAACTTGTTGCACTTCAAGATCCAGTTGGACAGGATGACCAAGGACAATATGCAGTTCAAGATCTAGTGGAAGAGGAGCATATGCAAGAAGTACCAGCATTTCAAATTCTACAAGGAAAGAGAAGAAGGAAACCTTCAAAAGAATCATGAAAATTCAGATAAGAAAGAAGTGGGAAGGGAAACAGGGCAGTAATGGTGAAAATCCAATGGAATTGGAATAGAATTTGGCATCATTTACTGGGAATTTTTTCTCTAGTTATATGTGTAGCTTTTAGACTTTTGTCTAGTCATATGTGTTTTGGAATCTTGTGGGTAGTTTTTGGCAGTATTGCATGTGTAACTGTGTTAAAACTAACTTATGGCACATCTTTTGTAAACAATGTTTTCTGGGAATCAAATGTTTGCTTTAATTACATTCCGGTTATTGGGTTTAAGTCCACATTCACTTTCGCATTGTTAGTTTTCAACTATAATTTCTAAGTGTATATGCTAGAGTTATATAGAATCTAGTCGTGATTGGCTTAGAATTGGTGGGCCCGCCTCATCTCCTGTTCCTTGTTTGGTTGTGGACCTAGGGCAGACCCATTATATTCAACGTTTTATCAACTAATATCTTATATAACTTATATACGCTGGACGATCATAGGAAAAGTCTACGGGTCATTCTAGGGTTCATTAATGTATCATATAGGAATATTCTATTCACACTTAACTAAGAAAATATTGGATTTTCTGGAAATCAACTATATCGATTTTATAAGGAAAACGGTTTATACTCCAAACAAAACTCTTATGAACTCACCAACTTAATTGTTGACACTCTTTCAAAACTACTTGTATTCTCAGGAAATCAGTGAAACAGGAAAACTTCAGCGCTTTGAGGATGGGACGTTAAACCGTCAACAATTTATTTTTGTCATCATAATGTAATTGATTTTGAAACATGTAAACATATACTTTGGTGTAACTTTTTCAATTATATTTATGATGGTTTTATTTACTTTGAGCATTATTGTACACGTTGTTGTGATACTGTACATGAAGTCCTCCACCCCCGGACGTTTCCGCCATCCTTGGTTTGGGGGCGTGACAGATTGGTATCAGAGCATTGTTTATAGTGAACTCAGTATATCGAACCACATAAGATATACAAACTATAAATACATTGGGACTGAAAGTATCTGATTTAAAGTTTTCAAAGCAACTATACTTTAGAAACAAATAATTTCTCGGTAAAAGTAGGAGCACGTGCACACACACTAGGGTCAGTATCATGGTGGGATAGGACAAAAGTGGTGATTGTTGAACAATACGAGTAGGCTTGGGGATATATAGTCAGGTCTGGGAATGACATAGCCTGATCAACTATGTCTCACTCAGAAGTGATTAACATATGCCCAGGAGTGGTCGTAGGTGTTGCAACAAGTCTAAAAAAAAAAAAAAAAAAAAAAAAATTACCAACGCTACCACAATGAAATACCATAGGGGTATTCGGTGTTATTATAATTACTTATCTGAGAACTAAATAGATTTTTATCAATAGATCAATAATTGCTTAGTGGATACATTAAAATTATATGTATCCAGGACGTCATAGACTTAGAATCTGTGAATCTTTGCTTTACTTCCTGTTCTCGTTGGATTGGGGATTTAGAGTTAGGGTCGCTTATTCGAAGGCCTATCCTGTCCCAAATACATGTGACTAGTATGCACTAAACAATGTATTGAAGCACCTGATAAAGATCATCTTATAATTATCTAAATAGTATGTCTACTTAGTTACTTCTTATATTCCCTTTTTTCTCGCGAAGATATCATGGCTGGATTTCATTCCCATGGCGACCCGTACTACCTTAACCACGACAATACTGAATGGCTCGGAGAGGAGCCAGAGAATGATTACCCAATCCCTGTGGATGGTCACCAAGCTGAAGGCCTTGCTGATGGTTCTGACTCCGACCCTGAAGTGGAGAACCTACCCCGATGACCCTTGTTCCGAATCCTAACCCTCGCCCGGTTTTTCAAGGCCCGACGCCTCCTTGGGTAGAGTGCTTGGAAACCTGGAGCGAAGAACACGACCAACCTAGGCTGTTAAATGGAGACATTCGAATCCTTCAGAATCCGGAGACTACACTATTCAAGGGAACCGTAGCATTGCCCAAAATTTTCCTTACGTTAATGAGATGTAGACCTATTTTCCTCGAACCCTATATTACAAACAATTTACATATGGTAACTCCAAGAAATTCTTAATATATACCAAGTGATTTTAGGAAGGGATCAGGCGAAACAAATCACAAGTTGCATTTGTGTAACAACGCAAATTTTCAAACAAATTTTTTCTTTTTATAAATAGAGTAATTTCATTCAAAACAAGGCATAAATAGTTTAAGTATTCTGTCAAATACAAATAGTCAAAATCCCAAGATCATAAAAGCATTCTCCAGTGTGTATCGATCACGCCGGCGCCTTCCCACGGTCCTCACTAGTACCTGAAACACATACATAACAACTGTAAGCATAAATGCTTAGTGAGTTCCCCAATATACAACTTACGCACATACGCCTTTCCAGGCCTTGACCTTCCGGTCCATGTGTCTCAGGGGACTTCCGTCCCTGCTGGGTAAACCTTCCGGTCCTACCCACGCCGACCTTCCGGTCCATCACACAACATATTGCCTTCCGGCCCATAACATATTGCCTTCCGGCCCATAACATAATCGCCTTCCGGCCCATAACATACATAACAAACAGCTTACCAAATATAGCATACATATCACATATCATATCTGACCTTCCGGTCATACAGTCAAACCCTTCCGGGTACAGTATAGTGAGAAGACTCACCTCGTAAATGCTGAAAGCTAGCAAATCCTGAAATCACTCGTGCATAATCCGACGAGCTACAACCTCCCTATAACATCACATATCTCTCATTAACACTTATATCTTCTAAGTGTGACTATCCCTAAGAAGTCAGACTTAGGTCAACTCTGGTCAACGGTCAACTTGACCGGACTCGGCGAGTGCCATGGCGACTCGGCGAGTCTAGACGTCCTCCAACTCTCTGAGAGTCCCTATCTACTCGTCGAGTATCCTCCTTGACCCGACGAGTTACTCCTGGAAGAATCGCGGGGCCACCCCGACTCAACTCGCCGAGTCTGAAGAACAACTCGACGAGTCCCAGTTAATCTTCAAGCTACTCGCCGAGTCTGTTCATCGACTCGGCGAGTCCATGCCATGCAACCGCTCAAACTGCATCCTGGGATAAGTATGGTTCCGAAATACACAAGCATGGGACCTTTTGGACCTCTAAAGGTCCTAATACAGGGTTATATTCGTTTGGGTAACAAGGTAATAATCCATCTAATCACCAAATGGGTTCCATAAACCCTAGATCCATGCACACATCAATATAACAGAAATGATCCGAAATGTTACCTGAATAATGCACTCTCTGTGTCCCCAAACTTCAGAACTCGAATCCCTTGCAGTTCCTTTAGCCAAAACTCTTCTCCTCCTTGCACCACAATTTCTTCAAGTCACCAATGGCCTTCAATCTTGCTCTAGATGCCCACAACCGCTTAGGGTTCTTCTCAATCGACTAAAAGACGAACAATGACGGCATATAACGCGTTATATACGACCCAAACCTGAACGGTTAGGGTTTTCGCTAAACAGCGTAGACTCGCCGAGTCCATATCTAGACTCGTCGAGTCCAGTCGCGAACCCGCGACCAAGCCTGTGATCCTACTCGGCGAGTCTAGGCTCCAACTCGCCGAGTCCCCTCTTAAATCACCCCAAAAACATAATTTAACAATACCTGAGATTTCGGGCTGTTACAATTTGAGTCACTACCACTAAAATTCATTCATAGGGGATTTGTTATGAATTACATGCAAAATACTTTTAAGTCAAAACATAATACAGACAAGTCTGGCTTGATAACATCTGACTTGTCACTACTATTAGAAACTTATCGTTTGTTCATCTCTACCAACTTATGACAGGACTATGCCGGCAAAGAAAAAGTCCAGACCCTCCGGAAGCACAGCACCGCCTCCTCCGCCACCACCTCCGCAGTTTGATCCCATAATGTTTCAAGCTGCCGTAACAGCAGCCGTGGCGGCAGCAATGTCGCAAATGGGTACAAATGGTTCCGGCGGCTTCGGATCCGGGAATACCAACTCGAATCAGGGGGACAGCACAGGGCGTACTAAGGAGTGTTCTTACAAAGACTTAACGAATGGCAAACCCGATCCTTTCGACGGAAGCGGGGGCGTCATCACGCTGATGCAATGGTTTGAAAGGACCGAAGCAGTCTTCGAAATTTGTGCTTGTCCCGAAGCAAGCAAGGTCAAGTATGCGGCATTCACCTTCACAAGAAAAGCTCTTACTTGGTGGAACGGCAGAGTTAAGTCGCTTACTCCTGCAGTGGCTAACTCTATAAGCTGGGAGGATCTAAAAGCTTTAATGCTGAAAGAATATTGCCCAAGAGGCGAAGTGCAAAAACTGGAAGAGGAACTCTGGAACCTTAAAATGTCGGGGATGGATCTCGAAGCTTATACCGCCCGATTCAATGACCTAGCACTCCTCTGTCCTGCAATGGTCACCCCAGAGGAGAAAAAGGTAGAACGATACCTTTGGGGGCTATCATCCCAGATTCATGATAGTGTATTGGCCTCCAGACCAACTACCTTCGACAACGCCAAGGAGTTGGCACAACAACTCATCGACCATCGTGCCAGCCATGACACTACGACAACCACGCCAATTTTTGTTGTTCATGCTGCCACAACCCTCACCACGCCAACTCCCATGAAACAATACACTGAAACCCTTCCGAAATGTAACAAGTGTAGCTTCCATCACACTGGGCTTGTAGAGAATTGCATTGCATGAACTGCAATAGGAAAGGGCACACTACCCGTTTCTGTAGGGCACCGGTACGACCCATCAACCAGTTCCCCGGCTTTTGAGTAAGCCCAGCCTGTTACATGTGTGGAGAAACAGGACACTTTAAAAGGAACTGCCCAAGTGTAAGAGATGCCAGTGGTGGTGGAAGGGTTCTTGCGATCACCGAAGGAGAGACCACCCCAGAACTGCCCGCAAATATCAGTATGTGTTTCTAACATCGACGACTAAATTCCAAATTTCTTTATTTGATTAAGTCTAGCATTGATTAAAGCATGCATAGTAGTAATGCCAAGGATTAAACTGAGAGCATAAACAATAAGAAATTCCAAGGCCGTCATGAGACCATTCTATGAATTTACTTCGACTCCGTAATGGGAGTGCATCATAGGGATGTAGGTCAAACCTTCGAGAACATACTTCTACTCTATAGGTGAACGGTTGAAATACATCTAGGTTCAATGATAGCCCTGACTAAGAACTCTAGTTCATTAAGAAGGATTACTAAGAATGTTATTTGTTATGATTTCCTCACTTATACATTCCCAAGTTATATATAACGAATACCTGGTAGATAATAGAATGTGAGAATTCTGACTTAGTTTCTTTTCCTCGTTGGGATGTGAAACTGAAGTAGAATCACACATTTTACTATCCGCCCAGTATTGGTTATATCATAATGTGTATAAGCTAAGTTTTCATGTATAATAACTCATCTCTTAGTCAGAATCAAAATAATGTAGAGCTGACCTTAGTCATTCACAAACTCCTTTCCTGATTTCAAATTTCGAGACGAAATTCCCTCTAACGGGGGGATGATGTGACAACCGTCAAATTCTGGTCAATTCAAAGTCAAATAAAGTCAACAAGTCAAACCGGTCAACTCAATTTGCCCGTAGGTACTAGAGTTTACGTTATGTAATTTCTAAACAACTCTCTATTCTAATGAGAGATCATAAATCGAAAAGTGTGTACATCTAGATCTCCTTAACCTAAAACTGTGGTACGTGGCGAGCCAAACCGATAAAACAATGTTACATACTCATCGGGAGTATGCAAGATCCTTAAACAAGGCTTAACGGGGTTTACGGACCTTGCAGTGCGAAGCCGGACACTCAAAAAGGTCACCAATGAAACCTCTCTCAATCGTTTTCACTCCATCTCTTCTTATCAGAAATCTCTCCCACATACCTCTTTGTATGAGAAATCTCTCCAAGAATGTCAAATCTCTTCCAAATCTCTCTAAGAATGTGAAATCTCTCCCACATATCTCTTTGTATCAGAAATCTCTCCAAGAATGTCAAATCTCTCCCAAATCTCTCTAAGAATATGAAATCTCTCCCAAATATCTCTCTGTATGTGAAATCTCTCCAAGTATGTCAAATCTCTCCTAAATCTCTCTAGGAATATGAAATCTCTCCCAAATATCTCTCTGTATGTGAAATCTCTCCAAGTATGTCAAATCTCTCCCAAATCTCTCTAAGAAAGTGAAATCTCTCCCAAATATCTCTCTGTATGTGAAATCTCTCCAAGTATGTCAAATCTCTCCCAAATCTCTCTAAGAATGTGAAATCTCTCCTACATATCTCTTTGTATGAGAAATCTCTCCAAGAATGTCAAATCTCTCCCAAATCTCTCTAAGAATATGAAATCTCTCACAAATATCTCTCTGTATGTGATATCTCTCCAAGTATGTCAAATCTCTCCCAAATCTCTCTGAGTATGTGGAATCTCTCTCAAATCTCTCTTGAAATCTCTCCCAACTTTCTATAATCACTCGGGGCATTCCGACCCTCGAATTTGGCGAAAACAGCCCAAAAACGGAAGTCTACGCGAAAAACGGATTTAAGGAACCGAAACCCCTCTTAGGAACCGAACCCTTCTGAGCCGAAGAGAGTGGGTGAAGTCCAAAGGTAGAGTGTTGACTTTACTTATTTCTATGACACAAGCAACCACTCCCATACCCACTCCATATCACTATTCACCACCAGCCCATCCCTAGTCTCTTCATAGGTCATTTCTCACTATTTTCAACTATTCCCACGTTCTTAGGGCTGGAACATCCATCCTCTCTCCTCACACTTTAATCATTCTCTCATTTTTACCAAGAATCACACTCCAAACTCTCTCATCTTTTTCTCTCTAATTCGAGAATTTCAAGGCATACTCCAAGACTCTTCTCCTACAATTAGTAAGTATCATCATCTTTCTTATGATTATTACACATCCTCCTACTCAAAATCAAAGATTGCTTACACAAACATCATCACATTCTTGTTAGATCTTCGAATCTTCAAGTGATTCTTCAAGTGTTCTTGGGTTGAACATTTCTCTTCTTCAACACTTACCTACTGAAATCACTCAAGGTGAGTTCATACCCCTACATTTTGATGTTTTCTCAAGTTTTTAGGGGGGAATACAAGTTAAAACACCAAGAACATAACTAAACTTTTCTAACAGCCTTCATCAGAAAAGTTCAACCCCATTCACGGACTGTTTTGGACAACTTAAACATTTTAGTTTTCAAAACTGTTTTAAGTGCATGTAGTTCCACTTCTTAGCTTTAAAATGACTACTTGCACATCTCCATACGATTTTTCTAAAATTTATGGTGATTTTTACAAAACTGCCTATCATTTCAAACATCAATCCGGACCAGTCTGTGATTATGGACTTTTTCACACAAGTAAGAAGTCATTAAAAATTATAATAAAAATTATGAACAAACTAGACTCATTTTCCAAACTCTCAGAAGTTACAGAACTTGATTTGGACATTTTATGATTTTTCTACAAATTTTCCAATAACAGTTACAGAAAATGTTATTAACAGAAAAACACTATAAATTTCATTTCACCTTGTAACATGTTGAGCAAGGTATACATCATTATGTGATTATGTGTTGTTGCAATATATGACAATTTTGTATTCTTATATAGACATACATCAGAAAACAAATGGATTTTTACCTCCACAAGTATGGCAAATATATAAATGATATTACAAGGCTATATCCATTAAAATATAAACATTGGTAAATTATGACAAGTAAGGCTTATGCTCACTACCCACACAAATATTTAATAAACTATAATAGGTATAGTTTAGGGTTATTTTACATAACAAACACATTATTAAAGGTTTACACATACAAAAGGGTTATTACCACTATGGATAATTATGATAAACTATAATAATTATAGTTAAGCCATTATACCCCCACAAACAAACACGCTAGTTATATTCGGTATAGTTATGGCATATATATATTACAAACAAAGTGATAAACTATAATAGGTATAGTTTATGTTTCATCTACACTATGAACTTAATTACAAGAAAGGAATTCACCATCACCACCACTTTTGATAAGCTATAATATGCACAGTTCATGTTCACTACCACTATCACTATTTGGTGAACTATGATATGTATAGGTTATATTCCCCATCACCACCACTTTTGGTAAACTATAATATGCATAGTTCATGTTCACTAGTCACTATCACTATCTGATGAACTATGATATGTATAGTTTATGTTCACAGTCACTATTACTATTTCGTACACTGCACTAGGATTGGTTCCGGTTATTGGGTTTAAGTCCACATTCACTTTCGCATTGTTAGTTTTCAACTATAATTTCTAAGTGTATATGCTAGAGTTATATAGAATCTAGTCGTGATTGGCTTAGAATTGGTGGGCCCGCCTCATCTCCTGTTCCTTGTTTGGTTGTGGACCTAGGGCAGACCCATTATATTCAACGTTTTATCAACTAATATCTTATATAACTTATATACGCTGGACGATCATAGGAGAAGTCTACGGGTCATTCTAGGGTTCATTAATGTATCATATAGGAATATTCTATTCACACTTAACTAAGAAAATATTGGATTTTCTGGAAATCAACTATATCGATTTTATAAGGAAAACGGTTTATACTCCAAACAAAACTCTTATGAACTCACCAACTTAATTGTTGACACTCTTTCAAAACTACTTGTATTCTCAGGAAATCAGTGAAACAGGAAAACTTCAGCGCTTTGAGGATGGGACGTTAAACCGTCAACAATTTATTTTTGTCATCATAATGTAATTGATTTTGAAACATGTAAACATATACTTTGGTGTAACTTTTTCAATTATATTTATGATGGTTTTATTTACTTTGAGCATTATTGTACACGTTGTTGTGATACTGTACATGAAGTCCTCTACCCCCGGACGTTTCCGCCATCCTTGGTTTGGGGGTGTGACATGATTTCCCAATTGGTTTTTAAGGACATTTGGTTTTATTATGCCCTGTTTCCCTACAGATGTTGCATCTCATGACCATACCCCTTTTTGAGACTGTATGCTTATTGCCCTTTAGTTCTCTCTCAATTTGATCCCTTTTCCTTTTTGTTGATGGTCTTCCTGACATCCTTCTATTTTTGGGAGGCAATGGTTTGATGTAATCAACATCAGACCACATATCACTGCCATTGAGTGGCTTAATGGTGTACATATATGCATTACCAGACATTGTTGTCGTCAACCATGGAGATACATAGTCCTCTAGATCCCTATTGAGGTTTGAAATGGCAGCATATGCATGCACACAAGGGTAACCAGTTAATTGCCAAGCTTTAGATGCACATGTCTTCTTACCAAGGTCTACAGAATATGCATCATATCCAAGCCTCACTTCAAATTCTTGATAACCAGATGCTACAACTCTCCAAAATCTATCCACACACACATATAAATGTAAGTATAAACAATTGAATGATACACATAAATATGTAAGTATAAACAATTGATAACCAGATGGTACAACCACTAACCTTTGAAGTGCCTTAATCTTAGACAATTTTAGTCTAATGGAAGGAAATATGTGTAAGTCTCCCAAAGAACTTCCCTTACTTTTCTGTATACAAAGTCTCTCCATAACATAAATTCTAATTTCCTCTAACATAGTTATTAGAGGTCTCTTCCTGGCATCATCAATGACTGAGTTAAAACTCTCAAATACACCATTTTCATATGCATCACATGCCCTATCAATCTCAAAGAATGCTTTACTCCAAGTTTTAGGATCCCTCTCCATCAGATGATCATAGGCAAGTAGTTCTAGCTTCTTGATTTCATTCATATGCTGCTTAAATTTAGCCTGGGTAGTAGAAGCAGCAGCATACCAAATAAGTTTACTGAATTGTTTCCCCTTAAATTTTTTCAAAAAATTAGCACATATGTGTCTGGCACATTGTCTATGCTCTGCTGCAAGCACCCTTTCCTTGACAGCCTCAAGTAATCCCTGTAAGCATTATAAACAAAACATAAGCTTCATATAAATTGAGTATTAAATGAAGAGAGTATATAAAATCATTACTTTGTGTTGGTCTGATATTAATGTCAATCCATGCCTATTTCCCATTTCAATGTCATCAAGGATAAGGTCGACAAACCACTTCCATGTTTCTTTACTCTCCACTGCAACCATAGCCCAAGCAAGAGGGTAGATATGGTTGTTTGCATCCCTACCTACAACAGCAAGCAACTAACCTCTGCAAATTCCTTTTAAGAAGCAGCCATGTAGTCCAATTACCCTCCTACAATCTTGAATCCATCCATCCTTCACACCCTTTAAACATACATAGAACTTTGAGAAGTAAGTGGTTCCACCAGGCATCACATCCACATCCATCTTCATTGTTGATCCAGGGTTAGTCCTTCTTAGCTCCTCTCCATAGCTCCAAGTTTTAGCATAGTGTTCCTTTAAAGTAGCCTCTATCTCCTTAAATGCATACCTCCTAGCATTTTTGCACTGTCCCACACTTGCATTCAAATTAAATCTCTTGCTAACTTTAGCCTTTAATTTCCTCACACTCATCTTTGGTTTCTGGAGTATCTCAATCATGAAATGATTCATTATCCATTTATAGCTAACAATGAACCCAAATTTGAAGACTCTTGAGCAATTATGGTTATCAATTAAAGATTTAATCTGGAATGACCTTTCATTGGTCATCCAGGCTGCCCACAACCTAAAGGGTCAATCTTTACTCTTCTTATTCTTCTTACCTTTGCAACATTTCACCAGTAACCAGTTATGATCACTTTTTTCATACCATAAATCATACCCATTCTTCACTGCATAATTGGTTACACATAGATTCAATTGCATTGGGTTAGCAAACTTCATACCTATAACTGGCACCATCTTATCCCATTCTTGTTTCTCATCATGGACAGGGAATACAACCTTATCATCCATCCCATCATTAGATTCATCATCATCACTGAGGTTACCAATACCTGAAAGTTAGTTTAAAAAATCGTCACCAACATTTTGTTAAAGGTATGGACTTCTTCATCAACTTCATGTTCATATGCCATAATACCATCCAAGTTATCATCTTCATCATTGTCATCCTCTTCTTCCTTATCATCCTCTTCTTCCTTGTCATCCAAATCATACCTGTTACCATCCGATAACCTCATTATCAGCCCAATCAAGGATTAGTTCTTTTTGGTGGTCAATGTAGACATCCAACTCAGCTTCAGGAGTATAAGTACCTTCAACAAACTCCCAATAATCAGCATCACTGTCTACATTGGGAGTTTGTTGAAGGTACTTATACTCCTGAAGCTGAGTTGGATGTCTACATTGACCACCAAAAAGAACTAATCCTTGATTGGGCTGATAATGAGGTTATCGGATGGTAACAGGTATGATTTGGATGACAAGGAAGAAGAGGATGATAAGGAAGAAGAGGATGACAATGATGAAGATGATAACTTGGATGGTATTATGGCATATGAACATGAAGTTGATGAAGAAGTCCATACCTTTAACAAAATGTTGGTGACGATTTTTTAAACTAACTTTCAGGTATTGGTAACCTCAGTGATGATGATGAATCTAATGATGGGATGGATGATAAGGTTGTATTCCCTGTCCATGATGAGAAACAAGAATGGGATAAGATGGTGCCAGTTATAGGTATGAAGTTTGCTAACCCAATGCAATTGAATCTATGTGTAACCAATTATGCAGTGAAGAATGGGTATGATTTATGGTATGAAAAAAGTGATCATAACTGGTTACTGGTGAAATGTTGCAAAGGTAAGAAGAATAAGAAGAGTAAAGGTTGTCCCTTTAGGTTGTGGGCAACCTGGATGACCAATGAAAGGTCATTACAGATTAAATCTTTAATCAATAACCATAATTGCTCAAGAGTCTTCAAATTTGGGTCCATTGTTAGCTATAAATGGATAAGGAATCATTTCATGATTGAGATACTCCAGAAACCAAAGATGAGTGTGAGGAAATTAAAGGCTAAAGTTAGCAAGAGATTTAATTTGATTGCAAGTGTGGGACAGTGCAGAAATGCTAGGAGGTATGCATTTAAGGAGATAGAGGCTACTTTAAAGGAACACTATGCTAAAACTTGGAGCTATGGAGAGGAGCTAAGAAGGACTAACCCTGGATCAACAGTGAAGATGGATGTGGATGTGATGCCTGGTGGAACCACTTACTTCTCAAAGTTCTATGTATGTTTAAAGGGTGTGAAGGATGGATGGATTCAAGATTGTAGGAGGGTAATTGGACTACATGGCTGCTTCTTAAAAGGAATTTGCAGAGGTTAGTTGCTTGCTGTTGTAGGTAGGGATGCAAACAACCATATCTACCCTCTTGCTTGGGGTGTGGTTGCAGTGGAGAGTAAAGAAACATGGAAGTGGTTTGTCGACCTTATCCTTGATGACATTGAAATGGGAAATAGGCATGGATTGACATTAATATCAGACCAACACAAAGTAATGATTTTATATACTCTCTTCATTTAATACTCAATTTATATGAAGCTTATGTTTTGTTTATAATGCTTACAGGGATTACTTGAGGCTGTCAAGGAAAGGGTGCTTGCAGCAGAGCATAGACAATGTGCCAGACACATATGTGCTAATTTTTTGAAAAAAATTAAGGGGAAACAGTTCAGTAAACTTTTTTGGTATGTTGTTGCTTCTACTACCCATGCTAAATTTGAGCAGCATATGAATGAAATCAAGAAGCTAGAACCACTTGCCTATGATCATCTGATGGAGAGGGACCCTAAAACTTGGAGTAAAGCATTCTTTGAGACTGATAGGGCATGCGATGCATATGAAAATGGAGAGACTCTGTATATAGAAAAGTAAGGGAAGTTCTTGGGGAGACTTACACATATGTCCTTCCATTAGACTGAAATTGTCTAAGATTAAGGCGCTTCAAAGGTTAGTGATTGTACCATCTGGTTATCAATTGTTTTTACTTACACACACACACACACACACACACATATATATATATATATATATATATGTGTGTGTGTGTGTGTGTGTGTGTGTGTCATTCAATTGTTTATACTTACATTTATATGTGTATATGGACAGATTTTGGAGAGTTGTACCATCTGGTTATCAAGAATTTGAAGTGAGGCGTGGATATGATGCATATTCTGTAGACCTTGGTAAGAAGACATGTGCATGTAGAGCTTGGAAATTAACTGGTTACCCTTGTGTGCATGCATATGCTGCCATTTCAAACCTCAATAGGGATCTAGAGGACTATGTATCTCCATGGTTGACGACAACAATGTCTGGTAATGCATATATATACACCATTAAGCCACTCAATGGCAGTGATATGTGGTCTGATGTTGATTACATCAAACCATTGCCTCCCAAAAATAGAAGGATGTCAGGAAGACCATCAACAAAAAGGAAAAGGGATCAAATTGAGAGAGAACTAAAGGGCAATAAGCATACAGTCTCAAAAAGGGGTATGGTCATGAGATGCAACATCTGTAGGGAAACAGGGCATAATAAAACCAAATGTCCTTAAAAACCAATTGGGAAATCATCTGATCCACAGCCAAAGTCAAATCAAAGACCAAAGTAAAAAAAAGCCAAAAAAGAAGGTATGTGTTCACCTTTACATTTTGATTACAATATAACAGTTTGTAATGCTAACATTTAAATTATTTCATAACAGGTAAAGTGAAGGTTGAATTGGCTAAAGAAGTTGATATGGAAAGTGATAGCGACAGTGAAGTTCAAATGGAGCCTGATAGTGTGGTGGAGTCTTATGAAGTTGATTTTGAAGAGGATAGTCATATATATGAAGATGTAGACCAACCTGAGGTTGAAGTTGAAGCTCAAGGACATGGTGAAGGTGTAGTTGGAGGATTGAAGTACAGGTTAAAGTTGAAGCACAGGTTGAAGTTGAAGTTCAAAATGGTGAAGACCAGGATGGAGTTGAAGTTCAAGGACAAGGTGAAGGTAAAGAAGGTGAAGAACTTGTTGCACTTCAAGATCCAGTTGGACAGGATGACCAAGGACAATATGCAGTTCAAGATCTAGTGGAAGAGGAGCATATGCAAGAAGTACCAGCATTTCAAATTCTACAAGGAAAGAGAAGAAGGAAACCTTCAAAAGAATCATGAAAATTCAGATAAGAAAGAAGTGGGAAGGGAAACAGGGGAGTAATGGTGAAAATCCAATGGAATTGGAATAGAATTTGGCATCATTGACTGGGAATTTTTTCTCTAGTTATATGTGTAGCTTTTAGACTTTTGTCTAGTCATATGTGTTTTGGAATCTTGTGGGTAGTTTTTGGCAGTATTGCATGTGTAACTGTGTTAAAACTAACTTATGGCACATCTTTTGTAAACAATGTTTTCTGGGAATCCAATGTTTGCTTTAATTACATTCCAACGTTTGATTATATTACATTCCCATGTGTCATTATATACCATTCCAATGTTTAATTATATACCATTACAGTGTTTAATTATATTTCATTCTAATACAAAAGTTCCATTCATTACATCAGAAGCAAAAACATGTAACACACGTTTGTTGCTTTAATTACATACATAAGCATACACAAGAACACGTGGACTACATCATTCTAATACCAATCAAGTTTCATTCATGAGCTACATCATCCAACCATTATACATCATGAAAAACATCATTCGACCCTAATACATTAAATCAACATTTTCACATACAATACAAATAACAAAATCAGTGCCACTTTGTGAGTAAACAACTTCCACTTCACTTTGTCCAATTCTTGTCTATTAACCAAATTGGTGTTGTTTTCTTGTTCGGTCTTCATCCTATATATGTTGATTTCATTCTCCAAAGTGCAAAATTTCAAGGTTAGATTGTAGCTTTCTTCTGGTTTCCTCCTATAAGAACTTCTTCCATCTGTCCTCCCTTCATCCTCATCCAGCCATTGCCAGAATTTACAGCTTGGACTTTTTTCCATTCTTGAACAAAAATAAAAAAATGTTAAATGGAAGGATGAAGAAGAAGAAGAAAGTTGCAACATATTCAACAATATTGATTTACCATCGAGTTCTGACAAACTATAAATTTTCTTCTAGGGTTGTCAGGAGTTCTTGAAATCTTCACACGAGATGGTAAGCCGCAATCACATGGACGATCAGCTTGAAATTCATCTTATCGTTTTGAAGAATAAGATGACGAAGAAGAAGCCATCGTCGATCGATCTATGGTTTAGAATTAGGGGTGGAATGGTATGACACAGTTATAGTGTAATCGAATGACGACAATATATACACCATGCCACGTAGGTGCAACGTATTCAAGTTATATTCCAGGTGGATGCCACATAAGCAAAAACAGGTGGCAGCCAGTCATATTACCTAAATGTGAACAAACAAAACAAGTTAGTTTCATTAATGTGTACAAAAAAAAAAGAACATTACCTATATATCGACAACTGAAATAGTTAGTTATCGTAATAAGTCATTTTTCCCAGGAATCAACTCTTATTTCCTTACTGAAGAGAAATGACCTCACAATTGAGCCTACTGATTACTTGTTAAAATTGGCATGTAAATTATATAAACAAATATTGGAAATACTATACAAATGATAAGGGTTATATAGTTACGCCGAGAAAGATGAAAATAATTATAACATATATTTAATAAAATTATATTTTATTTTTGTCTCATGCCTAGTAAGTTATAAGTTTATGATTATATTATCATATGATCTTTGAGAGAGGGATGCTTATTACAAAAACGTTGAATATGTCTTTTATGTTATAGATATAAGTTAGGGGTGAGCAAAAACCGAACCGTAAACCGAAAAAACCGCATAAACCGAAACCGAAATGAAAACCGACGGTGCGGTTTTTAGTTTTGCAAAAACCGAAAATGTTTGGTGCAGTGAGGTTTATAGTCTTGCAAAAACCACAAAAAACCGAACCGCACCGAATATATATATATATATATATATATATATATATATATATATATATATATATATATATATATATATATATATAAAGTGTTGAGATGATGATTGTATATTTTTAAGTATGTATATAGTGATATTTATAAGAACAAATAATGTTTATTATATTTTTTAACATTTTAATATTAAGAGTACTAGTGATGATAATATCATTTTTATGAATACATTAATTGATATTATCGTATGTACCGGTGAAACAAATATTATATTTAATTTGTATTATATTCAAACATTAGAAGCATGTTAGATGAGTGGTTATATTATTTGATTTCAAACCAGGAGGTGGTGGTATTCATCTCCAACATATCAATTGTGCTTTAATTTTGACAGTCTTATAAGAGTATCCCTCGTCGCATTTGAGATAAAACTTTCACCATTCTCACATTTTGTCACACCCCCGGACCAGATGGCGGAAACGTTCGGAGGCGGGTGACTTCATTGTGCAGTATCATAACAATTGAATATAAATGAAACAGAACAATCCAAACATCATACATTGAGATGACAAACTTACATTGTTTACGTATTGTATTTGTTCTTCGGATTACACAAAAGATACATAAGTAGAAAACTTCAACTACAGCTAAATGATCTTGCATCAGTGTCCCTTGTTTCCTGCTTACTAGATCCATGAGAATACAAGTCGTTTTGAAAGTGTCAACTAAAAAGTTGGTGAGTTCATAAGCATTTTTGTATAAAACCGTTTACACTTGTTTAGAATCGTTCTCATTGTACTTTCAGAAAATCATATATTTTCTATTAAATCGTTTGGAGTCTTGCCTTGAAAATTGTGGATATGTGTGTGTATGTCATTACTTTTGTTCATCCTTATAAGGAGTGATCTTTGAAAAGTATTGTAATTTGTGAAAGCGAGTTGTGTCTGAGAATAGTTCTTTAAATAGTAATAGTCAACCGTTTCAAGAAAAATCCCTTATTTTCAAAAAGGAAATATGGTTGAAAATCTTGTTCCCCTTATCGAGTAAAATTGAGTGCGTTTCTAGTTTATTGTGATCGAAATCGTATAAAAATCGTTTTCTCCAGAAAATCATATATTTTCTGCTATAAAGTATTCGTAAGTTCTAGTTTATCGTTATCGAAATCGTAGAAAATTGTTTTCCCCAGAAAATCCTATATTTTCTGCTATAAAATAATTGTAAGTTCTAGTTTCCAGCTATGTATATGTGTGAGTTAGTTTATCGTTATCAAAACCGTTTACAAACGTTTTCCATAGAGTCCTACGCTTTTTAATCTGTAAAAATAGTAGTATTACGACTCTATACTTGTTAGGAGAAAGAGTTAACATGGCACTTGTGGACATTCTACGCGATGAAGAAGGACGGTCAAAACAACAAATGCGGACCATTACCTATCACGTGTAGGACAGTCGACACAACGTGCCAAAATTTAGTTATGAGGTTTTGCTTACATAAATTTCTAGTTAATATAACATATTCTAGTGAGTCGTTATAAACATACTAATTTGACGGAGTGCCTGTTTTGGCGTTTCTCAGATTGTTTGGATAAGACATTTGTCACCCTAGACTGGCTTGTCTAGCTGTAACGAACAACGAAGGTGCGGGGTGTCAACCCTGTATAGATCTATATATAAATTTCCGCTCTCCCTCCAGGAGACTCTGGCTATAACTCCTTACAAGACTTAGACGTACACTAATATTTTTATATTTAGGTACTTTTGAGATTTGTCTGACTAGAGTATTAACAACCTTTTGAGCAATCATTAGAGATCCATTGTTTGCTAGATAAATAATGAAACTCGTACTTATTGAATAGAAATATCATTCTCGTTCCATATCGTTGATTGTGCTTGTTAACTAGGTGCCCGTGTTCGTTCCTTTTCGTTTATTGAAAAATAAGTCATTTTAGTCACGAGAAAAAGTGTCAAGTTATAATTTATATAAATTTATAATTGCCGGTTATGACACGCATTTTCTGTTTTATGACATATATAACATTACTTATGTTCTTGGAGGTTTTATGACAGCAGCTTATGACATGCAAATGTTTCTGTCATAAAGGTTCTATTTGTATATTTTCTTGATGCAAACTTTTATGTTGAATATTTATAAAATACTCCCTGATAGTTTGCAAAATAGTCACAAAGTTTCTATTTTCGAAAATCACTAGAAATTGTGTCCACTTAGTAAGGTTCCTTTTTATAACTTTTATCTTTAGAAATGTAAGCATAGATAAAAGGGTTAAGTTGGACACACTCAATAGTTGGGAGGCTCTTTTGCACAAAGTATCCTCTATTTTTTTATGAAATTGAGAAATCCTATATTCATGAGTATATTACTAAAATATTAATTTAATAATATTTCACACACACATACAATCATACGTATATAAGCAATTATTCAAGAATTTAGGCAAGATTTGACTTGTACTCCCCCCCCCCCCCCCCCCCCCCCCCCCCCAAAAAAAAAAAAAAAAAAATTAAAATATTGAAAAGGTGGGGTATGAAGCTCACCTTGAGTTGGTTGAGGAGTTGTTTGGAGTTATGGAGTGAAGACCTCAAGCTTAAACTCTTGCTGATATGAGGAACTTCCCTGGGAGGGATGCTTTCCTAAGGGTGATCATTACATATTATGAATAAAATAATATGAATTCATCTTGAAATATTATAAAATATTAGATGGATGGAGGAATTTACCTTACAACTCCAGGGAGAAATTGAGAATTTTGTTTTCAGCAAGTTCTTGTTCTTGCTTGGGGATGAATTTTGAGAGGAAATGAGAAAAGTGAGAGAATACGTGAAGTCTAACCCCTTCACTGTCGTTGCTTTGGAGTATAAGAAAAGGAAAGGAATCTTTGATGCATGAGGATCTGGTGGTCCATGCATGGATATTTGGTGGGTAAAGCATGGAATACCGTGATTTGCATGGAAAATGAAGAGTTTCATCAAATCACAAAGTCAACTTCCTTGTCCTCTTCTTGATTGAGAATAAGGTTTTCCTAAATCCTAAACTTTTTATTTTATGTAAATATAATTTAAAATAATTCATTTTGATGTAAAATGAGTGTTTTGGGGGGTCTTAGTTAAGAAAAACACTAGTTTGGTGTGATTCCCGACCTCAAAATACCTTAAAATGGTGAAAAAGTCCGGAATAGTCCAAAATCTGGAGTCATAAGGTGATTTCCAGAGTCAAATAGTGAATTCTAAGGCTTCTCTTAGAATTCCGGAGGGGGAGGGTTAGTTATGCGAGGTCCGAAGTGGCTATAGAGGAGTTCCGGAGTCAACATCCAATTTCCGAAGCCCATGCGAAGTCCGGAGTCAGGTGCGAGTGGGGTTGGTCCGAACCGAGGATGCGAAGGCCGGCTGCAGCTTCCGAAGTATGTCTTCAGGCGAGGTCCTTCTGGAGTCATGCAAGAGGGTCCGAAGCACATGGGTTCCGAGGTGATTCCTCCTGATTCCTTAGAAGGGTGTCCGGACCAAGAGGGTTTCGGACGAAGAGGTTCAGGACCAAGAGGAGTCCGGACCAAGAGGTTCCTTTTGGGGTTTCCTCTTCCGGTTTTAAGCTGTTTTCGACTGAGGAAGGTACTTAGGGAGATTTGAGAGAGATTTGAGATACGTGGAGAGATTTAGGAGAGATTTCACATACTTGGAGAGATTTGGGAGAGATTTCATATACTTTGAGAGATTTAGGAGAGATTCACTATTCTTGGAGAGATTTCGCATACTTAGAGAGATTTGGGAGACATTTTTGGAGAGATTTCACATACTTAGAGAGATTTGGGAGAGATTCACTATTCTTGGAGAGATTTGGGAGAGATTCACTATTCTTGGAGAGATTTCACATACTTAGAGAGATTTGGGAGAGATTTCACATACTTGGAGAGATTTGGGAGAGATTCACTATACTTCGAGAGATTTGGGAGAGATTTCACATACTTGGAGAGATTTGGGAGAGATTCACTATACTGCGAGAGATTTGGGAGAGATTTCACATACTTGGAGAGATTTGGGAGAGATTCACTATACTTCGAGAGATTTGGGAGAGATTCACTATACTTGGAGAGATTGGGAGAGATTCACTATACTTGGAGAGATTTGCATTCTAACACTATATGGCTCCTTAGGAACTCATATTGAACACTTAGGTGTGTTAGCACAGATCTCACAATAGTACTTGCTTACTTGAGGATGAAATTTCCTAGCCAAAAAGGCTAGTTATGACACATTTCATATAAGAGAATCAATTCTATGACTTTTAACTCACATATTGAGGAGTCGCACATTGAATGGGATGAAAAATTTGGTGCTCCTAAAGTTTCTCAAAAAATGATTAACACTTCTCATTTGAGTTAAAGTAACTCGTTGAGTTACATGAGTTTTAGTAAAAAGGCAAAATAAAAACCAAATAAAAAAAAACTGACAAAAAACCGCAAAAAAAAAACCGAACCGCAAAAAATCAAAAAAAAACTGCAAAAACCGAACCGCATAAAAACCGAACGGTGCGGTTTCTAAACTTCAAAAAAATCGAAGTTGCGGTTTTCGGTTCGGTTTTGGCCAAAAACCGCACTGAGCCGCACCATGCTCACCCATAATATAAGTATATGATCATGATGTCATCACTAATAAGATCAACACCAAACTTGTTAAACTGATTTATTAGTTTGTCCCAAATTATATCGTCGAGTCATCATCAAGCCATCACAGTTATGTCCCAAGTTCTATCATCATCAAGAAATATCAATATATCATTTAATCCATTTATAGCAATGTAATTTATATTTATTTATAGAATAACTTCAATTTTTCAACATAACGGTTAACTGATAATCGAAACTCATTACCCGACTATAACAGAAACCTAATGGTTATGAAATCCCATTAATTTATGGTTTGATTTTAGCCCATATGTATCTACTAAGGAAGAAGGTACATCATAAGATCTACCTAAATTTTCAATTTTATTGATACTATATATAAAACAAAAATTAGAAACTATCTTAGAAAAGGTAAAGGACATACCTTGAGTTTGTTTTTTAAAAAATCATTTTAAAAGGAGAAAACAATAAGTTACTAAGGGTCATTTGCTTCTTATGTGTTGTAAAATATATAGGGTTAAATATAATATATTGGTTTTATCAAACAATAAGGTATCAATACATTAATAATCAACTAGTTTTTCATTAAACCGTACGTTTTTTTCATTATATTTCAATCAGTTTTTTTAAAAATTTAATCGGTGGTTCCTGATCGGTTTTAACAGGTTGACCCAGTTTTTTTAAGGTACACGACCCATCTTGACCTGACCCCACAAGTGTTATTTTTATCAGCTTCACTTAATTTGGGAACCACCATAGATTTTTTGTTCCGGATTCGCCACTGCCCATTTTTGACCCATATTCACCCGTATCATTTTCCTACAGACTCTCAAGAACTTTAAAAGTTAACTGAGAGTCGAGAAAAATTAAGAAATATATTTATCGATGGTAGGTTTTGAATTTAACCAACAAACTGGGTGTCAAATTAGGGTCCTTATAACATCAAAATGGCAATGAAGCATAAACAAAATTAGCCACACCATAATCTTACAAAATCACAAGTTCATTCTTTTCTTGCAATAAAACTAAATTCTAGATGTATAGTTAAAAGAATACATTTGTTTTGACGGTTCTTGTTGTAACTTGATGGATGGGGGGTCCAAAATAGTACCCTTCTAATGTAGTCGCACCCCAAAGTGATGATCGAAGCTAAAATTGACTTCATGGTGGCCAACAGTCCAAAACCTGAACCCTAAAGTGGGAGAGAGATTATCGAGAGAGGGAAAAATCATGAGGGATAGAGTCAAGGGTTGTGTAATCGACTAGGTTTATTATAACCTCTTATCTTAGACTATGTGAATATTATCCTTATTTTTTTTATGGGATACCTATCCATGATTTGAATTTCAAGAAGTTTCAAATTAATCCATGAATTTTATTAGCTTCTAATATATGATTGAGTTAATAAACTATTCACACATATTTCTTTTTAGCCATTTTATGCTATGTATAATCCAAAAGGCCCCTACAAATTATAGAAATGTTACTAAGTTGTTGCGACTATAGACATATTTCCAACATTGGTATATATTCTAAACCATTTATTGAACTTTTAATGTAGTTTTCATCGTTAGGATTAGTGGTGAATCCATAATTCAAATTCATGGTCGTTTGAATACCCTTTTCTCCTTTTTATCATTGTCTTATTTACCCATGAAGGACTCTCATATGTCCTCATTATATCTCACATCACATTTTGTTTATTATTAAATAAATCTTAAAAAAGAACACACGATTTTAAAGAATAAGATAACTAGCTATAAATTATTATTTTTTAACTCGCAGATTAACTAATATTAACTACGTCTACCAGACCACCGCTACAAAGTTGATGTATTATATTGGGCCGAAGATATACAACTTTAAAAGTTTAACAATCATTTTAAAAAGTAATATACTTCTATCTATCTATGTTTTTTTTACATCCAGTTAAGTCTTTTTAAACATATAAAACATATGAAGTACTCAAAATGGTTAATTTATATCTTAATGAAATTCCAAAACATGACATTCAAGAACCCAAGCAAATCGTCAAAATTGTATTACGGATTTCAATATAATATATATATATATATATATATATATATATATATATATATATATATATATATATATATATATATATAGGAATGAGTTCTATGGAAAACAAATAACTAGGGCAACATCTACCGGAACCAATAATCAAATGACATGTGTCCATTTCTTTCTTCACAAGTAATGTATTGTGGAAGTTATTGTGAAAGTGATGTGTTGTGATGTTTTCATTGGTTCAAATATGTGTTGCCCTAATCATTCATTTTCCATATAACTCTTCCTTATATATATATATATATATATATATATATATATATATATATATATATATATATATATATATATATGTCATTTCTTTCTTCACAAGTAATGTATTGTGGAAGTTATTGTGAAAGTGATGTGTTGTCATGTTTTCATTGGTTCAAATATGTGTTGCCTTAATCATTCATTTTCCATATAACTCTTCCCTATATATATATATATATATATATATATATATATATATATATATATATATATATATATATATATATATATATATATATATATATATGTCATTTCTTTCTTCACAAGTAATGTATTGTGGAAGTTATTGTGAAAGTGATGTGTTGTCATGTTTTCATTGGTTCAAATATGTGTTGCCCTAATCATTCATTTTCCATATAACTCTTCCATATATATATATATATATATATATATATATATATATATATATATATATATATATATATATATATATATATATATATATATATATATATATATATATATAAACAAATTAAAATATCACCCAATAAAAACATTAATGTGTACTCATTCTCAAACATTTGTTTATATGTATAATACCAAAAAATAAATTTTTTTTGGTTTAGAGTTGGTTAAATTCAAGTTTTATATATATATATATATATATATATATATATATATATATATATATATATATATATATATATATATATATAATTCTTAAAACTGAATAAGAAAAATTATCCAACTAAATTATAATTTGGTTGGTTCTAGATTAAATTTGAAGTATTCAAATTCATATCTTGAAAATCGAAATCAAATTGGATTCATTTAATTGTATCGAACCGATCCATCCAAACGAACATCCCAAATTTTTTTGGAAACGGCAAACGAATCAAGTGGAAGCTTACTCGCAATATTTCAACAAATACTCCAGGTTCGAGATTTTTTACAGGACAAACCCAACTCTCATAGGGATTTCCAAGTACATCTCAGATAACGATTGTCTAGTGTCATATAGTTATAAAACATTGACTCGTATTTTTATATTACGTTTAACTTATGGTATTAAAACAATACTTGTCTTAGAAGAAATTATTAACAAGTCAAGCCTGATAACCGAATTTTTTGACCCGCGTATTTTGTCTCCTCAATTTAGTTAGTGATACGTATGTTAAAGGAATATAGATATTTTTAGATAAGAACAACCAAAATGACAATTTTCCTGAGCAGTTTTTCAGAAGGTGTCACCTTCTGGAAAATGCAGAAGTCCATCCTCTTGAAAGGTTCATATGTAGATCCTCTTGAAAGGTTCATATGTAGATGAATTCAAAGTTTACTTTGTTACTCATGCCATTATTCTTAAAGACTTTTCATATAGTATTACAACTACATGTGTATATTTCTATTTCTATTTCTATTTCCATTTCAACCAAAAAAAAACATACTAACAACACAATAACACAATATTTCAGTTTTACAACACAAAAAACAAAAACTACCACCACCTATACAAATACATTATACATTATACACATACCCATATTATATTTATAGTTTACCACCATTTTCATGAAACCCTAGAGGGAAGGTGGCTTAAGCCAGTTCACAACTAACCACAACCACCAACCACCAGTGGTGGCAGGTGGATGGGTTTCCTATTTCCTAGAAAAGATAGAAGCTATTTACAACAATACCCTTTATCTCTATATCCTTTAACAGAAACCCACCCTATGAACAAAATATGATGATCCAAACTGATCATGGAGAAAGATGAGAATTATCATCTGAATTAAAAGTGAAAATATCAAGAGGGGCAGTAGTGTCACCAGTAATATCATCATGAGAATGAGATTTACATTTACCTCGACCTCCATCAAGGTAAATCACCACCACTGTAATATCATCATGAAAATGTCGCCTCACACCCTTTTCAATTCTCTTTATATCATCATATCTCATTTCTCTTTTCCTTGCTGCCACCTCTATTGCAGCTCTTATTAATCTCTTTGCTATCCCCTGAAACAAATATCAAAAAACATTATTACTTCATATAAATATTCTCTATTCAAGAAAAAAAAAACATGATGAAAAGAAGAGAGTAGATTATTTACATTTCTGGGATTCTTATGAACAATTTCAACCGCATCTTCATCACTGAGTTGTTCCCATAAACCATCTGAAGCAAATATCAAGAACAGGTCTTGTGGCCTTAGCTTTCGAGTTATTATCGATGGCTCTGCTGACATTACAGCTCTTTTTAAAGGGAAAGGGGATGCATACTGCTGGAAGAGAGGGTTTCTGTTATACTCCGGTTTCTTCAGGTATACATCTCCGATTGATCTTGACACCTGATCATAATAGAGTAAGAGATGTGTAAAGATATAAAAATTTGGTATACAATTGGGTGAAATAGTACACCTGGATAATGCCTTTTATCCTCCAGACACCATGAGTGTACACTACAATATGTGCATCATCAGGATGAAGGGCTTTGACCTCTTTTCTGACCTCTTCAACCCCAACATTATGGTCGGTTGATAGCCTTTCTGCCACCACAGTTGAAGAATGAACCATCCTGCCGCCGCCGGAAGCTTGCCGGCCAAGCACAGCCCTGGAGTCCCCAAGGTTTGCCACAAATAGAGTACCATTTGAGATCACACCAAGAAGACAGCATGAACCTACTGAGACAATTTGTGGTCTATCAAGCCACGATTCTTTCACTAAATGCAAAAATTCAGTTTCGGTTGCATCAAATGCCTTGGCTATCACATCCTTGGATAATCCTCCACGTTCATCAGCAAATTCTGAGATATTTACACGGATCAAATCAATTAATGATACGAACAAGAGCTGATTTGAAACCTTAGAAAGTGTTCGATTTGCTTGTTTTCTGGACCAATTTTTGCTTATCGGATAGTTGGTTCAATTTCAAGCATCGGATCAGATTCAGAATGATGAAGTTTTAGCTTAAACATATCCAACTGTTTTCTAGTGACATCTCTCAGTTCTGTTTACAGCTTTGAGTAAAATTTTCCAATACAAAAATCATTCTATCGACGAAAAGTGGAAGAAAATTAGGGTTTTCGGATGCTACTTACTCTCTAGGTAACGGAAGAGGTGACTGTTGATGAATCTAGAGGCTTCGGGACCACCGTGACCATCGTAGACTCCGATGTAAGTCGCGGATGGTGAAGTTAACACTTGACCTTGGTCTTCGAGCAATGAATTGGCCTGAACAACTGCAACGGAGTATTCACCGGATGCGTGTGGCTTCAAGTCCATGTTCCATAAAAGTCCGTCGCCACCACCACCGCCGAAACACCGTTCCAGCGGCTTGTAACACGACTCCAACATCGTAACTCAACCACCTTTCGCCTTCTCTCTGAAGCACTGAACACGCGTTTACGCAATCCGCAGAGTGAGAGAGAAGATTAACGAATGTCGTTGTAGTTGTTTGTTGGTTGGATTTTGATAATTATTTTTTCTGCAACGTAAAAGAACCTAAAAGAAGAAAAGTGTGAACTTGGAGAGAAGAAAACGAGTGGAATTTTTTATTAGTCTTTTTCTTTATTATAAACTATTCATTGTAAATTACATTTTTGGCCCTTGAATGTTCAATGGGCTTTTTTTTTGTCAAAATTTTGATTCCAAAAAGTTCTTTTCATTGTCTTAGGTTTTGCAAAAGCGTTTTTGATTCATGTTTAAATTAAATAATTATATTTTTAATAAAAATGATAAAAATCAGCTATGTTTCTAGATCAATTATTATAATAAAAAATCTTTTTCTGATGGACAAAAATGTAATTTACTAAAATAGTCAAGAAGAAAAAAGAAAAGAAAAAATGAAGGTGGAGTGATAAGTGGGGGAAATTGAAAATTGAACCCGTGTTTAACGGGACAAAAAACAATTGATCCGTGGAATTCAACGCAAGCGGTTGGGCCGGCTTTGACGTTGACCCATGTAGAAAAAAACCTTCTTTTTGTCATTAACCCCAAACTAGTTAACATTTTCCATCATTTAAATTAAATCCCCACAAAAGTCAAGTTTAGGGTGTTCAAAGTTTGATTAAATTCGTTAAATTAAATTAATTTGATTGATGTGGTTTGAGAAATATGAAATGTATTTTTGGCCTTGTCTCTCTGGATTGATTCATTGTATATAATATTTGAATCATAGGGGTAATTTAGTCACTTTCGGTTATTATTTGTAAGGTTCGTCTAAATAACCTAATCCATTTGAAAGTTTGTGATTATGTAGTTAAAACTTTTTATAAATGTCTACGAGTTATTTATTCCTCTTCCCTTTTGGTTTTATGATTAAATATAATAAAAGACACAATTATGTGTGGTGGAACGTATTTTTATTTTAAAACAAAATATTGGTATATATAATATAACTTGCTAAAATTATAATGTTTTAATATTTGTATTTTTGTAGGCACAAAACGGATTCTACAAAGATACTCGTCCCATGTCAAACGAGTGTCGATATCAAAGACCCCTTCCAAGATTCAATCAAAGCGTTCCAAGATTCAATCAAAGCCTTTGAATTCTTCCCTTCACTTAGGACTTTCTATGCTATTAATTTCTTTATGTTTTAAAATAATGTGTAATTAATATCAATCATATAAATTTTCTTAGGGCTAAATTCATAAAATGATTTAATTCTCAGTTTTAAGTTATATATCTTTGTAAATATATGTGGAGCCCAAAATTATCTCTCCAAAAGAGCATTTGTGAAGAGAATGAAAGCTCCAACATCGATAGTCATTTATATTACCGTGTCATACCGATGTGGGATACACTAACACTTCCCCTCAGAGTCTCGAGGAGGATAGACAAGGATGTGCTGAGTCACATGGGTGCGGGACGCTGGCTCTGATACCATGTAAATATATATGGAACCTAAGATTATCTTTCCAAAAGATTCGTTGTGGAGAGAAAAAGGACTCCAACATATATAGTCACTTATATTATCATATCGTACCGATGTGAGATACACTAACAATCTTATTATTATATTAATAGACCAATAATTTTATTTTTTTAGATCCTCACTACACTATTTCAACAATGGTCAATGAAGTCGTAAACTGGTATAAGAGAAAAAAAACAAAAAAAAATCATTTTCAAGGTAGACTTCAAGAAAACTTATGACTTATTGGGACGGAAGTATCTGGATCATATTATAGCTTTTATAGGATTCGGCAACATTGGACGTGAGCGGTGAGGGTGTGTCTTGCTTCATCTCGATCTTCGGTCTTGGTGAATGGGAGCCCAACCTCTAAGTTTCAACTTCATAGAGGTTAGAGACGAGGAGACTTCTTGTCTTTTTTTTTTTTTTTTTTGGTGGAGGACATGCATGTTGCCATTTAAGACGTGGCATCCAATGATTTGTATACATATGAGCAATTATAAAAAATGGGTTATTTCTGTGTCTCATTTGTTTTATGCATATGTCATACTTTTTTTTATAGTGAGTGGGCTATTGAGAATGGCAAGAACATTGTATGTGTTATGTTTTGCGTACTTTGCATCGGATTTGAGGATTAACTTGCATAAGTCGAACTTGTATAATATGTGTTAATTCGATTAAAGTTGAGCATCTTGCATAGAGCACCGGTATTGCCCGGATTCTTTTTCATTTATGTGTAATGTTCTTCCTATCGGTTCTAACATGACATGAAAGAAAGTTTGGATGATGATATTTGATATATTTGAGAGCAAGTTGTCAAAGCCGAAAGTGAAGATGTTATCTATTAGGAGTCGATCTACCCTTTTGAAGTTTGTCATTAATAGTCTGGCTATATATTATATGTCCATTTTTATTCTTCCATAAATCATTTGTCAATTTTTGGAGAGCGTTAGATCTCTTTTTTCCTAGGGATGTGAAATTCATGAAAGAAATATTACATGGGTTAAATGGGAAATTGTTTTGGAATCTAATGAAAATGGCGGTATCTGTGTTGAATGCTTTTTTACGTTAAACTAGGCTTTTTACATAGTGGATGTGACGTTTTGTTAACGATTCTAATTCTTTATGGGTTAAAGTTATATTTATTCATGGTAATGGGAGAGGTTTTGGTTCTAATGGTGACAAGTCAAGTAAGAATACTATGTGGTAAAAGATAGTTGGAACGATTAATCAACTTCATGATAAAGCTATTATTCTTCACTTTTATCCTATAAGAGCATGCGGTATGGGCCAAAAACGAGAAGCAACAGACTGATGTGGCATGCCTCAACGGCGTCATGACGGGGGAACACCCCCCCCCCCCCCCCCTCCCCCAACTCGTTGAAGCTCGTTATGGTGGATCTTGTGGTAACGAGGACGAGATAAAACAAGAAAGATGAATGGCTATCTCCTTCGTCAATCAATCAAATAATTTTCTCTATTTTCTCTCTCTGCCTCTTAACATGATATAACATCTGGAACACCATTTCCCCCTTGGTGTTATCGATGAGGTGACACCAATTTGGTGTTACATCTCGTTGCCCACACCCAATGCTCTAAAAAGAGTTGTTGTTTAATGACTCTAGTATAGAAGGATACATGGATTTGTTAAGTGTTCATTTGTGATAAATTCAAAGACTATGGGGTTATTTAATAGTTTCTGATTGAGTCATATCTCTAACTGATTATGCTTTTTATTAGAACTATATTGTTTGATTATGCATCTGACTGACTATGCTGAATGGTGAAAATGCAATTTTACCATTCTGTTTAAAATAATAATACATACCAAAAAACCATAAATTTTGGTTCGTTAATATAACGTTGTTTCTTTATCAATTAAATATACATCAAAAACTTATTGGTTTAATTGGAAACAAAGTGCACTTGCAATATAAAAAAACAAAGTGAACTTACTATAACATCCCAAAAATACGAGCCAAAAATTTCATTTTTAAAACATGTACTTAGCAAAACATTATGACTAAAACGTTCAACGATCATATCATTTCATAAAAGATATTGCATGTCTGGAAAACATTTTTTTAAAACATAAAAGTGTTAGAGTACAAATCCTCATGTGATATCATAATGCGGAATACAAAGCATGTGTGTGATGTGCCGCTACCGCGCCAACTCCTTCCCCTTCGAAGAAGAGGTACCTGAAACCAAAACTGAAAATTGTAAGCATGAAGCTTAGTGAGTTCCCCCACTGTACCACATACCAAATAATCACATAACAAACATATAATGTCGGGCATATCTGGGTGCCCGACCTACCCCTTCGGTCCTCTCGACCGGATGTTGACTAGCATATCTGGGTGCTGGTCTCCCCTTCGGTCCTTACGACCAGACACTGTTGGGCATATCTGGATGCCCGACCTACCCCTTCGGTCCTTACGACCGGATACTGCCAGGCATATCTTGGTGCCTGACCTACCCCTTCGGTCCTTACGACCGGATACTGCCAGACATATCTGGGTGCCTGTAACGACTCAATTTTCACGTCCAAAAATTTCGTTTTTAAGACATTACTTTAGAAAACATTAATAATTAAAAACATTGTTTGATCTAACCATATCATAACGTAAACCATGTCTAAAAGCCAAATCATACAACCAATCGAAATATCAGAGTATCAATCCCAGAGTAAACACATAAGTGTGGAATCAAGAGTGTGTGTGATGAGCCGCTACCGCGCCTACTCCTTCCCCTTGGCTGAAGAGGTACCTGAAACAACAACTGAAAAACGTAAGCACAAAGCTTAGTGAGTTCCCCCATCGTACCACATACCATATACTCACATGACATACATATATTGGTAGGCATATTTGGGTGCCCGACCTACCCCTTCGGTCCTCTCGACCGGATACTGCCTAGCATATCTGGGTGTTGGCCTCCCCTTCGGTCCTTTCGACCGGATATTGCCTAGCATATCTGGGTGCTGGCCTCCCCTTCGGTCCTCTCAACCGAATACTACCTAGCATATCTGGGTGCTGGCCTCCCCTTCGGTCCTCTCGACCGGATACTGGGGAACTATTTCTCCCCTCTACTACTACCACATAACATGTATCACAATATCAGAATCTATCTATCATGGATGGGTATGACTACCCCTTCGGCCCTACCGACCGGATATCTCGGGGACTATCTCCCCCTACTGTCACTAGCACATAGCATCATATCATACTAGCACATAAACATAACACAGGTAGTAGTAATCCCTAGATGAATATCACAGAAACAATCATCTACATACAACTCCAACTGGTGGGCCGGCATTGTCGCCGTAGACCCACCGCTACTGGAAGGTAACTCACCTCAAAGTAGTTGCTGATCTGATCGGGAACTGACCGTCTACTGCTGCTGCTGCTGCTCCGGAAATCCTCCGGCTGTAATTCCCATAACATACTCAATCAAACACTGCTAACTGTCCTTTGGGTAAAATGACCATTTTACCCTTGATCATGCCCTAAGTCAAAGTCAGAGTCAACTTTCAGTTGACCCGACTCGTCGAGTTGGCTCTCCAACTCGCCGAGTCCCTATCCAATCGATTGTCCTGGATCCCGTCCCTACTCATCAAGTTAGGCGTTGACTCGACGAGTTCTTCTTCTAAACTGAGGTTCAAGTCCTTCATCCTACTCGCCAAGTTGTATGAACAACTCGTCGAGTTCATCTTCATCCGATGAACACTTATGCTAAGACTCGCCGAGTTGTATGAACAGCTCGCTGAGTTCATCTTCATCCGAAGAACACTTATGCTGCGACTCGCCGAGTTGTATGAACAGCTCGCCGAGTCCGTTCTTGATCTATGGAGATTGCCTTGAACTCGCCGAGTCAGGGCATTGACTCGCCGAGTTCCTCCATGGATGAGTTCAGCTTCCAACTCACTGAGTCACACCCCGTGACTCACTGCTCACACTCGACACTACGAAAAGGGGACAACTCGAAGACTCGCGAGCAGACTCGCCGAGTCAGATGAACGACTCGCCGAGTGGTTTCCATGTAATCACTAAATACGCGGTTTTGCTCGATTCCAGTCCATGTCATTCACAGATCTGGGTTCCTAGAGCATGAATCACACGTAAAGTTTCCAACTTTATGTGTAGATATTCACCAATAAAGGTTCTAAGGCTTAAAGTGCACCAAAAGGGGTAGATCTAGGGCTTGTGTGCAATATGACTCCATAAAGGCAGTAGATCTGAGATCCTGGAGCTCAACCATGCCTAGATCTAAAGGTCAATCAGCTTATTACAAACCCTCAAACATACACAAGCTTGGAAATGGTTCAAAGAGGACTTTAATGGAGCTATAAGGGACAATAAGCTTAAAAACAGAGGGGAAACGAGTTATACCTCAGGGGAAACGTTGGAATGACACAAAGATGCTTGGCCTCCTTCTCCTCCTCTTGATTCACTCTTCTTTCTCCTCAAAAACCTCAAGAACACCACAAAAACACTTTAACTCACAAGGAAACAAGGCTTGAGAGAGGTATAGGGCTCTGAGGGTGAATGGGGGCGGAATGAGAGTTTAAATAGGGTGAAAACCCCTGAAACTTAGGGTTTCATCCAACAGCGGTGACTCGCCGAGTACAGGATATGGACTCGCCGAGTCGCCAACTTAAACATGTCCCGGGTCCCGTCTCTACTCGGCGAGTCGGACCTATGACTCGCTGAGTCCAAGGCTAAAAATGGAAAATACTCAATTAAGATTTACATACCAGGTACCAGGTGCTACAGTGCCCGACCTACCCCTTCGGTCCTCTCGACCGAATACTGGGGACTATTTCACCCCCTACTATTACCACATAACACATAGCACATAATCATGTCATACTAACACATAAACATGTTACAGATAGTAGCAACCTTAGATGAGTGTCACAGAGACAATCATCTATCATACAACTCCTACTGGTGGGCCGGCATTGTGGCCATAGACCCACCACTACTGGAAGGTAACTCACCTCAAAGTAACTGCTGATCTGCGCGGGAACTGACTGTTTGCTGTTGCTGCTGCCCCGTAAATCCTCCGGCTAAAATTCCCACGAAACACTCAGTCAAATACTGCCAACCGACCTCAAGGTAAAATGACCATTTACCCCTAATCAACCAAGAGTCAAAGTCAAAGTCAACTGCCAGTTGACCTGACTCGCCGAGTTGGCTTGCCAACTCGCCGAGTCCCTATCTCTTAGTCTGACCATAAATCCGTCTCTACTCGTCGAGTTAGGCGTTGACTCGACGAGTTTTCCTTCTATACACAAGGCCAATAATCCTTCATCCTACTCGCCGAGTTGTATGAACAACTCGCCGAGTTCATCTTCATCCGAAGAACACTCTAAGCTGTGACTCGTCGAGTTGTATGAACAACTCGCCGAGTTGTTCTTGAAGCAAGAAGATTGCCTTGAACTCGCCGAGTCATGGCATTGACTCGCCAAGTTACTTCATGAGTGAGTCTAGTTTCCGACCCACTGAGTCCTATCCCACGACTCACCACTCCACCCCGCAAGCACGAAAAAGGGGAAAACTCGGGGACTCGCGACTCGACTCGCCGAGTCGGCCACATGCAAATACTATACATGCAATTTTGCTTGAATCCAGATCATGCTATACATAGATATGGGTTTCTAGGGCATGAATAACACATAAACTTTCCAACTTTACGTGTAAATAATCACTAATGAAGGTTTTAGGGTTCAAAATGCACCAAAAGAGTAGATCTAGGGCTTTCATGCAATATGGCTCCATAAAGGTAGTAGATCCAAGCTCCTGGAGCTCAATCATACCCAGATCTAGAGGTTAACAATTTAATACAAACCATAAGGCACAATCAAGCTTGGAGAAAAACTCAAGAAGGACTTCCATGGAGCTAAAAAGGGACTATAAGCATGAAAACAGAGGGAAAACGAGCTATACCTCAAGGAAATCACTGAGATAACACAAAGATGCCTGGCCTCCTTCTCTTCTTCTTGATCTACTCTTCTTCCCTCTCCAAATCTTCAAGAAACACACCAAAATGCTTCAAACTCACAAGGAACAAGGCTTGAACGAAGTATAAAGCTCTGAGGGTGAAGTGGGCGAGCTTGGGGGCGGATAAGAGGGTTTAAATAGGGTGCAAACCCTTGAAATTTAGGGTTTCATCAGACAGCGGGGAGTCGCCGAGTCCAGAATATGGACTTGCCGAGTCGCCAACTTAAACGTGTTCCAGATCCCGTCTCTACTCGCGAGTCGGACCTACAACTCGCCGAGTCCAAGGCTAAAAATGAAAAACACTAAGATAAATTTTACGTACCAGGAACCAGGTGCTACAAATCTCCCCCACTTATTTTAGACTTCGTCCTCGAAGTCTGCTGCTCGATCCTGAAACAACTCGGGGTAATGCTCCATCATTTCTTCCACCGGCTCCCAAGTCCACTCGGACCCCTTTCGGTGCTGCCACTGCACCTTCACCAATTCCACTCTCTTGTTCCTTAGATCCTTCGACTTCCGGTCGAGGATTGCGACTGGGCGCTCAATGTAATACAGGCTGTCATCAACCTGTATATCCTCTAACGGCACCACCGCTGAATCATCCACGAGACACTTCCGCAGCTAGGAGACATGGAAGGTGTCATGGATCTGGCTGAGCTTGGCTGGCAGATCCAGCCTATATGCCACCTTGCCCATCCGGGCTACAACCTTGAACGGTCCAATGTATCTCGGGCCTAACTTGCCCCGCTTCCTGAATCGAATGACGCCTTTCCAAGGCGACACTTTCAGGAGAACCATATCCCCGACTTGGAACTCCAGGTCTGATCGACGCTTGTCGACATAACTTTTCTGCCGACTCTGCGCAGTCTGAAGCCTGCTCCAGACCTGCTGGATTCTCTCGGTCGTCTTGAGCACCACCTTGGTGCTCCCCATGAACCTCCGGCCAACTTCACCCCAACATATCGGGGTCCTGCACCTCCGACCGTACAACATCTCGAATGGAGGAAGGTCAATACTCGCGTGGTAGCTGTTGTTGTACGAGAACTTAGCCAAGGGAAGATAGGTATCCCAGCTACCACCGAAGTCTAGTACGCATGCCCGCAACATATCCTCCAAAGTCTGGATGGTCCGCTCACTCTGACCATCTGTCTGCGGGTGAAAGGCGGTGCTAAAGTGCAGACGAATGCCCAAATCATCATGAAACTTCTTCCAAAACTTGGAAGTGAACCACACATCTCGATCTGATATCACTGACATTGGCACCCCGTGTCGCGCCACTATCTCCCTGATGTAGATATCGGCCAACTTTTCGGCCGAGATACTTTCCTGAATCGGAATAAAATGGGCGCTCTTAGTCAATCGATCCACGATGACCCAAATCGAATCTACTCCTCGCGTCGTCTGGGGAAGCTTTGTGATAAAATCCATCGTAATATCCTCCCATTTCCACAACGGGATATCCAACGGTTGCATCTTGTCGTGCGGTCTCTGGTGCTCGACCTTGACCTTCCTGCAGGTCAAACACCGCTCGACGTACCACACCACATCCCGCTTCATGCAGGGCCACCAATAGTCTAGGCAAAGATCCCGATGCATCTTCGTTGCCCCTTATGAATAGAGAATCAGGATTTGTCCGCCTCCTCCATCAAGATCTGGCGCACACCTCCGTGATACGGCACCCACACCCTACGGTGTAGTGTCAATAACCCTCGGCTATCATAATCGAAGGAGGTGACTTGACCCACTATTCGCTCACTCTTCCGATGTTCCTCCTTCATAGCCTCCTGCTGAGCTTCCCGAATCTGCTCTAACAGGGGAGACACCACAGTCATCCTCATGCAAATATCCCTGATCGGTGTTGCCTTGCGGCTACGCGCATCGGCCACCACATTGGCCTTCCCCGGGTGATAAAGGATCTCGCAATCATAATCCTTCACCAAGTCTAACCACTGACGCTGCATCATGTTCAGATTCGGCTGGTCCATGAGGTACCTCAAACTCTTGTGGTCCGTGTAAATGGTACATCGAACCCCGTAGAAGTAATGCCGCCAAATCTTGAGGGCGAAAACCACCCCCCAACTCTAAATCATGCGTCGGGTAGTTCGCCTCGTGAGGCTTTAGCTGCCTCGAGGCATAAGCAATGACATGCCCCCTCTGCATCAATATTGCGCCCAAGCCTGAGATCGACGCATCACAGTATACCACAAAATCCTCTACGCCATCAGGCAGGGCTAAGATCGGCGCCTCGCACAATCTCTGCCTCAGAATCTCGAACGCTGCCTACTGCTCAGGCCCCCATCGAAAGACCACGACTTTCCTAGTCAACCGTTTCAGGGGTACGATTATCTTGGAGAAATCCTGAATGAATCTCTGATAGTAGCTTGCCAATCCTAGGAAACTCCGAATCTCGGATGGAGACTTCGGAACCTCCCACCTCATCACGGCCTCCACCTTGGCCGGGTCTACTGAAATCTCATTCTGGTTGACGAGGTGTCCAAGAAACCGCACCTCGCGCAACCAAAACTCACATTTGGAGAGCTTGGCGTACAAGCTCTCCCTCCTCAAGGTCTCCAAAACCTCTCTCAGATGCTCCTCGTGCTCCTCCTGCGTCTTGGAATAAACCAAGATGTCATCAATGAAAACTATCACAGACCGATCCAACATCAGTCTACACACGCGGTTCATGAAGTCCATGAACGCGGAAGGAGCATTGGTGAGCCCGAACGGCTCACCACGAACTCATAATGGCCATAGCGGGTCCAAAACGCGGTCTTCTGTACATCCTCTTCTCTGACCTTCATCTGATGATAACCTGAACGCAAATCGATCTTGGAGAACCAAGATGCTCCCTGCAACTGATCAAAGAGGTCATCAATCCTCGGGAGTTGGTAACGGTTCTTCACCGTTACCTTATTCAGCTCCCGGTAATCTATACAAATCCGATGCGACCCGTCCTTCTTCTTCACAAACAGGATCGAGGCTCCCCAGGGTGAACTGCTCGGTCGAATAAATCCCTTGTCTAGCAGCTCCTGCAGCTGCGTAGACAACTCCTGCATCTCGGGAGGAGCCAACCGATAGGGTGCCTTGGCTATTGGAGCCGCACCAGGAACTAGGTCGATTCTGAACTCCACCTGATGCTCCGGAGGTATTCCAGGAAGCTCCTCCGGGAACACATCAGCGTAGCTCGCAGCACTGGAACCTCGCTCACCGTTGTTTTACCCGTCTCCCGGGTATCCATAACATACGCGACATATCCCGCGCAACCCTGCTGAAGGTAGCGCCTAGCTCTCGTTGCTGGACATACTGTAGGTCCACGCTGTGGCCTCTCGCCGTGGATCACCAACTCTCCCCCACTCGGGGCCCTGATCCGCAATAGCTGCTGTGCGCAATCTATCACCGCCCCATTAGGGCTCAACCAATCCATGCCTATAATCACCTTGTTCCCCCGCAACGGGATGGGAACCAAATCCACCAAATAGCGCTCCTCGAATAACCTCAGAACACAATCCCTGAACACTGCCGATGCTCGTACCGATCGATCATCGGCGATCTCTACCTCTAAAGGGCAATCCAACATGCCCGAAGACTCAGTAAACCTCTTGCTAAGCGCAAGGGAAACAAATGACCGGGTGGCACCCGAGTCAAACAACACCTGAACAGGAATACCGTTCACATGGAACGATCCTAATGCATATACACAGAACACATATCAATATCATAACATCATAAAAATAAAGTAGAGGGAAAGAATCATACCCGTCACCACATCGGGTGCAGCGCGTGCCTCCTCTGCCGTCAGCTGAAACGCCCGGCTCCTCACCACTGGAGCCTCTGCCTTGCCCTGCCGACCATCTGTAATCCGCAGGGTAGCTGGAGTTGGCGCCTTAACCGGCGCTGATGTTGTCAACTGGGGGCAATTGGCCTTCTTGTGGCCCTTCTGGTTGCATTGGAAACACAGAAACTCAGACGTCTGTGTCACTGGTGCAGGGGCGGTACAATCTCGGTTGAAGTTCCCTGACTTGCCGCACTTATAGAAGCCTGACGATCCCATCTTGCACGCTCCCTCGTGCGCCCTGCCGCATTTTTTACAGCAGCCCCGCCCCTGTTGGCCTTTCGGCCCCGCATCCAATCCCTTGGGCTTCTTCCCTGAAGCCCCCATAACATGCCCCTCCTCCGTTTTCCTCTTCCGGATGTGCTCCAGATCTATCTCCCTCTCCCTTGCCCTAGCAATCATAGAGTCCAAGGTGGGGCAAGCTGAAAAACTGACATGCTCCCGAATATCAGCTCGGAGCATATCATGGTAGCGAGTCCTCCTCATGTCCTCATCACCCGCATACTGGGGCACCAACAATGCTCTCTCCCGGAACTTGGCGGTGATCTCCGCCACAGTCTTCGTCGTCTGCCTCATATCGAAGAACTCCCTGGTCAGTTGCTGAAGCTCGACAGCCGGTGCGAACTCTGCCCTGAACCTGGTCGCGAAGTCCGACCAAGTCATAGACTTGACAGCCGAGGCTCCCAACGAGTCCCCCATGGACTCCCACCAATCCCTAGCTCGATCTCGTAAACACCCTGCTGCGAACCTCACCTTCGACCCCTCATGGCAGAAGCTAATCATCTGTGCAGACTCAATGTCTGCAATCCATCGTCTGATAGCTATGGGGTCCTTCGCCCCGTGAAAATCCGGTGCACCACTGCCCTGGAAGTCCTTGAAGGACAGTGTGTGAGATCCCGACTGGCCAGATGCCATGTCGCTCCTGAATGCCCGGAGGCGATCCTCCATCAACTCCAATATCCCTTCCTTGATCGACCCGAAGATAATGGGGGTCGACTCAAGGATGCCTCTGGTGATCTCTGACACGATGAACTCGCGTAGCCCCTCATTTACTGGCTCGGAACCTGATCCCGAACCCGATCCCTCTCCTGTACTTCCAACTGCTGGCCTCGAGCGTAGTACCACCATTCTGAAATACATAAATAATAACCGTTAGTGATACTGATACCTCTGGAGAAATCACACCTACTACAAGTCTCTTGGTCTTATCTTGGCCTTCCTCGGTTCGGGTACGGATCCTCTGCTTTCAGTAGTACGGGCCCATACTACCTTCCACATCTATCCGTAACTTCTCCAAGGACTGCCTTGACTCCACCAGATCCCTGTCACTATCGATGATCACCGCTATACTCACCCTAGGCTTGCCCTAGGAAAATCTCTATCTCCACTCGACCCGGTCCTCAGCTGCTGAAGGCCTCCTTGTGATGCCAGTTAGCCATTACCTGAACACCATCACATGTGATGAGGCTCAGATAATCCTTCGAGTAACAGATTCGTCCCTATAACGGTTAGACTCAAACAAGAGTTGCGCAATAGGGCCAAATCCAGCACTCTAAGATTATTCAACCCTGATCACATGTGACGTGACGTATTCACTTAATGGCTAACTCCCATCACTCAGAATCCCACAAAGCACAAAGCAAGCAGCATTCAGACAAAATGGAACAATCTCAAGCAATTCCGTTCTCATAGAGAAAAAATGAACTAGCATACAGTGCTAAACTCGTACTATCAGGCATAACCTAAACATGCCACCCTACTGCTGTCTACTCAATTCTAGCATGCAATTTTCATATATTGAAGCACATAAAGCAGGAACATAAGGCATCACTCCTAGATCCTTAGTCCTATCTAGCATTATGCTATAATGAGACTGATAAACATAACATAAGCTCGTATGGGTACTTTGGGGAATACTTACTTAAGCTCGGCCGGTTGCGCACATCACACACTTCGTTCCTTCTTAAAACTCTTCACTTAGCTTTTCAGAAAATATTTTCTTCTTTAAAATCTTTCAATCCCTCAATTTGAGTTCAGTCACCCCCGAAGGTGTGTCCGAATCCCTCAAACCAGGGCTCTGATGCCAACTTGTAACATCCCAAAAATTCGAGCCAAAAATTTCATTTTCAAAACATGTACTTAGCAAAACATTAGGACTAAAACGTTCAACGATCATATCATTTCATAAAAGATATTGCATGTCTGGAAAACATTTTTGTAAAACATAAAAGTGTCAGAGTACAAATCCCCATGTGATATCATAATGCGGAATACAAAGCATGTGTGTGATGTGCCGCTACCGCGCCAACTCCTTCCCCTTCGAAGAAGAGGTACCTGAAACCAAAACTGAAAACTGTAAGCACGAAGCTTAGTGAGTTCCCCCACTGTACCACATACCAAATAATCACATAACAAACATATACTGTTGGGCATATCTGGGTGCCCTACCTACCCCTTAGGTCCTCTCGACCGGATACTGACTAGCATATATGGGTGCTGGTCTCCCTTTCGGTCCTTACGACCGGACACTGCCGGGAATATCTAGGTGTCCGACCTACCCCTTCGGTCCTTACGACCGGATACTGCCAGGCATATCTGGGTGCCCGACCTACCCCTTCGGTCCTTACGACCGGATACTGTCAGGCATATCTGGGTGCCCAACCTACCCCTTCGGTCCTCTCGACCGGATACTGGGGACTATTTCACCCCCTACTACTACCACATAACACATAGCACACAATCATGTCATACTAACACATAAACATGTTACAGATAGTAGCAACCTTAGATGAGTGTCACAGAGACAATCATCTATCATACAACTCCTACTGGTGGGCTGGCATTGTGGCCATAGACCCACCACTACTGGAAGGTAACTCACCTCAAAGTAACTGCTGATCTGCGCGGGAACTGACTGTTTGCTGTTGCTGCTGCCCCGGAAATCCTCCGGCTAAAATTCCCACGAAACACTCAGTCAAATACTGCCAACCGACCTCAAGGTAAAATGACCATTTACCCCTAATCAACCAAGAGTCAAAGTCAAAGTCAACTGCCAGTTGACCTGACTCGCCGAGTTGGCTTGCCAACTCGCCGAGTCCCTGTCCCTTAGTCTGACCATAAATCCATCTCTACTCGTCGAGTTAGGCGTTGACTCGACGAGTTTTCCTTCTATACACAAGGCCAATAATCCTTCATCTTACTCGCCGAGTTGTATGAACAACTTGCCGAGTTGTTCTTGAGGCAAGAAGATTGCCTTGAACTCGTCGAGTCATGGCATTGACTCGCCAAGTTACTTCATGAGTGAGTCTAGCTTCCGAACCACTGAGTCCTATCCCACGACTCACCACTCCACCCCGCAAGCACGAAAAGGGGGAAAACTCGGGGACTCGCGACTCGACTTGCCAAGTCAGATGAACAACTCGCCGAGTCGGCCACATGCAAATACTATACACGCGATTCTGCTTGAATCCAGCTCATGCTATACATAGATATGGGTTTCTAGGGCATGAATAACACGTAAAGTTTCCAACTTTACGTGTAAATAATCACTAATGAAGGTTTTAGGGTTCAAAATGCACCAAAAGAGTAGATCTAGGGCTTTCATGCAATATGGCTCCATAAAAGCAGTAGATCTAAGCTCCTGGAGCTCAATCATACCCAGATCTAGAGGCTAACAACTTAATACAAACCATAAGGCACAATCAAGCTTGGAGAAAAACTCAAGAAGGACTTCCATGGAGCTAAAAAGGGACTATAAGCATGAAAACAAAGGGAAAATGAGCTATACCTCAAGGAAATCACTGAGATAACACAAAGATGCCTGGCCTCCTTCTCTTCTTCTTGATCTACTCTTCTTCCCTCTCCAAATCTTCAAGAAACACACCAAAATGCTTCAAACTCACAAGGAATAAGGCTTGAACGAAGTATAGAGCTCTGAGGGTGAAGGGGGCGAGCTTGGGGGCGGATAAGAGGGTTTAAATAGGGTGCAAACCCTTGAAATTTAGGGTTTCATCAGACAGCAGGGACTCGCCGAGTCGCCAACTTAAACGCGTTCTGGATCCCGTCTCTACTCGGCGAGTCGGACCTACAACTCGCCGAGTCCAAGGCTAAAAATGAAAAACACTAAGATAAATTTTACGTACCAGGAACCAGGAGCTACACTTACAAGCATCCTTATTAACCATGTGAGTTCATAGAATAAAGGATGCATATATTGAGTCTATAACAATCAGAAAATACATCAAATGGATATGATTATGACATAAGAATTATGTAACACTCGTTTCCAGGTATTTCCATTTAAACCCTGACATTTTAAAATTTTAGCATTTAAGCCCCTTACATCGGGCATACCAACCTTGTACGTCGGACATAAGCCAGGATAAGGATCGAGGTGTTGGAGGAGTACGATGGGCGTACATATGGGTACAACATGCGTACTCGTGCAGCTTCCAAAACCCTAAAATTTAGGGTTGTGTCCCCTATTTAAGCATCTTCATCCCCTTATACCTCCTTATAACCACCATCCATTTCATCCAATCCCTAAAATCGAAACCCTAGCTATTGTGAGTGAGATTTGAACTTGAGAGTGATCCTTGAGTATTCTTGATATAAAATGAAGATCATTCAAGAGGTAGTGGTACATTCTAGCCTTTGGATCCAAAATCTACATCTCATTGTTCACATTTTGAAGGTATAAAATTCAAACCTTGGAGCTTGTTTTGAGAGATATAGTTTAGACTTAGATTTAAGTTCATATTGTCCCAAAACCTTGATCTTTGTGAGTTGGGAACACTCCAAAGCATATGAGCTATCCTTTCAGACATTTTAGGATGCATAGAGTCATAAAAATGTTAGATTGGTCCTTTCTTATCTTCTATGCATGAGTTATGGAGATTTTGGTGAAGTAAAATGTTATGGATTTAGGATTAAGCTCTCTTTAGCCATGCAAAGACATAAAATCAGATACTTTATGATTAGGACAACTTTAAGGATCATATATGAGGTTGTAGTAAATGTCTTAATGATTAAGACATTAAAAATTGGATTTTGAGTCAAGGTCGCGTACGATAAGCGTAATCATGGCTACGCCCGGTGTAGCCAGTTGCGAACCCGACTTCTCCTACCTTACACTCTACATGCAGAGTAGAGATACGTATATCGCGCGTATGGCCGCCATTGACTTTCATTGACTTTTGACCAAGTGTACCTTTTTGACAATTTGTGAGGGTCTTGGATCTTAGGAGGGGCAAAAATGGTCTTTTGCCTAATTTATGGATTAGACTTGTCTTGGTATTAGTGAAGTATGAAAATTACCTTAATTATTAATTATGGTTAAGTGGTGTAATTATTAGGTAGAGTCTAGTTCCGGCAGTTCGAGTGTGAGTTTTATCAGTCATATGTGTGAGGTGAGTCTCCTAACTTAATATTACCTATGTGGTAGAATAGATTTATATGTGTAATGACGATCTAGGTCTATGTGCTATGACTGTGATATCTGTTACTTTACGTATGCAGAGACTTCAGGTAGTCTCTAGTGTTGCTAATAACCCACAAGGTGTGTTGTTTGCCCACTGAAACTTCAGGTAGTCTCTAGGGTTGTTAATAATCAATAGTTGTTTATTTTTTGTTGTACTATATGTGGTATTTAGGGAATTCACTAAGCTTCATGCTTACAATTGTTGATTAAATGTGTTTCAGGTACTTCTGAGGATCGCGGGAAAGCGAAGGCTTGATTGTATACATTCGCCTACAGTTTATGATATCAGATATTTTGGGACACTCTGATGATTAGTATTTGATACTGTGATTTTTTGTGATGGTTTTTATGAATAATGCTTTTATATGAAATTAAAATTGAAAATTTTGGTTGAAAGTTCTTAATTTTACAAATTATAAGAACAAATCAAAAGAAAATATATGCAAATTACTATGTTCTTCATATACATGAAAACCATCAAATAACAAATAGAAAGTTAATTAGAACACAACTGAAATGAATTATTAATTAGTAATGATACCTTGGATTAAGGTTGTCTTTCAAAATCGATTTCATAGCTCGAATGAAACCTGCTTGCTTTCAAAAGCATTGTTGGAAATACCAATTGCAAGGCATCTATATAGTTGAACTATTAAATGACTATTTTGAGTACATATTTTGTTGTGTACATAGAAAAATGAATTTTGAAAAGAAGACTTGCTTTAAACTAGAAAAATAAGTTCATATCACCAATAACATATATAATAAATAAAACTATCGAGCTATGTAATTAAAAAAGTCAAACTTTCTGATTTTTTCTTAAAGCATATTGTAGAACAGATAGGAAAAAAATACGAAGAGAATGAGATTGAGATGGGGGAATTGAAATGTATGGAATTTCCATTTTGAGAAGATTGCTTACAACACGTTATCAAGCGATAAACGATAAACAATAATGATTAGGATTTATAGAAATCCAAACATAGTGTGCGAGTATTTCTTGTTTTAGGGTTTGGATGTTGGTGGTGCTTCTGCCGTTATGAGTTTATATAGCAAGAAAATGAAAAAAGGGAAATAACTTACTGGCGCTTGAGGAGGAAGACGGTGTAGGAACAACAGGATAGCGACAACAAAGACTATGCTTCAGGGGGTGGTGTTGTCAGAGAAAGGCATGAGAAGCAATGTAGCGAGGAGAAGGAGAATGAGAAAGGAAAATAAGGGAGAAAAAGATTTTGTTCTTGGGCAGTTATGTATTTTTCATAGATTGAATCACATGAATAGGGATGTCAAAAAGTCCAGTGGAACCCCGATCCCGTGGGGGCCCGTCCCGTATGGGGTTATTTGTTGAAAAAAATCGGGGACGGGGGCGAGGGCGGGGGCAAGGTTAACCCCCGTTTTAATTTCGGGGGCGGGGCGGGGGTTGGTAGTCCCGTCCCGAAACCCCCGTGGGAGCCCCGTTAATAAATTATATAAATTGACATATATTAATTATATAAGTATAATAAACAATAAAATGATTTTTACGTACAAAAATTCAACAAAAAACATTTTTTAAGTTGTTTGTAACATGTAAAATTATGTTATAAATATCTATTTGTTATCTAAAAAATAGTTTCTTTTAGCCCAAACAAGAACTTATTTTAGCCCAAATAAGTTAGCCTAAAATCAATCGGGGGCGGGGCGGGGGTCAGAAGGGGCTTTCGGGGGCGGGGGCGGGGGAACGGGAAAATTATGGGGGCGGGGACGGGGGATGCAATCCCCATCCCGTTTGCCCCCGTTGACATCCCTACACATGAATATGGATTGAATCAGATGAATTAATCTATAAGAGCTCGATTTTTTAGCATTAGTATTGTAGAATGTTATTGAGTGATAAATGGCATTTTGGTCATTTTGATAATATTGGAACCGTTGAATGTTTATTGATGCCTTTATGTTTTGTTAGATGTTTAGAAGTAATGGAAATATGTTATTATGTTGAAGAATGATTGGTATCTACCTCTACCTTTTCTAATAAATGAAACCTAAAAATGACACGTGTCAGGTTTTTGGAATGTCTCTTTGACACGTGGCATTTTTCTATGATTTTTATTATTTCCTTTTTTTGGTAACAAGTCAAATTCAATTCAAATTTTGAAAATACAAAATCATATCCTAATAATATTATTATGTTTATTTTGTTTAACAAATTAATTCATAATTACTTACAATCGACAATATCTTTGTTTTTTTTTTTTTTTTTACATTTTTAAATATACCGATCGTGGTTTCCACGGATTATAACCTTGTTAACAGATATAAGATTTGGGTTGGAATGACATTGAAAAAGGAATGGAATGTTGATTTATAGCTCTACCAGGATGCGATAGTTAGGGTATCGCAGCGTGGTGATTGAGGCGGTGATTTGGGTAATTTTCCTTCATAAGTCGTAGGCAACGTACTTTGCACCATGGCATGGCATGGCATATGGATGTTCGCGGCGTGGTGGCCAAAGTTGGTTGTTATTAGAGAATAGTCATCGCAGCGTGAAGAGGGGCAAACCGTAGGTTCAACCGCACCATGACGCGACAAGATTATTGCCACGACGTGGTTTCGAGACAGATTAATACATCGTTTAGGGCTCATGTTTTCTCAAACACACCCCCAAACCCTCTAGAGCAAAGCATGGGTATTTTGAATATTTAAGAAGGTTCTTAGGGCGATCAAGGTTGTTTGAGGCAAGGTTTGAGCACTAGAAGCTCCTAAGGTAATCATCTTCTCCATTTTCAAGCTTTTTAGGGCATTAATGGTGTTTTAGTGATTTGAGCTAGTTATGCAAGATTGCTCTTGGAAACCTTATTTATAATGTTTAATCATGTGTTTAAAAGGTTAATACATTGTTTTTACGGAGATTTCATGTCTAAATCCATGTTTTAATTATTAGGGTTTGAAACCATATAAATGGAAAATCATGAAATAGTGTTTATGTGTTAAGAGCATATTAGATTTAGTGTTAAGAAGCTTCTTTTGAGCATTTTGATAAGGGAGCTGATTAGGGATGAGCAAAAGGACCGAACCGGCCGGAACCGGCCCGAACCGGACCGGACCGGGGAACCGGCTTCGGCCAAAATCAAGAACCGAACCGGCCCGACGGTTCTACCGGTTCTTGTTGTGTCTTCAAATGTTGGAACCGTTCCTTGAAAAATAGCATCATACGGTTCCGGTTTTTGCAGGTTCTACCGGTTTTTGCCGGTTCTACCGGTTCCGGTTAAATCGGTTCCGGTTCCTACCGGTTCCCGGTTCCAAAAATCCATAAAAATAACGTCCCGGTCCCGGCCCGACCGGTTCCATCGGGTTCCGGTTCCGGTGCCGGTTCCGGTTCCGGTACCGGTTCCGGCCGGTTCCCCGGTCCATATGCTCATCCCTAGAGCTGATATTTCCACGGTTGTTTTTTATGCATCCACATATTTTTAAAGGTAATTGTCTATTATACCCTTCATTTAGTAGAGATCAGAAAATCAAATCTGTGTGATAGTTGTATCCCTAAAATACCGTGAATATTGTCTTCACAAATCACGAGTTTCCCTCTCTTCTCCGATGGTTCTTCCCGGACTCAAACCTGACCACCTTTTGTCTCTGTACGATATTATCATATTATATCCCTAAACCTTCTCCTGATGCAGTCTGCAACGTGTTTTGAACAAGAAATCACGAGGGTTTGAATACCCTAGATCAAGAGCTCGTAGTTCAGGCCCCTAATTGTACCGCTAATCCCTTCTTCACTAATCAACAACATGTTCTGATTAAACACGCTGCTGCTTCTTTGGTGGTGCAATCTTCAGCCAAGTAAAAGGTAAGTGATTTACTGTGTATGTTTCATTTGTCACCTGGTTTAGAGTTTGAACTCTCATGTTATTAACAAAACCTGTGAAACCCACTTCAAGAAACACACGTACTTCACATTCCGGCAAGAAAGTCAAAGAAGCCAAAAAAATTTCGAAAAGAAAATCAGTTTGTGCTATGTAATGGTGCATTTTTTCTTGATTTTAACGACTTGATTTTGCCCACCTGCAACGGATTTTCATATGTGCTATGTAATGGTGTTTTTTGCATCTAGAAATTGCTTTATAGACGGCCTTCTCCGGCGAACGTGGTTTTTCTCCGGCAAATATCTGGTTCGTGTTTAGAGTTTTTCCGGTTACTGTGCATCTTGATGGTACCTTGGTAAGAGAAGAGATGGAAGGGAGATAAATGAACCTATATATTAAGGAGTTGGATTGAAGTAAACCTTAGTTATTTATTAGGCCATTGAGTTTTCCTGGGTTTTTTTGGTGGTATGACAGGAAAGAGAAGGAGATGGAGACGAAAGGGAGATAAACTAAGTAGGGTCCATTTTTTTTTATAAAGGAGGGGCATAATTGTCAATTTACATAAGAAATCTGTGGAAATATAAAAAATTTCAGTGGAGTTTTACCTAAACTGTGAGTTTTTTTTGCTAAAATCTATATTAAGGTCTTAATGATTTAAGACATATGTAAATGGATTAATATGTGTGAATGACATAGGTTATGGCAAAGGAGTTGGAGTCCTCCAAAAGAAGATTTGGAGAAGTTGGAAGTAGGTTGTTATTCCGCTTCAAGAGGTGAGTTATAATTTTCCTTTAGAGTGTGATTTAGTAAGATAGATTGAATGCTAAAGTATGTATGCATGAATGCATGAAAGTAGAATATGTTCTTGTTAACTAGTGACATGTTTTGATGAAATGATGTTATGGTTCTGATATTATCAAATGAGATTATTTGATGAACCGTTGTTTTATGTCATTATGTGCACATATATGGTAAAAATTAAGAGATAAGAATATAAGATTGTGAAAGAGAAATCTAAGATAAGAGACCCACAAGGGATCCAGATAAAGATTGTTGTTAGATGTTGCATGGAAACTGTGTAGATAAGACTCGTAGATGAGAGAGTCTAATTCCTTGTGTGTTGGTAATAGTAGAGATATGTGATCATTCGAGAGGATCAATACAATTACTTATGTGACTAGTTAGAGATGTGAAGTATGCGAGATAAGAGATTGTTTTTATGTGTATTTAGTTATTTTATAACTCATTAGACATGTTGTACGATGTTAAATGTCTTATGAAAATTACAGATCGTTACATAAACGATGATATCAAACAAGCTTACCAAGTTGACCGGATCGGGTCATATAAAAACACCTGACAACTAGTCAAACCCAAATCAAACATGCCTTATATCTACTTGAGATTTACACACAAAATAAAAGTTTACTTGGAGGTTGATAGTCCAACCAAGGTTGATGAAGGGAGCGAGAGTCCACAATTCTTGGATTTGACACAACTATTGGGTCCATTTGTGCCTTCAGATCAAACATACAAATAGGTTTGGAATTTTGATATTTATGAAGTTTTTATATTGACGAGGGTTATTTGGGAGCGGGGAATGACTGCACTGAATGGAATTATATTTATTTCATAAAAGATTAATACTCTTGTTTGGCTAGTTTTAATAAACGAACTACAACCCATTCTAATTTCGTCAATAAAGGCATTGATCTAGAGTATATTATGTGTATAGAATCATACTATGGATGTGCATCATTTGTTCTTTACTTGAGATGTAGCAGAACAATTTTGGTCAAGTATTGGTAGTTCGTGGGATCTTGTTATTCGTTGTTGTATTTTTGTCAGCAGGTTGTGTACGTGTATTGATACTATGATCATTCCTAGTACAAAAAATCTTACTTTGGATGTTGTGATAATGACTCTCATTTTTTATGTGGGCATAATGTGATGATTTTTGGCTCCAACAAATATGCATGACAAAATTAAAGGCGCATTGAATTTCTTACTTACAAAACCCACTATTGGCTATAACTATGTGATTGGGTTTATAAAAAATAGAATACAAATATAACACTTAAAATTTTTTTTTTTTAAAAATAAACAAAAAAAGCCTATATAGCAGTAATGAACAAATTATATCATGCTGATATAATTTGTTTTGGCTATACCTAATTATTCTCTTAGTGAACCAATTTTCTTTGTTACGTATATAGCTTTATTGGAAATCTATCATAAGTAAAATAAACATAAAGAAAGTATATCAAAATGAACAATTTTCAAGGTTAATGCACAAAGAAGCTCCAAACATGAATCAAAACCATTCATTTAAAAAACTTGGGTTTTTTATGATTAAAACCTCATGCCTCGTTTTCTAAAAGAAAAAAAATAACAAAATAAGCACAACATGTCCATAAAAACGACTTGAGTTTATTTAAACACTAATAAAAATGACTCCACCAAACCAACATTCAATTCATCACCATGTCATGTGTTTTAAATTAATTAGTGAAAAAAACAACACAAGCAAAACAGTATTATTATTTTTAGGATCATAATCATAATCATAATAATAATAATAATAATAATCATTTAAACACATTCATTCAACCCAACATACACACACTTACTGTGTCCGCATCCTGCTGTTTTCTGCAGCCCTCACTTGCATGAAATAAGGATGCGCCTATTCCAAAAAAAAAAAAAATCATATATACTTTTGTTATATTTACTCATGATTTTATAAAATTACGTTTTTTAAATAAACACTTGATATATATATATATATATATATATATATATATATATATATATATATATATATATATATATATATAAAATTAAAAAAAAAAAAAAAAAAAAAAAGTAACATTACCATTGCTTCTTTTGCTGTGAGCCTATCCTGATGATCATAGCGAAGGAGTTTATCCAGAAAATCAATTGCCTGAAATTAAAAAATAAAAAAATTATATTTAGTTTTAGTAACCAATAATTAATTTATTAAATTGATTACCTCTGGAGATACTAAATGCTGATTATCTGCATTCATAAATTTAGACCATGGTTTCCTGCTGTGCCTGATGACAAAATAATATAATACTTTAGTATATATTAAATCTTAATATTATATATTTTAAATTTTTTTAAAAATTAAATATTACCTTCCAACAAGAGCTTCAAGTTGAGGTTCAAGTTCCAACTGATATTTGTTCAAATATGCATTTAATTCATCAGTCCCAAGCACCTATACATATTCACAAATTTCAAATCATCAAACTACTAATAAATTCTTTCATTAACTTTTTTTTTTTTTTTTTAAAAAAACATTACCCTAGCAATTTTGACAAGCTGATCCTGATTGTCATGCCCATAAAAGAAAGGTTCCTTGCGAAATATCTGCATCAAAAGTTAAATTGCTGAGCTGGATTTATAAAAAAATTAAAAAAAAAAAAAAAGCCACGTCAGCAGTATAATATACCATTCCAGCAAACATGCAACCGAGGCTCCACATGTCTAAAGAATAGTCATAGTCTTGCAGATCAACCAGAAGCTCAGGCCCTTTAAAGTATCTATGTAATGAACAACATAAAATAAAAAATTTCAAAATGATTAAATGTAAAATCTAAAATTATTAAATAAAATATATACCTGGAAGCTACACGAACATTGTATTCTTTTCCAGGATGATAAAATTCAGCAAGGCCCCAATCAATCAATCTGAGTTTTCTCAATTCATGATCAATCATCACATTATGAGGCTTCACATCTCTGTGCATGATTCCTTGTGAGTGACAATAATCCAATGCCTGCAACCCCACATAAGAAACTAGCACCAACTTCAGAATTTTTACCATTTTACCCTTCTCACCAAATCCCATCACAAAGATAAACTTACCTTCAGAAGCTCATAGATGTAATATCGAATATCATAGTCTGTTAATGTTGGATACAGAACCTTGAAGTCTGTGCTGTTGACATACTCAAATATCAAGCTTGGAGTTTTTGAGTGTTGATCTCTCACTATATCAAGGAGTTTTATCACATTTGGGCCTCCACAAAGATTCTGAAGTATTTTTATCTCCCTTTTTATCTGTTGCACATAAAGATCATCACTTTCTTTGTTAATAGTTTATTACTTCATTTGGGAGTGTGAAGATTGAAAAGAAAAAGCTTACTTTCTTCTTTTTCACAGGCTTCAGAATCTTGATCACACACTTCTCGTTGCTGTTGACATTTATGCCCTCGAACACTTCACTGTATTTTCCCCTTCCAACTTTTCGAACAACCTCATAGTCATCCTGATCACTGAAAACCAACATAAAAGTATCAGGATTTGAGCTCAATTTCTATCATAACCTAAATTCCCTAATTTCTGTGATATGCATGAAATTAGTCTACAAAAGTTTAGCAAATGGAACAAACAGGCACTTTGTTGATGTATCAGTATTTGGCTAATTAATGTATATCCCTGACACTGTCCCTGTATGTACATAAGCCCTCCAATTCCAAAAATGTGAAGCTGTTTATTATGTAACAATACAAGACATGATCAGGAATTCTCCATTGAAGTCATGGGAAAGATACCATGTTCACCGATAACAAATGAGTCCATCTCCATGTTCAACAAATAACATGTATGCCTATATGGAAAACGGTAGCAAATGCATTTTGAAAGAAACTTATCCATGTGTGATTTTGAGAAAATGCAAAACAAAGCTGTAACTGTAAGCAAATCTCAACCCTAGTTCCAATTTGAAACGAATTCAATATCAAATTAAGCCAAGTAGCTACACATGAATCGAATTATTTTGTCTATTCATTCAAATCATGAGATAAATCACAACAATTAAAGTAAAATCTAGGGTTTAGTTAGATTACCCCCACTGAACAGTAAGTGCTTCGTAATCCCAGTATTCCCTAGGGCGAACAACGTTGACATCAGCGTAGACGCGAGATTTGGACATGTTGTTCACAGGTCTGGAGCGGTTGATGGTATCGTAGAGGCAGTGATCGACGATCTGTTGAACGGATGAAGCGGAGAAGTCGTCGACAGATGCTCCTGGACTGGGGAAAAAGAAAGGGCAGGGCTGGTCGAAGTAGGCAGCAGCGGCGACCACCGGGGAGGAAGGGAGGAGAAAGCGTACGGAGAAGAAGAGGAAGAGGAAGAGGAAAAGGAAGGAGTGGGTTAAGGTTAAGGTTAAGATGAAGAAGAAAGAGCGTGGGGAGTCATTGTACATGTGCTACTCCTGCCACCGCCAAATCGCACCATTCAATCAAATCCAGTGAAGTAAGGAAGCCCATTTGATTCATCATCAACAAATGCTCTCTCAACCGATCATCTTAGTGGTCTGGTCTTAGTGGCCACATCACATTCACATGAGGGGATTTTAGATTTTCTTTAAATTCATTTTTTTATTAAAATAAAATATCCTAATATTTTATTATCCGAACCAACTCGACCCGTTAACCTGATGCATAAAGATTGAGACCGAACCAACGGGTTGTATTGTTGGATTGACCTTTAGAAAAAACATAATATTAATAATTAGTTGATTGTATAGGTGTACAAACCACGTTTTTCAAGAAACCGGATCGGTTTTGGTTTAGTTTGGGTCAACGAAGTCAAAATCGGATTGAGTCTGAAACTAGATGGAATTCAAACAGGTTTAAATCGAAAATATGTTGAATCGGATTAGATTGGACAAGGAAAAACCAGTTTGGAAAGAAAAACAACAAAAAGTCGAACAATGAAGGTTATGAAGCAGGATTTTTGTTGTTTGTTAGTTGTCTGAGAAACCTGAGAACTTGAACCGATACATGAGCTACTTCACGAGGATCATCAACAATATCAATGTACAAGTGTTCTTTTCTTGTTGGTTTGGGTGCACCAAAGTATGAGAATTCAACATCCATTTTTGGAGATTGCTTTGTACAATAGTTTGGTAACAACTTTCGGAGGTTGCTTCATGTAGAATAAAGGAGCTCCACCTATAGCCTTGTGTGTTATTTTATTTGTCAGTATAAATACATAACCAGACTATCTTTTTCTTTTTGTCCATCGGTACAAAATCATGACAACATCTTGTAATGTATGAATACAACCATGCTTTTGTTAAGACCATGTCTCCATGACCATGTACTTTAGTCTTTCTTGTTTACTTTCTCTATAAGCCATAAAAAATGTATGTGTTGTGAAGACTCCCCATTAGGGGTGTAAGTGAGCCGAGCTACTCAGGATCAACTCGTTAAAAGCTCGACTCAAGATCGAATTAAACGAGCCCGAGCCGAGCTCGAGCCCAAATATGAGGCTCGTTTATTAAACAAGCTCGAGCCGAGCTTCAGCTGGTGGGCTCGCGAGCCTAAATGAGCCTAAACGAGCCTATATATATATATATATATATATATATATATATATATATATATATAGAGAGAGAGAGAGAGAGAGAGAGAGAGTCAAGATCAAATAAGAAGGAAAATTTTGGTAGAAATGTAAGAAGTTTTTTTTCTGCATATTTTTTTAGCGAACATACAAAATGAATCATTAGATAATTCAAAGGTAAGATGATTCACAAGAAAAAATTCCCAAAAAAACATCTTAATGATTCATTTTTAAGTAAATTAAGAAAAAATTCACCTTTATGACAATTTTAGTGAATAACAATGAAATCATTGTATAAATGAATCATCGGTGTGTTTTTTTGAGATTTTTTTTTGGTGAATCATGTTATTTTTAATTCATCTACTGATTCATTTCTTTTGTTCGTCACAAAAATATGTAGAAAAAAAACTTCTTACCTTCCTACCAAAAAAAATTTCTTACCGGATCTATATCGTATATATATATATATATATATATATATATATATATATATATATATATATATATATGTGTGTGTGTGTGTGTGAGAGAGAGAGAGTATATATATATATATATATATATATATATATATATAGAGAGAGAGAGAGAGAGAGAGGCTCGTTTAAGCTTTTTTAGGCTCGCGAGCTCACTAAATTGTTCACGAGCCGAGCTCGAGCTTCATTTTAAGGCACGAATCGAGCTCGAGCTTCTTCAAATTAAATGAGCCGAGCTCGAGCTTGGTTAGGCTCGGGCTCGGCTCGGCTCGTTTACACCCCTACTCCCCATAATATATAGCTTCATTAGGAAACCTCGAAAAAACAGTTTCAAAACCAGATTCAGAGACCGGTTCATGTCAAATTGTTCCCAAATTGATTTCAATGGCTAGAACGCCAAATCCGTCCAAACTGTCAGATAGGTTTTAAACATATTTGATTTCATTCAAACCGGTTTCATTTTCGAATCGGTTTCGGATTATAATTATTTTTTCTCATCTCTGGTTGATGGCAAATGATACAAACTCCTTTACTTAGTAGCCATGTTTCTTTTAATTAGTTAAAAAGTAGTTGTATTTTATTAGGAACCCACTTTTCATTATGCATGCATGTTTCCTTAATTCTAGTTTAGCACTAGGTGAATGCATCTTTAAATTGTAAGTTCATGTTTGAAGTAATTACACAGAAAAGTTGTTTCAGTTTTGTCTATCAATCTATCTTTCTAAGAAGATTTGCCAATCTCGAATTTGGCTCCTATCATTTGTTGCTTTCATTTTCTTACCATGCCTCCTAAACAAGAAAACAATCTTGAAGGACCCCTCCCCATACAAGATCAACTCCTAGTTCTCGTCCATCTCGCCACAACAACTACAAACCACATGGAGGTCATCTCCAAGCACATGGCTGACCTCATCCGGTTCCTCACCAATCAACAAAACAACCACCCCCTGGGGTCGTCGCCACCACCGCCACAACAACAACCAAGACTGCCAAAAAAATCTTCCCCACTTTGATGGTACCAAGCCACTTGACTGTTGTTCCAAGTGACCAACTATTTTGAGTACTATGCAATTTTACCACCACAACGACTCTCACATCCATTTTTTTATTTTACTGGAGAAGCTTTAAGTTGGTACAATCATGTGGCTCATAACCAAATGCTTGGTACATAGCCAGAATTTTCTCGAGCATTGGAATTGCGTTTTGGCCCATCCACGTATGAGAATCATCAAACGAAACTCTTCAAGCTTATGCAAATTTCCACTGTTTCTGCCTACCAAGCCGATTTTGATATGACTAGCAATTGTGTTGTCGGACTCACCCCATAAGCATTGTTGAATTGCTTCTTATCCGGCCTTCGCGGTGACATTCAAAAACAAAATCGTACTTCATAAACCCACCACCCTTCATCAAGCTTACAGACTTGTGAAGCTCATTGAAGACAAACTCTATGCTCAACTTGCGCATTCCGATGGTTCCATCGAACCTCCACAAACGAAACTCCGTGATTTCCCGCTCCTTCAACACTTTCGATCAAGTGGTTAAGCCCCACCGAGATGCAAAAACGATGAGCTAAAGGTTTTGGTACAACTGTCCCGCAAAATACCAACCGGGTCACCAATGCAACCCACCAAAATTTCTCATTCTTCAATCGAAGACCGACCCACCGTGGACTTCCATAGCACAATATGACCACGAACTTGAGGACAATGCCATTTTCAGGGTGGACGTATTAATACAAACTTCTTTACTTAGTAGCCATGTTTCTTTATTTAGTCAAAGAGTAATTGCATTTTATTAGGAACCCAATTTTTGTTATGCATGCATGTTTCATTAATTATAATTTAGCACTAGGTGATTGTATCTTTAAATTGTAAGTTCACATTTGAAGTAATTAAGCAAAAAGAGTTGTTTTAGATTTGTCTATCAATCTATCTTTCTAAGGAGATTTGCCAATCTTGAATTTGGCTCCTATCAGCAAACCTAGCAAATTGGTCCATTTGGCTAACGAGGATAAGGATACTTACTCATTTATGTTTTGTTGTTATGTATGAAAAATCATGTTACACGTTGTTTAATGTGAGAGTGATGTCAATGAGATAAAAAGAAATACATTTCCTATCACACCCAAAAAGATGGAACAATGGAGAAAGATAATTTTTTTTATCAATCTTTTAGTATCTGCCAAAAGTTGTTAGACATTATTTTGACATGGAAGATTATAAAATTTAATGTAATTTCAGTGTAGCATGTAGTGGAAAGTCAATCATTAAATTTGTGTAGGGCTTTTTTGGTCCTAAATTTATGAGTATGAAATTATTGATAAAAATATCGTCTAGTGGTTATGAAAGAAGCATTGCCCCTAAACCCTGCATCGACACCGCGCAAGCCTTACAAGGGGAATGCTCCCCTTGACCCATGTTATTCATCGTTTTCGTGATCAAACTACTATAATGTTCGTAGATTTAGGTTGGACATTTAAGATATAATAAGTAATAATTAGTCGTCGTACGAGCGATAAATAGATAATCTTGATAAAATATTATTTAGGATAAATAACTTTAACCAAAGTTATAATAGATGCGACAAGGATTACTTACATATAAGGAATGCTTAAATCCGAATTCGTATAAAGAAATTATGTTTCTTTGTAGTTTTGTAATTAAACCGACACGGTTATGCGCATCGTAAATAGTAAATTGGAGATAAGTTGATTATTAACTAAAGTAATCTAAACAATAGTCGTAGCTATTGTAAAAGTGAACTCGGCATATAGAGACCGTCCAAATCTGACTTCATATGAAGAAGTTATGATTTTTCGAAGTTTCAGCTTAGCAGTGTACGACACATAAACCAAAATTCAAATTGATCGATTGTTAGGAAAACAATCTAAACCAGAGTCGAAGATCTTGTCGATATGATTCCATCGATATAAAGACAGTCGAGAACGAATATCGTATGGGATAATTATGATTTTTATACGGACTTTAACAATCTAAGTTTGTTAAAAATATAACTTTAAAATAAAGTGAGAATTACCCGACGGAGTCTAAATGAAAGTTATAGTAGTCGTCGATAGCTATGCGTGGATATAAAGAACACCAAAAACGGAGCTCGTATGAAAAATATATGAATTTTTGAAAAAAAATAAAGTTTCACGTGCGTAGACAAGAAGCGCGGCGTGCTTCTAACAGCCGACGCAACCCCACCCAAAATCCGCCATGTGTCAGCATCCGAATGAAGCCACGTCAACACCCTGACCAGAGGTGTTTCGCGCCTAGACAAGGAAGGCAGTGCCTCCCCCCCTTTCCAACCCTATATAAACTTCATTTTTTCAGCTCGTTTCTTTACCACTTTCTCTCAGAATCCTTTTGAACTCTCTCGTACCCCTAGCCCCTTTACTTTCTAATTTCTAGCTACTTTAGCGAGGCCTTGGAGCATCTGAGAGATAGAGCTTTCACCTGCGTAATTTTCCGGTTTTTGCTAGAAACTCTGTAAGTTAAACTACGTTTACTTTATTTAGAGTGTAACTTATATTTATATTAATAGTTGTTGTTATGAATTTATAAATAAGATTTGTCAGTAATTCCATGTCATATTATTTATTGATCTACTTATGGGGGTGATGTCTAGGTTAGATTTAGTGAGACGTTTAAAGTGGGATTTCCAAACAGTATACACAGTATACCAAATGGACCCTACCTCCGATATGATCTTACCGGGTGTTAACGTACCCTTTAGAGGGAACGTCAAAAAGAGAAGTCAAAACAAGTACTGGCCTTGGCCTGAGCTGAATTCAGTCGGACCAAGTCTGAGGCCAAAGTCGGGCTTTCACCAGCACGAAAGGCATAGGTGTGACAGTTATGGTGCAGAGCATCGCTATAATCTCCTCACCCAAGGATAACATCACGACGAACGTGAGCCCATTTAGGGCGTCCTACGTGCACGTCAGATGATAGCCACGATCTCCGTAATAACTGGAAGATCTTCCTCTAGCCAATGAGGAGAAAATGCAAAAAGGACGTGACGAAGGATCTTCCAGTAGGAGTCTGCCACATCACGCCCCACGAAGGAATGACCAACAGATTAGTTGAGGTCCACAAGCCTCTAGAACCAAGTATAAAAGGATCATTCTTCCTCGTGAAGAAGGGGGCTCTCTTTCCACTGAATATTCTTTCTTTTCTCTAAGAAAAAACACTAACTAGATCGTCGGACATTCGTCCCGGGAACCCCTCCCGGACATCGACTAATGATCTATTTTCCATTTTTGTACTGTGATATCAGGAGAGGTCAACTACACCAAGCCCACTGACAATCTCAACTCTACTGTCTCCAACATATCACAACATTTTGCGCCATCCGGGTGTATCTCTAGAACGATACACTCATGAAACAAATCCACAAAGCAACAATGGCAGGTGAAATCCCAATAGTGTCCGAAATATTGGAGAAAAGTCTGTTGCGTCTGATGCAGTCACTAGAGGGAGGACAACCTTCTATTCAGGAAGAACACACATCAAACCTCACACCAGTTTCACAAACTCCACCGAGCTCCACAGTAGTGATGAATGCAATCCCTGCGGCCAATCTATGGCGCCCTACAACCGACCCAATCCACAAGTTGCAATCGTAACTGCAACTCTGCAAATCGTTGCAACACAACCAACAGGGACCCCTGTCCCACAACAACAGCCTCTCCCGCACACCTCCAACACTGGGACTTGGATCCCCCACACCATCCAACCACAATTACATATTTCCTCCATGGTTTACCCACATACCACCATGGCAGGCTTGCCACATATGTCGCTCTATGCACCACAACAGCAGATCCCAGGTTTCATCCATATACCGACTCAACCACAAGTTGCAAGCACGCAAAACCTGGAGGGTCAGGGATCCAGTTCTTTCAGATCCGACGTCCAATTCCCAGTTAAATCCGAAGTCAATCCCCTTGTAGCAGTCATTCAACCCGAATGCGCAACAATACGCAGGAAGGTACTCATACAAGTTTCTGGTTTCCCCCAATAGGGCAACACAACATGCAGCAATTCGGGTCAATACCAGACTTACCCCCGTATCAATCATATATATCGTTGGCGACTATGCATAGCCAGATGTATGCAAGCCCGTACCAAATACAACAACACATGGCTTACAGCGGGAAGTTGTCCTCATACATGGACAATCCCATGTGAAGCGCCAGCTCTAATTTCAGTCACGAGCTGCTGCAGTACGAGATCCCACACACAACGATGATCCCACACATGCCCAAATACGACAGTACCACAGATCCATACGACCACATTGACAATTATGAATGGACGATGACCTCCCTCAAGATGGATCGTCGCTTCACTTGCACTTATTTTCCTTGCACCCTCACTAGCAACGCTGACAAGTGGTTCAAATCTCTGAGGCTAGGTAGCATCTCCATCTTTGAACAACTGAAATACCTTTTCCTCAATAATTTCATGCAATTAAGGAAAAGCAAGGGGGATGTTAACTTTGTAATGGCATGCAAGCAGAAAGAGGGGGAATCAATCTGTGAATATTATGACCGGTTCACGTTGGCAACACTGAATGTTCCAGGACACGAAGAGTTCCTGGTAACAGGAACTTTTGCCCAAGGTTTACTCCCAGGGCCCCTATCAAAGAAGATGCAGGGAACCATTCCCCAATCTCATGATGAAATCAAGTACCGTGTTGAAAAATACATGAGGCAAATCGAAGGAGAGGAGCGAAAAGAGACCAATATCAAAGTTATAGCCAATGCATATGAAAAGCAGGAGGAGGTAGTGCCGTGGCCAGTCTTGGCCCACTAAGGAAGGCAGGATGGCAACCAACAACTGTACAATCGTCACCCCCGACATATGTCTAGATGGTACAGACCGTTCTACAAGGACGAAAACAAAAGCGGTCATACCGGCGTTCACGCAATCAACAAAGCCCAGCCAAAGAAAACAAAGAAAAACCCAAGTTCTATGAGTACCATAAAAGCAAAACTCACGATACAAGTGACTGTACAGTGCTAAAGAGAGAGATTGATGAAAAGCAACTAGTAGGAAACATTGTCGATATAGAAAAAGACCTCAGGGCAAAATTCGACGAGGATAAGCATCAACCCTAAAATCAAAGGGATGGAGGAAAAGACCGAGAAAAAAGGGTCGAGATACTCAGCATCACAGAGCCTCGCTCATGCACCAACCGCCAAATCCGATATCCCGATGCAAGGTCATACCACCAAAATGTCCTCAACATAGCATTCTCGATGAATGAACCAAGGCCGGAGAATTGGGATCCCAACGATCCATTGCACATCACCGGTTTCATTAGTCGACACCGTGTTGAACAAGTTTACATTGACAATGGGAGCCGAGTCAATGTGATCTACGAGCAATGCCTTAGCCAACTACCCGTTGAGTGGAAAGAGTACCTCCAACCACCACGCCAGGGCTCGCTAGTTGGTTTCACTGGTCACCGCATCAGGCCGACGGGAACAGTCAAACTCCCGTTCACTCTGGTTAGCCATGACAAGGCAAAGGAGATAATAAGGGTGCTCGATTTCTCGGTTGTCAATTGCACACCTGAACACAACATTCTCTTAGGACGCCCTACGTTTTTCCAGTTGCAAGCAATCCCCTCTACCACCCACGACGTCGTTAAATTCAACACAAGTGATGGCTCAACCACGATAATAGCGACTAACCCAGCCAACAGGTGTAATGCTCAACGAGAAGCAAGGTAGGAAACCCAATTGTGTCCAAACGACAACAATCACGAGACTGAGACCCCCTGGTTGGAAATATGATGAAACACGAGTGTCGACTCAAGAATTAAAGAAGAGATGGCGAGACGTGTTTAGTCGGCTCACAACCCATCCTCCACAGGAAGAAACTAACACTAATCCAATGATCGCTCAACCAACACATAGAGTGCGAAATACACGACGAAGAAATGCTCGCCCACAGGTGAATGCACCTGTATGGCCAATACTTGACACTCATGCTAGGCCTCACACAAGAGCAACTTCAGATACAGAGAAAACCCTGTATGATGGTAAATGTAAACCAAATTTCCTCAAAACATAGGGGGTGAGCACAAGAAATACCACCAACAGGAGCAAAATGTCGTCCCTTATTGATGGGTTTGAGCCATAAGAACTTTCCTATGTGCACATGTAAACCCTAATGCTTGGATCTAGGTTTCTCTAATTGAAAATGCTTTGTATCCAAGAATTTGAATCATAGATCTAGTGTAAACAAACAATTCATAACATATGAAATCAGATCTAGAAGAATACCTTGAGTTACTTGCTTAAAAACTTCTTTTCCTTGGAGCTTAGAGTCATAATTGTCACTCCTCTAATGGCTTACAAACACCTACTAGCAAGAAGATGATTTGAGAGAGGGAGAGGGGTGAGAAATCGGCTCTAGGGTTTCCTCAAACATAGAGTATCCGATTTCTCCAACCCTAAGGGTCTATTTATACTATGAGCTTCTAGGGTTTCACCTTTAACCCTAATTGGATAACTTAGCCTCAAAGCAATCCAAAGATCCTTCTAGATAAGGCCTTGGACGATTTCTAAGATATCCATATCCTTAAAATCGTCCCTTCCCATATCCATAAGGATTCATAGCCTAAAACATAACTATCACACATTTGACAGTTTATGCCCCTTTATTCAATTAATCTCTTTAAGTCACCAAATTAATTCCTAATTAATTTATGAATTATATCAATCAAATAATATTATTATTCCTTTAACATATTATTCTTATAATACATTGATAATAATAATATCTCTTCTCTCTATATAAATCACCTTGTCAAGTTGCTATGGTGAAGGCAACCCAAAAGGACCATGCACAACCAGGTAAAGTACTTACCAAATATAGTTACAGCCTTAGACACTAATCCAACACTTATGGCGTGCAAGTCTTCCCAAAGAAGAGCACCGGCAAAGGCCTTCGGAAAGCAAAGTGACTCCTCCGACATTTCAACACACTACTTGGGGAGGAGTAGGTGTACATAATCGTACAGATGGAACTCTCACCTAGCCAAAGGGAGGCGCCTTCCATGTTCGCAGTACTCGTCGGGTCAAAGAGAAAGGAAGGCGGAAACAACCCCAGAGCACGAAGAGCGACACATTGTTCCCCCACACCGGACCCCGCCAGGGGAAGCAAGAGGAAGTCGCGACCCATGAAGGCTCATCTACATCAGGTAAAGAAAGGACGTCACTGCCCAATAGGGAGCATGGTCTAACTCTGCGCCGGATAACCATACTCCCGACCCTGACGCAAAAGTCGGGCACGTGCCCTAGAACTTAGATAGCAAGTGTCTATCAACTTATGTCCTTTCTCTCATTTAAAAAAAAAGAAGATTAATACAATTTGCATTTCCAAAGAGCTTTCCAGAATTCTGTTTAAATTGCAAAAGAGTAAAGGACGTCACTGCCCAACGGGGAGCATGGTCTAACTCCGCACAGGATAACCATACTCCCGGCGCTGACGCGAAAGTCGGGCATACGCCCTAGCACTTAGACACCAAGTGTCTATCAATTTGCATCCTCTCTTTTATAATTTACATTTCGAAAGAGCCTTCCAGAATTATGTTTAAATTGCAAAAAGTAAAGAGGTTGTGCATATTTTCCAAGTAGCAACGATGGTTGATCACCTACGCTACTTGAGCAAAATCTATGCAAGAATGCAACCGTAGGTCTTAAAAGAGTCACAATCTTTACCTACAATGTGCCAATAACATCTCAGAGCTGAGAATGTAAAAATTACAATTAAAGGCACAAGAAAAAGGGGTTCTAAAACATTCATAACCTTTCCCTTGATAATACAACAGTATAAGGCCTCGAGGCGACAATCTCAGCCTATGTATTGGCAGCTAGACATACAGTACATCCCTCAGTAGTGGCTAACATCTCGCGGCTTAACACATTAAGCCCGACTGAACTCACGAATCAATGAAGCATAGCTTAGTAATAGCAGCTATGCGACGTTTGTGGCACTCTAGTCAATACGACGTAAACCCTAGAACAAGGGAAAGTATATAAAAAACAAATCATAGTAGAAACGTCGAACAACCATAACTTGAATTTATTATAGGACAAATCAAAATGTACATACATGCATGTACAACAAATATAAAAGGAAGAGCGCACTTCCGTGAAATTGCATGACAAAATGTACAATCCCTTCCCTTGCAAACAGTGTTTGGGAAGGCACATCTATTTCAAAATCAACAAAGGGCACATACAAATCAGCCCTCAAAGTCTGAGGAAGAGCCTTCTGGGCTCTGCTTCCCACAAAATTAGAGAAATCCATCATAATATAGCTCCCTTAAACGGAAGAGGCAAGCAAAATCCGCCTTGACAAAAGACGTACGGGCAGTGTTGACTTCCTTGGCTCTACTCGCCACTTGGTCGGGACCCGGAACTTCAAATTTACCAGAAGACGTGGAGCACTCACCCAGTTTTCTCCCCTTCTCGAACCAAGCGCTTCACAATCCCCATAAACACACCCCTTCGGCGAATTCAGTGCTCTCAATGACTCTATCAATTGCACGAACCACTCCTTTCTCTAGCACCCATTGCAATTCACCCCAAGCAATGGCTCCATCAACACATGCTCGAGCCAGTTGATGTTGGCACTGGGACAATCTATTCGCTAGCATGTTCTTTTCTCAGGTCAGAAAGCTTACTTGATCCATGAGGCGCTTAGTTCGGCCCTCCAGAGTGAGCACATGCTCCTCCAGAATGGCTTTCTCGCAGGCCACGACACAATTATGTTCAAAGAGAATGCGACGCTCAGCCTCTGCATCCTAGAGTTCCTACTTTAGGTTTACAATATTATTGCGCAAAGGTCTCAGCCACGGTTCGGTCACCCCAACGCAACAGACCCGTTCGGCGGCTGCAACCATCAGAGCAGAAGCCTGGGCCGCAACATAGCGAAGGTCACCAACAACTTGAACATCGGATTTTCCTACAAGAAATCTCATCGTAGTTGGGGAATGAGCATAGACACGCCATTCCTGGGCATTGGTATCATCCGACAGTAAATATTGCCCAGTAATTGCCCAGCCTAGGGCATAAGCTTTGCAACATGAGGAGTTGGGCGTAGTTCCTACTCCACCCTCCGACAACCAGCTAAACCCAAAATTTTAAATGTTAAAACATTTCCCATTCTAAATTAATAACATTTCCTAAAATACCCTTGGTCAAAATTGGTCAAAATCCACAAGGCTACCGAGTCAACCCAGCCGAGTCAACCAAGGGCTCGTATGCGGGGCGTACTCGGGCTTTGATCGTAGTCAGGAGATTAACTACGTACATGGTGCGTACTCTAGCTTACGCAGGGCGTACGCTCAAATTTCCATATTCTTAATAAGAGCTTAATACATTAAGTTCTCCTGTCCAAATTACAAATCCAAGTCCAAAATACCACTAAAGTCATCAAGTTTCCAACTTTATGACTTTGCATGTCCATTAAGTGCTTAATACACAAAATCCTTCTTAATGCCTTAAGATCTTCTAGAGCATGCATGGAGAAAAACTAAGCATCAAGACCACATTTTTATGACTTAAGACCCTTCATAAGGTCTGAAAGGACGAATTATTTGGTTAAGAGCATGCCATGCTCAAAAATCACCATATTTGGGACCAAAAGTGCCCTAAGTGAAGAAATGGTTAGATCTACAATATAGGGTGATCAAAGTATGAGCTTTTTACCTCCTGGAGGTTGCTAACAAGGAGAGAATCCCAAATCCAAGTTGCTTCCAAGTTCCAAAGTCCTTGTACCAACTTCTTCTTCAAGAACACCACCAAAGCACACAAATACACTCAAAATGAACTCTTATCACTTAGGGTTTGCTAGAGGGACGCTTTCTTAAATGGAGGCTGATAAGGGAATGAGAAATAAGGTGATAATGATGTTTATATATGGACCAAACCCTAAAAGTTAGGGTTTGAAGTTTTCTCACGTATGCCCTATGTATGCGGTGTACGCCCAGCGTACTAGGGTCTGCCCTAGTACGCTTAGCGTGCACAACGTACGCCCAACATACTACCCATTTTTCCAAAGTCACCAAAATGCCACTATGGCCATTCCTACAATCTTTCTCAAACCCAAGGGTCAAAATGCAATATTCTTGCATACTTAGGTTTAAAATTGAAAATACCTCATCCGAATGTTACACCCTGCTATCAGCTGTAGAAGAGACTCCCCTCCAATGTCTTCTAAATATCTCACAAATATAATTATATGTTCTCGGTACCATATAATTTTCGACTGCTATGTCCCACTCTACAATAGTTAGACTTAAACAAGAGTTGTGTAATAGAGTTAAACCTAACCTTCGAGAATTATTTAATCTCCCCAACATGTAATTTAAAGTATTCACTTAATAATTAGCCAACACTATTGGAGTCCCTATATACACAAAGCAAACAACATTCGAGCATTAAGTTCTAAACTAGAACACTACCTAACCAAGCCACTCTATCTAATCAGCTGAAATCCATACTAGCATGCAGTTCTAAGGGTTCATACAACTGGCATATAGATGCATCTCTCTTAGCATCCTAATATGCAATTTTTAGCAGATCCTTAGCCCTAGTCTATCATGTTATACACATATGCATATACTGAAAGAATAACATGTATGGGTATTTTAGGAATACTTACTTGAGCTTGGTTGATTACACGCATCACACCCCTTTTCTTTATAAACGCTTATTTAGAAAACTCTTTTTCTTCCAAAAAGATTATCTATTCCTTGGTTTGAGTTCAAACACACCTGAAAGTGTGTCCGAATCCCTCAAACCAAGGCTTTAATACTAACTTGTAACATCCCAAAAATCATAGGTAAAAATTTCATTTTTAATTTAACCCAAACCAACAATATTTATGTCAAAACATCCAAAAATATGTCAAAGTAAATTGGCCATCATAGTATAATTACCAAAATCATAAAAGTGCGGAAAACATGGGTGGACGCGGTGCGATCATGCGGGGTCATTCCCTTCTGAACTGGAAGTACCTGAAACCATAAATATAAAACTGTAAGCACAAATCTTAGCGAGTTTCCCCAAAATACCCGATACCATATATACATAACAATCAAAACATAATTGGGTCTATTTCACCCCCTTCAGCCTCTTTTAACCGGTATTCTATCTATTTCACCCCCTTCGATATATTTCAACTGGTATCGGGTCTGTTCCACCCCTACAACTAAGCATACAATCATATCAACAAGAGTCACAAAGACATCAAGCACATACAGGCATAACAGTAAGTGTCACAAAGACAACTACCATCCTACATACATAATCTAGTGGGCCGACATTGGTGCCTTCAACCCACGAGTACAGTGAAGAGACTCACCTCGATCCGTTGATAAACAAATAACACTCGACTTGATGAACCGAAACGTCCTCACACTAAACTACAAATAATAAAATCCTAGTTAACAAATAGGCCATAATCAAAAACCAAAATCTAAATCCTTAATCCCGACTCCTAGGGTGAAAGACCATTTTACCCTTCCCTTATTGGACCTAACTAATCTCGACCCAAACCCAAAATGGCCCAAGGTCGAGAAGTGACCCAAATCCATAAAGACCTAAAGGCCGAGAAGTGACCCAAATCCATAAAGACTTATGTCCTAACAATGGCCTAAACCCAAAAAGAATTTTGGCCCAGTAATGACCCAAATTAGCTCAAGGCTTAAAAGCCTAGTTGGTGAGTACACCATGCGTGCCACTAGATTATGCCCATCGTACTGGCCAGTGACGTTTTGTCATGCATAAGGCTTAATCCCTTAAGACCTTAACGTCGAAACGTCAGATCTACTTTTAAATAAGGTCTTAATCCATAAAGTCGGAAACCTTAAGCTTTTGTGTGGCTCCAAGAGGTATAAATCCTAGATCTAGCATTTTTTTCTTCATAAAATGACCATAAACTTTTGCATGGTTGGTCCTTAACCATTAATATGCAAACTTTATTATCAATGAACCTTAGAAACATCAAAATAACAACTCAAAACCTTTGGAGTAGCATTTACTCACAAGAATTATCTTGTGGGACCAAAGAACATAAGATTTAACCCACATAAAAGATCTACACTAAGGAGTCATAAAGTTTTTAGCTTTATACCTTATGAGGCTTGCAAAGATGTTGAAGATTCTGGATCTTCAAGCTCCAACTCAACCAAAGCTTCACCACCAAGCTTCTTCTTCTTCAAGGTACCCGAAAACACCACAAGATCACAACAAAGGCTCAAGAACACTCAAATGGAGGCTAGGGTTTTATGGGAATCTTTTTAGGGTAAGGAGGCTAATGAGGAGGCAGCCTCAAGGTCCATAATGTTGCTTAAATAAGGGCCAAACCCTAAAAATTAAGGTTTGTGGTCTGAGCGAGTATGACCAGCGTACGCTAAGGTATGAACAACGTACTCAAAGATCCACATGTCCAACTTAAGGAGATTATGACATGCGTACTCCAAGTTACGTCTATCGTAACAGGGGCCAAAATGCAAACTTTTAAATTTTTACGACCAAACTAAAAGATACATGATAATCAAGTGTCACAACAATACTTGCATTACATGTGATGTGTTAAAGAGTTACAGTTAGTTTTGAAAGAGTTTTAAAGTGTTAAAAGATTACGAGTGTGATTAATTGCATTTAAAGAGTTTAAAAGAGTAAAAAGTATACATAATTTCGTTTAAAGAGTTTCAAGGATTAAACAATATGCTTATTGATTTTAATAAGTTTTAAATAGTAAAGTGTAACGTCTCAATTTTTCAACCAAAAATTTATTTTTAAAATATAGTTAAATAACCCAAAAACCATTTTATTAAAAAGGTATATAAATATTCATTTGTTTTAGTCATCATAAAAACATAGTATCTAATTAGAATTTTGGGGAAGTCTCAAAAACATAATCAACCACATGCGAGTACAATCACGTCATGCCCTTCCATCCCTCACCAAAACAACTTGAAAAACTTTTAAACAAAATCGAGTAAGCACAAATGTTAGTGAGTTTCACAGTAAACCACATATTCCATCACACATAAAATGCATACCAACAATAAGCTCATAGATAACACCTCATTGGGCCTATAGGCTCACAACTGTGACATCCCCATTTTCACGGCCAGAAAAGACCGATGTTGTTTATGCTTTATAAAAATCAGAGTACTTCATTTTATAAAAATGTTGCGGAATTTGTTCCCAGAAAAACATGGTAACTACGTTATTAAAACATTTTCGAAGAAACGTATTTATTTCATTTTAAAACGTTTGGGATGTCATCGTTAATACAGAAACATAAGCATAAACAGAACTTACAATTATTTACACTAGTGATCTACATCTCTTTAAATCTCTCAGTGTAATGTCACTTCATATCAACACCTGTGATATAAATAAACTGAGTGGGTCAGGTTGGGAAACCTGGTGAGTACATAGGGTTTTCAACCCACAATAATATAATTATTATGTTTAAACAATCAAATAATCAACCCAATTACCTATCCCCATTATCTTCTTTATTCTTAAGGAACTACCCTAAGAATCAGCTATTTCTCATTCATTCATTCCTAAGGATCATCCTAAGGAAACAACATGAAGTCCATTGTTGCCAATGACACTTTGGTCAAGCGTAGCTGCTAATCTTGTCACTTAGGCACAGCTGCCAGAATTGGGACATTTCCTATGAGGCGCTTCTGCCGGTATTGACCTTTTAACGCCACTGTCATGGTCATAAGGCTCCCTATTAGGCACAGCTGTTGATACTGTCCTTAGAGCGCAGCTGCTAGGACGTTTACCGTAGATCTAAAACATCTACGGGTTGTGGCGCAGCTGCCAGTGCTCATCTATAGGGTACTTGGTCCACTGCTGCCAATGTATTACCTATAGGGCACTAGGTCCGTACTACTAATGTTCCTCTATTTCAGCTTTTATCCCTCATCATTCATCTACCCATGTTTTACGCAACATATTTTGTAGATATAAAATACTTTATACAGTTTACATCATTTAAAACATGTATAAAAATCTTTCACCAGCATAGACAGCAAGTATTAAGACAATATGCACACATAACACGTAATTTATATTTAAAATACTTCATATCTATGTGTAAGATGAAAGGGACCATGCACTCACTTGAGAAGGTGGTGACTCGGTACTCGGACAACGCTTCGTTTACTTTAAAATAATTTCCTTCGACGAAACCTAGTATTATTACCACTAGATTTTAGTCTAAGATTTACCGTGACTAATTATTAGTCTTATTATTATTATTATATAAGCGTTTAAACAATACTTTCCAACCACTATGTACAGACAGGGGCCAGACATAAAACACCGGAGGGCAGGACCATTTTGGCATATAGCACTTCTGAAATCCAACAACCCTATGCGGCCCTTTAAACCAGATTCCCCGTACCGCGAGTAGTTAAAAAGATATTATAACGACACTTATATAATTCATAATAATAGCTCAAATATTTATTATAAATTTATAATAACAATACTAATTTTAAATATAAACTATATTTAAAATAGGATAAGCATAACTTACTTACAAGGGGATTTTAGCTAGGAGTCGGGCTCTGTAGGGGCAGAACTTCGTCGCTGAATCTTTCTAAGAAAGATTCGTGCAGCGCTTCAGCGCTCACCTTACTATACTAAAACTACAGAAAGAGAAGTCGAATCACGAGGGACCGAAATGCTCGGGGGATAAGGAGAGAAAGACTCTTGAACCAAGAGAATGGTGCAAGAAATATGAGAGCCCAAGGCTCTTATTTATACTAATTGAATTTTCAAAAACTACCCTCCATAATTACTTAATGACCTTTTAGTTATATAAACAACTAAACACCCCTCTATAATACTATTTTAAATGGATTTAATGATATTTGTACTAAACTAATGTCGAAAGAACTCAACATTAGTCTTATAATGACCGCATCGTCGATACCTTTCTAATGATATATACATATGTATATATATGTGTACGTATACATGATTTATACTTTATTTTAATACGTAAATATGCTATTATAATTTGTAACTCGTTCATACGAACTCCGTTTTTGACGTTCTTTATATCCACGCGTAGGTGGAGACGTACTCTACAACTTTCGTTTAGACTCCGTCGGCTAATTTTGACTTTATTTTTAAAGTTATATTTTTAACAGGCCGGGACAGGATTGGTCCGTTAAAATCTCATAACTTCTTTATCCGATGTCCATTTTCGTCTGTCTTTTTATCGTTACGCTACTAATAACGAGATCTTCGATTCTTGTTTAGGTTGTGTCGGCTAAAAATCAATCGATCTAAAATTCGAATTTCGGGCTGTACACCGCTAATCCGAAACTTCGAAAAATCATAACTTCTTCATACGAAGTCAGATTTGGGCGTTCTTTTTATCGATGTTCTTAGTTTAACATATTATACGACTTTCGTTTAGAGTGCTAAGGCTAAATCTCTCTCTATCCTAAATTTACTATTTACGCTTCCCGGCGCCGTGCCGGTTTCGACGCGAAACTTCGACGGGTCATTACTTCTTCGTTATAACTCGGATTTCGGCGTTCTTTATATGTACGGAAACCCTGTGACATATTCTACAACTTGGTTAAGATTATTTATTCTAAATAATCTTTTTGTCGAAAAGTCGTTTTCGACCCCTATTGCCTCTAAATTGACTAGCCCGGATCTGCAGGCGTTACAACAACCATCATCCCAACTGACTTGTAGGCTCCCAAGTATCATACCATTTGGACTTGTAGGCTTACAACCAACACCTCAGTGGGTTGTAGATTCAACCATCATCCCATTTGACTTGTCGATTCCTAGTCATCATCTCTAACATCAGCCAACTACCGCAACAAAAGACTACTTTAGTCTAATCACACAACCATACACTAATAGTTCATAAGCATCCTACCACACTAAGTACATATAATGTCACATATAGTATAGTGAGAAAACTCACCTAACGCTATCAACCTAAGTCTAAAGTCTCAGCTTGCACAAACCACCTAATACCAATTACAAACTAATACTTAGTCCAATACTCATATCCATAAAGGTTTGACCAAATTGAAACTGATCAAAAAGATAATGTCAAAGTCAACGGTAAACGCCATACGCGTCGCGATCAACACATAGACGTGTCGTGTCCACTACTGTCCAAGATAGTCATAATTGATCCCTACGTGATGCCCTGCGATCATCAAATGGATATGTAACATCCCAAAATTCATGACCAAAAATTTCATTTTAATATATAACTAAAACGCATTTGTAACTTGGTTTACACATTGACAAGCATTTTAAATAAAATATTTATCAGAGTTCATTCCCAAAAATCACATATTGCGGAAAACATAGGTGTATGCGCTGCGATCGTTTCGAGCTCCTTTATCTGAAAACCGGAGGTACCTAAAACCAAAACTAAAAACCGTAAGCACGAAGCTTAGTGAGTTCCCTAAATACCACATACCATACATATCAACATAATGACTAGCATATCTTGGTGCTGGCATACCCCTTCGGCCTCTTTCGACCGGATATTGTCTAGCATATAAGCACATAAATCACATACTGTCATACATAACCATGAGCAGTACATATATCATAATCAATAAAGGTGTTATGTATCGTACATAGTCTTTCCATTATGCCATGGGCCACTACGTGGTCTTTCTTGCCAAGCCGGGCGCCACCCCCTGGGTCTTACAGACAAGTGCCAAGAGCCACCTCCTAGTCTTCCATGCAAACATCACAAAAGACAACTAGCATACGTACTACCCTACTTAGCTAATTAGCATACAGTGTGCCAGGAGCCACCTCCTGGTCTTTCATACATAATGCCTAGGGCTAACCCTCGGGTCTTCCTACGGTATATAAACCAAATGGGCCGACATTGGTGCCTTCGACCCATGCAAATAGTGAGGAGACACACCTCGAATGCTGAACTCACTGCAAGAATCCTTAGTTGCTGCCCTGACACCTCCCTAAGCTATCAATATCAAAATATCACCCAATTAGCAATTGGGTCGCAAACCATGATCCATAATCCTTACTTGGGGGTAAATTGACCATTTTACCCCTGACCCAACAAGATTCATAACTAAGTCCCAAGCCCAACACCGACAATGCTTAAAACTGTTAAATCCATAAAAGCCCACTAATGACCCATTAATGGCCCAATTTTCCAAATTGGACCAAACTCCTCAAATGGGCCTTCCCTTTAAACCCAAACATATTCTTAGCCCAAAATATTTGATTTCTGATGGTCCACCAAAGCCTAAAGTAAAGAACTCCAACGAATGGCCCAAACTGAGGCCCATATGTGCGAAACGCACTCTGACTGAGTACGCAGGGCGTACTCAGCTATACGTAGCACGTACTGGGTTCATGACATGTACGTTGCGCGTACTAGCTTGTACGCCCAATGTAATCCTCTGTTAAGTCCTATTTGCCATTAAGCACTTAATGCTTCAAACCAAGGGACCAAATCACATATCTAAGCTCTACTTAACGTCTAAACCCATAAAGTCACTGACTTGGTGACTTTGCATGCCCCACATAAGCCCAAACTCCAAAAACGACATTCTACTCCCATGAAAGTGACCTTAACTCCTGCATGAACACATCAAGACCTTCAAGATGGCAACTTTCTGTCTTAGGGACTCAAATAGCACCAAGGGTGGTAACCCTAAGTCTAGGAAACATATTTGAACCATAAAGCTTCATCCTTGGGACCAAAAAGGTCCAAAAACCCAACACAAGAGATCTAAAGAAATAACCACCAAATTTAAGACTTGATACCCCAAATGAGAGTCAAATGTTGCAGAGGTTCTAGATCTAAAAGCTCTATTTTCTTCAATGAACCTTCAAGAGTGAACATCATCTTCAAAAGCACCAAAATACTCTTCTAATGGCCTTCTAAGCTCCAAGAACACACAAGGAAAGATTAGGGTTTCGTTCTTAGGGTTACAGAGGATGGAGGTTGAAGAATGGAAGAGGTTTGGATCCATAATGATGCTTATAAGGGGACCAAACCCTAAAAATGAGCTTTTGAATCTAACCAGCGAACACGTTGTGTTCCCTTGGTGAACGCCTAGCATTCCCAATCTGTCCCGCATCCATTTTCCTTTTGAACGCTATGCGTTCCCACTTGGTACGCCATGTGTACTCGGTTTGGCCGTAAACCCCTCTAACTTCAAATGGTCATAACTTTTGCGTCATTTATCCGTTTTCGGCGATCTTGATATCCACGAAAAGGTAACGAGAAGCCCTACGCTTCTATCAATTTTATTTAGCCTAAAAACCAACCAAGCTTAAATCCAAAATTCATAAAAGGACCGAACCAATGCCTTTGCCGATACACTTGGGCTCCAAAACACAAACCGAATACTTGGATCATCCAAACCACATCATGCACCTCCAAATGAGCCCAAACTCAAATCTTCAAGGGTTCTACGTCAGCTAATACCCACTCCTTGATCACCAGCCTGCAATGGAAACGATTCGAAACAGGGTGTTACAGGATGCGTCAGGATTACTAGGCAAAACATACTCTTTGTTAAGCTCTTAATCTGTTAAGTCAGAGGCTATAACTTTCTAGAAACCTTTTAATGAGGTTCTTAATAAATAAAAATCCTAACTTTATCCACACACAAGCCTTTAACGTGACAAACTCCAACCTTTTAATGAAGTTCTTAATAAATAAACCTTTCAATGAGATTTATTTAGTATCAAATTTTTTGATATCCATAATTTTTTCCATTCTTCCCACTCAACTAATCATGATAACGAAAAATAATGATTCATTCCACTACCTTTTTCATTCTATCATGTTATCTATTCCATTTCGTTTCCATCTACCCAATACACCATGAAATCAAGCATTTCAAAAGGATTTAACCTAAATTTGAATGTTCAAGCTTTAACTTATGGCGACTAAAATCCATATATAGTTCATTTGTGTGTACAAAGGTATATGGAGTATAAAATTCCAAAATGTTTTACTAATGAAAATTGCACAACAAGTTAAAAACCGAGAAGATAAAGGATATCCACAATAAATTCTCAAAATGATAAAAATAATTGTCGCATAAACAAGTCTAACACTAATACACTATGTCATCATCTATTATCGGAATCACAATAATATAAACATAAAAGAATATCAACAAAAGTATCAACCTCATTTGGTACATGTACAATCATCGTCACTTATCATACAACCAATCATAATCTTTATGAGTTGCAAATATGTAAACCATTAGTAGATTCTATAAATTCTCATCTATATTTATAAATATCTACAAAATGGAATGAAATTTAAAGATAATATGTCACTTTCAACACCTATATGTGTACCTTTCAACACCTAATAATATACACAATTACACAAAAATAAATTATCATTTTTTATCAGGACCACAATGAGTCGATGACCTAAAGGTCTAAGTCTCTTGAAAAACAAATAATAATTTTATTTTCGTGGAAATTTTATACCTTTTTTAAACCATTCACGATTAAAGTCATTAAACCTTTTCAATTATATAATAAAATTTTGATTTTTTTTTTTGGAAAATCTATCTTAATTTATAATTTATTATTATCATTTGATTTTTTTTCAGATTTTAAATAATACTAGACGAATGCCCACGTGTTATGCCTATTAAAATGTTATAATTAAAATTTAACAAATATATGTTTTTGAAATTGATTGTCACTGAAATTACCTATTAAAATAATAATTTATATATTATGTTGATATGTAAAATTATAATTATTTAATGGGAAAACTACAATAAAGTCCCTATATCTTTACCTTATAATCGATTTAGTCCTTATATATATATATATATATATATATATATATATATATATATATATATATATATATATATATATATATATATATATATATATATATATATATATATATAATTCAATTAAGTTCCAAATACCGGTAATCGTATTCGATTTAACTCTTTGATCCGGTCAACATGTCTTGCAACTTTCAAGAATTACATTTTGGCCAAGATTTTAAAATTTATTACAAATTTGGCCCAAAATTTACACTTTTGGCCCAGATTTCAATTTTGTTACAAATTTGGTCAAAACTTTACCCTTTTTGCCCAAATTTTAGAATTTTATTTTGAACTCATCCTAACTTTAGTTTTATTTACAACTTTTTTTTCTCAAAGAATTGTTTCTAATATATTTTTTCTTTATAAAATCATATTTATACAAAAAAACGTATTTTCACTTAAAAATCTTATATTTTCAATATATAAACTTTTTTTAAAAAGTTTTTTGTATATAAAATATCTAGTTATAAAATTAAATATTTATTACGTATATAAATATATACAAATCGGTTTTTATAAAAAATGTATACAAAAACGTATTTTATAAAAAAATGAATACAAACATCTATTTTATCTAGATTTCTTTTTATAAAATCGTGTTTGTTTATATATATTTTTTTATAAAAACATGTTTGAATAATTTTTTATATAATACGTGTTTGTATACATTTTATAAAATGTATACAAACACGTATTATATAAAAAATTATTATAAACACGTTTTTATAAAAAAAATATAAACAAACACGATTTTATAAAAAAAAATAAAGATACACACCTATTTGTGTGCATATATATATATATATATATATATATATATATATATATATATATATATATATATATATATATATATATATATATATATATATATATATATATATAAAAAGGTGATAGGCGTTTGTCTACATTTTTTTGTAAAATACGTTTTTGTATACATTTTTTTTTTATAAAAACGGATTTGTATATATTTATATACTTAATAAATATATATTTTTATAACTAGATATTTCATATACAAAAACTTCTAAAAAAAGTTTTTATATAGAAATTATAAGATTTTTATGTGTAAATACGTTTTTTTTTTGTATAAATATAATTTTATAAAGAAAAAACATATCTGAAACAATTTTTTGAGAAAAAAAGTTGTAAAAAAAATTAAAATTAGGGTGAATTCATAATAAAATTGTAAAATTTGGGCAAAAAGTGTAAATTTCGGACCAAATTTGTAATAAAATTTAAAATATGGGCGAAAAAATGTAAATTTTGGACCAAATTTGTAATAAATTCTTAAATTTGGGCCAAAAATGTAATTTTTGAAAGTTGGATGACCTGTTGACCGACTCAAATGGTTAAATTGAATACGATTAACGGTATTTGAGACTTAATTAAATAAAAAAAATATATAGAAACTAAATCGATTATGAAACCAATATGTAGAGACTTTGTTGCAGTTTTTCCTTAATTTTATTTTGAAAGATATCATAAAATAAGACTCAAATCACTTAATGACAAATGCTTACGCTTCCTAATTAAATATAAATCTTGGTTTAATGTTAGCTTTAAGTGTTGTTATGATTAAATTATTTTTACAATTACTTATTTGACTATTTATTTATTTATTTAAATTTTGGCTCATTATGTAGAACATGAATATTTATAAGGTAATATAATGTGATTTATAATTTAATTTTGTTGTAAATTATTTATTATTAATTAATTTAAATACCACATACTATTATCAAAATTTTATATAAGAGTAAAATTTAGGCATAAAGTAGTTTATTTATTTTTTATTTTTATTTATTTATTTATTTATTTAGGGTATTTATCTCACATTCTTTAACCATTTTGTGTACTATAGTATAATATAGAGTATAGATAGATACATATAAATTTTGGTGGATGTGGATTTTTTTAGAAATGACACAAAAGGTCCATAGTGTTTTCAAAGTTGGTCAATTCAATCCCTAAAATTATTTTGATGCTTTATGGGAGCATAAAGTAGTGTCCACCTGTATGTTTTGTTTTGTTTTTTTTTTTTTTTTGTTTTTTTTGTCACTGCTACCTAATATAACATGTTTTCTAAGCCACATAAGCACTTTGAGCTAACATGACTTCCTTCGCATCTAATTCAAAACACTAGAAATTACCGTGTTAGATTGAATCTTAGCAAGATCCAACCTCGTTCATTAAAGATCATGGAATTAAAGCATTGGATTAAAGCATTGGATTCTTCATAATGGTGTTTGACCTTCATGAGAGAACTTTACTTTGTTCTTTATCGCTTTTCACGCTAATTGTCCATAACAACTTCGCATTTCCGTGGCTTTTTGAGTTTTTTCTGTCCAAATATGCATCATTGTTTCGATTATGTCTGCGATTTGAAGAATTGTGCATTCCGACGACATTTCTAGGTAATCAATTACCGAATTACAAATTCGAATAATAACTGTGCAGTTGTTATGCAATTTCTACCATGATCGAAAACGTCTAACCCACGATTCGTTACTCCATATTCACCACATGGTTACAAGTGTGTCATCGAGTTTTCTTAGTGTTGGAAGATTTATGTATAAATCGGACCTGCGTCAAGTTATCATAACCTCGAAGGTGCCTCCATCTGGGAAATTTTGGAACGATGGAACAAACTCAAAATTTTACCAATTAGGTTTTCGCTCCTAACTTTCCCCAAGCAGTTGCTCATGGCGACCAGTTGATTAGTTGGAGAAGGGACCAGAACGTACGAGGCGGATTGAGATCCTACCATCGATGAAGTATTGCGAGAAGTAGAAGCGACATGAGAATCAAAAGAGAAAGCCCCATAACTCGCCGTTTCACTAACATCGTCACTAAGGTTATAATCGTCAAACCTTTGGCTCTGGTGGTCGGGCCCATCGCCAGATAATAAAACTTCTATATATGGAATTGAAGCAATGACTTGATGATTAGCTAATGTGGTGAATTTGGAGTAATGAATTGTTTTTGGTATAATTGGGGGGGGGGGGGGTGCTAGGGACATAATTTTTTTTCGACGGTGGTACACCTTCTTTAACTTTGGATTGGATATGAAGGACGTCACGTCAGCTCAAAGTGCTTATGTGGCTTATGAAACTTGTTATATTAGGTAGCAGTGACCAAAATAGCGGGCAGACATTCACTTTATGCCCCCATAAAGTAACAAAATAACTTTAAGGACCGAATCAACTAACTTTGGAAACATTGTAGGGCTTTTGTGTCATTCACCAATTTTTTCTCAATAAAATTAGAGTTTAGTTTATAACCAAATAACTTTTCTTAAAGAAAAATTAAACAAACTAATCACCAACAAACACCTCGAAGTTACAGCTTGTGGGAAAAAACCAAAACAAAAAACAACTTTAAGTGTAATTGTGCATTTAGTTACGGAAAAATGAGTTTTTTTCGGAAAAAAATTCTAAGAAAAATGAGAATTTTGAAAACACGTTTAGTTTAACAAGTTCTCTAAAGTTTTCACAGAAAATAAAAATTTCTTATTTTCCAAAATTACAAAGAACTTAGGAAATTTTAGAAAGTTGATAATTATTGTTGTCCATATTTTTTCTAATTCTATTTTTTTCTAATATATAAACACACACCCACTCTCATGTCACCCTCCCACCCTACCCCTAACCCCTAGAACACACACCCCCAACTATTACCACCACTATCACAATCACTACTATCCTACCACCGCCACCATCATTGATACTGTAACATCTCAAAAATCAAGGTAAAAAATTCATTTCAAAAATCCAACCAAAGACCACAATTGTTCATAAAACATTGTTCTCAAAAGTAATAATCACAATTAGAGTACCCCAAAATCCAAAATCATAAAAACTGGAAGGATGTGCACTATCATGCATTTTCTTTCCCCTAATCATCTGAAGTGCCTGAAACATAACACTGAAAACTGTAAGCTAAAGTTTAGTGAGTTCTCCCAAAGTACCACACACAATCAGAACATATACAATCATGCATGGTAGCTCCCATAAGTCATCGGGCTGGAATATCCTCGGGCCTACAACCATCGGGCTAGATTACCCCCGACCCAATCAGTCATCGGATTGGAATGCCTCGTCCCACTCAGTCATCAGACTGGAATGCCAAAATAGAATCAATTACGTTAATACATAAACAAAAATTATATTATAAATGGATAATACAATAAAGATAAAAAAATATGTGGATCTAATTATATATATAAATATGTATTTATTTAAGATATATATTCATTTAATGAGAGGCTCGCGGGTATTTTTTTATTTTCTTTTATTTTGTTTTTTTAAGGCTAGTGTGTATGTGTGTGTGTGTATATATATATATATATATATATATATATATATATATATATATATATATATATAACCTAATTATGGTTATTTTAACATGATATTTGGGCAACATAACAATTAAGTACAATGCATATCCCAAATCTTGTCCAACATAACTCATAGGTACTTAAAGTTTCCTATGTATTTGACCATTACAATATCTAACTATTACTTACTCTTAGATTATTGGGCATCATATATTTTAGACACAAATCATAGCTTAAATCTAGACATAATATCTACGGTTATACTATCTTAAGGCATCCTGCTTTTAACAAAATGACTTAATATTTATAGGATAAATGTTTTATAAGATCATTTGTTATGCATGTATTCCTCCCCTGAAAACATTTTAAAACAGTAAAATAGGGGTCGTGAACTCACACTAATAGCGTATCGAGGAGCGCCCAACCTGTTGCAACCAAAGTTTTTTTTGCCATCGGGAGGGTATTGAAGTGTGTGTGTGTATATATATATATATATATATATATATATATATATATATATATATATATATATATATATATATATATATATATATATATATATATATATATATATATAGGGAGAGAGAGAGAGAGAGAGAGTTTGGAGGTTGGTTTGAAATGAAAAACCAGGAAACAAGCACCCTATTTATTGTGATGGCGTGCACTCGCTTCGTGGCCCATCCAAATCTTATCACGTGTCATCTTTCTGGTGGTCCATGTTTCCAAATCTTCGACGAATTTAGGGTCAGATTTGCGGGACGGGCATGACGCGCACATTGACTTAATTCTTTTTAAAATTTATATTTTCTTCATATTAACTTTGTTTTTTACCCTCTTTATATATTTGTTTAGTTTTTTTCCTAGAACTACAACTTTCCTTTAGATTGCATCTTCTAATTTTAACTTTCATTTTTAACCTACATTTTTATATTTTATAAAAATCATCTCTTTTATATGACTTCCGTTTTTGCCTTTCTTCCTTCTCAATTTCTTATATCATGCTTTACTATGAACTTCCTTTTTGTAGTGTTAAGCCGAAACTCAACCGTTCTCTTTTTGTTATTTTTGACGTCAACAACGTTATTAATGTGGTTGGTTTCCATTCGCCATAAATCGTAACTTTTCCAATCAGAGTTAGATTTTCTGCACGTTTTAATTTTTGAGATCATTAGGTCGCGTATTTTTCAAATACGTAACCATTTTAACTTTTTGATTACTTTGTTTTCAACTAAACTTTTCATATTTCTTTTAATATGGTAACTCCTAGTAACAATTAATGACCAAAATTTCTCAATTGTTGTTGCACATAAAGTCGGAGCAAACAATAAAACATCACTTTTGAGCAAAACTTGAACACATATCTTAGAACATTATTAGATAAAACTTTATGTGGATCGAAACATCAAGATACTTGATCTAAATCTCTAATAAATTATTCACAATAAAACATCAATTTTTGAGCATAACTTAGAACACATATTTTAGAACATTATTAGATAAAACTTTATGTGGCTCGAAACATTACGATACTAGATCTAAATCTCTAATAAATTATTCATCTATTTTTGAAAAATCCCATTTTGCCCTTGTAGTAGACTCCCCACAACACTTTTTTTCTACTTATACATTCCGTATGGTTACTTTGTCCAACAAATGATACATTAATCTTACATGTAAAAGTGTGTAACAAAACAACAACCATGACACATAGACATATGTACATCATCAAGAACAAACATAAACAACATGAATCATACGGCTTTAGGTTGACTTTGTTCAAAGTCAAAAAGCTCAAACATGAGGCGCCTAACATCCGGTTTCCCATAAACAGTGTATGAGAGTCCATGAATGGCTTGTTGAACCGCTGTGGTGGCCGGATTCCTGAGCCTCCTGTTATGTTCATAAGAATCTTGAACTTCCTCACTGTAAATTATGAACCTGTGAAGGTGTTTTTCCCTCAAATACTTCCCACAAAACTTGTTCAAAAGAAGCCTCCGGTGCTTCTCCTGCAACCACCTTCCCGGAGCATCTATATGCTTTATCAGCAGCCTCTCCGCCATTACAAGATCCTGCAACATTCTCAAATACGTCAGTGACAGTGACAGACTGACAGTAACAGACTGACAATGACAGTGGCAGTGACCAGTACCTGGATCTTTTGGCCAACGTATTCAAGTCGCTCAAAACAAAATCTAGGATGTTCAAACTTGTGCTTTGAAGGGTGCAAGAAAGCAAGCTGGATTTTGAAAAATGATATATTAGAAAAATGTATATATAATGAAAATAAGAGAGATGATAATTTTTCACCTGTAATCCTAGGCCAAGTTCGATGTTTCTGGCATTAGTAATTTCTGGGATTCTATCTTTAACTTGTAAAGGATACCCTAATGTGTTCATAACTTGAGGTCTAGAATCATAATCCCATATATTTCCCCTGAATCTATGCATTCCAGGTGGCACACAAGCCCTGAAAAGCCTTGGGTGAGCAAAAAGCGCATCTTCAGGAGGCTGTAAAATGTAAATAATAAAAATATGAGCTGTGGAAACTGGAAAGAATTTGTTTTGACTTTTTAGGTCAAACCAAGTACTTTTAGAATTCAGATATGAACCCATATATAATTATGGATGTACAATTGTGAGGTTTATTAAAAGTAAAAAAAAAAAAAAAAAAAAGTTGCCTTGTAAGCAGCGACTTCTTGCCAAGTGAGTTTTTTTCCTTCAAATTCAGCAGAGACAAAGTCAACATCTTCAAGTTGTCTTCTTAATTTAGGCTGACATTCTTCATCTTCAGGGTCCATTCCAAATACTTCAAAGAGTACACGATAAACTTCTGGCATACCAAAACACAGATAAATTGCTCCAAATAAAGCCCAAACTACTGACCTGTAAATAAAATTGAAATCTTTTAGTTTAGATTCAATGTTAGGGCACTATCACTTCAATCAAATTACAATTGATTATATGAATATGATTCACATTATTCAATCTCATACCATCACCAATTTTCCCTAAGTATGATAGCTTCAGATATAATAAGTTATGGCAAAAATTGAAGGACTTACTTCACTGGTGGTTCTCGCTCTTTTCTAAGAAGCTTATCCATGTCATCAAACTGGAAAATCAAGTTATGCAAACTAGCAGCTTTAACCCATTTGGGCAAATATTTCTTCCCAATCAAAGCATACACTCTTTCCCTCATTGGACCTGGTGACTCCCTTGGATACCTCTGCAAGAAAAACTCAGCCAATGCCATTTCAAGAACAAACTGTCCCAAAAACCCTAATCGGGAATGCCCAGATCTCACGTGTCTCGCATTCGTTCTCTCACAATGCGGATGCCCAAAAGCTAAATACAATAACGTATCGAATTGCTTAGCTGGGTTATCATCTCCGTAATTCTCAGATGGTTCCAAAGGGTACCCAAGAGCCTGTTTTGCCTCAAGTAAATACTCATCTATCCAGGTTTTATCAGCATTGTTCAATTTCATTGATGGTAAACAAGAGCTGAGTAATGGGAATTGCTTTAGCGATAATTGAGGGCTGTTGAGGAACCTTTGAGCTAATTTTGCGTCGTCTAATGGAGGTTTGAGGATAAATCGCTTCGGGGGTACTCTTCTCTTGGGAGAAACGTATTGCTTGCGTTGGGAGAGCTCTTTGAGAAGTCTTTGTGGGCTGTTTTGAGGGAGTTGTTCCTGTTTCTCCTGGGAGTCCACGACGGCGAAAATGGCGGGGTTAGAAATGGTTTTTCGGAATTTGAGTTTTTGGAAGTGGGTTTTCACTGGGAAAGGTGAAATGGAGGAGGAGAAAGAGAGGTCATGGGTCCGGTGAAAGATGTTTGAATTTGAGGGTACTAATGGAGAAGAGAGCTCCATCTGCTAAGGATTCAGAAGGAGGTATCGACTATCGAGTTTTGAATTACGTTAATATGCAATCAAGATCATCGAGAGATTGAATTCAAAACTCGGGGAAGCATGGTGGTCGATAATGGAGGTTTCCTTGGGGTTTTGGGGGGTGGATAAGGTTTTACCGAGTGTTCATTTTGTGTGTGTATCTGTGAAGATAATGGCATATACGGGCTGGGCTCATTTGGGATGTTTTTGGCCCAAAACTGATTGCTTTATATTCAACTGTTTGGGTAATATTAAAAAGTTAGGGATAATCACTCTAACGCATTAAAGTTTTGGAAATTATCTAATTTGGTCACTAAATTTTGTTTTTTTCATATTAAACCACTAATCTTCGTTTTTATCTTCTAATTACACCATTTTTCAGAATTTATTCCAGTTTCACTGGTTACTTTTGCCTAACTGGATTTTTCAATTTTTTATATAAAAAAAATCAGATGAAAAAACAGTAACTTTCTTTTACCATTTTTAACACCATCACCATCCTTTGACTTTTTTTTATTGTGTGCTTTTCGCTGCTACTTATCCCTCGGATCAATGACTTGGATAGTTATTGTCGTTCATATGCATGTAATCACAACAAAAAATGGTGGTTCTCTCCACTATGGCAAACGATTTTGCAATCGATCATTCAATGATTCAAAATCCTACTTATTACCCTCTTGATTGAAATTCCATAGTATCTGAACACTCCTTCAGTTCGCTTCCGAATCCGTCAAAATTTAAAAAACTTTCCGATGCCAGTTAGGGTAATTGTTACAATCATATGCTACTTTTGAATATATAGTTCTTGCCTCAACTGAAATACTTTCTCTCTGTCTCGGTGTAATCTGCTCTACTTCTTGCCTTAATGTCGGAAAACAAACGTAAGAAGCTTTTCCCCAAATTAGGTGGTGAGGAAGGTCTCATTTTATTAGGGTTCGAGTTTTAGGTAAATACTTCGAGATCCTGATTAATGTTGAAAATGAAACGACCTTCTGAGTATCATCAATGATCTCATTTGTTATTAGGCACAGATATCTCGCTCTAGTTATTGTTGAAATTCAGATCTAAAACAGATGGCTGTCTCATCCTCCCTAAATTACAAATAACTATAATAATTTTACCACCATTGTAATCCTCACTCTTTGATGAAACTTGGGATACAAATCAAATTACTTGTTATTGTTTCTTTAACATGAATTATTCAAATTAACATGAATAGACCCGAAGCTAAAAATGCCCTTTGGAAGGATTCATTAGACAAGGCGATTGCCTGGGCTCCTTCTAGCTTTGATTATGGATTAAACACCGAGACTTCGTTCTCGGAATCTGAATGGACCGACCAACCGACAAGCCTTTACGCCGCCACAAAAAAGCAGGAGAAAAAATCGCCCACACCCACAACCATATCTATGGTCTCTCCATTACCGGACTTCGATTCTTCACCGTTTATGGGCTTTGGGATAGAGTGGACATGGCTTACTTCTTCACTAAAGAGGTGGTGTGTGACTTCACGTACATCAACAACATCGTGAACTGCGGCTAAAAGCACCGGAAAGGGTGGAAGAACGAAGAAGAAAGGATCGGCGCAATTGAGGATATACAATCTTGGGATCAAGATGCCACGAAACAACATCCCTTTCACTCACTCTAACATGGATCCACTATTAATTTTTAGATTAAAATAAAAAAGATAAAAAAAAGCCACAAAGACCTAACCGGTGAAACCAGGATAAATTTTGAAAAATGGTGTAATTAGAAGGTAAAAATGGAGTTTAGTGGTCTAATGTACCAAAAAAAAACTTTTGTGACCAAATTAGACAATCGTCAAAACTTTGATGTGCTATAGTGTCATTATCCCTAAAAAGTCATGGAGAATTTGAGATGTGTAAAATCCTAACTAATAAAATATAGGTTAACCTTATAAAAATTCAATATATTTATATAATGTTAAAAAAACAATATATTATTTTTTAGTATATTAAAATCTTTATATGTATATGGTTGTCATGTACCTAAACTTATATATAGAACCCTCCAAACAATCTAGTTTTGATCATATCCAAACTAATCATGATATCTCTTTTATTATTCTTTCTTAATCATGTGGCTTACTAAACCGATCAAATTTATGTTTTTTTTCTTCATTGTGTCAAAAAACTTAAAGCATTAAAAGTCGTGACCATTTAATCAATTCTACTAAATTCTAAATGAAAACTAATAGAATAAAATATAAAAAAAGAATATGTCATAACTCAATCAAGTTTTTCACAAAATCATTGGATATAGTTTTTGTATATTAAAACCTCTATATTTTTTGAAATTTTATAATCTAAAGGATAGTAGCCAGCAAACCCTTAAGAATCAGTTACCTATCATTTATGGCTATCTAGGATTTATTGGTGTTAAACCCTTAAATTAGGCATTTAAGAAAATATAAGAGTTTTAACGCACTTAAAAATAATATAATAGTTTTTTAAGAGCTAAATAAAAAATATTGGTTTTTTCTAACAGTTTTCGGAAATTATTGAATTATAAAGTTATATAAATCAAACATACCAACATTAACATTGTAACCTAAAACTTTTAGGTTATCATGAAAAAATTAATACTCCGCATATAATTAATTACTTTATTTGTTCTTGTAAATAAAAACAAAAGACAATATTAAGATACAAAGATTGAGTTCCTAATTCTACACAAATTAGGGTTGTAATCGGTTATGGAACTAGATCAGAACTATAACCAAACTAATCGAAGATCGATTAAGAAGTGAATGAGGAACCGAGAACCGGATCGAATGCCACTAATCAGTTCCAACCTGTTTCGATTCGGTTCTACTAGGAAGTGTTTAATCTAAGAAGGTGTTTGATAGTGGAATTAACTTGAATCAAACTAAAACCAAACTAACTAAAAATCGAAAATGATGGACTGGAAGAACTAGAAACCTGACCGATCGGTGATTAAATTCAATTAGAAAATCATGTTTGGCAACCTATTTTTCTTATTGAATAGAAATCAAAATAAAAACAAAAGTAATTAATTTGATGGATAAGTATGAAGTAATTAATAAGTGGTTCCATGCACTATCAACCCGAGGGAACTTTTTCATTGACCGCATCATGAATATGATCCATGGACAATGAAGAAAGGACAAAATTACCCTATATACATCATCTTTTTAGTACATGTCAAACTCACATTCTTATTTCTTGGACTCATTAATGGCATTCGCATGTGGGTGTGGCCAAGAATCAACGATTAGTTACCCACGATTCTGGTCCGATGCTTGCTTTCGCCGCCGTGATTTATTAATTAACCAAGTTGAATCACAATTTGACGAAGAACCTGATCGTGACTGTGTTCATTTCACTGCGTAGAAGATGAGCATTATGTGGTTGATAAAATGTCTCACTGATAAACTGCGAATTCTCTCCACAGACATTCGCACCCACACCACACATTCACACATACCATAATCCTAACTTTGATAAGACTCTTTTATCCCTACTCCATGCTCTTTTTAGCCTAATAATGATACCCATTATGGGTATTTCATTACATATGTCGATTGAATTTAATCCGCAACTCACATGTTACAGAATCTAAGCTTAATAGCGTACACCACACTTTCATTTAAACCCTGTATATGACAAAGTAACATGTCCATAATTTTGCAAAGCTTATTACTACAAATCTACAATGGTCGATGTTCATCAAGAGGGATTTGACATGCTCGCTACAAAAAAGGAGCTTAATTCTGATGCCATGAAGAGGATTAGCGATTGGTTTCTTTTCATTTCTCTTCATCTTCTTTCTTTATCTATATTGTTAATTAGATATAAATCCATATGAATTTCTCTTCCAAAAATTTGCAGGATTTTCTCCCAAGAGATCCCAAGTGATGTCACAGTTTGTGTAAGAGGTGTTTCTTTTTCCATACACAAGGTACGCTTTCTCTATACTCTTGTTAGTTATAAGTTATAACTCATTTTTTGAAAAAGATTTGAAACAACGATAAAAGTTAACGTTTTTCATACTGTGTGCAGTTTCCTTTAGTCTCAAAGTGTGGTTACATAAAGAAACTATTATCAGACCCCAATCATGCTGATCTTTCTGTAGTGGAAATCCCTGATATCCCAGGAGGACCTGAAGGATTTGAATTTGCTGCAAAATTCTGTTATGAAACAAATATCGAGTTATCTAAAGACAACATTGCAATGGCAAGATGTGTTGCAGAATACCTAGAAATGACCGAAGAATATGCAATTGGCAACCTGGTATCAGTAACAGAATCCTATTTAAACGAATCGGGATTCAAAAACTTATCTTCTGCAGTTTCCATTTTGCAATCGTCGGCAGATTTCTTACCGATCTCTGAAAAAGTAAAACTGATTGATCGATGTATTGACACTATCGCGTTCATGGTGACTGAAGAAAGTCAAGTTTGTTTGTTCGGAAGTGCAGACAGCAGCAATGAATTGAATTCGAATTCTTTGTCATCTTCGTCTCATGCAAGATCTGTAGTTGATTGGTGGGCTGAAGATTTGATTGTTCTTAGAATCGATATCTTTGAAAAGGTTCTTCTTGCATTAGTTTCAAGAGGATTCAAACAATTCGCACTTGGTCCCGTTTTAATGCTTTATGCTCAAAAATGTCTTCGAGGTTTGGTAAGATCCCTAAATTACCCCCCTTTTCTTTTTCGATTTAACTTTTGTATTTATTAAGAGGTAAAATTGTCATTATACACTCAATCAAACAGGAAATCTTTGGAAAATCCAAGAAAAAGCTGGAGCCAAACCAAGAACACGAGAAGAGGGTAATTTTGGAAACAATTGTCGGGCTCTTGCCAAGAGAAAAGAACGCAGTGTCAATAAGCTTTCTTTCAATGTTGCTTCGAGCTTCCAATTATTTAGACACAACAGTCTCATGCAAACTCGATTTAGAGAAAAGAATGGGATTACAATTAGGGCATGCAGTTCTAGACGATATCTTGATTCCTTCTTTTTGCTTCGATGGTGACACGTTATTTGATGTTGATACAGTTCAACAAATGATGATGATTTATACTGAAAACAATTTCACAGACACGTGTCCTATAGACCATGTTTCACCAACACAAACTGATAACGAAAATGTCGGGAAGATCATCGAGAGCTTTCTTGCAAAAATAGCTTCTGATCGAAACATGTTGGTTTCTAAATTTATAAACTTTGTTGAATGTATTCCACCTCAAGTAAAGGTCACAGAAGATGGAATGTATAGAGCCATTGATATCTACTTGAAGGTAACATTAATTTTTAGTAAAAATACAAGAAAATTAAAGGTCTGATTCTGATTCACTGATTGTAATTAATATTTGTAAATATAATCTTTTCAGGCTCATCCAGCAATAAGCGATATGGATCGAAAGAAAGTTTGCAGTTTAATGGATTGTCAGAAGCTATCACGTGAAGCACGTGCTCATGCAGCACAAAACGAGAGGCTTCCTGTTCAAACTGTGGTTCAAGTTCTTTACTATGAACAACAACGATTGCAAGAAACAACTACAACAGGTGGAAATGAATATGATCATAGCGCAACTAATAGCAAATCGTTTACTAGTACTCCTTCATCTCCAAGCTCAGTAGCATCAGTATCAGATGAAATTTCAAGCTTAAAAAAAGAAAATCAAGAACTTAAATTCGAGCTTCTGAAGATGAAAACAAGATTGAAGGAGATCGAGAGATCAGGTGGTAATAAAACAAGGGTGGTTAATAACAATACGAGTACAGCTGGTAGTGGTAAGCCACCGTTGCCTAAAAAGTCGTTGATAAGTTCAGTGACGAAAAAGCTTGGGAAAATTACACCATTTTTACATGCGGATGGGTTTTTGCCTTCGAGTACACGTGGCAGGAATAAACCTGATAAAGATCGAAGGCATTCGGTATCTTGAAGTTTGGCAGTAGGATTGTTGGTTTCCGCTGCTTAAATTTTAATTGGTAAATACTAAATATATATATACTTAATGTCATGTTGTAAAATACATTTTTGCATGATGTATATGGGATTTGGACGATTGTTGTTGAAAGCTTTAATGTTATGTATATTATACGATATAGCCCTTTATGCTCAATTGAAGTCATATGTATGGAAATTATAAGCTGATCTCCATGACCTCGTTCTCTGTTGTCGACACACCCATGTTCACAACTTGTTTCTTATTTCCCAAGTTCATATTGATTGATATTAAGATCACAAATGAACCAAAGATCAAGTTATTTTCAAGTTAGTTTTAGTTTTGCTGGAAATTTGGGTTCCCCCAATGAAGACTCTCAAGTAAGTTTTAAAGTTTTTTCATCAAGGTTTTAATTTTTTTTCTTTTCAATATTGTTCAGGTATGTTTATGTCTAATGTCTATTCATTAATGGAATGTAGGCGTAGCATTCAAGTTAAATTTGTTCTAGTTTTGTCATGTGTAAATTGTGATCATTCTTGGACCTTGGAGTGTCATGTTATTGATTGATGGAAAGGAAAGAGAGGCGGATAGATGGAAATCCTTTGAGAAAGTTTTCATTAAAGACGATAGGGAAGTTGAATGGAAGTATGAAAATGCAAGTTTTGTTCCAAGAATATTAAAAACACCGATATGTGGTTGAAGGACACATCTAGTTTTAAATACATAGTAATTGTGCAAACAAAATCAAGATAGTATGGAAAATTAAACTACTTTACTAATTAAGAAAGAAGTTTATGGGGGAGGGAAGTGTTGTCTACTTGGAAACATGATGAAAAATAAAATTATAAAGCATTTATTAAATTTGTTTTGTAGCCGATGAACCACCTTTTAATTATGTTGAAAATGAATCATTTGTTGAATATGCTAACAAACTTAATGTGAATGTTGTTTTGCCATTGTGACATAAGACTTCAAAAGATGTTGCAAATTATTATGTTGATGAAAAGGAATAAGTTGCTTAATTAATTAAGTAGTCCACTAAATAGGGTACATTTGATCATGGGCAATTGGACTAGCTTGTGTCAAATGGTCAACAATATGGTAGTCACCACACACTTCATTGATGGAAATCGACCTCACAAAAGGATCATTAACTTTAGACCTATAGATACTCATAAGAGAGAGAACACTGGAAGTAAGTTATTAGAGTGCATTCATCGTTGGCGTATCAAGAATGTGATGACTATCACGATAGATAATACAACTTCTAATTACAAATCAATAGAAATTTAAACATAAAAATTACCGGGGGCAAAGTTAAGGACTATCACGATAGATAATACAATTTCCACATAAGGTGTAAGGCTCATATTCTCAACCTTATTGTGAAAGATGGGTTGAGTCATAACAAGAATCATGTATAATGTTTGTAAAATGTGGTACAATGTACTATATTATCCACATAAGAGATCACAAAGTTTAAAGAGTGCATGAAAGAACTTGGTGTGGAATCAAAGAAATGATTGTCCTACACAGTGGATCCTAGTCCGCATTTAGTACTAGCGGACACATATTAGATCCTTAGCGAACAAACTTGTCCACGTAGATAGTAGATGTTTTGGCCTGTTCCAAAGATTAGGTTAGAGGATAGAGAAAACCGATTGTGGACAATATTAAAGATATTCTAAAAGATGATAATGTAGCCATATGTAACAACTTCCACCTTATTTCTTACAAATCAATGATTACATACTAACCATCAACTTTGTTTTATTTCGGTTTATACTATAGCTTGAAGAGGAGATACACAATATAAATGGACAACAAAATGAGAAAAAAACTTATAAAGATTTTAGAGTTGATACTTGCTTTTGTATGTGTCAAATAGTTATTTTTTTGAGACTTCATTGTTAAAAAGTGTTGCTAATTAAAACTTTTAATGTGCTTACATTAATACTTCTTATATGGTTATTTTTTTGTAGTTCTTACTAGAGTGCTAAACTATTCCAAAACCATTAATATTGGTGGATTATAGACATGAGCAAAACCATTCGAAAACATTAAGCTAAAATGTTAAACAAGTCCAAAACCATTCCAAACAACAAATATTTGGATTGTAGAAATGAACAAAAGCATTACAAAATATGAAGCTAAACCATTTCAAAACTACGCATACAACAACCCTACAAATATGTTTCATTTTTTCCTTCAAAAACAGTTCTAAGTAACATCTCAAGGCAATGTGAGAAAAATGGCAATGCACTTTCAAAACTGATTTAGTTTAGTTTTAGAATCGAAAACCCAATACTGAAACTGAAACCATGCCCTCTTATTTAGAGCAATTCTCGATTCTCAACTTTCCCATTTTTTGGTTTTCGGTTCCATGCTAGTTCGGTCCAGTTCCAGAACCGATCTCATCCCTACACATTTTCGTTGTTAAAATTAATGATCCACAAATTCAGTGTTATTGGATATGTTGTGTATATGTGTGTACAAAAATTGGCACCTAACGAAACACATACTCTTTTACAAAACATATGACATTGAACCATTTGTTAATATGATATTGTTTTACAACATTTAAAATATAATAATAATAACTTTAAAAAAATATCTTATTTGATTAATATTTTTTAGTATTCATTACATATAAATTTGTTAATAAATATTGTTTTTATATTTATAAATATCTTATTCGAATAATTTTTTTCTTTATGGTGTTTATTGCATATAAATTTTGTATAATGTTTTTTTGGTTATTATATATCATGAAATTCAACAAAGATCTTCTATAAGATTAAGAAAAATTGTCTTAGCTCAAGATTGGATCGAAACCGAAACTATTGACCTTATATTTTTGGGATTTGAATTATGAAATATAGAACCAAAGGCAGAACCGGTTGTTGGTATTCAGTATATGATATGAGATATTTGGGTTTAGAACCATGTAAAATCCATTTTAAAATCCCAAAAGATCCATTATCACAGTCAAAGCCCATAAATTTGACCTAGTAGCATCAAATCAAATCATTATTCTAATTCAACCTAAGAGAAAACATTGAAATATATAAAAGACAAAATAGCAAGAATGGTCCTTATGGTTAGTTGAAAAATGTCACTTTGGTCCAAACATGTTTGGACTAGCACCAGAGGTCCAAAGTTTTCATTTTGTTGCGAATTTGGTCCAATTTACTTTAATTTTTTTTGTAATGACGATTTTACCCTTGCTTTTTTGCTTTTTCAGTTTTATTTATTTATCTAAATACTTTTATGATTAAATGAAAAATAAAAAAGAAAATACCTCTCTCTCTCTCTCTCTCTCTCTCTCTCTCTTTCTCTCTGTTGACATTGAAATTGATGAAGAGGTTATGGGTTCCTGTTGTAAAAAATCACAGCCGTAAACACTCTCAGCCCTATCATTTGGGTTCTAAATTACAGGTGTGGTGCAAACTCGGATTCCGATATTCTTATATTAAGATTACAAATAAATACTTTCAATATCCCCACACTCTTGATCTTTTCAACACCAGAGACTTATGGATTCGAGTATGAAGCTGCAAAGGTTTCAATCGGGATCATTGAGCTTGAAATCCAGACTCAAACCGTGATTCTAGAACTAGAAGATGAAGATGATGAAGAACAATCAACATGATGAAGAAGAGCCAACACAAATTAGTAAGCAAACAAAACAAATATTAGGAAGAAAAACATATAACAACATCATCTTTCCCGACCATTAGATTTATCGCAACATCAATTTCATACATTATCAAGTCGTAGATAAGTACCGACGACCACTGGAACATCATATTGTTTCCTTCCACCACCACCATCACCACAACCTTTCCCTTCCAACGCCACCATTGCCTTGTTATTTCCGATGTGAACTCCGACGAACAAGCACCCTTTCCTTCCATCGTCGCTGTCATCACATTCGTTTTCTTCCAAACCTACTTTCGCTTTATTCTGTCTAATGTGAACCCCAAATAACAAAGTTCATTTAGATTCTCAGGTGGTACTCCTCTTTCAGAGCCAACCATATATTCCAGATTTAGATCAAGATCTTCGACGACCACTGAACCATAGTGCTTCTCACCGACGGATGGTAGGTGCAGTGGCAAGAGTAAATTTGGGGGTGGGGTAAATCGGAGTTGGGGTTGTTTGTTGTGACGTACTCTACTGTTTCGAAGAGGAATGCAAAGGGCATAATCAGGTGGTGAATGTTTGGCTCACGAGGAAGATGATAGGGGTAGGTGGTGATATATTTGGAGAGAGAGAGAGAGAGAGAGAGATTTTCTTTTTTATTTTTCTTTGAATAATAAAAGTATTTAATCATAAACAAGAGAAAAACCATCATTACAAAAATTTTAAAGTAAATTGGACCAAACTCTCAATAAAATAAAAACTTTGGACCTCTAGTACTAGTACAAACTTGTTTGGACCAAAGTAGCATTTTTCAGCTAACCACATGAACCATTCTTGCAATTTTGTCTATATAAAACTATGGTTTATTCTAATTATCATAATATAATTAAACATGAAGTCATAAACAATGCACTTTAAAAGACTTTGTTTGCTTTCTCATACATCTATAATGTATTGTTCAAATTCAGTGCCCTTTAATAGACTTTCTGTGCTTTCTTATACAACATCTATAATGTATTGTTCAAATGACTTTAGAGAGAATAAAAGGAACTAGGAAGACACATAAGCTGAAAGGGAGTATTATTTGGAGGAAACTATACCAAAAGACTTCAGTCTAAACATATAATTAATTTATCATATAATTAATTCCAACTATTTCTAATTAATTTTTGTTAATCACTTAATAAATTAACAAAAATCATTTTATATCTCTCTTAAAGTCATTTATAGTCCTTCTAGCTTTTGAGGGCAATCCAAAAAAAGACTTATAATTTTATTCTATAAAGTTATATCAATTTAGTCATGACCTTGACCAATTTAGTTATGACCTTGAACAATTATTCTAACAGTCTCCCAGTTGAAAAAGTCATCAACTACAATTGCGAATATAACTTTTAATAACCATATGTTGGTGTTTGTTTTTAGGAAAAAGTTTTTTTAACATTAAAAAAAGCTTCTAATTTTAGAAGACATTTTCAAAATTCTAACCCTAATTTAATATATTTTTTCCACTTACATTGTCACCACCACATTTGCCACCGTCGACTTTCACTTTCGACTGTCTTTATATTGTCGGGTTTCTATTAACAAGATCTTCGATTCTCATTTAGATTGTTTCGGATAATAATTAATCGATCTAAAAGTCGATATCCGTGTTGCACACTGTTGCGCTGAAACTTAGAAAAATCATAACTTATTCTTATGAAGTCAGATTTGAGCGTTCTCTATATGTAGTCTCTCGATTTTGCGATTATTACGACTTTTACTTAGATTACTTAAGCTAATAAGCAAGAAAGCCGACGATTTCGAAATCAGTTAATAGCAATCACAAGATATTAGTAATGATTGGGGTAGTAATGATTGGGGTATCCTTGCCGGAAGTGCTTACTATGTATTTAAAGATGGGTAGTAATGATTGGGGTAGAAGGAGAAATGTACATGGGGATTCTAGGGTTCAGGATGGAAGACATCATGCAAAAGGTATGGTCCTTAATTATGAGATTTCATCTTTCTTTATCACGAACTTTCCCGATTCAGTACAAGTAGTTGATTTGTGGCGGGTATGTGGTCGTCTGGGTAATATGGTGGATGCTTTTATATCCACTAAATTGTCCAAAAGGGGGAAGTGATTTGGTTTTGTTAGATTTTCTAACGTTCGTAGTGAAGATCGAATGATCAAATGTCTATGTGAGGTCTGGTTTGGGACGTATAAGATGTTTGCTTCGTCTCCTCGATTCAAAAAAGAGGACACTAATCCACTGCAGAAGAAAATTGATCTGAAGACTAGTGGCAAGTTTGTCTATAACTCATAGGTCTCATCTTCTTTAAATTCTTATGCAAGCATTGTTAAAGGAACATGTGTGTCGAATGGTAGTAATGAACAGATACAGGAGGTTATTGAATTATCTTCTGGAGACTTCATTGTTGAGAGATATGACAGGGCTTGCTTGGTGAAAGCAAGAGATTTTCTGACTCTCCCTAATCTACGTATGCTCTGTTTAGATGAAGGTTTTGAAGAATTTAATATGAAATATGTTGGAGGTTTATGGGTATTGATTGAATTTAAATCTAAGCATGCATGTGAAAATTTTATGAGTTCTGATGTGATGGACCATTGGTTACTAGAGAAGCGTGACTGGAATCGGAATTTCGTGCCATTGGAACGTATAGTGTGGGTTAATATAGAAGGACTATCGTTGTCTACTTGGAGTAAGGACTTATTTAGAAGAATTTTGTCTAAGTGGGGATCTATTGCTCAAATGGATGATTATGTAGGGGAAGATGTGTACAGGAATCGTGTTTGTATATTGACTATTGCTCAACAAATAATCTCTGATACTGTGAAGGTTAGGGTGGATGTTAAATTGTTTAATATCAGAATTAAAGAAGCCCCGGGGTGGACTCCTTCTTTTGTTTCAGATACTCCGAAATCTGAACCTGAAGGTTGTGAAGAGAGGAATTTTTTGGACGGTAATGATAATGATATTGGGTCTAATTCTTCGACTGGTAATGCTGAAGAATCGCTGGATCCGTTTGGTATATATGAAACAATGGAAAGAATGAAGGTGGAGGAGAGAAGGAATAAAATATCAACAAGTTATCATAGTTGGGGTAAATCTAAAAAGCATACGAATGACGCTCAAGAACTGGAAGGGCAAAATGGAAATAAATCTGTAGAAAATGTGCATTATACTCACTCTGCAGCCTCGGTGAATGAAAAAATGCAGATAATGTCCCCAGTTCAGTCCTGTTTAGAACTACAGGCAGGTCCACGTCCATGCGAGTCTCAAAATCAGATAGCAACAACTCCTAATGAGATTGTCCAACAACCTTCACGATCTTCTGAAACAACGCATACAATTCCTATTACCGATGTGTCGATGCAAGCTTCTAATGGGCAGAACTTGGTACAGGCCCCGGTTATTCCTCATGATAGTCCTCGTATGAATAATGTTTCACATATTGCTCCATTTGGTTTTTCGGGGGGGTATGCTCGGATGTCGGGGGTTGAAGTCTCGGAGGATTCGTTGTCACATCCTCTAGGTTTTTCTGAAAGGATTAATGGTGATTATAATTTGGGTTCAGATTGCTGTGTTAGTGAAAATTTGGTGACCGAGGAAATAAAAAAGACGATGGAAACGGGTCAAAAAGTTGGTTTTAAGATGGATGGATGTTTGGAACAAGTTACGGGAGTGGTGAATCGGGAGGGAATGATAAAACAGTAATTAATGAATTGTTTGTCTCTGAATATCCAAGGAGCGAGTTGTTTAGATAAGAGGGGATGGGTGAAATCGTTATGTCATAAATTTAAAATTAATGTTTTAGCTGTTCAAGAAACGAAGATGGAGCTTATTGATTTTTTGGTGGTTCGTTCTTTTTGGGGAAATGCTTCATTTTGTTATGCGTATTCTCCTTCTAGTGGTAATGCGGGGGGTATTCTCGTCATTTGGGACCAAAATAGGTTTAATAAAAAAAGGGCCATTTCATCGGATTGGTTTGTAGCAGTGGAGGGTGTTTGGATTTCTTCTGGAACAGAGGTTGTTTTTGTTTCCGTTTATGCTCTGCAAGGGACTGATAGTAAAAGACAATTGTGGGGAGAGATTGGTCAATTGATGAGTTCTTGTTTCAGGGGGGGGGTTGTTATTATGGGAGATTTTAATGAAGTTCGTGATGAATCGAAACGTATGGGGTCTCAGTTTCATCCTGCTTCAGCTAGGGTATTCAATCAGTTTATTGAGGATGCGAATCTATTTGATATTACTTTGGGTGGTCCTCGTTTCACTTGGAACAATAAGTGGGGTTCTAAGTTTAGCAAGTTGGATCGGTTTCTGGTGTCAAAGAGGCTTTTGGTAGTATTTCCTCATCTCTCAGGGATGGTGTTGGAGAAGAGAAAACCGGATCATAGACCAATCCTGTTGATGGAACACTCTGTTGATTATGGTCCTAAGCCTTTTCGGTTTTTCCACTCTTGGTTTAATCACACTGGTCTTGATGAGGTGGTTCACAATTCTTGGTCTTCAGTTATTAAGGATGAGGATATAATTAACCCCTGGGTTATTTTTAAGAAGAAACTCCAGCTTCTTAAGTATAATCTTAGGGTATGGTATCATGCTGTTCGGGAGGGTATGGATAATAAAAGAAAAAAGTTGCAAGACAACATTGAATCGATTGATACCATTCTTATGGCGGGCGATGGTACAGCTAACCTTAGGGAATAGCGAGTAACAGTCTTAAAGGAGCTGGCAAATTTAGATCACCTAGACAGAATGTATATAGCATAGAAGGCAAAAGTTCAGTGGAGTATTGAGGGGGATGAAAATTCAGCTTTTTTTTCATGGTGCAATGAACAGGAAAAGGTGTCAACTAGCAATTAAAGGGGTTATGGTGGATGGTGTTTGGGTTGACGATCCGGGGAGGGTAAAAAAGGAATTTCATAATTTTTATAAATCCCTTTTTTCTAAGAACATAGTGACGTGTCCTTCCACAGACCCTTCTCTGTTTCATACTCTTTCAGAGGATCAGGTTCAGTTCCTACAAGCTCCTTTTACTATTGACGAGATTAAAAGGGCGGTTTGGGATTGTGGTTCAGATAAGGCTCCTGGTCCAGATGGTTTTTCTTTTGGCTTTATTAAGCGTTATTGGGATCTTATTTCTCCGGATGTGGTGGCGTTTGTGCAACATTTTTATACACACTCTCTTATACCTAAGGGATGTAATGCTTCTTTCTTCTCTGTCATTCCTAAGGTCCGGGACCCGAAGGTCATTAGAGATTTTAGGCCTATTAGTCTTATTGGCTGTCAATACAAGATTATTGGTAAGCTCTTAGCTAATAGGTTGGCAGAGGTTGTTGGTTCTGTTGTTAGTTTGGAGCAGTCTGCTTTTGTTAAAGGAAGACAAATTTTGGATGGCCCTTTTCTTTTGAATGAGGTGGTAGCTTGGAGTAAGGCTTCGAAAAATCCTCTTATGATTTTTAAAGTGGACTTTGAGAAGGCTTATGATTCTCTATCTTGGGAGTATCTTTTGGAGGTTATGCATATTATGGGTTTTGGATCGGTTTGGTGTGATTGGATACGAGAGCTTTTGAGTACGGCTAGGGCTTCAGTTTTACTGAATGGCTCTCCTACTGATGAGTTTCAGATTTGTAGAAGGTTAAGGCAAGGAGACCCTTTGTCTCCTTTTCTTTTTATCTTGGCTATGGAAGGATTTCATGTTGCTCTGCTTAAAGCTCAGCAAGCACACATTTTTCAGGGAATCTCTATTGGTGACATTCACATATCCCATTTGTTTTACGCTGATGATGTTGTTTTGCTCTCTAATTGGGATCCAGAGAACGCCAAATGCATTTTACGTATTTTGAGGTGTTTTTATATGGCTTCGGGTCTTAAAATTAACCTACAAAAAAGCAAGATGATTGGCGTAGGGGTTTCTACTAATCAAGTGGAGTCGGTGGCTTTAACATTGGGGTGTCTTCCAGATCCGATTCCTTTCGTTCATTTGGGTGTCCCTATAGGCCAGAATATGGCAAGAGTGTTTGCTTGGTCTGTTATTGAGTATCGGTTCCGTGCTAGATTGTCCAGTTGGAAAACGAAGACTTTATCTATTGGGGGTCGTCTTACTTTGATAAAGTTTGTCCTTAGAAGCGTGGGTAGTTATTTGATGTCCATATTTATGACCCCGATTACTGTTCTAAAATCTCTGGAGGCACTACGTTCTAGATTTTTTTGGGGGGCAGACTTAGAAGAACCATGTATGCATTGGGTCCGTTGGGATAGAGCTTTAGCAGATAAAAAAGTGGGTGGCCTAGGAATTGGAAGCTTGTTCTCTTTTAACCGGTCTCTTCTTTTTCGTTGGTGGTGGAGATTCTTTCATAACTCTGATTTGATTTGGGTCAGGGTGGTGAAAGTTTTACATGGTCCTGATGGGGGTCGTTTTTCTCAGTCTTTGCATAGAGGGTGGACAGGAGTGGGGTTATTCGGATGTTAGCACAGCTTAGAGATCGGGGTGTGGATTTGGTCTCTTTTTGTCCGATTAGGGTTGGAGATTGAAGTAACACGTCTTTTTGGCATGACATTTGGAAAGGTGATCAACCTCTAGCATCGTCTATTCCTAGGATTTATGCGTTGGATGTGCATCGGAATGTCTCGATTAAGGAAAGGTTTCTGGTTGGTTGGAGTGTTGCCTCTCTCAGACGACTTCTTAGAGGTGGTATTAAGCAGACCCAGTGGGATGTGTTTAGCGCTTCGGTGGAAGACCTTCAGCTTCATTCTTATCCTGATCGGCTCAGATGGTCTATTGACGTTTCATATTCTTTTTTAGTTGCGTCTGCTAGACACCATATTGATAACGCTTTGTTGATTACGGGTGGCGGTGCGACTAGTTGGAATATTTGGGTTCCTATCAAGTTAAATATTTTTATTTGGAGGTTGCGGTTGCGGAGTATCCCTACCAGAGAGAATTTATCTCATCGGGGAATTATGATTAACTCAATCATATGCCCTATTTGTTCTATTTAAGTAGAGTCGATTGATCATTTATTTGCAGATTGTAACCAAATAAGAGATATTTGGTTTCGTCTTGCTGTATGGTGGGATGTCCAGATTCCAATCCAGTTGTCTATTGATTCCATTATGTATTGGTCACAGTTCACGGGTTTGAGAGGCGGTCAAAGAAAAGCTTTCAAAGCGGTAGTTATTACTACTTTTTGGTGCTTATGGAATTTTCGGAATGCTAGTATTTTTGGATCGATGATGCCAAGGAAATCTTTAATTTTTGATGAGGTGGTTCAGAGGTGTTTTTTTTGGATTTCTAATAGATGTAATAGAGCTAAGATAGGATGAACTAATTGGCTTCATAACCCTGTTAGTGCTTGTAAGATGTTGTAATGTTTCTCTTTTTCTAGCTTCTAGCTAGTTTTAATAAAAATTCCGCCGTTCAAAAAAAAAAAGCAACAAATCTCTAATTTACTATTTGCGATACACTATTTGATCGTGAAACTTTTGGAAGTTTATAACTTTCACATAAGAAGTCGAATTTGAGTGTGCTTTATGTGTAAGGGATTCATATCTCAACTCCTACATTTTCTAACAAGATTATTTGTCCTAAATAACTTTTTATCAATATTGTCATTTCGTCGCTTATCATAAATTACTAAAATAAATTTATAATATGTAGTTTGCAACGCGCATGACTAATGGTAATCCTAATACATGATTTATATTTATAATTATTATATATCATATCTTAAATGTTAAGCTCAAAATTACGGGCGTTACAGTGGTGCGACGAATTTGACGCCGGAGAAATAGATGAAGTGAACGACGAAAGGGTGATGCTCCAGACGCCTCCAGTCTTGTCACTCCTTTGGATCCATCGAAACCCTCAGTCGTCGTCAGAACTTTCAGTTGCTGGAACTGGAACCCTCTTCGTCGGAAGGCTGGTGGTGAAGGAGATGGGTTTTCTGAAAATCTAAAGCAAATGTTTTGAGAGAGAGAGAGAGAGAGAGAGAGAGAGAGAGAGAGAGAGAGAGAGAGAGAGAGAGAGAGAGAGAGAGAGAGAGAGAGAGAGAGAGAGAGAGACTTTCTCTTTTGTTTTTTATTTATCTTGATAAAAAATTAATATAAAGCTGAAAAAGAAAAATATGTTCAAAACAATGGACCTCTTCTACATTTTTTTTTTTTTTTTGAATATAAAACTATAAGAAAGTAAGAATAAGTTCACAAATTGGAGATAAATGTACTCAAACTCGAGACACCGTTGGGTAACTGTGCCTCTGAATTAAATCCCACTGCTCTACTGTGGTGTCCAACAATTGACAATAACTACCATCTTTTAGTTGTCACAAATCTATTTGCATAATATCGTTTTGCTGTTCCTTTTTTAAAATTTATTTATAAACAACTATAAATATAATGGTTTGATAATTCAAAAACTATTATAATCAATGATAATCATTTACTATTGGTTGGTGGAAAATTGAAAACATATGGATAACGGATCACATACAGCCCCCACCCCTTTCCTTTGCTTTCAAGCTTTAGCTTCAATCTAACAACAAACTCCATCACGAATATATCAATCAACACATGAATTCCATGTGCCAAAATCATGGCTACGTAAGTCCAGATAGAGTAGCTAGGATGCATGAACACGTCTCTTTGGTTATATATATAGATTCTGATGTTGATACTCGAAAGATCGAACTTAATTAAAATATTAAAAACCATATATAACTTCATATTCAAATCCTAGTATATGAAATACCAAGTTACTAACATCTAAAGAAAACACACACACACAAACAAATTTAAAGCATGCACTATTTTTTTTTTCTTTCTTCTTATAAAGTAATAATTAAAGCCCACAATCATTTCTTGATCAAATCAAAACACGATGGAGCCATGGAGGCTGGTTGAGTGATCTATCAACTTGTCTCAGTTGTTTATCTACGCTCAAAACTCTTGAATTTTCTACTGTAATTCTGCTTTTATGACTGGAACTTGTTGAAGATGATGAAAAACTTGGCATGGAATTTGAAATATTTAACTGTCTCGGATTCATGTGATTGTTCCTCCTACGTGTGGGGCCCAACGTGAGCTCGATTTCACTCTCGTCTTCGATCTCATACTCGTTAGTACTTGCTGGCTCATGTTCCAAATCTTGGTTTTGAAGCTTGTTGATGTTGAAATTGTAATCGTTTTGATAATCGAAGCTTATGCTTCCATTTTTCAAGCTCCATGTTTCTTGATTCTGCATGCTTCTTTGCATGTTCTTCATCAGAAGCCTTTGGATTTGATATAGCCTATGAAGCTCATATACCTTATATATAAAAGAAAATGAAACAAAATTGATTGACACATGACAATAATAATAATCGTCAAACAAAACTACTTAATTTTGATGAGATATTAATTATTACCTGCTGTTTGAACGTTTCTTCATGCTTTAACATGGCCATCTTCATGCATTCCATATCATATGGTAATGGTAGGCCCAATTTCTCCATTGATCGATTTCTTCTTGTTCTTCGATTTAGAATAGAAATATCTCAATCATCCAAATAACGCTTCAAGACGCATTTCCTACACATTTTTTTTGCATTACAAATTGACAAAATTTTATTCTGGAATCTTTTTCGCATATTTAAAGAGATTATGGGTTTGAATCTTGTTCTTGAAATCCCAATAAATTACCAGCTAATAAGTGAGCGAATTTGACTTTTGTGTATAATTACTCTCTCTCCAAGCCAAAAAAAATCAATACGAAATCATGATCATGTAGATATAATTTCAACTTATATACGAAAGATTTAAGTAAAAGGAATTCTGTTTTTGATTTTGGGTTTAAATCTACTGATGAAGGAGAAATCTTCACATCGCACATGTAAATTTTCGGAGTCTTTGAAACATGGGAATTAAAAAAAGAAGAACATCGTTCATCAAGTTGACTTTTGAATGTCAAACAGGTTTAAGCTTAACCTCAAAATTAACGAGAACAACCGATGTATAAGTTAGCTTAATTACAAGAAAAATGATTAAAGCTATAAACGATACTGATACATGAATGAAATGATCGACAATGGATTTAAATTTGAAAAAGGTATTTACTTGGATTTGAAGATCAAAAAAGTTTGACTTTCTTTTATCTTTGAGTGGTGTATGAGTAGGAAGAGATTAGAGAAGCTTTATATATATTTCTAACCTGTTAGGGAAGTCCCATGTGAAGTAATCTCAAGTCAAGTGAAGATGAAGATAGAAAGCAAACAGTTGGGACTTGTAGTGTGTGTTTTAAGTACTGCTTTGCTTTAACAACTCTGCACCATAAAATTTTTATTAATATATATATCTTTGAGGATTTAAGATTCTCTTTCTTATTTTATTATATCTCCATCTAGCTATATTTAATGCAAGTTATATAAAATTTGATTGAAGAATTTGAGTTGCTTTAGGTGATTTGAAATTCCTTCAAAACAATTTAAAGGTTTTTAAGAATATGTCAATAAAGGAACGATGTAAAATTAATGTGTTTTCTTTTTGTAGTTAAAATGACTACAAGTATGATGGAATGAGAATAAGAATTTATACCAAAATGGCAAAATCAAAAGTCCTTGACATGTTTAAAAGATTTCCAAATTCTTTTTTTGTTTCACTCGATCCCTTTTATATATTCATATTCTTTAACCAAGCTTCAGTCCTAAGAAAAAAAAAAAAAAAAAAAAAACTTCTGTAACGTATGCTCATTAGCCAAAAACCACCTAATTATTAATCATATATATATATATATATATATATATATATATATATATATATATATATATATATATATATATATATATATATATATATGTATAAAAAATGTTTTTAGAGAATGAAAAAGTTGTTTTTTTTTCTTTTATTAAACAAAATTCATATTTTAAATGATCAATAATCCGAAGTATATTACATCATACTATAAAAAAAACACACACAGAAATCAAGGAATGTTGGAATTGTATTTGGAGCCATACACAACAAATCCTTGTTTTGTACTGGCCAAAAGGTTCTAAATTTTGTGCAAGAAATACACGCATGTTTTAGGGTATTTTTTTCCGTTTTTTTTTTTTACAAATAATAGCAAAATAACAATTATTAAACAGGTAAATTTTATTTATATTATATATATTCTATAAATTAAGATTAAGAAAATATAATATTAACATAAAATCGTTGATTCTCAATCAAACATTCAAACATATATATTAAATTTAAATATCCATAAAGACAATTTATAAAAATACTTCAAAATTATATTTTAATTATTTCCATAGAGACAGATACCCACTGCGTTGTGTCGGGCCTCACCTGCACATACCTCCATCATTGCATTTTTTTTTTCTGAAATAAACCAAATCATAACAAAAACTTTTGTGTTCTTTTAGGCTTTCCGTTTTCACGCGTAATAGCTGACATGTCGGACTTTTCCGCGCATGGGGCGTAGGTGTTGTGCGACGTGGATCTGGCTACGAGCGACCACCAGGAGTTTGATTGGTTAATGCCATTTGACTGTTTTTTTTTGTATGTATTGACTGGAGAGATAGTTTAGATGTAGTTAAATGGCTAAAAATAAGGTAAATTGAAGCTTTGAGTTTTGATAATGGCCAATGACCCGTTTTTCACAAAACGGGTGAAGAAGGAAACCAAAAAGGCAAACGGGTTTAAAAGCACCATTCATTTAACTGAAGTGACAAAAAGTTACAGTTATGGACCCTGAAATTGTGTCTCTTAATCACATCATACCTTTTAATTATTTTTGAATTAAATTTAACCCTCAACTATATATATATATATATATATATATATATATATATATATATATATATATATATATATATATATATATATATATATATATATATATATATATATATATATATATATAATTTTAAAAACTAGTAATATATTTATTTAATTTTTTTAAATGTAAAATGATTATTTAAGTTTAAAATTATGTATTTTTAATTAATCTAATAATAATAATAATAATAATAATAATAATAATATAGAATGGTAACCATTTCTATGGTGTAGTAGTAGTCTAGTAGTGAATATATAATAGAGATGACGTGACAGTTAACGTTTTAATAGTCGGTTAGTAGTGATCATACTTCTTAGCTTCAAGGAGACATCTTTTATTATTGACAAAACTTCAAAAATGATCCCTTTGGTTTTCGAAAATATCAAGTTTGGTCCCTAATTTACAAAAACCTCACGGATCGTCCCTGTGGTTTCAAAACTTTTAACATTTGGTCCTTTCAGCTAACTCCGTTACCATTTAGCCGTTAAGTCAGGGGCATTTTTGTCATTTCACTACATAGGGACCATTTATGACGTATTCAATTACTTTTTAAAATAAATAAATAAATAAATAATATTTAATATGGAAGGGGTCCCACCCCTTCCTCTCTCTCTCACTTACGATTCCACATGGTAGCACCACCTTCCGCCATAAAACCACCACTGCCATCACCTCTTTCCCCACCGGAAACCACAACCCAGCCACCCATATTCCATCCCGTTTGATCACTCAAACTCATCCTCAAATACCACCACTTACTGCCTTCCATTCACGTTTTTCTACTGCCCTTCCCCTTTTCCTTCACTACCGAGAAACACCACCACCCCTAAGGGTGGTATTGCTGTTGTTGTAACCCAAACACCTCATCGAGTATGGCCTGTTCGAATTGAGAGCCAATCTTCTTCTCCAGGTGTGAAATTATACACTTTCAGTTTTGTGAAGGAACATTTCTTTCAGGTGTTTCATCGAGCACCTGGAGTGCATTGTTCTCCTCCTTCATTTTCTGATTTATTTAGTAAGAGTTATCACCATTGGAAGCATACAATTCCAATTTTTTGTCTAGAGACATCCAATTCAGCAAATAGATGAACATGTATAGAGATGGGAATAAGAAATTAAGGAGTTGGAATTAAAATAAGGGAAAATTATAAGAGACTTGGATACATGCATGAGGAATCGTAGGTGCTCTGCTTATCCATTATCATTCCCTTCACCTGATCCCACTCCTCACATTCTTGTGCTTTTTAGTCCTCTACCAATCCTCCCAACATCCTTCCAGAAAAGGTAATTTTGCATTGTAAATCAATTGAAGTAGTAGAAGGTGGTGGCAGCTGGAATCATGGTGGCAGCAGCAGATGGCGGCTGTAGTTGTCACACCCCCGAACCAGACGGCGGAAACGTCCGAGGGCTACTGTGACTTAATTGAATACCATCATAATGATTATACATGAATCATAACATCATTCATCACCATGCATTGAAATATTACAACTGATATTGTTTACATTCGATACATTGTTCTAAACATTTCAATTCCATAACATAATCCGTTGGATCATTAATCTAAGCAAAACACCATGATAATACTTGATACATATTCTTCTGTTCACCTGTTACCTGAGATTACAAGTTATTTTGAAAACGGTCAACATATGAAATGTTGGTGAGTTCATAAGTAATGTTATGGAAAATGATTTTTGTGAAGTTTGAAAACCCAGAAAATCCGATATTTTCTGAAAAGAGTATTGTTTATAAAAAGTGTGAAGATCCGTAAATATGCTTGTCGATTTTGAAAACATGAGTATTTGTTGAACTTTGTATACATCACATAGGTAAAAGTGTTGAACTCCCCGGGAAAACTCAATGTTTTCCCCATACATAAAATTACGTGTCTTATTTATTGTTATACCGATACGACGATTGTCTTTGATTACCCAGGTGACATCGGATTTATTATGGGTTGTGAGTTGTTATAATCACGCATTAATGAAAATGACTAGTTTATAACTACCAGTTACAAACGATCCTTTAGGCGTCGTCCGTATTACTCACTTAATCCAACCACCCTGACTTCTCTTGATTTACGCCACAAATCTGTCTACTCGATTTCTCATAGCCCCACAACCGAGGAGAAAGGAGGGTACGAAGCCCTCTTTATTTCCATAGATTGTTCAAGGCTATCGGGAATGCGAAAAGCACTTGGCCCGACTCGCATTTGACTTCTCGGCTTCGCTAGCAGTACCAATGGGCCCTTGGGGCCCAACAACACATTAGAGCTATTGAAAGTCCTTTTACATGGAATTAGGTCATAGAAGGCCCATTAACATGTAAGCGCGTTCCCTTCGGGCCTAAAGATCATGTTGTTGGGCTAGCAAGGCCCAACATGCACGATTTCAAACTTTCAAGCCCAAAGATTGAATATTGACTCCTCATAGATTTCGCATGTTTATTGAAGTACTATTGTTTATTGATTTTTTGTTTTGTTATTGATTCGAGACCGAATCAATTCGTTTGGTAACGATATTGGTGTTGAAAGTGTATTTGATATTACGTTTCACCGGTAGTCGTGGATCTCGTATTTTGTATTAAGGGATTTATTTGTTTAAAGTAAGATTTTACCTTTTCACAACCCTTCTTTGATAAAATTTGCACTTTTAGTCCTTTATATAAAAGAATTACCATTTTAGTCCTTAAACCATTTTTCTTGACAATTTAGTATCATAACTTATTGAAAAGACAATTTCAGCCCAAATTTACTTTGTAAAAAGCTTAAGTCCTTCCAAAAAGAAGTTTTCTCGGTTGGAACCCCCATTTTCGCAACTTTTACAGTTTTGGCCTAAAATGGAAAATTTTTGCATTTTTGATCCTTTTTGAATTTGAAAAACATTTTTGACCTTTGAAATGGTTTTAATACACTTGAAAGCCCCTGTTTTACAGAAATTTGCATTTCCAGCCCCTCAAATTTAAAAATCTCGCAAATTGAAGCTTATTGGGCCGAAAAGCCCATTTTAGCCCATTAAGTTCAAATTTTACATTTTAAACCCCTCAAAATTGTTGATATTCAGAAAAACTGTTATAGAAAATGTTTGGACCCTTTTAACCTCCAGAAATTATAATTTGTCGTTTTGGGCCCTTAGATTTGTATTTTTGACAATTTAAGCCCAAAAATGGGTTTTATGTCCAAATATGTTCATCCTAACCAAATGAACTATTTTTCTTGACTTGATTAGTGTAAAATGGTTTAAGTTATGTTTATTTCACACCTCATGTTTTAGATCTCGGTTTTTAAATACTTTTTGAATAACATATTCATCACAACACATGATATTACACACAAACATGCATCAAATCACACATAGCATACATTTACTCATAGATCTACACATTTGCTTGTATTCTCCCCCATAAAAACTCATAAAAACCGAAAGAAAGGAGGTATGAAACTCACCTTGGGTGTGGTTTCGGTTTTGGAAGGAAAAATGAGAAGATTTCGACCCTAAAACCTTTCTTGGAAGATCTCGAACTTGAAGGCTTCTAAGGTGCTAGATCATAAGTTTGAATGAATTAAGAGATGATTCTTGAATGAAATGAAATAGCTAGCTTATGGATCTAGGCAATATCTTACATTAGATGATGATTTTTATGGAAGAAATCCCTTGAACACCTCTTAGATCTCGAAATTATGGAGAAGAAATGAGAGAGTTTCTTGAGAGGATTGTGAGTGAATTGTGTGTGTGTGTGTGTGCTTGGATTCGACCGAGAGCAAGAGAGAGAGAGGGAGAAGAAGAGAAGTGCTTGCATGGAAAGATGAGATTGCATGGATGTTTGAAGTGCAAAAGCTTAGATATCCTCCATATAAAAATGAGGTGGCAAGAAAAGTCAACCCTTCTTCTTGGGTTTGTAGTTTGGGCCGAGAGATAGAGAAGAGAGATGGAGATTTGGGCCTTTTATGTTTAAGTCCATAATATGGAGCCCAAGTTAATGGTTGATATGTGTATTTTTATATATATTTTTATGCACTTTATCTTAATATTTTGGCCTTATTTATTCTATTTTAGAACGAAAAAGTACTCATAATGCTTTGAATTATGTTTTGCAGCTATTCGTTGTCAATAAAGCACAAAAGAAAAGACCGAAGCGGAAACCGGACTTAGGAGCTAAAAGAAATTAAATATGCTGAAGAAGAGGATTACGCCCCGCGTAAAGAGGCAGTACGCACCGTGTAGAGACCAGAAGCGACGTACGCCCCACGTAATTAAAGAGTACGCGCCGCGTACTTGGTTGCCTCGGATATGTTCAATCGCGTGATTATCCTTAGTACGCACCGCGTAATCCTAAATACGCCCAGCGTACTTAGGTCGGCCACAAAGATTATAAAAGTCGATTTTCAGCTAACCAGGAGGGGGGATTCGACTTCTAACCTAATTTAGTCGACAATTAACTTCTGTTAAGCCATTTTGAGGGTCTAGAAGGCGGCCGGAAGGCCGTTAAACTAACGGGAGCAGAGATCGGAAGGGTTGGAGAGCGGATACATGTCGGTAATCATATGGGTTGCTAACGTGACCATGTTTAGCATTCCATTGTGGTACTTTTCTGTATTTAGTTTCTGATTTAGGTGTAAAAACCTTTTACTTTGTGTTTATGATTGAATGAAGCTTTGATTATTAGACTAATTGCTATATTAAATAGTTTATTTGTGTTTAATTTATCTTGCCAAGCTTGTTAAAAGATCCTCATGTGTTAATGATGATTATTTTCTGTTAATTGTTAAGTGAATTAAGTTGTATGAACATCTGCTTGATTTGCTTGTCTCTTATGATTTTTGATGACCATCGAGATTATAAGACTAGAAATAACGAATGTGAAACTATAATTAATTTGAGAATAAGTAAGTTAATGTGTGAGCCTTGTTTGATGACCATCAACAAGAGGTTAATTAAATGTCAAAAGTGATTAACTATATTTACAAGTCTTGCTTGATACGAACTGAACACTAGGAAACATGTTAGTTTAATCAACTGATCACTGTTTGAATTGACTTGTTTGCTAAAGGATTAGTTATAGTGAACGCGAATCTAATCATTTTAGGAATCGGTGAACATGAATAAATGAATTTGTGTATGCAATTGTCTATGTTTTAAAGGTATAATTTGTCTAAACCAGAGTACCTGAAGAGATTTGCTTTCCTGTTAGTTTATCAGAGTAGTTAATTAATTGTTATTTTGATATTTCTTTATTATTTTCATGTGACCTGTAACCTATAATCAAATATATTAAATTAATCAACCGTTCCCTGTGATCAACACCCGACTTACCTAAACTATACTGTAATCTGACTAGGTACACTGCCTATAAGTGCATAGATAGTCTAAGTTTGTTAGGTTATAAATATTAAAATTAGTGGGTACTTTTGTGCACATCAATGGTTTTCGCCCCATTGGCCCTTTTAGAGTAATTCACGGCCCAAATAAATATAAATATGATTCTTTTTGCCCATTAGGGCTAATTAGGTTAGTTATGGCCCAATGAGGTCCATTAAGGTGTTTTATTTCATTCTAGGCCCAATATGGCCCAAAATGTTAAAATGAATGAAAGTGGGTCCAATTAGAGCCCATTTAAGAGTTCTAAGCCCAAGATGGTCAAATTGGAAGCTTATTGGTCCATTGGGCCCAATAAGGAAGTCCTAGTCCAAAATGGACTTAAACAAGAACTTCTAGGGTTTCCAATTGCTTATTGACTACTTGAAATGCTTGTATGAGGTGTTTGATTGAAATTTTGTTGTTATAGAGTATGCATGATACATGCTCTCATGTCTTTGATTCATAATTTGGCTTAAGTGTTGTAGTTACAAGGCACAAAAATTTCCAGTTGTGACAGTAGTGGTGGCCGGAGGTTGCTCTGGTTGCCTTTCTTGTTTCCTTATTGCTTCTGCTCAGCGGGGATGACTTGAGGGAAGAGTGATGGACGATGTCAGATGGTAGATGGTCAGAGTAGGGATGTTCCAACAGTTACTGCGGTAGCGGTGGTGAAGTGGGTTTTGCCAATGGTGGGTGGCAGCTCTGCTGCCCGGTTATTTTGGTATCCGACGGTTCACGACGAGAAGGAAGGGGAAGGCTGCAATGTTGATGGAAGTGGAGGTGGGTTAATATGGTCCTTTATTATTTTGGCGGAGAGAAAAAGAGAGAGAGAGAGAGAGAGAGAGAGAGGGTGGGAGCCCTTGCATATTAAATATTATTTATTTATTTATTTAAAAAAAAGTAATTGAATACCTCATAAATGGTCCTTGTGTAGTGAAATGACAAAAATGCCCATGACTTAACGGCTAAATGGTAACGGAGTTAGCCGAAAGGACCAAATGTTAAAAGTTTTGAAACCACAGGGACGATCCGGGAGGTTTTTGTAAATTAGGGACCAAACTTGATATTTTCGAAAACCACAAGGACCATTTTTAAAGTTTTGTCTTTATTATTTATTAGAAAACTTCAAAATATTATATATAAGAAAATAATCTTTTCAGGATGCATGATCACATCCTATGCAATACAAGAATAAAAGCAAAAGATATTATTAAACATTTAATATATATATATATATATATATATATATATATATATATATATATATATATATATATATATATATATATATAATTAAATAAGAAAGAAAATTTTGATGGAAGGTGAGAAATTTTTTATATACAAATTTTTTAGGAAACAAACAAAAATGAATTATTAGATGACTAAAAAATAAGGTGATTCATAAGAAAAAATTTCTAAAAAAACACCTTCATGATTCATTTTTAAGTAAATTAAGAAAAAAAATTCACTTTTATGACAATTTTAGTTAATATCAAGAAAATCATCGTAAAAATGAATCGTCAAGATGATTTTTTTTCCGTGAATTATGTTATTTTTTTATTCATCTAGTGATTCAGTTGTTTTGTTCGCCAGAAAAATATTCCGAAAAAAAAAACTTCTTATCTTCTTACCAATTTTTTTACCGCATCTGTAACGTCCCAAAAATACCGAGAAAAATTTTGATTTTTAATTAAGTCAAAATCATTCATTCATTATTCCAACATATGATTGGAGTGTACGTTCTCAAAACATCAGAGTAAAATCATAAATAATCATTACGGAATAATCTCCAAGTAATGAAGTGTGATCAAGTCGGGTCATTCCTTGTGCAACCAGATGTACTTGATAACATTTTAAACATAAACCGTAAGCATAAAGTTTAGTGAGTTCCCCACAGTACCACATACCAAACATACAACTGGGCCTAGCCTTGGGGTATATTCCAACCCAATATACAATCATGGGCCTAGCCTTGGGGTTTCTTTAAACCCATCACATACTCATGGGCCTAACCCTGGGGTTTATTTTAACCTAATCATACAATAATGGGCCCAACCTTGGGGTTTATTTCAACCCAACCATACAAACATGCAAGAGTCATAAAGACAGCTAGCATTCTACATATATAATTTAGTGAGATGACATCGGTGCCTTCGATCCATAAGCATAGTGAGAAAACTCACCTGGACTACTCAACAGAAGCCCAGAGCTACTCCAACATCAAAACAGCCAACCCAAACTTCCTAAAACCAAACTGAGACCAATCTTTAGTCAAATACTCGATTCTAACCAAGTCTGAACAAAAGTCAAATTGGTTAACAAGTCAACGGTCAAAGTCAAAGTCAAATTGCCAATCAGCAGCCCTTCACGTCGTGGACTTCCTTGGCCACACCATAGGCACAAAATGCCAAAATAATCACTAATCCCCCAGTCGCCACACTGTGGCGACTGGTGTAGACTGCTCAACGAGCTTAATCCGTTTCCTTCTGATTTAAGAGCTCCAAAGCTCATATCTGATCCTTTCCAAGGTCTTAATGGATAAAGTTTCTAACTTTATCCATTTGGGAGATCCAAACCACCAAGATCTATATTTTAAGTCTCAAATGAACCCAAAATGCATCTTTCTCAACTTAATCCATTAAGTCCAAGTCTCCAACTTCCAAATCTGAATTAACACGATGTTTAGAGGGATAAAGTTGGATGACTAAAAGGGAAGGCAAAAGATCATCAATTTCCTAGTCTATAGGGTCCAAGAAACATTCAAAAATATTCAAAATATGTTGGAGTCCACTCAACTCCAAGATCACTCATAAAATGGACCAAAAGTGCAAAAAGCCCTTAATAACAAGATCTAATGAACTAGATAGCAAGAGTAGAATTTTATACTCACAATGGTCCAGAAATGTAGTGCCTTTGATGGATCCAAAATTGAATCATCGTTCCTTGAAACCAAAATAAACTTCTTGATCTTCTTATTCCATCAAAATAAAATAAAAAAACATCCAAAAGAGGAGAGAGGAGAGAGGAGATGCTCAAATCTTGAAGGGGGAGGCTAAAGATTCTCCCAAGAGGTTCTAGAGATGATGAAGGCTGATAAAATGCCTAAAAATGTGGAACATTAAGATTAAATACGTTGAAAACCCTAAAATAAATTATAAGCTTGGGCCTGACTGACCCCCACGTCGTGGGCTCTGATCCCCACATTGTGGTCACCATTTTCACCCAAAACCACCTCAACTTCAAACAACCATAACTTCTTCATTTCGACTCTGTTTTCGGCGATCTTTATATCCATGAAAAGGTATTAACGAGCCCCATGCTTATATCTAGTTAATTTTGGCTTAACACATGTCGAACTAAAAACCATAATCCATGCAAGAAGCTTGTCATATAACTTTTCCCATTTTATCCGTTAGCTCCAAAACACAAACCAAGGGCTTAGATCGCATAACCAATATCATCAGCATACAATCGAGGCTAAACCATATTACTTTGAAGCCTAAGGCCCTTACTTGATCCATTTATTGTCCGCAATCTCGATATAAGAAATTTCTCAAAACAGGATGTTACCACTCTCCCCACTTAAACCAGATTTCGTCTTCGAAATCCGCATTGGTTAGAATCTCTAAAAAAACACCAACATATTCCATAAGCTCCCTCTAACCACTTTGAAATCTAAGAATATATATACATAAAACTCGAGAGATCATTCGGAAACCCATAGTTGCCAATAAACAACCCAATATTGTTGAAAATACTCAACCACAACCACAATATTTCTCTTCCCAATTGTAAGACCAAACTTACAATGAGAACCACTTAAACTAGGAACTCTTAAAACTAAAACTAAAACTAAATCCTCAATAAGCTCCTAAAATCGGGACCCATCAGTCCAAACTTAAGAAACCATACCCTAAGATCGATGATCATCTATTCGTCGTACCTATCTCTAGTCCCTGACTAGGAACACCACCAAACCATGCAGAATGAAAAATCAAAAACATACCGATCGCGAATTTCAACCAATCCTATATGTGGCACACACTTGACTTGCTGACAATTGTGCCCAAAATCTTGAAACACACACTTAACTTCCTGACAAGTCATCACCAGCCTGCTGCTCCCACGAGCATAATGATGGTCCATCCAAGAGTCTCACATGGCATCCAAATGCCTCATCAGCTCAGGTGTACAACCACTTGACAATTCATTCAAGACATTATCAATGATCCTCATGACCCAAAGTTTCAAATCCTAAACCCATTTGTAACGATTAGTTTTATATTTTCTCCATTGATTGGGGTTACGGCCCAATCATTAGTTGCCTTAAGGCTTAGGGCTTCAGGAAAGAAAGTTTTTGGCCCATTTCGGATGTGGGTGTCTGTTGGGTTTTGGTATACTACAACATCCTATGGTGCACATACAACCCTAAAAACCTTGGATCTATGTTTTCACTAATTATACATGCAAATGGTTTCCAAGGTATTAATCTTACAACTAGCATGCATTTAACATAAAAATACAATATACTAGTTAGCATGACATACCTTTTGATGGAGCTTGAATTCTTGGTGTATTTGGCCTTAAAGAGCTTAGCCCCAATAGTGTGGAAGCCTCAAATGGAATCACAACACACCATGGACAAAGGATGAACATGAGAGAGAATTCCATGCACACAAAAGACACCATGAACTCTAAAAAGATACAAGTGGCGATTTTGGGCAATGAAGTATCTATTTATATGTGGGATTTCTAGGGTCATGGATATAACCCAAATCCATACCCATGGGTTTTATGATCCATGGTTCATGTGGACCAACTCTTTATGTATCCATACATAAACTTGGTCCAACATGGATCATAAGCCCAACACATATAAATATAACTAATTATCATAATTAGTCCCCATAGATTTAATTAGTCTCTTTCGACCACTAAATTAATTCCAAATTAATTCTTGATCAATACTAATTAAAACATATGATTTCATATTAATATATTATTAGTTATAATATATTAATAAACCATAAATAACCTTCTCTCAAAAGTCCATCCTAACAAATTGTCCTGATGATATGCAACCCAAATGGACCATGATACTCTCGGTTCGAATACATACCAATAATAGTTATGGGCTTAGACACCTAATCCAACAGTCTCCCACTTGGATAAGTCTAAAACTATTATTCAAGTATGACTCCAAGATCCCGACTAGCAATCGTAGCTCTTAAAGCCGCTGTCAAACTCTGAACAAATCAAATGACATGTCCATTAGATAAGGGATCATATATTCCTCCATTCTAGATATCATATGGACTAAGACATGGATTATAATCATTCTCTCTGTCCATTTGTTGTTTCCCGATTTTCGATTTATGACGACTAACTAATTGAACAAATCAAATCAGTCCAGGCCCGGCCAAGCACTTACGTTTGTCATCACCAAATCATCGGGGGCCCACAAATATCGCTTTTATCCCGAAGGTAAAAGGAATGGATAAACTTCGACTCATATGGCTTGTTCTACTACTTGTTGAATCATACACAAAGGAACGTTTTATAACATCGAGTTACCAATGCGTTTTCGTGCAATCAATGTATAACCAACTCATATCTCTAGGTTTGAAGAATATAAGATATTATTGTCTCATGGTCACTTGTGATACAATCTATGAAGTGATTCCAATGAGCGCGGGTTGAATCCAATACTCAGAACTTATGAGCACTCATGAGTGTTGTAGCCCTTTGTCCAACATCTTAGACCTCTACAAGCCAACCCATGACAGTCTTAATTCATATCTACTTCCAACATATGACCGACTGTGGATGGTTTGAATAACTTAGTCATCCAGAACAATGACCTAGTTTATTCTGGAAGTCAAAACATGCAAAATGAAACACAAGAATAATTGAATCGAATATGGTATCAAAACCTATGAACATAAATAAAACACCTTTTACTTATCACCATATGATTACACATTATTCATTGTATACTGTTTCAGCTATCAACTTTATTCTTGAATTTAAAACAATAGTTGTCCCATGCTCCAAGCATGTATACTATGTTTTCTAAACACTAGTCATGCCATACACCAAGTATGCATACTATGTTTGTCTATGATCTTTACTTTGTGAAATAGATCAATTGAACATAACTCCAATGATCCTTTTTTCATAGTCCCAAATCCTTACTGCAAATGTAAAAATTCGAAATTCATGCCATTTACTGAAATCTGTTAGATTCTAAACTTATATGCATTGATCCTCTTGTAATGATTATGCCCAAAGTCAGAAAGACTTGGCAACAAACATTACAGAGCATTCCAAAGGAGATCAACTCCTTGGAAACATCCTTCTTGCATTAGGTTTCCTAATCTTACACAGATTGAATAATTTCTAACTTTGAAACATTTACATATTCCATTTTGACTATCACTTCTGAACAAGAGTTGCCTCCTTACATATTATGTCAATATGGTCCTTCCAGAATTATCACTATACTTCCAACTTTCCTTGAGCAACCAATCTTTGGTAAACCTTAGATTGTCCTCGACAATTGTTTAATCCTTTTAGTCATATCCAATTCTAGACCTTTTCCCTTCTTAATGCCCCAGGCATTTGGAAAATTTTAGAAAGGATGAATATAGAACATGCAATCGATCCTATATCCGAAGCATATTGGACACGATTCATGATGTCTCACATAAAGACTAAACCAATCTTTTGCTATAATATTTCCATTTCAATTTGCCAAGTTCTCATAATTCAGATTATGAAAAGGGATGTCGTAATCATAATCGAATTTTAGAACATAAATAATGGACCCATATATTAGAATTTTCTTATGTTGAGCCATTCCAACATAACATTCATATATATACTTGACTAAATACGATTAAAACCTCAATCTAAGCTTTTAGATTTGAGATGAAGTATAATTTCCTCTCCCTTAATTATAGCAAAACAACTTTTTCCCAATTGAAACCTTTTGTTTTCTATAATTAACATTGCTAACTTGCAACCTTTATCATAATTATCATGCTCCCACTAACATGATGATTATTAGAATAACACTTATGCTCCCACTAGCTTTGACTTGTACTCAGAAATCAGCTAAACTTCTAGAATGAAAGTCAATAAAGTTTTGTTTTCTGCTAAAGTTCAGATTTCTGATACTAGATTGTTTTGATAAAACTTTATCAATATCATACACCTTATGTTAGATATCTCACAGGTGTGTCTAAACAATTTCAGAACTAGGAAAAGGGATGCCGTAATCATAGTCTCAATTGTTTAGACCTTTTCCACTTCTCACAAGTCCATGTTAGTGTGCCAGTTAACCACACGACTCCACTAACAACTTTGAGAATGCAAATATCACAATTGCTATCTACTTCAAATCTACTTGGTGGAAGTGTTTCCTCACCATCATTTTCATGAATCGGAGAGAAACCTTATGACCCTTACGTTTTATAGTGTATGTGTTCTTATCCATGTGAATTGTCAAAACCATAGTCACAAGACAAGGATAATGACAAATCCAAACTCATATGGACTGAACTCAATCTTAATTTCTTGCCACCTGACAGCTCAAGGGCCTGCAATTTCTTCCAAGTTGTTGTGCAACCAATTGAGAACTCTAAGAACTCATATGCAAAGCCAACTTTAACTGGAATGGGCACAGAATATGTCAACACGATAGGTTATAAACCTCAAGTCGTGTGCTAGTTAATAACTTCAGGTTTTATTCTTGATTAGTTCTTGAGACTTTCAAGACCTTTAAGACTCCCACTGTCCTCTTGACATATAAGACTTTCTTGTCAGATATTCAAGAGATAGTGTGGATTCTAATCAAGACAAACACTTCACACAATTGGCCTTATTTGGTCTTTGTTTTATCCAAAACATCACAAGTTACGAATTTCAAATGTACAAGAGTAGAAAACTTTTACTCTTACATTTGATAGGTGTTTTAAACCTTATTTAAGACATGTCACTCAAGTTACAATCTTGGAGTATAACTCTAAGAATTGTTTTTGGAACGAAATATGAATCATCTTCTTGATTTAACCACTTCAACAATTCATAACTCCTCTTCTTAACTATCAGAGTGCACTTAGAGGATGAATTGTGATAAGGTCTCAAAATCATTAAGATGGTCTTAAAACATGATACTAAAGTACTCACCCATCTTTTCAGATTTGAGAAACTTTTATCTTTCTTCCTAAATTGATTCTTCTTATTCGCTCTGCCATACATTGGAACCTTTTCCAATGTCTCAGAATTACACTTAAGCTTGTAAGTATAACCATATTTACTGAGCTATAGTAAATTATGACGAATAGTCTTATCAATCTTTTGTGGTGGACTCTGACCAGTGCACAAGAATGTGTACCCAATCCCTTAGTCCGTCACTTGACTCACACATCCATGTGAACAAGTAGTTAGTCTTAATTTTTCCAATGCTCGAAATTTCTCATTCATCATGCTATATAACTTGCATGATTCCAAGTTTCTATCCAACTGAAACTTGGGTGATGAGAATCTTTCCTTGTTTCGTAAATTTAGAAACTACCACAAATGAAAGAATCAAATTCATATTTCCACTCTTGCTCTTAATGGAATCTTATAAGCAACACAGATTTTCACAAATGCCATTGTAAGGATATTTTAAAATAAATAAAATCAAAAGATTTACCTTTTATTTTAAAACTTTGCGGAAAAACTTATCCTTAGAATCCATATGAAAACTTGTTGTTATCTATTCCTAAGTAAAATATCATAACTCCTAAGAAGTATCTGAAGAATCTGATCTTCAAACTATGCAATAGAAATCCATCTACGCGATCAGATTCAACATATTCTTTCTTTAAGTTTGTTCACTTGTCTTTGATTCTTAAAACATCAACATGTGACCCAGTCACATCATGTATCAAAAATCTCAGAATAGAAACTTAGCAGAGTTAGATAGTGGACTTTACCTGAAGTAGAGTCAAACTTATTGACTTTAACATCCTTAGGTAAATTTGGTGGATTTTAGTGTATTTCAGTGTATTTCAAGAAGTGGTGGCTTGGTGCAAGGTGGTGGTTCAAGGAAAGGCAAGTGGATCTAAATTCTTTGCTACATTTTCAGCTCATTGAAGGTTAAAAAACTCTTAACTTGATCATTAGAAGTTGAGATCTATGATTATATGGTTTTGGTCCCATTTTGAACTCTTAAGTGAGATGTAGTAGTTGGACACCACTCTAGGATCTTTGAGTTGTTACTCTTAGCATTTCTGAGGTTATAAGTCCATAAAGTTGCCATCTTTAAGGTTATATATGGTCCATGCATGTTCTAGATGGATTAAGATGGGTATTATTGAGTTAAGTTGGTCTTTGGGTCCCTTTGAGTCATGAAAATGCATAAAGGTCCCGACTTTATGCAATAAGAGCTTTATTTTGAGGTTCCCTAAAGTTTGGGTGCAAAGTGCTTAAATGGTTAAGTCAAAAATCGAGTTTAAAGGATATGCGGTTACGCCGCGCATAGCTAGAGGTACGCCCAACGTACATCCTTTTGGTCACGATCCAGGTTTCCTTGAGTACGCCTAATATAAGTTGAGCGTACGCCCCGCGTTCGTGGTCCTTTAGGCTTTTGGGCTTGTTTCATTTTTGGCCTTCGGAATTGGATTGGGTTTTGTGTGTTGGGCTTTATAGTCATAGGAAATTGAGAGTCTTGGACTCTTGTTTGGGTATGTATAGTTGGGCCAAGATTTTGTATTGGGCTTTGATGGGCCCAATGGTTTTGGGCTTGGGCCTTGGTTGTGAGTCTTGTTGGGCTAGGGATAAAATGGTCATTTTACCCCAAGTTTGGATTATGGATCATGGTTTGGAATTCAGTTGCTAATTGAATGTTTTTTTGGTAATTGTTAGTTTGGGAAATCGTCAGGGCAGCAACTAAGGATTTCGTGCATTGAGCTTCAACATTAGAGGTGAGTCTCCTCACTGTTCTATGGGTCGAAGGCATCAATGATGGCCTATTTGGTTTATGTATTGTAGGAAGACCTGGGAGTTAGCCTTGGCATTATGTATGAAAGACCAAGAGGCGGCTCCTGGCACAATGTATGCTAATTAGTTAAGTAGAGTAGATTATATGCTAGTTGTCTTTGTGATGCTTGCATGGAAGACCAGGAGGTGGCTCTTGGCACTTCTCTATAAGACCCTGGGTTGTGGCCCCCGGTGTGACAACCCAAAAGTTTCCATTCTGTAAAACCATCCACAGCAATCGAAGTCAAATCTGTTCTGCTAACTTTCAAACTTTTGGGATAAGTTTGAGTATTTTAGGATTTTCACTTAAAGAGATATCAGGAGAGAGGATGCACTAGGGTATTGTGCAACTCTGATTTTCCAAAACTCGTTGATATTAGATTTCAATGCCTGAATAAAATATTTTCTGCCAAAAACCCTATGGGTATATATATGGTTCTTAACCATATTTATTCATTTGTTACATTTCCAACTACAGAAAACCCGAATTCTCTCTCAAGGATCTTCATCCGTTCACCCCCAATTGTAAGTACTTCAACCCTAGAGTGTATTAAAGTGTAATATATGCCTAGATAACATGAAAATCAGCCAAAAACACCAAGGAAATGGTGTTCACGGCCCAAGATCTTCTTGGACCGTGAACACTAAATTTGAGGGCCAAAGTGTGCCCAATGACCCTCCAAACCTTGGAACTGAACCTAGAGACTACCCATGACTTGTTTAAACCTCAAAATCATTAAGAAAAAAGGGCTATAAGTGAGTTCACAGCCAAGGATGTTCTTGGGCCGTGAACTCCATTTTATGGTGCCAAAATGCCCTAAATGCCTTCCTTAAGCCAAGAGACTAGCCTAGCACTTTACCTTGATGTGTTTAGGACTCAAAACAATCAAAATAACATCACCCATAGGTGATTACGGCCACAAACTCAAGCCAAAATGATCCAAGGGCCGAAAACTCAAGTTAGGGGTGTTTTGATGCCACAAACACTTCCTAAGGCTTAGACTTGAATTTAGGATGCTTCCTTATGACCTTTAGGACCCTCATAACCATAAATGGCCATGATTTTACGGTTGTAAACTCATTAGGGTCGTAAACACCTCAACAACTCCAAAGAAGTTGGTCTTCCTCATCCTAGGGTAGAGCTAAGGTCCCTAAATCATTCCCTAGCCTTCAAACTTGCACTTACACATGAGTAGCCATGAGTTTACGGCCGTAAACTCCCTTGGGCCATAAACCCATGGTAGTAAACTCATGTGAGTGCCATTCTACCTTCCTTTGTTGAATCACATGTGATTCCAACACTTGGTCAAGGTCTTTCCTAGTCCTGGAAGGTGTTATCTTTCATATAGTTGTTTATAAACACTATATTCATGTCAATATGTGTCCTTATATATCATTTAGGACTTATTGTGTCTCGGGACTTCATTCGTGGAACTTCTCATCCTTACACGCATACCCGTTTGAATCACCCACATCAGGTGAGTTCATACCCCGTAATGAATCATTTAACTATTTTAACTATTTTAGGGGGGGGGGGAATACAGGTTGAACACAATGTTAATTGTGTAAATGTTTGTTGTTAAATATCCTTCAAAATATTACTTATGTTATTTATAAGTTGTCAACACATTTCAAAACTCGTTTAAAGTTATGTTACTTTATAGTTATACAAAACTCCGTTATTAAAGTTAAAGCATAACTTAGTAGAGAAATGAGTCATTTCAGTAACAGTCCAAGTAGAGCATTAGTAAACTATTATAGGTATAGTTTAGGAGAATGCTATTCATTACTTCTAGTACAATGAAGCACATAAAGAAACAATACCATAACAGAACAAACAGTGAAGAGAATCAAACAATACCATAACAGAACGAACAGTGAAGAGAATCAAACGATACCAAAACAGAACATAACAAGTTAAGTTGCTATAGCATGAGAACACACAGACAGGATCTAATTATACCAGTGAATCACTAACGCATTAGTGATAGTTATATTGGGTATACATGATCATATAACTTTAATGTGAATTACACGGCTTGCATGGATTTGCTGGGGTCGCGTTTGGTTCCCTAAATCTCTTTTCATTGAGAGCGTTTAGTAGGGGTTCTAGCTTTCACATTATTACCGTAATATGACAAATATGTTTTTAGGTTATTAGTACATCCGCATGTCATTATAAACGACATCTGTGTACTTACTTCTCCCATTACTTTCATAAAGTGTCGGTAACACTTGAAAGTTGATCTATTTTCTAGTCGAGATAGTTATAAACTAGGGAGAATATACTTCTACATTTGACAAAGGAACATTCGGGTTTAACTCAGAACAGAAGATGCCTTGGTAGAAGGCTACGATTAAAGGTTAGGATCATGATGCTAACTTTATGATTCCTTAATGTATACGCTATAGGATACATATATGCTAGTAGATTCCGACCGCTAATAGGATGTGTGCTCTTCGCTGTAATTCCTGTTCCCGTTAGATGTGGGCTTGCACCGAGGTCACCCAATCTATTATCTACCCGAATATATATATATATATATATATATATATATATATATATATATATATATATATGCTTAGTACACATTAAGACATCATAAGGGTACCAGGTATGGATCAGGTCATAGGACACAGAGTCAACATACAATTATTCTAGTACAAAACTTACTTATCAAAGACAATATTTTTGGTAGACAAAACTAGAGATTTCATAGAAAAGGGCTTAATCCATTTTATTAAGCCAGTACAGTTTTAGAGACTTTAAGTGAGTTAACTCTATAACACCTTAGTTTATACACCATGTTTATATATAAAACTAATATCCGATAGATAGCTAAATTTGTGTTTTCCCCCGACGTCCTGTTCCCATTGGATGCGGGCTTAGAGCAGATTCCCCCAATTAACTATCTACCTGATATCAGATTATATATAGTAGTATAAACAAAGCTATTATAAAAGTAATCACCGTAGTCAATATTTTACTATAAGAAATATAGGTTTTCTTAAAAGAACTCTCCATTAGATATAAAGGAACCATTACAAATAACTCCATGAGTAACAAGTGAGTACACCAAGGTTATATATGACAACGATCTAACAACCAATGGAATGTGTGCTATCCGCCTTACTTGTTGTTCCCCGTTGGGTTGTGAGTTTAGGGCAGATGCGCACAATCGATTGTTTATTTACTCTAAGTATATATAACTTGTACCCACTTAGTACGCATAGAAAGGCTTGTAGTGTCATTTTACTTAACTTCCATTAAAGTAGGAAATATAGGATTTTCTAGAGGAACAGGCGAACACTTCAAAACAGAACTTACAGCTTACATCACTTGTGCATATACATTTTCAACCACATTTTACAGCTTACTCACATCACTAAAATCTTATGAACTCACCAGCTTAATTGCCGATCAACTCTTTCAAATAACTTGTATTCTCAGGAGACTATTAGACAGGTGCTCGTGCTGGGAATTCAGAAGATGGAGCATTATAGCTTCAAGTATTGTTTTGTTATTTGTTTATGACTTCTATGTTTTGTGAACACGCACATTGTAAACACTTTCTTTCTAAATGAAATGGTTGTTCATTACTTGCTTACCATATACATATCTCGTGATACTTGACATGACGTCCTCCACCCCTGAACCTTTCCGCCGTTCCGGTTTTGGGATGTCACACCCGGCATGGCAAGAAAGACTACGAGGTGTCTCGTGGCATAATGGCAAGAATATGTGCGACACATAACACCTTTATTGATTATGATACATGAATGATATGTATGGCTCGCGGTTATGTATGACTTGTGTGGATCGCTGGATATGTATGGTATGTGGGATTTTGGGAATTCACTAAGCTTCGTGCTTACGGTTTTTAGTTTTTGTTTCAGGCACTCCAGTTTTCAATTGAAAGAGCTCGGGACGATTGCAGCGCATACACTCGTGTTTTCCGTAATTCATGATCTTTGGGATTAGAATTTGATAATTTTTTTATTTGAAATGCTTTTCAATGTTTTGAACAAAGTTACTATAGTGTTTTGAGTATAATTAAAAAGAAATTTTTACCTTGGATTTTTAGGTCGTTACAAGTTTGAAGGATTTGGGCATGCTCTCGGGTGTGCGTGAACTCAAACTGAGGGTTAGTGGAATTTTTTATAAAATAAACATTTAACTAAAAAGGAATTTCCTAATCAAAGAAAGGGGTGTGATGTGTGCAATCGGTCGAGCTCAAGTAGGTGGTTCCCAAAATATCAATACATGATATTTATGATATATGTTATGATTATGAGAATTGCATGCTAGATTAGGGCTAAGGATATGCTCAGTATCATATGATAGGAGATATGCCTTTATCCGCCTGATTGTATGAGCTTTAGAATTGCATGCTAGTATAGATCCCTGATAAGAGGATAGAATGGCTTGGTCGGAGTTGTTGGTTAGTTTTTCCGTTATCCGAATGTTGCTTGCTTTGTGCTTTGTGGGACTCTTAGCAATGTGAGATAGATACTAAGTGAATATGCTAAGTCACATGTGGCACAGGCTAGATAATCTTAGAGTGATAGACTTGTCCATATTGCGCAACTCTCGTCTGAGTCCAACCGTTCTAGGATTGAGTCTTTTACTCGAAGGATTATCTGATATCTGTTGCATGTGACTATATTCATGAGGTAGCTAGTTGACATTAATGGGAATCCTTCAGCAGCCGAGGGTTGGGTGGGTTTGGGAACCTAGGAGAGCCTAGGATATGCTTCAACAAGTTTAGTGGCATGGTTTAGTGAGTTTTGGTTCTTTTGTTGAGAAAGTGACTTAGAGGATTCAAGATGATTGTTGAGGAAAGTATGGATAGGTGTGGAAGGTAGTATTGGGCCCGTACTACTGAAAGCACATGATCCATACTCGAATTAGTGAGAGTCTTGGAGAATCTAAGAAGTTTATGGGAGAAGGATCCTTGGTTATGTTTAGATTCTTGGCATGTCGTATTTCAGTTGGAGATGAGCTCTCAGGGAGGCGGTTCTGGTTCAGGTTTTGGTTCTAGTTCTGGTTCTGGCTCAGGTGCGGATGCTGTGCCGATTAGCGAGTGGTTGTGGGAGTTTATATCGTCGGAGATTTCTCATTGTGTTTTAGAGATGTTGGATGAGCGTTTGGGTGTGTTCCGTGCGGAGGTTATGACTATCATTGGAGCTTGCACTCTGTCCTTCCAAGAGTTTCGTGTTTGTGGAGCTCCTGCGTTCCATGGGGAGAGGGACCCCATTGTTAGTAGGAGGTGGTTAGCGAATATAGCTAATGCGTTCAGGACGAGTTTCTGCCCCGAGGAGGCGAAGGTCAGATATGCTTCCTGCCTATTGAAGGATCGGGACCATGATTGGTGGGATGAGGTTAGTAGTCAGTTGGGCGATGATGTTGTTGATGCTATGTCATGGGAATACTTCTCGACCAGGTTCCGAGCTGAGTTTGCACCGACGATTGAGGTGCAACAATTGGCTCGAGAGTTTCTGGATCTCCTCCAGATGATTGAGACTATAGCAGGGATCACTGCCAAGTTCCGGGAAAGGGCTTTGTTGGTACCGCAATATGCATCAGATGAGGAGATTAAGAAAGTGAGGTATCATGATATGTTGTGGGATGATATCAGGGAGTTTGTGAGTATTTCGGGGTGCGAGACCTTGAATGATATGATTTCTAGAGCCCGAGAGTGGGAGATTGATCTGGAGCACAATGGGAAGAGGGGTTCAGGTCAGTTGCATGCATTAGAGGGTCCTGAGAAGAGACCCAAGATTTCTGATCAGCTGTCGAGAGGCCAGCAAGGTCGGGTTCAGTGTAGCACGTACAAGAAACTGCATGATGGATTTTTTCGTTCCAAGGGTTTGGGTTGTTACAAGTGTGGCAAGGTTAGTCACGTCAGCAGGGATAGTCCTTAGGGGGGAAGCCCGCTATGTTTTCACTATGATTAGGTGGGCCACAAGAAGCTCAACACTCCAAGGTTGAGGGGAGGAGCAGTGAGTGCGCCCGCTCTGGCTACTTTGAGAATCATTAATGGAAGAGAGAGTAAGGAAGGAGCCCCAGCGGGGATGAGTCAGACTTTCTAGTGATAGACGGAGGAGATCAGGACTCCAACTGGCAATGTTGCGGGTATATGTATGTTTTGCTTCTTTTCGGTTCCATCTGTATTTTGTGGTTGTTATGTTGTGTCGGTTTGGGTAAGTGTATATCTGGTTTATTTTCTTTGATTATGTATGGGTTATATCTTCAAGTAATTCCATAGGCCATTTGCATGCCGTGAATTATTAGTGATTAGTGAAAGGTTATATTCCTTTTTGTGGGTTTGGAGTGTTCAACGTTATCTTGGGTTGTGGTCGAGGATTGGTTCAGGGGTATTATGTGGAAGGTCTGCAGTCAGGGTTCAGCGGGGTGGTTATCCAGCATTGTCGGGGTTCAGGAGTTCAGTCTTTGTGCTTGGGGTTGACTTTTGGAAGCGCCAAGGGAAGTGGACTATTGTTGAGGTTTTGGTCAGAGCGTCAGTTATTTAGAATTCAAGATTTGATTGTGGTATCATTTCAAGGCATATGGGGTTATCAGTTCCGTAGGATTCAAGAAGTTTTCATCTGGTATTTAGAGGTTGTGCGGTCTTTTGGGATTTGGCTAGTGATGGAGCATTATCATTGGTAAACGTCGATTGTCAGCTGATCAGTCATTTGAAGGTAAGAAAGATTGGGAATCCTTCGATTCGCAAGCGATGCGAGGACTTAGTCGAACCAAAGTGGGGGAGAATTTTTCAGGTATTGAGGATCAGTAGCAGGTTGGAAACTAGGATGAGTTTTGCATCCCCATCGGGGAGGAGGGCGGCCCAAGCGGTTGTTCAGGATTGAGAATTATGTGAGTTGGGAGTTCGGGAACATTGGGTTCGCGTCTTCTTGGTGTCAACAACAGGCTTCAGGAGGGGAGCCCAGGGTGGGGTTCCAGTTATGATTCGAGTTCAGTTGGAGAGTTTGGTTAGAAGTGTGTTTGAATCGTAATCTAATAATATAAACTAGAAAAAAAATGCAAATCAACTATCGTAATCAATTTACATGAACTATACACAGATATAGCATTATCGTCAATTTCAATTACCTGAAATGAGCTAAGCAGAAGAAACCCTATATTTGAGGCGAAAACACTTTTTTGATTAGGTGGTCTTTGAAAAAGAACCCTATAAAAACCCATGACCTAATGAACATTGGAAGCATATATGTATATAAAGATGAGAACTTTATAAAAATTAACATGGTTGGAAGAGAATCCAGAGTCCAAATTCATCGATCATGTGAACATAAAATAGAGTAGAGAAAGAACGACCTGGGGAGGATGAAAGAAACTTGTATTTGTACCCGTAAATGAGAGATTGAAGAAGAAATTAAGGAAATTGCAAGGAAATCTTAGACCTTTTGGTTTGAATCGATTGTCTGCTTGGCTGATTCTCAATTGATTATCTGCTTGGCCGATTCTCAATCGATTGTCTGATAATCATCACTCAAAGGATGCGCGATAATGGACATTCAGTTCACGTAACTCCGAAATCAAACCAATCATATTTTCAAAACCATTTCTTAGGTTTTTTGGCATCGATTGAAGTAGAAGGGAATGGTTTCTCTGTTTCTTGAGTAAATTACACGAATGGTCCCTATGGTTTGGGGTAATTTGCACGTTTGGTCCATAACTTATTTTTTTAACTCGGAAGGTCCCTATTGTTTGTTTTTGTTACCCGCTTGGTCCCTACGGTTTGTTTTTGTTACACTGTTGGTCCCTGTCTTACATAAAAAGACTATTATTTAAATAAAGAAAAATGATGAGGTATGTAAGGTAAGGTGATGGGGTGGGGTTGGGGGTGTGTTTATTTAAATAAATTAAAAAAATCAAGTGAAAAATAGTATTTTTAAGTAAAACAGGGACCAAACGTGTAACAAAAACAAACAGTAGGGACCTTCTGAGTTAAAAAAATAAGTTAGGGACCAAACGCGCAAATTACGCTAAACCATAGGGACCATTCGTGTAATTTACTCCTGTTTCTTTAGGTTACAACCGGAAGGAGAGATAAAGAGAGTAAATGACGAAGGACGGAAGCCAACATTAGGTAACGAGTTTTTGGGTCAAATGATGATGTCAACAAATAATCTAAATGATTAGAATATAGGACTGAAATACAATCAATGACCTTGATTTCTTAAGTATAGAATTAAAGGTTCTTTTTAAATAATATTTAGAGATTATTAAAATAATAATGATTCACTACCTAATCAAAAATGATAAGAATATTACCTCTTCTGTGGTTAAATAAGTAAATAAAACACGGGAGGAAGACCGGTCAAGCGTTGAAGGGAGATAATTAATTAACCGGAGGTGGGACGAAGTTGGAAACACATCCGAGCCGCATATTATATATACATATAAAATTACAATATAATTTTTTAAACAAAAGTATTAAAAAGTTATAAGTTCGCATTTCTTTCATTTTAAACTTACTATCTCAGAAAAAAGAAGCTAAATAATTATTATTTTATGTGCATTTTCTATCTCTAGTTAGTTCTTTATTAAAAGAAACTGTAAAAAGATAACAACCTCAGGACTTCAGATATGTCGTAACCTATTTTTCAACGTACCCTTGAAATTTTTTTGGATATATTGAAACATGAAATTTAAGGACCATAAAAGAGTGGATGGTACATTTCAGAAGTGAAGTTCTGCCCACCATTTTTACATAATTACATGCATTCATGATGGCAAATGGCATGCATGCATAGTCAGACCCTATTTATCCATATGTATTTAACATTGATGTTATATATACAAAATGAGGATCTTCCTCTCTTTCATGCACCATTCAAATATGGAACATATTAAGAGGTCATAATATATATATATATATATATATATATATATATATATATATATATATATATATATATATATATATATATATATATATATATATATATATATATATATATATATAGGGGATGGTTAACGCGAAAATGCAATTAATTTGCGAAAACAAGAAAAACCTATGATATTGTGTCACCTCAACATTATATTTTGGAAAATAATTCATCCAAACTTTGAAATACATTATGATAATCGATGATAGACGAGAAATTGTTTCATATTAGCAAAGTATGATTTTTAACATTTTTATTATGAAAACATGAATTTAAAAATGATTAAGGATGTGAAAAAAAAATTATTAAAACCGTTTTTAAATCTATATTGTCATAACAACATCCAATGTAAACTTACTATCTTTAATTTATTGGTAATAAATTTATTTTTTTATAGTACATGTGTTGATTTTCATAAGAGAAAATCTGTTTTCGCGTTTTCGTAAGATATTTATATTTTTGCATGAACCTACTTCTATATAGGGGATGGTTATATATATATATATATATATATATATATATATATATATATATATATATATATATATATATATATATATATATGACAAAATTGCAAAAATGGTCCCTATGGTTGTCAAAGTTATGTGGTTTTAGTAAAAAAAAAGTTTGGTGGTGTATCATTGGTGCAATTTTGGATAGTTGGTGTGGTTTTGGCACCTATGATTAACATTTATGTGTGGTTTTGGTCCACACCGAACTTGAAAATAAGAATATGCCCTTATATACTTATTTTTTTAGTTTTTTATTTAATTTCTTATTATTTTTATTTAAAAAGAAAAAGAAAAAGAAAAAAGTACACCCTTATCCACTCACTTTACTCTCTCTCTCTCTCTCACCCTCTCTCTTTCTCTCTCTCTCTCTCTCTAAAAACACCATCACCCTACCACCACTGGAGGACCACATGTCGGACTTCCGATTGCCAGACGACCAATTGTCAGACCTCCAACTATTGGACCACCACTTGTCGAATAACGACCTATTGATCCACCACCTAACGTACCACCCATTCCTCTTAAATCACACCCCACCACACCTTACAATGAGATCCACAACTCCGTTACCTTAGTTTCGACGACGAGAAGAGGCCTAGTGGTTTCAGATCGGGGCATAAGGAGGTCGATGATGGTGGTGATCTGGTGGCTGAGTGCAGATATGGTGGTTCCGCTGGATGTAGAAATGACGACAAATCCTTCCCCATTTGTTGATATATGGCGTCTAGGGTTCCAACAACGTCGCACAAAGGTTAGAGTTGCGATGGCAAAACAGTTTGACGGTGTTAGTCGAACAAATCAGAATCATGTTAGGGTTCCAATGGACTTGAGTATGTGAATGAAGGTTGTACTCCGGTGAATGATCAATCTTCCAGTAAAGAAAGGTGGTTAATTTGAGAGATTTCTGGTGAGTTTTGATAGAACGTAGAGACCTTGGAGAAGATGAAAAGCTATCTTGGGGAAAAGGAAATGTAAAGAGATGGGGAACAGTGTATACTCGAAAAGAGAGAAGGAGAATAAGCTCGAGGGAACTCTGACAAGAATGGTGTTTGACGACGGTGGTTCCATTCACCGGTGGTGGAGGGTGAAGCTGGTAATGAAGGGGCTTTTATGGGATGGGTTTTAGTTATTTCTTTTATTTATTTTTTTGTTTTAAGTTAAAAAAATTCAAATTAATTTATGTATTTCAGCTTTAAAAAAATAGAAAATATAAATTATAAGGGCATATTCATCTTCTTAAGTGTGTAGGGACCAATATCACTAAAAAGATCCGAAATTGGACCAATTATGCACCACCAAAATTTTTTGGACCAAATCACATAATTTTTACAACCAAAGGGACCATTTTTGCAATTCTCTCTCTCTCTCTCTAGATATATATATATATATATATATATATATATATATATATATATATATAGAGAGAGAGAGAGAGAGAGAGAGAGAATGACAGAGAGAGAGGCTTGAGATCAAACAAAAACTTAAATATATTAAGAAAAAACATCATAAATGGTCCCTGTGGTTTCCCCAAATCTGAAGTTTAATCTTCGTGGTTTAAAAACATCATAAATGGTCTGCTTTCAAAACTTTTGACGATTGGTCCTTATTGCTAACTCCGTTAAGTTTTGTCCATTAATTGAAGGGCATTTTCATCATTTCACTACCACAAGGACCATTTATGATGTTTTCTCTTATTATTTTTTTAAAGACAACAATTTGTACCTCTCCTTCACCCCCTCTTCTTCCTATGCCTCCACCTCAATACGCCATAGCTCTATCTCTACATCTACCTCTACCTCTAAATCACGCTTTCACACCAAAACCCCATTTACAGAAACCGCCATGGAAGCAAAATCATCTTTTTCCACCTCTTGTTGCTATTTTTGATTCATATCTATCTCATCAAATAGGTAGACAAAACCCTTTTTTTGTTTGTATTTCTTGAAGAATTTAGTATGAAAAATCTAAAACTTAAATTAAATGTAACGCTAATGTTCTAAATATTTGTAATTAAAAGAACTCTAGAGGTGATTCTAAGACCTGTTGTGGATGCATCACTACTAGAACCACCATTAACGGTGGAAAGAAGGTCGGATTCTGGTCGTTCCAAAGGTACAATTATCTCACTTTTAGCCATTCATTTCCTTGTAAAATTCGACCCTTTATAACTAATTTACCATTACGATGTCGACATCTCCCCTAAACCTTCAAAATATATTGCTCGATTGATTAAACAAAAACTCGTCAAACAAAACCCCACCATTTTATCCAGTGCGAATCCTAGATACAATGGTCAGAGAAACCTTTTTAGCCCAATCGAGTTTCAAAAAGACATACTTGAACTCTTTATTAACATCCCAATTCCAATGGGTAATCCTTTGATTCCTCCAAATTGTGAAGAATCAAGAAAAATCCAAGCTTTTTAGGGTGAACATCAAGATTGTATCGATACTCAACGACAAAGAATTAAGCAAATACTTGAGTAAAGAAGACATCGATGCAATCCCACTTCCCCAAGACTATCTACAAGCGTTAGATGTTGTCCTTCGTGAAAACCCTTTGTCAGAATGCATCCCTTTATGGCGTTCACTTTAATCGACCTCCATGGGAGGCGCTAAAGACATATTGGACTTAGAGTTTTTTTTTCAAAGTCTCCGACCAACACAACAAGGGCTTGCACTCAATGTAGACTTAACAGTCACCACATTTCATGAAAGCATAGAAGTGATCCCTTATTTGTAGAAACGTCTTTCTTTTCTTAATGATATTTTTGAGAGAAAAACAAGAGAGTTAATGATTGAAGAGAAGAGAAAAGTTGAAAAGGCATTGAAGAACATTAGGGTGTTCATTTGTCACCCTGTGATCCCTTATTAGGAAGAATAGGGGGTGAAGGAGAGTGGTACATATTTTTTTCTTTAAAAAAAATAAAATAAAATACGAGAAAACATCATAAATGGTCCCTGTGGTAGTGAAATGACGAAAATACCCTTCAATTAACGGACACAACTTAATGGAGTTAGCAATAAGGACCAATCGTCAAAAGTTTTGAAAGCACATTGACCATTTATGATGTTTTTAAACCACGGGGACTAAATTTCATATTTGAGGAAACCACAGGGACCATTAATGATGTTTTTCATATATTAAAAACTCCAATTAAATAGATAAATTTTTACATAATGTTTTTCATAACAAAATATCTTACAAACCCTATAGTACAAACTAAGAAGCATTGATTTTTTTTAAAAGTCATTTGTTTTTCTTATATATATATATATATATATATATATATATATATACATATATATATATATATATATATATATATATATATATATATATATATATATATATATATATATATATATAGGAGTATGATCAAATGAGAACACTAAAAAGGTTGAGAACGCGAGAACAAATCTGGACCATTTAAATACTTAAATCTAAGGTCATTATTGAAAGGGGATTTATGAAAAATTCTTAAACTGTTGGCATTAAAATGTAACTTTTAAATGGTTAGAAGGACATAACAGGAATTTCAACTTTACTATCTCCTATAATTTCTCACCCGTTCATATATTTCCTTTAATCTATCGTGTATATATTTCCACCTCTTCTTTTTAGGGTTTCATAAAACTCACGCCATCATCGATCTGGGCATCACCTACAACCGACCACGAAGATCTGTTCCCATCATCATTGGTCTCAGTAGGTGCAGCAAGGGTTGCTCAAGCAGTTTTTGGCTGCTTCTCCTTCGATTCCGGTAGCATATGCGAAGGGGAGGAGAACATTTGGCACGATGGACCAAGGCAAGCGGAAACAACAGCCCCAGTGAGGGTTTTCACCGTGGTGCTCGATAAAAGAAGAGGAAGGTGCGAGGGGACAAAGAAACAGGGAGTAACAACGATCTATCAACAGAAATCGATGGGTCACGACAGGAGCAGTTCATCGGGTAACGCTTCTTTTTCTTTTACTTTTAATTTGACTGTAAATCAATGGGGCTTAATGATGGGTGTTTGGATTTGATTTTCCAACAGAAACCGATGGGTTTATATTACTAGATTTAGATTGGTGTTTTGTTTGCTGGAAGTTGATATGAAGAAGATGAAGCAATAATCCCAATGGTTGTATTTCTTGTTTGCAGGAAATCACGAGAACAAAACAAAATTTGTTCTTGACTCTAACTTGATAGGAAGGAAGAAGAAGGGTAAAAACGGGTTTGGTTGATTCATTTGAAAAGAACAAGGAAAAAGAAAACGAGGGTAATAGATGTGAATCCGTATTACGGATTGATTAATTGTTAATGATTAGAACTATGTTTTTTAGATAAAGTTTCAGTTCTAATCTTATATGAATACAATGTCAAATGTCTCATTTGTAGTTAAACATTAATGAATAGAAGTATATTATAATTACATGATTTCATATCTTAATGATTTATGTTTTGAACAGGTGTAATTTAGAGCTTGATGTTTCTAATAAGGATAACCTTAAAGCATGGAAATTGATAGCAGGATCAAGGGCGTCCCTCTTCGTTTATATATGTATGATAGCAGCAAGAAAATATGAAGAAAAAAAAAACAATGTTGTAGTAATTCATCTATGACTCACATTATAATCTTATATGAATATAACTACTGAAAATATAGGAATTTAGATGTTTTTTGTATTCTTGTAAATTTATTCATGTATGATTAGAGTTGTATTCATTTATGATTGTAATAAAAGGCGTATTCATTTGCAACGAAATGATGAATTCTTAAACATTTTTTGATATCAATTCATGAACAAAAAAAAAAGACAAATCCAGTCATGACATTTTCAGTTATGAATATGACACTATTTGACAAAATTAAATTACAAAATTAGTTAACTGTTATATATTTTTAATCGATTGTATACTCAATAAATTAGTTTGATATTTATTCATTTATGGACAATAATCACGTAAAGCAAGATAAAATCATTTTAAATTGATAATTGTTTTTTTCTCTTTCATTAATGATATAAAGAAAATGAAAAAAAAATTATTTTTTTGGTAACAGTCAATTAGAATCCCAAAAATTTAGGAAAATATCATTTAATTAAAAGACAAGTTTACTTATATGCCCTTATCTATTGATTGGTTCAGAACTGTTCTCGCGTTCTTAACCTTTTAGGTGTTCTCATTTGATCATTTTCTTATATATATACATATATATATATATATATATATATATATATATATATATATATATATATATATATATATATATATATTAAAAAATAAATCACTATAAGCGATAGAGATACGATGCAAACGGAAAATCCAATATATGAAATTGTATCCAGAATGAACATGGATATAAGACCAAATATAATTTGCTCATTAAAGCAATCTAAAACCCTTGAATGAATGTTTTAGACACACCTATATGTTTAATGTTATTTTTTATGTATATATGTTTATGATCAACATACGTGCATATGTATATGTAAATATGAAAAAAAATTGTTTTTTTTTTTGAAAAACAAAATCATATGTGTATTAATTACTTGAAAATAAAAATTTAGGTATATTGTTTTAGAAAGATATTGTATAGAAAAAAATCATGTTCTTAGGTTTTTAGTCCTCTTTATTACTCTTGACTCATGCACCATATGATAAGCTAAGCTATTGTGTTTTTGCCAATCTTTTTGTTTATTTTCATTTTCTTGCTTTCAATTTGAATAATTTGACATATGTGTCCTGATAAACTTTTGTCAGTTACATGGCTAAAAATTTATATAAATGAAGTTGCATAGCAAGGTATTAGCTAAAATTGAAGGTATTTTCTTATTGTTCTTGTATGTGATTCATGACTAATGATCATGGTTGTTTCATTAATTGATCAACGATATTCATCATTTGTTTGTTTGATTTTTTTATGTTTTTTTGATCTCATAATGGATGGCAGGACTTCAGTATTTGAGAAGAATATGTGGTCGATGCATAATTCAAATGAGATTACTAGATATTATGTATTCATTACTTTCTAACTTCATAGTTAACAATCTTCCCATTTTCTGAAAAAAGACATGCATTCACCTTCAACTTATGAAACCAACTTTTTGTGTTTGATTAGTTTAAACAAAGTTATACAATGTATTTGATATGTAATATATTTTTTTTCTTATTTCAGTGGTTACTACTTAGCCTTTTCTATTCATGGCGGGCTAGAAAATGACTATGACATGATATCATTTTATAGGTTTGATCCACACTTATTTCTTGTTGTTGGATCTGAAGCATTTTATTTTGAAAATCTACTAACTACAACATCATACTCTAAGTTTATGTAATCTTAAATCACTTTACATTTAAAATCTATCAATTATAGCATCCTACTTTCATTTTAGTTCATTTTAAAGGATTGTACATTGGAAATTCATAAATTACAACATTCTACTTTCATTTTAAAGCACTTTCCAAATGAAACATCCATAGACCGTGCTTAGTACAGACCTTTACACATCTCGTGTGTGTGTGTGTGCCTATTTATATATATATATATATATATATATATATATATATATATATATATATATATATATATATATACATATATACATATATAGCTAGGTTCAAATGTGGATTGACATCTATTGTTCGGACGTGTGGACAGTGTTATTTTGTGAGAATGACAAAGAAAATATGTTGTTTGATAATATGAATACGTTCAATCTTACATAACTATTGTCATTATCACACATTCTCAGTAATTAAATCGTCTATAAGGTTATTATAGACTTATTATTATTATTCTCATTTTATCAGAGTTTATTGAGTCGTATTCTATAAGAATGAAAATGAGTAAAAAAAGATGCATGGGAACAATAATGAATAAGAATTAGTGAGAATGCATGAAAATGACGATAGTTGTTTGAGGTTGAACGTATTCACATTACTAAACAACCTATTCTATTAGTAATTCTGATAGAGTTGCACTGTCTACACGTTCGCACAATAGTTGTCCATCCACATTATAACTTAGCTCTCTCTCTCTCTCTCTCTCTCTCTCTCTCTCTATATATATATATATATATATATATATATATATATATATATATATATATATATATATATATATATATATATATAAGAGGTATGCAAAAACACCTTGAAATCTTGAAGGAATGCATTAATCATTGGTTGAGATACAAAAGGCATCGAAATAATTGTTGGTTATTGTGAGGACTTTTTTTAGACAACGTTTGGAATTTTCGTTGGTAATTCTTGTTGGTGGTTTAAAAATGTAAATTTGTATCATTTATGTTTATTTAAAATTTGAAATGAATATGGTTTTTCTTAAGTCAATAATTGATTCTTAATAAACTAGCATATACCTAAATGACAAATTGAAATGTGTCAAGGAGGCATTAAAAGAATGGAGAAGAACTCATTATTTGAAGGAAGAAATGGAGATCAAGAAAATTAAAGATCTAGTTGATAAACTAGATATAGAGGTTAAATCGCGGGCACTTACCAACGAAGAAATCGAGATTAGAAGGACGGGATACAAAGATATTGAAAGACCCCTTTCATAGTTAACATTTTCATAAAGTCAAAAACATGCTACATGCATATTTATATCTTATTACAAAAGATTGGATACAAACCGACTATTAAGCCTTTTACAAGATTTCATAAAATACATAACTACCCAAGAACTTATAGCACATGTACATATACATATATGTATGATAAGTACAAATATAGTAGTGTTAACTATTCTAAGTCTTCGCATAAAACATGCTTACTCTGGATGCTTATTACCTGAAATAGTTAAACACTGAGAGGGATAAGCGGTGACGCTTAGTGAGTTCAACAATAGTTACAATATACATTATGCCTTATATATAACAATATGACAGAAGCAAAGAGGAACAAAGAACAATAAAGGCATAAGTGTATCTTATGACAAGCTCTCCATATCAACCAATGATTTGATTCAAAGATTTACGATCAATGAGACACAATGATTTCAACATGATATACATCATAAAAACTCCAACCCAAGAGACACAGAAAATAAACGATTTCTGATTATTATTTTGCTAGTATATACAAGCTTTTAGCCCTACCTAGCCCACTGCCAATACCAAAGTGATACAAGTCATTCTCTACGTTGCCAAAAGGCACAAAGCCAATACCAAAGTGATACGAGACATGCTCTACATGGCCAAAGGCATAATATCAATACCAAAGTGATACGAGTCATTCTCTACATGGCCAAAGGCACAAAACCAATAACAAAGTGATACAAGTCATTCTCTACATGGCCAAAGGTATTAAAACTATTACTTGAATAACACAGGAAAGCACATTGCACATATACCACATAACATACAATTGTCCTTATATTGAACTCACCGTGAAATAACCGAATGATAAAATGGTAATTTGGGCAGCACTTCGTGTCTAAAAATGACTTTCTTTGACGAAACCGAGAGTTTTTGTAGGAAATCGGGCTTTGTGCGGGCAGAGTTTCGACTGAAAATATTATTTTGTCGGTGTCTTCAGTGCTCTGGGGCTTGCATCGGGTGTTGGGGTAGTTCCCTAGGCTTCGGGGGGTGTTAGGATAGATTAGAAGAAATGAGAGGGTGTAAAAGTGTAAAATTTTCTAAACAAATCCTGAAGGTCTCGCACCCCTTTTATAGTGGCCGAAGCCTCACATTACGCAGGGCGTAAGCTGAGCGTAGGAGTGGATTACTTCGGACGTGTCAAGGCTACGAACACGTGTGCAAAATGCGAGGGAGCAGGCGACGTGGCCAATCTCGGACCGTGAACACGAGTACGCTGGGCGTACTCCTTCGGACCAGCCTCGAAGTTTGTGTCTAAAACTTCAAAAATTTATATCTTTCGCATACGGGCTCCGTTTTTTACGTTCCTTATATCCACGTGTAGGTAAGATTATACTCTACAACTTTCGTTTAGACTCTATCGACTTATTTTGACTTCATTTTTAATATTATATTTTTAATAGAACGGGACAGAAAAAGTCCGTTAAAAATTCATAACTTCTTCATCTGACGTCCGTTTTCGTCTGTCTTTTTACCTTTGAACCACTATTAACAAGATCTTCGATTCTCGTTTAAGTTGTGTCGGCTAAAAATCGCTCGATCTTTATTTCGAGTTTCAGGGTATGTACTGTTATGCTGAATCTTAGAAAAATCATAACTTCCTCATACAAAGTCAGATTTGGACGTTCTTTTTATGAAAGTTCTCGGTTTAACGAATACTACAACTTTCATTTAGATCACTAAAGCTAAAAAGTATTTTATCGAAAACTTACTTTTTACGTCATACGACGTCATGCCGGTTCTGTCGCAAATTTTTGATAAGTCATAACTTCTTCGTTATAACTGGGATTTCAATGAGGTTATCGCCTAAACGTTTCTAACGAGATAATTTACAACTATAAATAACAATAGTTTTACTTATTTCCAACTTAAATGTTATATTTTCGTTAATTTTGATAATTGACTTTTGATCGGAATCTCATAAGACTTCTAATACTTCCCGAATGATTCTAAAAATAGTTTTACTTTAAATCTCATAAAACTATTTTATTAGAACTCAACGCTCAAAACCATATAATATTTAATAATATTCAATTTTAAACTAACAAAACACGATAACTGAATGTGTATGTTACAAATATAATTGAAAAAGAAAAAAGACTAGTCATGGACGCTAAACAAAAATCAAAAATAAGATGGGCGGTTGATGGCAATGAAAATTCAAGGCTATTTCATGGTTTCATCAATAACAACAATAGAAATAATCATATCAATGAATTGATTATCAACGAAGAATGGTGCATCGATCTCATCAAGATTAAGGCGGAGGCTTTCAGGTTCCTTCAATCAAAACTCTAGGAAGCATGGCCGAGCAGACCGAAATTTCGAAGTAACCTCTTCAACAAGATCTCACAGATTGACAAGTCGAATCTTGAAATGCCTATAACTCTTCAGGAAATAAAAGACATTGTGTGGGCCTGCGGAAACGAAAAATCCCCCGGTCCTGATGGATTTACTTTTAAATTCATAAAAAAATATTGGGACATTCTGCTGGGAGATATTGCATCAGTGGCGAAATACTTTGAAAGGCATGGAAAAATTGACCCATCTTGCAATTCATCTTTCATTTCTCTTATACCCAACATTAAAGATCCACAACAATTAAACGACTATCGACCAATAAGCTTGATTAGCTGCATTTACAAGATAATTGCAAAAATTCTTGCAGTGAGATTGAAACAAGTCATGGGGTGCTGTATAGACGAGGTTCAAACAACTTACGTGACAGAAAGAAACATCTTGGATGGTCTGCTTCTTGTTAACGAAATTTGTTCTTGGTCCAAAAGAACTAAAAGGAAAGTCCTGCTGTTTAAAGTAGATTTCAATAAAGCCTTTGACTGCGTTAACTGGGGATTTTTAGACAACAATCTATCACATATGGGATTTGGTGAAAAATGGCGGATGTGGATTAACGGATGCCTAACCTCCTCGAAAGCGTCGGTCTTGATCAACGGAACTCCAACTAACGAGTTTATCACTTCAAAGGGTGTTCGACAGGGAGATCCCTTATCCCCATTCCTATTCATAACGGCGATGGAAGGCTTAAGTGTGGCAATGAAAGAAGCATGTGCAAAAGGGTGTTTTTCAGGGTCTACAACTACCGAATGAGGGTCCTGTTATTTCGCATCTCCTCTATGCTAATGACACATTATTCATTGGGGAATGGTCGAAGCACAATGTAAAGAACCTTGCTAGGATAATAAGGTGTTTTCATGCGTCCTCAGGGCTCAAAGTAAACTTCAACAAATCTCGGGTTTTTGGTGTCAGGGTCGCAAAGGAAGAGGTGGCTCGATTGGCCAGTCCGCTTGGTTGCGAACCTTCTACACTCCCCTTCAATTACTTGGGAGTACCTGTCGGAGCGGATATACATCTTAAAAAACATTGGCAACCGGTGATCGATAGGTTTCAAGATAAACTCTCACAATGGAAATCAAAATCTCTTTCATTTGGTGGCAGACTTACTTTAATCATGTCGGTTCTAAGTAATTTGCCAACCTATTTCATGTCTCTGTTTGTGGCACCTACGGGAGTTATCGAAAAGCTAGAAAGAATCAGACGTAGATTTTTATGAGGCTCAGTGGATCACGCGAAGATACATTGGGTATCATGGGATAAGATAATTGCAAGTAAAGAATCAGGTGGGCTTGGCGTAGGATCATTAAATGCGTTCAATGCAGCCTTGATAGTCAAATGGTGGTGGAGGTTCAGAAAGGATCCAGGATCTATTTCGGCCAAAGCAATTACAAGTATGCACAAACTACATGGTAAACCGGATCACATTTTTTCTCTAACAACTCTAGCGAGAGTTTGGAACAACATAGCTCGCTCGCAAAAAAGAACTGAATAAATTGGGGATATCGGTTGATATGGTGTTGAAAAAAAATCCACTTCGGATGGTCACATATGGACATGCCCATTAACTCAAGATGGTGACTACAAGGTAAATACTATGAGGAATAGATTGGACAAATCTAGCCTGGTGGACATTAGGAGGTTTGAATGGCCAAAAGAAGTACCCATCAAAGTCACAACATTCGTATGGAGAGCTAAACAGGGACGTATACCAACATCGGTGGCCATCTCCAATAGGGGCATAACAGTAAACTCAACAATTTGTTCTCAATGCGGCGAAAAGGAGGAGACGACGGATCATGTATTGGTTGAATGCACATTTGCTAAATCTGTCATGAAATGGATCTTAAAGTGGTGTCAGTACCCTTTGCAGACCTTACGACAGTACATGATGTTATAGATTATGCTTCAAACTGGGGCAATTGCCCAAAAAAAGCGAAGATTATTGGGGATTTGCTAAGGATACTTATGGAGTATTTGAAAGGCAAGAAATGACAGATTATTCAACAAGAGGTTGCAGCCAACAAAAGTGGTGGATATCATCATATCTACCATGTATACATGGGTCAAATGCAGGGGGAAAACGAAGACGATTGGTTGGGCGGACTGGTGTACTAACCCTTTTTATAGGGCTGTAGCTCTCTGTTTTTTCTGTTTGTTTCTTTTACTTGTTGTATCTCCTAGCCCCTTGGTGGGTTGTTTACCATGTTTTTCTTTAATATATATGCCTCTTATTTGTCGGTTAAAAAAACATAATACATGGATATTTGATTTTTTTCTTTCCCCTTTTAGGCTTTTAGCATTGATTTTTTTTTTCTTTTTGTTCAATTCACAATTTGGCAGTGGCACATTCCAGTTTTTCCTCCCAGAGGTTTCTATGGGAATGATGTTGAGTTCGATTCGTGTCTTAAGCAGTAAAACCCTCATGTGAAACGGATTGTTAAAGATGTTATCTCTTCAAGGAGGGATTGAACCTGGATTCGTTGGGTGTTATGGTTTACTGTCGTATCAAATGTCACTACCTACTGTATCAAACCTTCATTCAAAAAAAATGAAAGTTGTATTGTAAATGTAAAAATTTATTTTGAAAATTAATTATATGATAAACGGGTCAAGATTATGTGCATATTTTGTTTTACGGACAACTAACTTGTTTTGTAAAAACAATGCTTTATTGTAAAAGGATTTTTTTTTGTTAAGCACCAAGTGTGATATAATAAAAGTACAAGTAGGAAACCACAAAAGTTTAAAATTTTGACTATTCTTTCCATTTCCTGCTTCTTTCTATACGTATCAGTCCTCCACTTCTATTCCTTTCTATGCCACAGCCGTAAGCGATCGCGCAGATCAGATAGCTGCAATACGTTGCACCGGTTCTGTTCTTTTGGATGCCACGCCAGTAGCCAATCGATAGAGAAAACGAGCATCACGTTTCAGGTTAGCAACGTACGAACGTCCGCCTTTTGTTTCTGTTTATGTTTATCCCCTGTAAATGTTTTTCTTCTCTTCTTAAAATGTTCTTCGTTTCATTGGTCTCACGATTGAAGCTTTCCTTCGTTTGTTCTGTATATCATGCCTCAACAGTCAGTTTCAGTTTATTTTCATCTAATTGATTGACTGGAATTGTCTCTATTTGGTAGTTTAATGCACATTAGGTGTTTGATAAAATGCATAAATGAAATTTTCTTTAAGTCAGACCTAAAACCCACACACATGCATGCATTGTTACTCTGGTCCATAACGTAATTGCCTTTATACATGGTTGACAGGTTGAGACTCATCTTTTGACAAATTGATCAACTCCGTGCAAACTCATAATTAAATTGATCGAATCTAACAGCTTGCTTTTTTTTTTTTTACCTCAATTCCAAGAATTACAGGGATATCAAATATCGGCGCTAAAAATACCAATTTTTTTCAAAGTAGATGTAAGTATCATTTTCATGTATGATGGTTTCAATCTCTCGTACACCAACAACCTCCAAAATCCTCCCAAATCTTAGCATCATCAACAAACAACAACCTCCTCAATATGTTCATCAAAGAAAAATATTGGAATCACAAATAGTCTCACTACTCGACTCCTCCAACAATCTCAATCAAGCCAAGCAAATTCATGCCCACATCATTCGTAAGTGTCTTGATCAATGCTCCTATGTAATTACAAAGCTCATTCGTGTTTTAACTGCAAAATTCAACGTCCCTATGGACCCATACCCCCTTCGCGTCTTTCACCAAGTTAAGCACCCAAACCCGTTTTTGTTTACAGCTTTGATACGTGGTTACTCTGTACAAGGACCTTTTATGGAGTCTGTAAATTTGTATAATCTAATGAGACGACAAGGGATTGGTCCTGTGTCTTTTACATTCACAGCTTTGTTGAAAGCTTGTAGTGGTGGTGGGGTTAGTCTGGGTATGCAAATTCATGGGCAGGTTATAAGTCTTGGTATGTTTACTTATGATTTGTTTGTGGGTAATACTTTGATTGACATGTATGTTAGAGGCGAATTGTTAGATAGTGCTCGTAAAGTGTTCGATGAAATGTCTGAAAGAAATGAAATCTCGTGGACTACATTAATTGTGGCTTATGCAAGACATGGGAACATGGATGAAGCAAGTGAGTTGTTTCAAGGACTACCTACAAAGGACATGGTAGCATGGACATCAATGGTGATGGGATTTTCACAGAATGCCAATCCAAGAAAGGCTTTGGACTATTTTGAGAAAATGCAAGAGGCTCAGGTTAAAACAGATGAGGTCACATTAGCTAGTGTCATTTCAGCTTGTGCCCAATTAGGTGCACCCAAGTATGCTAAATGGGTTCGTGAAGTTGCTGAAAAAGCTGGATTTGGACCTGAAAATAATATCATTATAGGGTCTGCTTTAGTTGACATGTATTCAAAATGTGGATGTATTGATGATGCATGTAACGTGTTTGATAAAATGCCTGAGAAAAACGTTTACTCTTATAGCTCGTTAATTCTTGGATTTGCAATGCATGGATATGCACAAAAAGCAATCAACTTGTTTGAAAAAATGGTGAAAACGGATGTGAAACCAAATGTAGTAACATTTTTAGGAGTCCTCACAGCTTGTAGCCATGGAGGTTTAGTAAAACAAGGTCAAGATCTTTTTGAAGTGATGGAAAAAGACTATAATGTAACCCCAAATGCTGACCACTATACATGCATGGTGGATCTTCTTGGAAGAGCTGGATGCATTGATGATGCATATGATCTTATAAACAAAATGCCCATTTTGCCCCACGCGGGTGTCTGGGGAGCCTTGCTTGGTGCTTGTCGTATCCATAAGAACCCTAAAATTGCTGAAATTGCTGCAAATCATTTATTTGAACTCGAACCAAATGCTATAGGAAACTATATACTACTCTCAAACACTTATGCTTCTGCTAAAAAATGGAATGATGTTTCAAGAATTCGAGGGTTGTTTAGATCCAAGGGTTTGAAGAAGAATCCTGCGTATAGTTGGGTAGAAGGGGCAAAAGGGGTAATTCACGAGTTTCTTGCGGGTGACATGGGTCATCCTAGGAGTTTGGAGATTAAGAGAGAGTTGGAGGATCTTTTGTGTAAATTAAGGTTAGATGGGTATAAGCCGGTTTTGAGTTGTGTGCCTTATGATGTGAGTGATGATGAGAAGATGAAGATATTGTGGGGACACAGTGAAAAGTTGGCATTGGCGTATGGATTGCTTGGTGATTCTAGAATCATTAGGATTGTGAAGAATATAAGAATATGTGAAGATTGTCATGTGGTAATGTGTGGGGCTTCCAAAGTTAGTGGTAGGGAGATTGTTGTTAGGGATAACATGAGATTTCATCATTTTCATGATGGTGTATGTTCTTGCAATAACTTTTGGTGATCATATCAAATTACACTAGAACTTAAATGGTTGATTACATAAAAGATCCGTGTTTTTACATTTTTCTGGTTTAAACCTAAATTTTCAAAAAAAAGGAATTTTCCTATAAAAGAATAAAAGATTTAGGCAAACTTTTTTTTTTCTTTGGCGTTGAAGTTATGGATATTGTAAAGTTGTTATTTGATTTGGGAATAAAAGAGTTGACTTATGTTGACGTTTTTGTGACAATGGACCAACTATATATCAAGTTAGCTTTTAACCTAATTTTCATGAAACTGTTAAACTGTCGTTTAGAAATTTAGAAATGAATATGCATTTTGTAAGGGTTCGAATGGTTTAATTGAAGTTTTAAATGTTGATTCTCATAAACAGAATGCAAATATTTTCACAAAGTCATTAAGTTTTATTCAACATATTTTTCTACTTGAAAAACTTACATTGTGGATCAATTTCAGTAAAAGAAAATATTGGCTTCTTTCAATGTTAAGATTGAGGTGATGGAGGATGTTGAAATAATATTAACATTTTACAATCTTAATATTGTGAAAATAAATGTTGTTACTTATTATTGTATATGTTGGTATTGTGTTGATTATTGTCATTGTTTAGTCGATGGTATTAATGAATGGAGCACTTAGACCGATCTTGAAGTAGAAAATAGTCTGAGGGATGTTTTTGACAAGGTGCTAGAAGTGGAAGGTCCACAATTGGCTTGTATAACTATAAACGTACTATTGATCTCCAAAAGAAATAAACAGTGGAATCGGAAAATAAGGGAAAGATCACCTAACCATGTATCTTTCCAAAATAAAGTTGTAGAGTCGAATGAAAGAGGATACCCATGAAGTTGGATTATAGACCCAAATATTTTGCTAACATCATCAATATAGTGTTACTTTAGATTATCCCTTTCTTCTTGATAAATGGTTTCTGCAAACAATATGTGCGTACACTCAACGATTCCGCACAGATAACACACAATGCCGAAGCACGATATATAACATTAATTCAACCATTTAAAGAATATATATATATATATATATATATATATATATATATATATATATATATATATATATATATATATATATATATATATATATATATATATATATATATATATATATATATATATATATATATATATATATATATATATGGAAAAGTGAATATACCCTTAAGGGTATATAAACTTAGGTACCCAAACTCATCATAATACGTTGTTTTGTATATAGCCTAATAAGTGTTCGGCAAAAAGATGTGATGTAAGAGAAAGATTATACGGAAATTTCGAATATCTTGAAAGTAAATCAACTTAAGATTGAAGTTTATGAACATTATAATGAATATATCAAACAAAACGACGTATTATGGTGTGTTCGGGTACCTAAGCTTATATACCCTTAAGGGTATATTCACTTTTCCTATATATATATATATATATATATATATATATATATATATATATATATATATATATATATATATATATATATATATATATATATATATATATAACATCATTATTTAGAAAGATCTAGGGGTAAGCTCGGTTCCAGAACCAAACCAAACGGAGTCAAAAGCTGAGAACCGAATTTATGGATATGGAGGAATTGATAACCGAACCGAATTACATATCTGGTTCCCGATCGGTTTCGGTTCAAGTTCTGTTAGGTTCCAACGAGTATTTTGCTCACTCTTAGTTGTTAGGGTCCGGAACCAGACTGGTTTTGAAAAAATAAGAAGTGAATTTACGGATATGAAGGAACTGATAATAAAATCGAACTAGTTACTAGATTTCAGTAAGTTAACGTTCCGGTTCGGTTCCATGGGTATTTTGCTCACCCTTAGAAATCTAAGATCATTGAAATTTTTTAATTTAAATGATAGTTTTGATGATTTACAATATTTCAAATTCTAATAAAATTGTACTTTTCGGGTCCACAATTGTCATTTTGTAATTGGCTTGTATAACTATAAACGTGCATTCATCATTTTATTCTTCATTATTATTATACTTTTGGGAACAATAAAAACAAAAAGAAATTACCATTTACCACCCGGATGCTATAATCAACTCAACCAATAAATCAATTATTTTATTTTTTGTTTATGTTTGTCGGAGCTAAGGATGGCATTATAATCTATTCTTGGATCATCCAGCGGTCCATGAATGAAAACCCAAAATCACTTCTTTTCTTTTTCTTTTTTGAAAAAACCAATTATTCAAATTGTTTCTAATATTACAAAAGAGATAATAACATGTCATGGCAACCAAATTTTGTAATTGTCACATTTATTTGTTTTTCTTTTTTATAAACTTGATCAATATAAGTTATTGATAATTGAAGTGAATTTTCTCTGTATTGATACAACTTCAGATACAGGTATTTATACACAAAGAAAATACAAAGGAATACCTAATTCCTAATACATATTTGAGACCAGGACAATTATGACCCATTCTAACGACTACTTCTATATGATACATATTTGAAATTTAATAGACGTTATTACTCAATGTACATACATAAAATGTTCAAAAAGATCATCGCACATTTTCCAAATTACATTTAGTCACATTCGTTTTTTCAAATTTGACCAATAAACTCACGAAAAAAACAAATGTTACGATCAACAGTTTATAGGTTTTCACTACCTGTCCATCATTACACACACATCATATATTGATACATATGCAAACAATACATCATACCATACACGTTATATTGATTAAAGTAAAGAAGTAAATACGATACTTGCATTTTATGATAATCAATCAAAATCGGTAATTAAAGCAAAAATAAAGGTAAGTTATCTATCAAACATGCGAATAATCTAATCTCTGCAATGCAATGCTTTAAGTTACTACTACTTCCTCCCTCTGTTGAGCCTCTGCAAGTGATAATTGAGGGTTCCCCAAGGTTTTCTTTTTTTGCCACTCTGCAATGCAAAATAATAAGATATATTAATGAAATACGAAATGAAAATTATTGAAAATTTATTTTTATGAGGAGACCTGTGATTCCAAACAGGTGTCTAGTAGTTGTCGTTGACGAGTGCATTTTTCATCAGAGTTATGATTAAGTGACAAACACCCAAGAAATGTAATCATATCTTTCATACATGGTTTTGAAAGTCCACCAAACTTCTTTGCGTTTATATGCAGCTCACCAGCTTTTCTCCCCATCTTTACACTCTGATGATAATAATGATCTACATACATATGATCATACAACATCAACCAATAAAATCTTCAATTCTTGAAAAGCTTAGGCATGTTAAATGCACTCTCATATATTCAGCTGTACATAATTTCGAGCTAAATCAATTATTAGTTTGAGATATTCAAATTGCATGTATAATCCTCAATAACGATTGCAGAAGGATGAAATGAAAGACAGTATAAACTTATCTAATTGCTTTAACCAATCCACATCATCGTCCAAACTTATCTAATTCCAGAAGAAATTCTGTCAATTTGAATTCCTCAAAGCCCTAATTCCCAGAATACAATTGAATCCCCAATGAAAAGCAGTGCATTACACATAAATGTAATACAAACAAACCGGAACGACATCTCGAAACATTAACATCATATAATTACGACTGAACTAACTTGAATCAACAAAATCAAATTGGAAAAAAAAAAAGATACTTATAAATAAAGGGAGACGAGCTATGTATGAAGAAGTAGAAGAATATAAAGAAACCTGAACCTTCAGGTGGAATAGACAAAGCCGTTTGTCGGAGAGCTTCAACGGCGTATGGTGGAGGCGGCGAGAGGTGAGCGGATAGCAGATGCAGCTGAGACTGGAACAGAGGTTTTCTTGGGGAAAATTAAAAAATAGAAAACGAAAAGAAAAAGAAATATATATTTTTCACATTAGACCTTGGATTTTAACAAAGTGATATACAACCACAATTGTTAAGGTCGTTTAAAAATTGATCTTTTTATTTTCGAATTTGTGAAAGGGTTATTGATAAAATTTGGCATTTTGGTTTTGTCATCATTTTGTCCTTTAAGTTTAAATCACGTAAAATTAAACCCTAGCATTTGCAAGGGTATCAATTTTATCACAAGGACATCAATCTCAGGTGACAATTGGGTCGGGTCAGGTTCACGGGTCACTGGTTGGTGAGTCGGCGGGTCAAAATACATCAATCCAACCCAACCCATATATGTATCCAGGTTGGTAGGTCAGAAACATCAACTCAGCACAACCTACATAACATCTTTAATTATACAAGTTTGCGGGTTTACAGGTAGGTTTCATCGAAGGTGGTGGGCAGGCGGAGCGCAAGTGATCGGTAGTTTGCGACTTTCCACCGGTGGGTTGTTGGTGTGTGATGCCGGCGGGAGGTGGTACTGATGGGTGAACAGCAGTGAAGTAGTAAGTTAGTAAGGTAAGGAATAAGAATATTATCTGGTCTTTTTGAATAAGAATGAATCAAAGATTGGATTTTTTTATTGAGTAGGGCACCCAACACTCATAAGTCATAATACATAAATGAATATAATTTTTTTAATATAATTAATATTAGAAGGTTGACCCACGGACCGAAACACATAACCCAACCTGGCCATTAAATAAGCGGGTTGGCGGGTCAAAAATCTCAATCCAAACCCGTTTAATTTCATATCGTGTTACGACTTGGTTTTAGAATTGTAACCCCTTCGCAGGTATCATGGATGTGTATAATTTGAAACATGTTAAAATTAGACTATAAACTTCAAAACATATGGACCGTGTTCGGCAAAACTAGCTGGTAGCGAGTAGCAGGTAACGGGAACCGTTTTGTTAAACGCTACATGAGATAGCTTTTAAATTTAGAGTATTTTGTTTAAACTAAACGATAAATGCATGTAGTACTAAACGAGCATTTTTGTTAAAAACGGAGCGTTTTATCAAACGTTAGAAGTTGGAAGCACTTAAACGCTATGTGCCTAACACGCCTTAAATCAAACCATTTAATTGTTATTATTATTATTATTATTATTATTATTATTGTTGTTGTTGTTGTTGTTGTTGTTGTTGTTGTTAGTATTATTATCATCATCATCATGTACCCCCCCTTTTTTTTTGTAACCATGCATATAAGAATTGGCATTACAATGGAAAGAGGAAGCTTCAAATTAGTTATAAATTTTACAACTAAGCTATGGGAAATATGACAAATATGTTGTACACTGATGGTTACGAGTTGGAGCAGTAGGATAGTGGTGACTCGTCAGGAAGTCAAGTGAGCAGCGGAAGCCCTTTTTCTTTTTCTTTTTTGGGCATGGTTTTCCATATAAGGGATTAGTTAAGTGATTATGGTCAATTTGTTTTGGGTACTCTTTTCTCTGTGGATGACATTGTTCCTAGTCGAAATGACTTGGAAATATGTATATCAGATAGGCGATTATTAGTCTTTGAGTATTATTTTTAGGTTTGTCTTCTGCAACCTAGCCATGGCGAATTTCGAGGATGAAGTCTGATTCAAGTGAAGGAGAATATGATTTCAGTCGATTATTGGAGTTGTCGATTACTACATCAGGGTTATTTTTCATCCTCCTATATTCATGGGAAGAAGATATCAAGCATATGATTTTAGAATTTGGGTCGAAAACTTAGTGGAGGACGAGAGAGAGCAGTTGTAGGTTCTGGCACCACAAAAAAATGAAAGATTTAAGGCTTATGATATTGATTTGGAGGATTTGGGTAGTTATGGTTGGCGTGACAAGTGTAGGAAAGCATAAGAGGGTTCTTGTGATATGGTTACATTGGGATTTACCAAATGTTGGCAATATAGACATTTCAATAGAGACTGTAAATTGAGGAAATAAGGGTCTGCTTCCTTTGAAATCAGATAAGTCATGTTAAAGATGGTTGTTTCAGGTGTCTAAAGGAGTAGTTTTGGGACCAACAACTGCCATTATCGTTGGTGTGTGTTAGTTATGAGAATGATGCATTTTGTATTTTGTTGATTCTTGTGATAAGTTGTTTGATGGGAACTTGTGGTCGAGATATGTGGCCAAAGGGCCTTTAGGCTAGCGGTAAGGAGTGATCCTCTCATTTGAGAGCTCATAGGTTCAAGTCTCACTTGAGACACATGTGGTATTTAGGAGTATATTTTTTCATTTAAAAAATGGTGGTATGTGTTAGGTGTATAAGTTGCACCTTTTACACGCTCGTTACATGTTTATTTCTAGCATTGCATGGCATTTTAGTGTCATTTTATATGCATTTTACATTTTCGGGACAATATCGAGGATATATCTACTTTTCACGGTTTTTGTGGATGTTTTAAGTGTGTTTGAAGATTGGAGCATGCTTAGGATGTTCGAGAGAAGCTCTACGCAAAGTTTCGGAATTTTCAGAGTCGAATTGAAGAAGTTGGAAAATAAAAAAATGGACATTTCTCACCTTATTACACGGCCCGCGCTTTGGCTAACACCGAAATTGTGGTCATGGCTTCTGTAACGCTCGTGTTTCAAGACTAAGCATTAATGCGATGATGTAATAGTTAAGGTCAACAAATGTAACTCATTTTGAATTAATAGAAAGGAATTAATTGAGTATTATGTGAATTTATTTGCTTTATACTTGTTTATAATGATATAATATGTTAAGAATGAAAATAAGCGTTAAAATAAAATGTTAGATAAACCCGATATCTATGAAGAAAGTTGTAGTGGTCGTGACAAGGATTCCGGAGATATAAAGAACGCCGAAATCCGAGTTATAACGAAGAAGTTATGACCTGTCGAAGTTTCGTGACAAAACTAGCACGAAACTGTGTGGCGTAAAAAGTGAGTTTACGATAAAATACTTTTTATCCTTAGCGATCTAAACGAAAGTCATAGTATACGTTAAACCGGGAGCGTAAATAAAAAGAACGTCAAAATCTGACTTTGTATGAGGAAGTTATGAATTTTCTAAGATTTGGCATAACAGTGTGCAGCCCGGAGTTCGGATTTTAGATCGAGCGATTTTTAGCCGACACAATTTAAATGAAAATCGAAGATCCCGTCAATAGCAGCTCAATGATAAAAAGACAGACGAAAACGAACGTCAGGCGACAAAGTTATGAATTTTTAACAGACTTTTCCTGTCCCGGCCTGTTAAAAATATAACTTTAAAAATAAATTCAAAATGAGTTGACGGAGTCTAGACGAAAGTTGTAGAGTACGTCTCCACCTACGCGTAGATATAAAGAACGTCAAAAACGTAGCTCGTATGCGAAAGTTACGAATTTTAGAAGTCGAAGGTGTAAAATGTGAGGCTGGTGCGAGGACTACGCCCAATGTACCAATCGGACGCCTCGCGTACCGAAGTACGCCCCGCGTACGAAGCCTATACACCCAACGGTCTCGCATTGCTTAGTCCGAAAGAAGGCACGATGAACCATCAGTAAATCGACACGTTGACGTACGAACCCCCTGCGTACCCTCGTACGCGCAACGTTCCGAGGAACGCCTAGCGTAGACAGCAGCCTCGGCCTATAAAAGAGGTGTGAGTGCTACAATGCTCAAAACCCTACAGTACACACATAGGAGAATTGAGCTATCAAAAGAACAAGTGGAATACACTCTCATCTCGATGCGCTAACGAGCAATCAACAGTCGCATCCCCTTTGTGTATTCATCGAATGAAGAAATTCATCAAGAGCTTCAACCTTCCATCGATGTAGTCAAGGCCATACAGAGTTCAGAAGTTCATGTTCCTATCGATACTGAGAATGATCCTCCGCAATACAATGTTTCTTCCATAAGTGATGTCCCCGATCCAACCAATATCTCGGATGATCCTCCTCCAAAGTTTGTGAGTGTTGCATATGTTTCTTCTCCAGTTGTCGATGATGAAGTCTCAGAAGAAGTCGTATTTGAAGATGACAGTTAAATTTTCGGTGTCATTCCTATTCCCTCCTTGCTCAACATTTTTCACAAGATATCCTCCTCCAAAGCTCAATTCAATTTCAGACTCTCTTCGTCCTCGGAAGCTTCAGATGAAAATTTTGAATCTGAGCAAAATGACGTTGTTCCTCCTCTTGCAAAAAATACATCAGAAGTTCATCAAGATTCTCCCATTCGAAAAGCTCCACATGGTGATTACAAGAACAAAGATGATGTTGATCACAAGTCTAAAAGTTCCACATTGGACACGAGATCCTCCGATGAAAATACTACGGATCCTTTTGCCTTGCTGGAACTCAGAGATAACGTTGCTACAGAAAACTCCACGGTTGACAAGGTCACTCAACAAGTAGCAGACCTTGAGTCAAAACTGGTTCTGGTACTCAAATCTCTTTCTGAGATCAAGGTTATCGCTCCGTCCGAACTCGAACTTGCAAATCAGTTGGACCAACTTATCTCGATTCGCCTAAGTCATACTCTAGAAGATGTCAAATCACATTACAATGGCAACATGGATCATCACATCGTTACCATCAAGACTATGCTCAAATTCATGATTATATTCTCTCTGCTACAAACACCCTAATCAAACAAACTGACATTCATGATGAGAAAAAGATTCAAAGGTTGGAGAAAGAGATTTGTCACAAAGATGCAATGAATATGGTCATGCAATAAGTACTTAGCAAGGTCATCCGTGCAGCTCGACATCATCTGGATGTTCCATATAGGTTTGATGAAATGCTTTTCATTTTTGACGAAACATTTTCTCACCTCAAAGCACAAGCTCCAACTGTCAAAGGTTCTGATTCGCTTTCCAAGAAAGTCAATATAAACTTTCAACGAGTCTTTGGATGCCTAAGCGAGCTCAAGTCCAATCCGTTGCTTGCATCGGAGGCAGGGACCTCCCATGCAAGAGGAAGAGAAAAACATATGGGAGAAAACAGAGACAACAACAACAGACAGTTCAATGGACATCAATCTTGGAATTTTCCCTAGGATCTGAAAATTATGATAAAAAAGTTGTGGACGTACACACTTCTGAAGCTGATGGTGATGAAGATGATTTTGTGGATAATGTAATTCTTGGACCACAAGCAATCAGAGAACCACCTATCAACGTCCTTTCGGAAGTAGCGAAGATGAAATGGTCCTCGGTTTCTTGGCCATCATCTTTGTCAGAAGCATTCAAAAGGATTCGATACATGTCGAAGATCAAAACAAAGATGACAATCGGTGCCTTCCAAGCTACTCAACTAATGCCTCCTCCAATTCCTGCTCCGAGGATTGTTTAAATTGGCGTATGTTCTCCTATCAGAAAACCGGATGAGATCCCTGAAGATTCTATTCTTTCTCTTCCATTCGAGCTGTTCACTACTCAATATGGTCAATAAATCATCTCATCCATCTCATCTCAAGTTAATCAATCAATAAACAAACGCAAACAAATAGCCACTGGTTTGGACAACCCAATGAAGTCGTTCAAAAAGTATGAGGGCTGGTCAAAAGAACAATTACAATAAGCACTGGAAGAAAGCATTTAGATTCAAGGACTCAAAGACAATCCAAATGCGATGTTGGGCATTTCTCCTCTCTTCCGAGAAGTGATTCTTCATGACATACACTTTGCGCCCTTTATGTACTTCGATCTTCCATCACATGATGTTGATCAACTTGACCTACCAATCTCTCCTCATGGACATTATTACATCAATTTCGCACCCCTGCATCCATCTGAGAGATTAAGAACCTTCTATTCTACTAATACACAACCCCAAAAGGAAGTGTGGCCTCGGAAGAGAATTACCAAGATAGTTGGTCATGGTAGAAAGGTCAAAGGCAAGTTTGATCTTGAATGTCTTCTGTACAAATACTTCATATCCTAGAACAAGGAATCCACCATCACCATCACCGGTGCAAATTTTCCCTCAATGAATCCAAACAACATTCTCATTATAGCTGCTCATCTCTGAGATCACCAAACAAAAGAATCGATCATTGGAGCTTACAACTCCGTTATCAGCTTTCTAAAGGACTACACCACTGAATTCTATAGATCCCATGTGGATTTTGCTCATCTTTTCGGAAATGGAAAACTTTTTGGCTTAGATCACTATCGAACTTCCTGAAGCCCAGATCTTAGCAGAAGGTCCAATTGAAGAATCAGAACTTGGTTATGTCTACCTCAAAAAGAAGACCAATCAAAAGGATTTTTTCAGAGTGATTGACAAACACCTCGTTCCCACCAATATTCTGCAGAAGTTCATCTCAAATGCTGCCAAGAGTGATTCTTCTAAGCATATCAAAAAAGAAATTTATTGAGCATCTTCAGTGGTATATCGAAGTCTGAAGCTGGCTCCAGAGTGCTTACTTGTTTGTGTTTGATGAAGTTAAGTGATGAATTGGATGATTGCTAAGTTCACTTAGGGGGAGATTGTTAGAACATGAAAAGTGATCATTAAGCAATCAGAAGTGAAGCATTTCAAAGGTGATGAATTCCAAAGTCAAGACCATTCCAAAGATGCAGTTCAGTCCGAGATGCATCTTAGTGTTAAAGTGTTTTTGAGTCTGTAATGTGCATTAAATGCTACATATACTATTTTGTTTGGTTCCCATTGTCTTATTGTGTCATACATGAGACAAGATCAACATCAACGATTATGTTAATCTGTTGATCTTCAGAGGTCTAGCAATCAATGCTTACTTTTTCTTATTTGTCTACTAGTTACTCCTAGTTTATTTAAGGAGTAGTCATTTATGTATCATGTGTGGAACAATCATCTTTTTCTCATCTATCAAGAACTATTCAGTCAATCATTCTCTCTTATATTCTTCTTGTTCTTAAGTTACTTTACATTGTTCATATTTAATCATTTATACTTTGTTGATTATATTATTTCTGAGACTAGACTGGTTTACCAGACTAGACTGGATTGTTATTATTAGCAGACATTGATCTTAAGTTAACTCAAGGTTTGAATTCTCAAACCTTGTCTGTTCGCCCTTATTTATTTTCACTCACAACGGGGGAATTTCGAGGGTGGGGTCGGGGGATGCAACCCTCGCCTCGTTTGTCCTATTCACATCCCTGCATAGGAATCCATATATGTTGAAAAAATGATAATATAGTAAGTAGTCAAGATATTTTCCAGTGATTTCTAGTTACTTATTATGGTTTGTTGCATTTACCTTAGATTCGCCCATTAACCCCATTATTTCTGTTACCGATGTGCCATTCTCAATCTTGGTGATTGTAAAATTGTCTTGTATACTTTACAGCGAAAGTTTATCACCACGTCAAGAACACAACCATAACACTCGGTGTACAATCAAACAATGATGTTTTCCCTTAAACGAATTTACGCCAGTTAATCAAGTATGAACTCTTAAACATGACCCATGTCGTCCCACCCTAGCCATAAATTTGTTGGAATTAAAAAAAGAAAAAAAAAAAGTTGTAGATTGCACCATATAATCGGCTTAGGTCAATCTATCACAAGACTCACATAGGAGGTCAATCGTAAAACATTAGTAATATTTGTAGTGTGTCGATGTTTGAACTCTAAATCAACTGTATGAAATTTCAATCATCAACCACGAAGTTCACATCGTAAAGATAATATGTTGAACCATGAACGAACTATAAAAAATGAAACAATTGCCACTACTAGTTATCTTTTTGTTAAGCATAATAGGCGATTCAAATTTAAATATTTAGTCATTAGTTGTCGTACATATTTTGTTTTCATATCTACATCTACATAATATAATATATCCTACAAATGTGCAAGAAAAATAAACCAAACCCGTCGTATTCATTGTCTTAGACTCTTAGTTTATGAACAATAATAATTTCTAAAAAAAAATGAATCTGCTCACATGACCCATTAGATCATTAGATCAATAGAAAATAAGTAACAAATAGCATGGTAGGCGACGAGATGTTACATTAAAAATATTATATAAAACATGCTTGTTAAGTGTTCTGATTTTGTATAAGATAAATAATATATTGTTTTCGCATTTTTAATTTTTAAATAAACTATAATTGGATATTTGGGGCCAAAATGTATTATTCAACCCTATCAAAATCAAAATGACATTTTCCATGGAATAAATTGAATTTGGTGTCATTTCATTATCAAATACACTCTTGATCATATATATTCTATCAAGGATTCATATTGATCTTACGAACATGTTGTAGTACTTATTAACGGAAAATAGCTAAGTTTACCTTAAAATCTTCATGAAAGAAAAGCTTTAGTATTTCCATAGTATCATGGTTTGTCCAACATTGAAATTAACGATTTATCTACTTAATAATGTAACCCATCATGCTTTGTCCAAAATTAATTTAGCAATTTGTCTACTTAATTAATGTAACATATCATGGTTTGTCCAACATCAAAATTAACGATTTATCTACGTAAAAATTGCAACCTATCATGATTTGAACTACTTTAGAAAGTTGAATATTCAAAATCGACATAAGCCTTAATCACTTTAACATGTCAACGTCTATTATGTTGTATTATTATATATGAATTTTATAAATAAAGTATTTTATTAGCCGATATATATATATATATATATATATATATATATATATATATATATATATATATATATATATATATATATATATATATATATATATATATATATATATATATATATATATATATATATATATATATATATATAACAACTTTTAGATTAATAAACCATTTAGTGTTAAATAATTCCAACATTTTAATGGTCAAGAAATATATAAGGTTAACCGTTTAGAGATTTTTGATTCGTTTAAAGGTCGTTTAGTCGTTTAGTGACTAAATTGAACATGTTAAATGCTAACGATTCAAATATGACATCTGAATGTTTTCATTCAGAGGTTATCAAAGGTCGTTCGGAAACTATATTATAAAATTAAACGTGTTGATCTCATTGGTCGAAAACAAATAACTTTAAGGAACAAGTTGGGAATAAGTATGTTTTTTTTTTTAGATTTCTAGTGAGACTCATCTCCTTATATAACCAAAATCTGCACATTTCCCCCAAAAAAAGCCGATTTAAATCTTTTTTGGCTTCTTTTTCTTTGTTTTCACAAACAAATTGTTAAACCACAATTCAAAAATTCGTTGTATTTTTTTTTGAATAAGTAAGTTGCAAAAAGCTAGTATTTCACAAACCATATGGAAAAACTTTTTTCCTTATATGATCATAAAGTGACTTCACATTTATTTGGAATTTCGGAAAATATATTCTCACTAGATAAATAATCATTTTGTCGTGAATATATAAAAGATGGTGAAATCACTTTTAAGACCTCTCCATTTTCGATATTTTTGTACTTATCCCTTTGAGAGATATAGTATGTGGCCTAGTTTTTACCGAAGAGTAAATATATCACCTAGATTTTTGCAAAATAATATATTGCGTTACAATAATCATTGATCTTCTCTCAAAAACATCGTGTTTAGTTTTATGTCATAAACTAAACATCGCCGGCCATACGAAAGCCGGAATGAAACCTGCGTTGACTTGACTGGGTAATCATAGATGCCATATGTCTGTTTCCAAAACGACATATCAAAGGAATCCCAAATTCCAATCCTCCAAACAATAAAGAAACTATTCTTCATGCACATTCCTTAGATATGCCCTTCACGTTTAAAGTTTTTGGATCCTCTCTCCCCTCCATTAATATATAAAAGCATATTCAAGAGTCGTCGTCAACCAACCCATCACATCGTATCACCTATAGTAATATGATCAACTTCAACTTATTATAGAAAAAACCATCGAAATCCTACATTACTACGTGCTAACACACACAACTTAGATACGCCTCTTCCCTAATTCTAATTTTTATGTAACAACTTGACGATGCTTCTGGATTTAAGTTGAGATGTTAACATTTTATCGAACACTATAATTGACCATTTGGATGTTGGAATCTAAATGTAACACGATTCTATAAATATAAAGAAAAACAAGATAGGAAACAAACAATTTTTTTGCCCAGAAAAACAAAAAAATCCAAACCAAACAGCTGGCTTAGCCTCTTATACACCCTTCTTTATTTAATATATAAACCTTACTACTACTACTATATACCACCTCAAAGGCTTAAACACATACACATACTACACACTAATCATGGGTCGGGTCATTCTTATTCAAATACTATCTCTCTCATGTCTTCTCATCTTCTCAAACTTAGCTTCTGCACAACTGAAACAGAATTACTACGCAACCATCTGCCCAAATGTTGAAACTATCGTTAGAAACGCTGTGAGGGCTAAAGTTCAACAGACTTTTGTCACCATTCCTGGAACTCTTCGATTGTTCTTCCATGATTGCTTTGTACAGGTACGTTTGTTAATTCTATTTATGATGAATCAGAAGATGGATGATGCAAATCTTTATAATAAATGTAAAACAGGGATGTGATGCTTCGGTTATGATAGCATCTAGTGGATCAAACAAAGCAGAAAAAGACCACCCGGATAATTTGTCACTTGCTGGAGATGGGTTTGATACTGTTATCAAAGCTAAAGCTGCCATTGATGCTGTTCCAAATTGTAGGAATAAGGTCTCCTGTGCTGATATTCTCACCATGGCTACCCGTGATGTTGTAGCGTTGGTGAGTAGTTAATAATTTTATTTCCCGGAACTTTATATTAAAAAGTTAAAGTTTATCTATCGAAAACATTTTTCCAATAATTTTTTTTTGAAAAAATAACTGATTTATCAAATAATGTATCTGAATAATAATAAATTAAAAAAGTATGATGCTCTTATATAAATATTTAAACTGTTTGTTTGCAGGCGGGTGGGCCATCCTATCCGGTGGAGCTCGGGAGATTAGACGGGTTGAGTTCAACCGCCGCTAGTGTAACCGGGAAGCTTCCGAAACCAAATTTGAACTTAAATCAACTCAATTCCATGTTTTCCGCTAAAGGCCTAACCCAAAATGACATGATTGCCCTCTCGGGTGCACACACCCTTGGATTCTCACACTGTGACCAGTTCTCAAACAGGATATATAATTTCAGCAGGGTGAACCCCGTTGACCCGACCCTGAGCCCGAGTTATGCCACCCAATTACAACAACAGTGCCCGAAAAATGTTGACCCGAGGATAGCCATAAACATGGATCCAAACACACCAAGAACTTTTGATAATGTGTATTACAAGAATCTACAACAAGGAAAAGGGCTTTTTACTTCTGACCAAGTTCTTTTTAGTGACTCGAGGTCAAGATCGACTGTCAACACATGGGCTTCCAGTTCAAAAGCTTTTAATGACGCGTTTGTTGCGGCTATGGGTAAATTGGGTCGGGTTGGTGTTAAAACGGGTCGAAGTGGGAATATCAGGCGAGATTGTTCTGCGTTTAATTGAGATATTAATTTTAATTAGTATCACAAAGCTAATTATAATTTTATGATTTTTATTCAATGACTAAATAAAAAGCAAAAGTTTACATTTACTCCAAATTAATGCACAGCTTCCAAAGTGTTGGATGTGATTCCTTTGTAAACTTTCGCTTCTGAGTATGTATTTGCCGGTTTGTTTTCAATTTTGTGATTGTGAATCTATAAATTCTCACTATTTCATATTAAAAGAGAGTCAATATCTCATTCATGTTAATTCTGAATTATATAAAATGAAAATCATATAACTGAAAAAGGGCCACTAGAATATTTAAAGTAGCCAGAAATCTTACAAAGTGTTCATGAGATTATACTTCATTGGACAGCAAGAATCATCACTGATATGTATATACAAACTAATGGGTTTTTACTTTTTTTTCCCCAAAACTTTAGTTGTTTCCTACTGTTATAGGCCAATCTTCTCAAGTTTTATGCGCCAATTTTCTCCAAGAATCTTGGGGTTGACCTCTGATGCCACCCGAAAATCTAGCATGGATATTTCTTGTTTGTGTAAAGACCTTGAGTGAGCTAACTCCAGATTTGGTTTTATAACACTTTTCAGATAAGAATCAAGCCCATTATTCAATAGTTTGACACAATCCATTGAGATATCCAAACCCTCCATTTTCAACTTCTGCTTCAATCTGTTCTCTAAAGAATTTGTATGTGGCAAATAACGAGTGTAATGACAAGTCTCTGTGTAATAAGAAGAACCTGAATTACAGACCAATTTTCGTGTTTCTTTTGAGTGTATGCTAATACCAAATGGAGCTGTAATCGGGATTCTTGTACAAATGAGTTGTAAACCAGTTTCTTCAGCCATATGAGTCTTCCCATTAAGCCCAAGAGGACTTGGTCTATCTTTATACTTTCTTTCACGATGAACTGGTGTTCTTCCTTTTCTTGGGGATTGAGGGAATACATCTCTACAGAGAGACTGAAGGTTGCTTCTTGGATCAATGGTGTTGTTAGGATCTTTCAAAGTCAACGGGATGTCAGGTTTGACTTGTTTTGGAGGTGGTGTGTTGGAAAGAGTGGCGTTTTTAATAATTGCCTTGATGAGTTCATTGTGATGACGAAGATTCTCTCTGCCAATCAAACGGATGCAGAGCTTATCGAATTCTGATTTTGAGAGCTTCAGATTGATGTATCTTGTGAGAAGATTGAAGTATTTTTCAGCTTTTTGTGACCCGAGTCTTCTTTCCATTTCAAGTTTCAGATCGAAAGTATCAATTCTAGAACAATGCCGAACTGCTGGCATTTTCTTAGGTCTTTTAATGTCTCACGATCATCAAAGCATCTTCACTCGTTTGGAAGAAATAAACTTTTTACCCAAACAATTCACCAACCACATCTCGCGAACGTGAACTCTGCAGTTTGTTTGACTTCGATGAATAAAAGTCAACTGGAGTCGCTGATTAAAATCCGACCTAGGAATTTCTGGAAAAAAAATCACGAAATCTACATAAGAATCAACTCAAAAAAACTTGACGTTGCTTCATTGAATCGAATTCCTTATCCAATTCCATTAATCGTGCTACAGTAGTACAGCTGGAAACAAATCATAAAATTGGGAGTGCCAGATTCAATCAACTAAAAATCAGCGACGCCACAATCAAACTAACAAGTAACAATTACAAACAAAGGCATAAACGTCGTGATCGAATGCCATTCCAGAAACGTCAACTGGATACGAATTTCGAGCAATGGAATGGATGTAAATAATATATATTCGATAATGAAACAAAAAAAGAAAAAACAGCATGCGAACCTGATTATCAAATACGGAAGTGGAATTTAGAGTTGAATTTTAGTAAAATTCAGATAGATCAGATTGATCGAAGAAGCTTAGTAGTTGGCGAAAGAGATTAGGGCTCGTAAGTGTGTTTGGGGTGTTTTTGGAAGCTTCTTTTGGAGGCGCAGGGAGGGCCAGAGACACGTGCGGTTATTACAAGTGTGTAGTTGTGAGTGGGCGTGGGTTTCCGAAGAGCGTTGCGTTCATTATTTGTAAAAATGGCATTATATTTTTGTGTTTGTTAACGGTTTTGTAATTTTTGTTTAAACTTTAAAGATGCCTTTATTTTAAATTTTGGACAACATTCAAAGCATCTGCTATTAATTCCATTTTTTTTATATTTGTGTTTAAGGGATTAAAATTAGACGAAGCATAGGCCACTGTAATGACGCCTACAAGTATAGATTGTCACCTAGTGGTATATAGATTTTATTTGTTTTGCGAGTGATGCTCTATTGCTAGGGTGGCAATTGATGACACGACACGACAAAAATACACGAAACGAAACGAAATTGAGACGAAATTGAAATTCGAATTCGTGTTCTTGTTAGGTGGCAAAAACACGACGTCGTGTCGTGTCGTGTTCGTGTTCAAACTTTGACACAAAATTAACACGATTTAACATTTTTTTTCGTGTTTTTCGTGTTATGTATGAATAAATATTAATTAAATACATTAATATTTATTTCATGTTATCTTTGTCGTGTCGTGTTTGTCGTTTTTTAATCGGTTCGTTTTTGTGTTAGTTAAAAAAACACGAGATTGTGTCGTGTCGTGTTCGTGTTACATAAAACTTTGTCGTGTCGTGTCGTGTCAGACAAAAACACGACACGATGGCCCGATTTGCCACCCCTATCTATTGCATTCCCCATTATAAAAAATGAGAGCATAGTGTCATTTTATCGGGACCTTCAATATTATCATCGGGTACATCACGGTCTATATCATTAGGTCATGTAATGAGTACCATCCTCAGATCGAGCAAGACCATCATCCTCTGATCCATCATGATCTCCATGACGAGAACCTACAATGCAGAGTATCATAAGAAGGTTCTTCGTTAATTAGGTGAAATGTATCGGCATATACGACTGTAATTCGATAGAGTGGACCACCATCTTGGTTCATCGCTATTTAAGGAAAATGTAAACATTATATATTTGAATATCAGTAAATATTATGACAGATTACCGACTAAAACTTCAGAATAACCATTTGTGGCTGGTTTCACATAATTAGCCAATATCTCATCTTTTTTCATTAATTGATCAAAATTTTGAGGCTTTTATGAAGATTATATTATTTTTTACCCATGTTGAGTTTTTTAAGCTTGATGGTTCATTTTTCATAGTTTTTAGCCCTTTTGTAGGAAAACGAGGGTCAAGTAAGACTTTAATGAAGGTATCAGGTTGAACCATGTGGGATTCGTCTTTTGTTGTTAACAACACTATGGTTATATGGGTTCGAACCATGGTCTGAGTCATGGTTAGGTAATAGGAACATCCGAATGTTTGTTAATGTATAAGAAGTGAACCTCTAGCAATCCGAACCAAAGCAAATCCGAAGTCAATTCCCCAGTCCGATATGTGAAGAGCTCTGAAGTACTTTTGAATCCGAGATGAAGACGTTCCGAAATTTGAGTCTGTACAAGCATTTAATGTTTTTTTGTCTTTTGCTGATGTAACAATTCTTAGGACTAAATCAAGTAAATCTTTTAAGTGTCAGAATTGTCAAACACTTTGCATTAACTAGTCCTTAGAATGTTTTCTCATTTGTACCATGTCTCTCCTTTACTATTTAAGGAGTAGATGTTTCATGTAATTTACACCAAGAGTAGCAAGTAATAAATATTCTCTTCACATCAATTTCAAACTCTCTTGCAAGTTAAATTTCTTTCACTTACATTCTACTTGTTTAAAATCGTCTTTACTTTGATCATACTCGATCCTAGTTCATTTTTTACTTGAATACTTTGTTGAATATTATCTTCAAGTCTTGACTGGTTTACCAGACTTGAATGTACCAACTTATTAGAAGCAGACATTGATCTTAAAGGTTAATTCAAGGTTTGAGTTTTCAAACATTGTTCGCACATTGAATCTTGTTCTCACAGTTGATATCAGAGCTTGAGTGGTTATCCTTTAAATCCATAAGAATTAAGAACATATTATAGTTGATTTGAGATTACCTTGGTATCTCAATCATTTATGTGTTCAGGATAAAGTTCTTCTTTATACTACTTCTGCTATAATACTTTTTAAAGCTTTATATTCATAATTATAGACCTACTCGACGAGTTGGTTTCCCTAACTCGTCGTGTAGAGACTAATCATGCCACATGGTTTATGGAACCTACTCGATGAGTTGGAGGACCCCAACTCGACGAGTAGAGGCTATGCATGAAAACCCTAATTTTTAGGGTTTGCACCTTATTTAAAGAAAGTTATGGTTCATTCACAACCCCTTTCATCGTCCCCCTACCAGAGAAAACCCTAATCTCCCAATTGTGTGAGTGTGTGAACTTGTAAGTCATTTTGGGTGTTCTTTTGAAAGGAAACTTGGAGGTTGAGGAGCTTGGATCAAGAAAAAGGTTGTAGATTCGTTATCTACTTTGTATTGTTAACCAATCTGAGGTATAAAGCTAATACCTTGACTTCTCATTGCTTAGATCTTCCCTTGTGAAAGGAAATGGTCATTTCTAGTGCAAAATGGAATCACTTTCGGGTTTGAGCTTGTCACAAGGACATGGTTTCAGATTTGGACTCCTCTAGGCCCTCTTTGACATAAAACATCAAGCTTTATGAAACTTTGGCCCTTCTCCATGCCCTAAACCTCTTCCTAAGGCTAGTTTTGAGTGTTTTAGCTTCTTGAAGCCTTGCATGCACGTAAAGTTAGCAACTTTACGTGGTAACTACACCCTAGGAGTTTAGATCTAAAGTTTGGAGCCTTCGTTTCGTTTAAAAGCATCTGAATAAGAAAAGAAATGAAGGAACTCGACGAGTTGCATAGTCAAATCGACGAGTTGGATCAGGGTTTCCAGCTTTCTGGATTATGCATGAACTCGGCGAGTTAGCGAGACGACTCGACGAGTTGGTTAGGGTTTTTCTCGATATTCTGCATGTTGCATGGACTCAACGAGTTACTAGGTAACTCGGCGAGTTGATTAGGTTTTTGCGACTTTTTGAGTTCTGAAGGAACTCGACGAGTCTATAAGCTGCAATCAACGAGTTGGGTCAACATGGACTATTAACCTTGACCGTTGAATTTGACTTTGACCAAGGGTTGACCAAGTTTGACTTATGAAGGTAGTTTCGTAATTTGGGAATTTATGGAATTGGATCAATGGTGGTTGTAGGTGTTAGTGTTTGGAGCCATGTTTCGGGAGTTTGATCTTTTCAGTTCTGTTCGGCATTGTGAGGTGAATTGTCCTCACTATATTAACAAGGTCAAAGGCACCAACGTCGGCCTTTCTTTTTGGATTGTTATCTTGGTTATTGCATGATGATATGCTTAGTGACCTGTTAGGTTGGTATCCTGGTATATAGGATGATGCTATGTTAGTAATGATGGGTTTTAGCCATAAGAACATCCTATGTGCTCATACAAACCCTAATGCTTGGATCTAGGTTTCTCTATTGTACATGCAATTCATCCAAGACTATAAACCCTAGATCTAGCATATGATAATCAATATAACATATAAATTAGGGTTTAGATCATACCTTGATTGTTATGTAGCAATAACAATCCCAAATCCTCCTTGTAATGACTTTAGAAAGCTTAGAGTCATAAATGTCACTCCTCTAATGGTTCACAAACACCAAGAGCAAGAGGATGAAGAGGAGAAGAGAAGGAGGCTGCCCAAAACGTGTGGAAAACCTAGACAACAAGTTCACCACGTTTTTGGGGCATAAGGGTTCTTTAAATAGTGAGGCTATTAGGGTTATCTAATAAGGAAACCCTAATTTGGATGCTTAAGCCCTAAGCAACCCATGGGCTCTTTCCTTAAAGGCCTTTGGACGATTTCTAATGGGTTTCCGCATAGAATTCGTCCACCCCTTTAATATGGAGTCCATTAGCTCAATATTCAACTATCATACAATTGATAGTTCTAGTCCCTTAAGTTTAATTAATGTCTTTTAGCCACAAACTTAATTCTTATTATTTCTTGACTAATATTAATTAAACAATATGATTTCTCCTTTAATATATTATTCTCATAATATATTAATAAATCATATTTAATCCTTTCTCTCCATAATTCATCCTATCAAGTTGTTTTGGTGAAGGCAACCCAAAAGGACCATGCACCATCGGGTCAAGTACATACCAAAATAGTTATGGACTTAGACACTAATCCAACAAGTAACATGTTAGGTCAGTATCCTGGTATATAAGATGATGCTATGATTAGTGATCTGTTAGATCGGTTGACTGTTTGTACATGCTAGCTAGCGTTTGATATATATATATATATATATATATATATATATATATATATATATATATATATATATTGTATGTTTGGGTTTGGGTTGAGGCGGACCTACTTTATGCTGAAGGCCAACATACCCAGGGCAGCCCGGATAGACTATAGGCCCAATGGGGCATATCAGTCAGGCCAAAGGCCCGAAGAACGGTCCAGGTAGGCTGAAGGCCAGGTAGGGCGGACCAAACATGGTGAAGGTTCTAAGAGTGGGCCAGATAGATTGAAGGCCCGGTGAAGGCGGTCCAATCATATTGCAGACTCTATATGCATGTTGTTTATTATGATATGGTTATGGTTATGGTTTGTATGGCGTTGGTATTTTGGGGAAACTCACTAAGCTTCTGGCTTACAATTTTGGATTTTGTTTCAGGTACTTCGAATGATCGCGGGAAGGCGAACGCGTGATCGTGCACCTCATTGCATTTTTATGATTGATTTCTGGGATACTCTGATATGAAACGATTTTGAAAACATTTTGTAATAAATAATGGTTTTTGAATGCTTGAAAAAGTTTTTAATGTTTATGAATTTTATGGATGTTACACTTTAACTTCTATGGCTACTCCTAATAAAACTAAACAAATGTATGGGATGCAAATAGAAAATAGTGTTGGCTGCCCTTCTCGTGCCTCATTACTAGTTGTTAAAGAGTATGATCACTGGAAAGTCAGGATGGAAATATTTTTACTTGGAAAGGAAAAAGGTGAAGAAATATGGAGGTCTGTGAAAGAAGGTCCTCATGTTCCAATCAGAAAAACGGTGAGAGATATAGGATCATTTTGTGTGTCTTTTTGTCTAACCTCTTCTTTTAGTTTATAAGTTGTACAACTTTACTCATCTTTTGAAGCTCCTGATCAATATAGTTACATTGGTGTGTTTTTTCATTGATCTTACCTCAAAATTTATTTCAAATCAAGTGTTGTGAAGTACACCTCGGAATTCAAATCCGAAACAGTATTGTGCGTTCATTTCTTATACATGTCCGAGATCTGATCCTTCATGTCTTGGAACCTAAATCTGTTGAAAATTCTCCTCTAAGATCTTCATGCATTTTTACCTCTGATATTTATTCTAAGATTGTGCCATCTTGAACTCTATACCATGTACTAATGATGTGTTCATATTCTCTCCGAAGTATCTTATGACATCTCCTCTCGGAATCTACTTGTTCTGAGATCCTTAGTTGTAAAAGGAATTTCAAAGGTTTTCATTAAATTTTTTTAATTCCGAAATGTTTTCTTATTTATATTAACGATAATTTTTCTTGATAATTATCCTTTCATTCTCAATAAACGTGCTTTGGCACACGTCTCGATAAAGTGCATATCAACTTAAAAACTGAAACGACAGTTTTCTTCTTTGGCACAAATAGACGTCTTATCTTTTGCATTTATAGTTTTTAAGGATGTTATTTTCGGTAACACATTAAATGTTACCCATTCCACTTTCAGGTGTCGTAATTACCTTTCTTTTTACCCGACTCGGAATATCCAACCTATAAAAGGTTTTCAAATCTCAACTGTTCCCACTTTACGCTTTAGCTATCTTCTTCCTGAAAACCCTCACTACATCCTGTTCTTCAAGACTTCAAACTCTCAAGAATGGCGTCCTTACAAAATGTTCTAGAAATTCTCAAACCTGCAACTAAGAAGAAGTCATCCAAGGGTTTTGCATCTTCATCATCAATTGAACTAATTCTCAGATAAACGACCCAACTTTTCTCACTCGACCCCATGGATTACGATGAATCCATTCGAGTGATGATCGAGTTCATCTCCCATCACCCATTGTTGTTACTCTTACCAAAACCCTAAGGTTGCGTTTAGTTTTGGAAAAACAATTTTCATTTTCCATTTTTTGTTTTCCCTTTTCGATTTTCGTTTTCCGTTTTCATTTTTCATTGAAAAATTTAGAAAACGCGTTTAGTTAAACTTATTCATTTTTCATTTTCAGTTTTAGAAAATTAGAAAACGTGTTTAGATGTGTATTTTTCTATCAGTTTTCATTTTTAGAAAACGGTAGCGGTGGTAGGGTGTGGGTGGGGGCGGTGACGGGAGCGGGTCGGCGGCAGTGTTGGTGATGACAGGCGATGGTGGCAGCGACAACAATTGTGTAAGTGGTGGTGATGGTGCCGGCAGCGGTGGTGGTGGTGCTAGTGATGGGTTAGTGGTATTGGTGGTGGTAATGGTAATGGTGATGGTAGGTCGGTGATTGTGGTGGTGGTGTTGGGTGCGGGTGGGGGTGCGAGTGTGTGTTTGTGTGTGTGTATGTGTGTGTTTCTGGGGGTAGGTGTGGGTTTGTGTGTGTGGGTGTGTGTGTCTATGAGGATGGGGGTGAGGGTAGGTGTGGGTTTGTATGTGTGTGGGTGTTTGCGTCTGTGAGGATGGGGGTGGGGGTGGGGGTAGGTGTGGGTTTATGTGTGTGTGGGTGTGTGTTTGTGGGTGTGTAGTTGGGTATGTGTGTGAGTGTATTTGTGTGTTTGTGGGTGGGTGTATGTATGTGTGTGTATTTGTGGGTGAGTGTATGTGTGGGGGTGGGTATGTATGTGTGTGTGTTTGTGGGTTGGTGTGTGTGCACACGGGTGTGTGTGTGGGTGGGTATGTATGTGTGTGTGTGTGTTTGTGGGCTGTTGTGTATGTGTGCGGGTGGGTGTATGTGTGGGTGGGGGTAGGTAGAGGTAGATGGGGTGGGAGTGGGTGTGTGTTTATATTTTAGAAAATTTTTAGAATTAGAAAAATGTGGAAACCAATGATTATCAGTTTTCCAAAAATTTCCAACTTCTTTGTAATTTTAGAAAACGGAAAATTTTCATTTTCCATGAAAATATTAGAAAAATAGACGAACTAAACGCGTTTTCAAAATTCTCATTTTTCTTGGAAATTTTTTCCAGAAAACGGCCCATTTTTCCGCAACTAAACACACCCTAAACTTCCATTACCCTTCTTCACACGACATTTTAATGAATCAAGATCGAGGAGGGCATTCCTGAAACTAGAATCACTGGTAACAGGTTCATCCCTGTGCACAAGAAAACTTTTCGAAAGGCGATTGGTATCCCAGAAAACCCTAAGGGTTTTCAAGTTCAAGACCCTACTTCTAAAGAATTTCAGTCATTTTTAATAAAATTAGGTATATCGGTGAATTCAAAGCCAAGAAGTTCAAGAAATCAGCAGTTCCCGGTCTATGGACTGTGTTGATGCATCTAATCCTACGAGGATTATCAGGGAAGCATGGTGGTACTGACACCATGAGTAAGGACTAGTTGTACGTCGTGTACATCATCTACTCTGGACGAAGCAATGTTTTCGACTTGACCGAGGTACTGTGGCAAGATTTTCGGAAGTTATCCATCAAAAGAAATCCAAATGAGATATTGATTCCGAGGTTCTAGGCTCTGACACTGCAACAGTTGTATGAAGAAAGATGAGAAGCCATCCCCATCAATTCCGATCCTAAAGAGGTATATCTTTCTTTTAAGGCCATTAGAACATATAGGCTTATGAACCAAACTGCCTTTGGACCTATTCTTCGCTTGCCACAACACATGTTGGCAATACTTCCATCCGACTCTATCTTTCTCAAACACCATCTAGAGACTTCGATTGTGTATAACCCAACACAATCTACCCCAGTCTCGGATAAGCAGCCCTCCAATACGAACAAACCAGTTTCCGCTGGTAGCCGAAAGAAAAAGATGGAGAAAAGAAAAACATCACCCTCTAAAGCTCCAGCTAAAAAGAGAACCAAAGTCAGGAATCACATGTTGACATTTGGTGTGACTCTAGACCTTAGTTAACCCCTCTCATCCACTCTTCCGAAGTACCCTTCGGACTTTCAAAAAGACAAGCACACACTCACGGGTGTCTGCACACAATCCACCCCCATCTTTCCAAAAAGATGGTGCAGGTGTTGAATATAGTTCCTTGAAGCCCCCTGGAATACACCCACAAGTCTCTTTGAATATCCCACTTTCTTCTACACAAGCGCAATCTGGGGGCCCTGCCTCAGATTCCAAGCTTTTAGACGATGGTATTATCCCTCTTACTTCCAGAGCCCCAACTGGTCTAATACCTAGTTCAGATAAAGGACAACCAGGTACTGCTGATGAACAATGGTCTGATTTTGTTGACAATGCTCACACTCGTCATCCAAAGCTAACAAGAGCTCAAGTGGAGTACACTCTTATCCCCATGCATAACAAGGCCATCCAAAGCAATCTGTCATTCTCCACTCCAACTGATGAAGAAACAGATAAAGAGTTTATCTCTTCCAAACCATCCCAAAATGCAACTACAGGAAAAGTTCTCATTCCAACGATAGTTTCGAATGATCCTCCTCCAAAGTTTACAAGTGAAACTCTACTGCATCTCTCTGACAAAGAAGATTTTATTAGTTCATGTTCGATGATGAGAGCGCATCGGTTGGTGCTCTTCTAATTCTTACAACATTCAAGTCTTCACAGAAACCATCCTCTTCCAATCCGGTTCATGATTTTGGCCTTTCCTTATCCTCCTCAGAACAAGGAGAAGAAGAAGTACAATTTGATGCCAATGCTCAAGGCATTCAAGGAAATGAAGCTAAAACCAATCTCGGTCAAGGCAACAAAACTGAGATGAATCCTTCTCCTTTTGAACCACTTGATTTCAATGATGGTGATAATGATAAAAAGTTTGAGAGTTCTACCTCGGACACCGGCTCCTCGGAAGAAAGCATCATGGATTTGTTTGCCCTGTTAGAACTCTGAGACAATGTGGATAAGACTGTAGCTCAACTCGACTCAAATCTTGATCATAAGGTCTCTATCCTCGACTCTAAACTTGAACCTATTCTTAAATCTCTTTCCGAGATCAAAGAAGTTGGACCCTCGGAACTCGAAAGAGCAAATCAACTTGATCAGCTTATTTCTCTCCGATTCAAGCATACCTTGAAGGAATTAGAACAAAAATACAATGATATCCTTGATCAACACATATTTACCACCGCTATAATGCTCAAAATTCACGACGATATGATCAGTGCAACTAATAAACTAATCAAACAAACACATATTCGTCATGAGAAACAAATCCAAAGGTTGGAGAAGGAGATTCGGAAGAAAGATGAAATGAATATGATCATGCAACATATCCTCATAAAGCTATTCCGAGCATGTTGGAACATTTTTTATGTTCCGCACAATAAATTTGATGAAATGCTCTCGATTTTGGGCTCCCTGTTTGATCACCTTAAAGCCTAAGCCCCCACTGTTGAACCCTACGATGCTCTCTCAAAACAAATCAACATGAGTTTTCAAAGAGTGTTCGAACGATTAATAGAATTTCAAGCAAATGCCAAGCTTGCATCAGATTTTGGGCCTTCCGACGCAAGAGGGGGGGGGGGGGAGGACCAAGTCGCAGGGGTAGAACAATCCAATGGAATCCTTCCTCATAATTCACTCTTCGAGATGAATATGATGAAGATGAATTAATCGAGGTTGAATCCATGGAACGTCCTGTAAAATATGGAGAAGATGATGAAGATCAAATCAAAAATGTTGTTGTTGGACTTCAAGCCTCCAGAGAACATCCACCAAAGGTTCTCACGAAAGAAGAAAAAAGGATATGGTATGCTGTTTCTTGGCCGTCATCCTTGGAAGATCTGCTCCAAAGAAGTCGTGAAATGGAGAAGATCAAGAAAAACTAACTATTGACACCTTCCGAGCTACATAATCTATGTTGTCACCAATCCTAGCTCCGAGAATTGTTCTGATCGATGTGATGGGTTTTGAGCACTACAACATTCCTATTGTGTACATGCAACCCTAATGCTTTGGATCTAGGTTTTTATCAAGGTATACATGCAATTCTAATCATCCAAAGCATAAACCCTAACTAGCATGCAATTTCGCGATTGATAACATAAAACAAAGTTAGATGAATACCTTTTCTTTATAGCTTGTAGATCTTGACTTTCAAGAGCTTAGTGCCTCAATTGTTGCACCTTTAATGAGTCACAAACACCAAGTAGAAATTGGAAGAATATGAGAAAGGTTGTGAGGCTTTAAAATCGGCTAGGGTTCTATCTTAAGAGCATTGGCCGATTTCAAGGAGCCAAAGGGTTCCTTATATAGCTAAGTTGCTAGGGTTTCAGGTAAAACCCTAATCTGATTGCTTAAGCCTTAATCGGTCTAGTAGATCCTTCCAAAAATCCTCCTTTGGACAAAATCTATGTGGGCTACACATAGAATTTCGTCCACCCCTTCCTAGGGATCCATAAGCCCAACTTGCAACTATCATATAATTGCAATAATAGTTCCTATAATTTAATCAGTCTCTTTTGATCACCAAATTAATTCCAAATTAATATTTGATCAATAATAATTAAATAATATGATTTCTCAATATATATATATATATATATATATATATATATATATATATGATTCTTATAATATATTAATAAATCACAATTAACCTCTTTCTCCATAATTTATCCTATCAAATTGCTATGGTGAAGGCAACCCAAAAGGACCATGCTACTATCGGGACAAGTTAAGTACATACCAATTATAGTTATGGGCTTAGACACCTAACCTAATAGTCTCCCACTTGGATAAGTCTAATAACAAAGCCCATGACAATTTTTGTAATATTTTAAACTAAAGGGACTTGTTTTGAAATACTTTATATTTTAAATGGTTGATTTGCAATATATCTAAAACAAGGGACCATTTTATGATAAATTATATCCAAAAGGGACCATTTTTGTAATGCCGAAATCAATTGGGACTTAGTTTGTAAAGATTTCCATCAAGGGGCTGATTCTAATTTAAAACTATAATTGAAAGGATTGGTTTTTCTACATCCACCAAATGTATAAAGGGGGGGGGGGTATATCATCGTCTCCAACAGATCGGGCAAGGAACAGGTTAATGGAAGTTGTCAACAGGAGCTCTGGCGATGGCTGGAGATCACGAGGAAGGTCTGGTCAGGTCCATCAAACACAACTAAAGGGGAAAGGATTTTTGGCCCTTGGCAGGTCAAAGAAGACAAACCGAAGGCATCGATAGGGGAGGCATTGGTGATCTTTTGGTCCACTGTGAAAAAGGAAGGAGGAAGAAGGGGGAAGCTGATCTCCAGCAGCCCTCTTTGTCACAACTAGGAATTTGATGCCTTGTAAACATTAAACAATGATAACAAATGTGAGCCAACAATGTGAAAGCATGTATGATGCTCATTCAGTAACAACAAAACTTCATCAAATACTTCATTCAAGCACTACAAATAGTCAACAAAGAATTGGAAAACCCTTGAAATCCCGGTTCAAGTCCATTTTGGGCTAGGATTTCCTTATTGGACCTAATGGATCAATTAGTTTCCAATTTAATTATCTTGAACATCGAACTCTCAAATGGGCCCTAATTGGACCCATATACATGAAACTTAATATTTTGGGCCTTATAAGCCTAAAATAAACTAGGTTAGCTTTAATGGGCCTTATTGGGTCACAACCAATTTAATTTAGCCCTAATAGGTCATAAAAATCATTCTTTGATTTTTATTGGGCCAAAAATCATCTAACATAACCATAAAATGGGCTTAAGCATACAAGGCCCAATTCCTTTCTTTTCCCCTCTCCTTTCTCGGCCCAACTACACCAAAATGGAAGAGGGTTGACTTCCATTGCCACCTCTTTATTATCTCTTGGATCTCCATGCAAAACTCATGTCCCCATGCACACATCACCTCATCCACTCTCTCTTCTCTCCTCTCTTTCCTTCTCTCGGCCGAACACAACACCAACACACACACATTTCAGTCAAACTCTCTCTCAAAGAAACTCTCTCCATTCTTAATAAAAATTTCGAGATTTAGAGCTTGATAAGGAGTTTCTTCCACAAAAATCATCATTCAAGGTAAGTTTATGTTTAGATTTATGATCTAGATTCTTTGTTTTATCAAAAATCTCTTCTAAATCTATTCAAACTTGTGATCTTGCATCCAAGAAGCCATTAAATTCGAGATTTACCAAGAGGACTCGCTAGGATCGAAACTTTCTTCCTTTCTCTCTTCAAAACCGAAACTACAACTCAAGGTGAGCTTCATACCCCTCTCTTTTCGGTTTTCATGTGTTTTATGGGGGAGAATACAAGAAAATGTGTAGATCTATGTGTATATGTATGCTATGTGTGATTTTATGCATGTATATATATATATATATATATATGTGTGTGTGTGTGTGTGTGTGTTTGTGATAAATATGTAACTAAAAAGGGATGAATCTCGAGATCTATGATATGAGAAGAGAAACAAACATAATCTAAGTTATTTTACACTAAACAAGTCAAGGATAATAACTTATAAGATATGATAAACATATTTCCACATAAAAACCCATTTTTGGGCTTAAATTGTCAAATATACAAAACTAGGGTTAAAAATGGTCAAGTCATGGTTTCTTAAGGGCCAAAAGAGTCAAAACAGTTTCCATAATGGTTTTTCTGAATAATAAAATTTTCAAAGGACTTGAAATGTAAATTTTTAGCTTAATGGGCTAATTTTGGGCTTTTTAGCCCAATAAGCCTAACATTGCGAAAAATGACAATTTAAGGGGCTGAAATGAACTTTCTTCAAAACAGGGGATAAATAGCGTAATAAAACTATTTTAAGGGTCAAAAATGCTTTTCACTATCAAAAAGGACAAAAATGTAAATTTTTTGGATTTTGGGCCAAAACTGTAAAAGTTGCGAAAATGGGGTTTTAACCGAGAAATACCATTCTGGAAGGGCTGAATCTGTTAACAAAATAAATTTTGGGTTAAAACTGTCTTTTCAACAAATTTATGATGCAAAAGTGTCAAGAAAATGTTTTAAGGACTAAAAATGAAATTCTTTTATATAAAGGACTAAAGTTGTTATTTTTATAAAAATAAAGGTAGTGAAAAGGTAAAACTTCTACTTTTAAACAAATTAATTCATTAACTCAAAATACAAAATCCATGACTACCGACAAAATGGAAAACGAATACACGTTCAACTCCAAGTATTGTTATAAACGAATTGATTCGGTCTCGAATCAATACAAAAACAACAACCGTTAAATCAAACACTTCAATAGATACACGATAACTACGATGAGTAAACTTACAAACATTGGGCTTGAGAGTTTCAAATCATGCTTGATGGATCTTGCAAGTCCATCAAAATGATCTTTGGGCCCAAAGGGATAACGCTTATGTGTTATTGGGCCTCCTATGACCCGATTCCGTGTAAAAGGACTTTCAATAGCTTTTATGTGCTATTGGGACCTAGTGGCCCATTAGTAAGGCTAGTAAGGTCAAAGTAATCAAATGCGAGTTGGACCATCGTGTCTTTCGCATTCTCGACAGCCTAAGGTACTTACGATAGTAGTAGGATATAGTGCTCCTCTTCTCTTCGTTCGCTAAGGCTTATGAGAAATCAAAGTAGACGAAATTAGGACGATATACAATGTGGAGTAATCAATATTCATTCGATATGACAATACAAAAATCAGTAATCACGGATACTTGTCAGCATCGGAAAACATCGGGTTTTCCGGGGAATTCAATACTACTCGCTCGAAATTTTTATAACTATAATACAAAATACCCTTTATATATACATGTTTTTGAAATCATTCATGCATCAACTTATGGATCTTCACACTTTGATAACCCAAAGTCTTTTAAGAAAATATCGGATTTTTTGGGTTTTACAAACTATACAAAAATCATTTTATCACAACATTGCTTATGAACTCACCAACATTTCATATGTCGACGTTTTTCCAAAATCACTTGTATTCTCAGGTAACAGGTAAGCGGAAGAGTAATAGGAAGTAATGTTAGGATGTTATGTTGTTGAAAACACTCAAACAATTGATGTTATGAATGTGTAACGTTAAAACAATGTATTTGATGTGAACAATTCCAGTTGTAATATATTGATGCATGGTGATGTTTATGTTATGATTCATGTATATTCATTGTGATGATATTCAATTAAAGTCACGTGAGCCCTCGGACGTTTCCACCATCTGGTTCGGGGGTGTGACACTCTTTATGCTATCCTTCATCGTATCCCATTGAAAACTAAGGGAACATGTCTCTGTCTTTATCTGATCGGGGAACGAAAGGAAACAAAACAGGACTGGTTCGGTAGGCGTTTGGTCCATCGCCAAAAAGAAGGTAAGAAAACAAAAGCAACTTATGTTGCCAGCGATTTTTGCAGCGAGGGGTTGCTGCCCCCTTGCACCGGAAAAAGCTCCATCTTCGGTGGGGTTGTCTTGGCAGAAAAATGAATAAGAAAGGGGAGTGAAGGAGCATCGAAACAACACAACAGTAGGTACAGAATCATGGGTTTTCTCAGCAACTGGAGGAGAGTGGGGGAGGTTGTCACAACGGTGGGGAGGTTACCGATAGCTCCTTTATTTTTCGGAGAACGTAGAAAAACGAGAGGGAGAGATGAGAGAAAGAGTGTAGAGGAAGGAGTGAAAGAGTATGAGAGAAATAAGAAATGTCTCAATCATTTAGAGTGTACAACTAGTTTTTTCAATCCAATAATATCAAATTTTTGAAGATTTGAATTGATTTAAAATGATTTTTGTTGTAAAAAAATCAGATTTTTAAAAGATATTTTGGGCAAAATCAAATGTAGTGTATTTTTGTGTTGTACGTTTCTCGATTCTTGTGCCACTGTACCGCTTCATAAAAAAGAATTCGGAAAGTGTCTGCTTAATGCCTCGGTCGTTGTGATTCCATAAACACAAATGGAATTTAATTCTGATATACCAAACTCCAGGAGTCAGTGTTTAAAGTTTCATGATTCATTGTTTCATATTCGTCAAATTGTGTGAATCTGATTTTGGTCGAGATTAAAAATGTGATAAAAATGTAATAATATAATAGACCATAGTTCGAGTTCAAAAATGTGCTTAGAAATAGTTTATGAGGCTCATAGCTAATTTAAACGAAGCAATGCATAGTTTGTTTCAGGAAAATCAGGTAAATACGGATTTTTATAACTTTAAGAAGGCGTAACTTCTTCATATGATCTCCGTTTTTGACATTCTTTATATCCACGAAATTTAGAGAATGTAATCTATTCAAATTTCCTATCCATAGCTTTCAGAAATACTTAATGCAAAAATTTATTTTTACCCTCACAAATAAATTTAATTTTTTGTGATTTTCGATTTGATCTTCAACGATAAATGGTTTGAGATGTTACACCACGGCCCTGAAAACAATGGTTTCGTTTAAATTAAAAATGAAAATTTTTATCGTGGTTTTTGGGATGTTACATCACGGCCCTGGAATCAGAAATGATAGGAAACAAGATGTTACAAATCACCCCCACTTAAAATAAATTTTGTCCTGGAAATCAGTTTTTGCTTCCACTTCCCGATGTAAACCCTCGAGGGTCCTTTGAACCTGACCTCAAGATCTTATTCATCTTCATTTTAGCATCTTTAGCAATCGACCGTCCTTTGAATCACCACACAACCTCCTTAAATCATAATAGAAAGAACCTCTTCCCCATTCGAGACCTATCACAACCCTCACATCAACCAAACTAACCTAAAATCAGCTAATTTGATCGGCCCAAAACCTTTTCAGACAAACAATGTCATGCTAATCCCGCACATAAGTGCACTATCGCGATGAAAACTATATGGTAACATACTAAACTAGGCCACGCTCCAAGTCAACTCTAACAATCCTTCTTAGCTATCTACTGGCAATACTTGGGCATACCCCTGATCCACTAACCAATAACAACACTCGGGCTTTCCCCAAATCCACCAACCAATAACTACACTCGGTCTTACCCCTGATCCACTAACCAATAACGACACTCGGGCAACAATACTTAACTGAACCTACCAGGTCTTCAGGTTGTGAATTAGACTTCCAAGCCCTAATCAAACAAGAACAGATAAGGATCCCTCATCACATCCCTCAACCTAGGCTCATAACATCCTAGAGTCTAAAGCACAAGCATGCCCTATAGAGTTTATCACAACTAAAACAAATACGAATCGAATGGAAATCCAACAGATAATGATGATCTTGATGCGAAAACAAGAAAATGACAACGATCTGTGTCTCTGAGACTCCGTCCATCCCATGACGATTGGGTAACTACCAAGCTAGGGGTGTAGGATCCAACACCTTACCAAAAATGAGAGTATGAAAACGATCTCTGATGTGGCCTTCCTGGCTACAAAGGAAACAAACTCGTGCACTCTGCCTGAAATCTCTACCAAAATGGCCCTCCTTGCCACACCTGTGACATACAAAAGATCTGTATCTCCCCTCTGTTGATCCCGTGTAACATCCCAAAAACCGAGACCGAAAATTTTTGTTTTTAATTATAATACTTGTAAATCTGTTTGAGTAAAACATTATTGATAACATAAAACCACAAAACCGTAGTTTCATGTTTCAAAAACCATAATGTCAAATAGTATAATGTCAGAGTACAATCCCAGGGTCCTCAAATGCGGAATCATGTGTGTGCGATGCGCTGCTCTCCTGCAGGCTCCTTCCCCTTAGATGAAGAGGTACCTGAAACCAAAACTGAAAACCATAAGCACAAAGCTTAGTGATTTCCCCCAACATACCACATACCATACAACCATACATACTGTCGGGCAATTCTGGGGTGCCCGACCTACCCATGTCAAGCCATTATGGGGTGCTGACCTACCAATGTCAAGCCATTCTAGGGTGCTGACATACCCGTGTCAGGCCTTTTTGGGGTGCCTGCCTACCCTCTGGTCTATCTCACCCGATCACGGGGACTATTTCACCTCCTACTACTATCACATGATAATATATCATAATCATGCTGTCAGACATATTTGGGGTGTCTGACCTACCCTTCGGTCCTAACGACCATATCAGGGATTATTCCTCCTCCTACTACCACTATCACATAGAACATATCATACTGGCACATAGAACACATCAAATAATAGCAACCAGACAATTATCACATAGACAACCATCTCCACTGTAATCAATTAATAGTGGGTCCGCCTTGGTGCCTTAGACTCACTTCTACTGAAAGGTAACTCACCTCAATGTCGTGTAGTGTCTGATCTGTCCTCGGTACGGAAATCAACTCTCCTCGACTCCTTGATCCCTACACAACATCCTTTCTAAGCTACTATTTTCATACTCATAACCCCTACCAGGGTCAACTCAAGTCCAAGTCAAAGTCAAGGTTAAAACCTTGGTCAAAGTCAACTTTGGTCAAAGTCAACATCTGGTTGACTCGACTCGCCAATTTGGTCCACCAACTCGCCGAGTCCCCACGTCCACAAAAGGCTACAATCCTATCCCTACTCGTCGAGTCTAGCAAGAGCTCGACGAGTTATCCTTTAACAAACATCAGGACCTTCTTCAACTGACTTGCCGAGTTCATCCTTGAACTCGTCGAGTTCATCTTCATCCGTATGAAGGTATTTAGTCTATGACTCACCAAGTTCTCCCTAAACTCGTCGAGTCCGTCTTCATGTAGTTGGGACATTGCCTTGAACTCGCCAAGTTAGCTCATCCATTCGCCGAGTTCTATGATTTCCAGGTCCCTAAAGAGCCTAAACAACTGAGTGATCTTCAATCTTACCATATGGTCCTTTAATAGAAAGGATTTTGTGGAAAATACGTCTCGATACGCCGAGTCCTATGAACGACTCGCCGATTCCCTCTTTGTCCCAAAATATACAGTCAATTTTACTTGGTCTATATGCATCCAAACCATAGATCTGACCTCCTAGGGTTCATATTATACGTAAAGATACGAACTTGATGTCCATGCATGGGGTCTTTGGCTCAAAAAGCCATAAAAAGGGGGTTTATATGTTGCATGGGTCTCCCATGGCCATAAAGTTGGCACCTTTATGCCATGGGAACCCTCAATGGTTCCAGATCTGAAGTACAACTCCATATATACACACAATCTGAGTATAGCTTCAATAAATCTTAGATAAGGTAGAAAATAGCCCCAAATCAAGATATAAGTAATGAATAGCCAAGGTATCAGCTTTATACCTCCAATAAGCAGGAAATGTGTCAAGACTTATGGATCTACTTGCTCTCTCTTGATCTCCCAATCTTCCTTCTCTTTTCCAACTTCAAATACACACAAAAGGCACCAAAAAGCTCAAGAACACTCAAATAAGGCTTAGGGTTTCGCGTTAGGGTTTTCTCTGGGTTGGGAGGGACGATGGGGGCTGGTTGAGGCAGAATAAGTCGTTTAAATAGGGTGAAAACCCTGAATATTAGGGTTTCATCCAGACAACTTCTACTCGTCGAGTCGGTCTCCCAACTCGTCGAGTAGATCATTAAACTTCCCGGTCAAAATCAAGTCTACTCGACGAGTTGGGCCTCCAACTCGCCGAGTCCCAGAGAAAAACATACACTTACTTGAATTTAAATACGTACCAGGAACCTGGTGTTACATCCTGAACTCTGGTCGGTGGACTTGAACTGCTTGGCCGATGGCAGATACTGTCCTGAAGTTGTCCCTTCCTCCTTCTACTGAGTGTCTAACTCAATCTTCCTCCTCCCGACGCTTGAATGCATCTCAGTCAAGGCTTGGTACTGCGGAGTAGATACAAACTCTTGAATCTCCGTCTTGAGCATATTCAAGTATCGTGACATATGTGCCTGCACTGAAGTGGAGTACTCAGGGCAGAAAAGAGCTCTCTCTTTCTCTCTCTCTCTCTCTCTGTACATTCTTGGTTATATTCGTCACCAAATCATTTGTCTGCTTGAGTGAAAGGTACTCCTGTTCCAGTCGCTCCCGATCCACAAAAGGAACTTACTCCGCTCAGAACATAACCAAAAACTGATCCAAAGTCACTACGGCTCACTCGACCTATGAAAATCGTTAGGTCACGAAATCCGACCACTCCTTTGTGCCCCAGTGAAGAAGATTCAATGCAAACTTCATGTAACGTCCCAAAATTCAAGACTAAATTTTCTTTTATTAAACATTAACAAAGCCATATTCATAAAACATATCTTAAGTCACAACATGAATTCAGAGTATAATTTCCAAAACATATGTTCATTATCAGAGTAAATCATCTCAGGCTGACAAATCAATGGTGTGTGTCATGCGATCACCCCGAGCTCTTCCCTCCGCTACCAGAAGTACCTGAAACCAAAACTGAAAACCGTAAGCACGAAGCTTAGTGAGTTCCCCAACCTATCGCATACCCTGCATAAACACATACATCATATATTGGGCCACGCCCGCTACAACGGCCCTGCCGCCTTAGGCCCCGCCTGGCTTCGAGCCCTGCTCAGATACATATCTGTTTCACTTAGGCCTCACCTGTCACTAGGCCTCGCCCGCTAACATATAATAGCACATTAGCATATAACAACACATAAGCTAACATATACTAATAAATCCTGTCTTGAGGCCTCGCCTATCTTGGGCCTCGCCCTTATCATGCTACTGATGAATCGTGGAACCCCGTCCAAGCCCCTACTGGTGGTGAGATACGGGCCCATCCCACACTCACTCTTTCCTTAACTTGGGCCTCGCCCCTGTTCTGCTGCTAATGAGATGTGGAACACCGTCCACACTCTGCTATTGGTGAGATACGGGACCTTGCCCACACTCACCTCCCTACTAGGCACATACTAGTATCACACAGACAACAAGTATACTCTATCATGCAAGCTATTCCTTGGGTACCCGCCTGCTATCAATGGACCTTGGTCCTAAATATCATACTAGCATACAGTGCCTAGGGCTAACCCCTGGGTCTTCCTACTCATATCTGCATGGGTCGACATTGTGGCCTTAGACCCATTCACACAAAGGGAAACTCACATGCACTTGCTGAACTTGCTGATAACCCCTCTAGCTGCTGTCCGACAACTCTCTGAACTCCTGCTCCACTAGCTCCCCGAGCTACCAATATCAATTCAACACTTACTCTAACTGTCCCCCGAAATTCAACTAAGTCAACTCTGGTCAAAGTCAAAGTCCTGGTCAAAGTCAACCTTCCAGGTCAACCCTACTCGCCGAGTCTGCCTACTGACACGCCGAGTTCATATGCTCAGAGTCCTTCCATTCGCGACTCGACTCGCCGAGTCAGTCCATGACTCGCCGAGTCCACCGATTTCCGAGTCCTGACCTGTCCAACTCACCGAGTCCCCACTCAACTCACTGATCCAAGCCATAACTCGAAGGGCTTGGGGTTTCGCGACTTGACTCGCCGAGTCCAAGGCAATCTTCAACAGACTCGTCGAGTTCCTGCCCAACTTCATCCAACTCGTCAAGTCCACCCATGTGACTCGCCGAGTCGCTCCAGTTCTTAATCCATTCAGTGGCTTTTTGAGCCATGCAGGGGCTCCAAATCATAGATCCATACTTCCAAAGCCTATCCCTCACGTAAAGGTGGAAACTTTACATGTAGCTAAGGAGATGTAGGCCCAAAACTTTCCATGTAACACCCGAATTTCCAGGTATGATATTTTGTCCTTTTATTTTTGGGTTTTGTGGGGGAACTCGGCGAGTTGGCGTCTAGACTCGCCAAGTATGGTCGCGGTTTCGGATGCAGGTTCATAACTGGACTCGGCGAGTTCATGAGTGGACTCGGCGACTCCACGTTGTTTAATGAAACCCTAATTTCCAGGGTTTGAGACCTATATAAAGGCCCTTATGGCCGTCCATTGCGGCTACCACACCCCAGAAAGAGAGTTTTAGATCGTTTGTGAGGTGACGAGAGGCTATTGTTGATCTTTTGTTGGTGGAATTTGAAGGAGAAGGTAACCAAGGCAAAAGAAGGCTGAAGGAAGTGCAAATCTAGTGTCTTCAGAGATCAAAGGCTTCATATTAAGGTATTCCTTCGGACCTTCTCCAATTTTGGGTGGTGATTCATAGAGTTAGGGTTTTTAAACCCTTTAGAAGAAGAGTATGTAGAGTATTTAGTCCCCTTTTCGAGTTGTGCTTTGGATCTGGACTCAAAGAGGTCCAGAGACCTTAACCCTTGGAGCTTTATAAGCCATTTTGGAAGTCATGAGCTTAGAATGTCATTTTTGGGGCAAAATCACCATTTTGGACCATTTCTATGTTATATGTGTGTCAAGGTCCGAACTTTACGTGATTATCATGCTTGGGGAGGCTAGATATATGATTGTATGGAACAGATCTAACCTCAGAAGTCGTTTTGAGTTTGTGCATGGCATGAACTCGCCGAGTCTGAAGAACAGACTCGACGAGTAGTTTGAAGGTTGCCCGTTAATCACTCAGTGAGTGGACTTGTCGAGTCGGGGGAATGACTCGGTGAGTCAGGGAGAGTCAGGGGTCTGAGTTTGAGTTGGAACTCGCCGAGTTGTTCTTGGGACTCGGCGAGTTGAGTCGGGGTGGCCCCGCGATTCTTGCCAGGTGGAACTCGTCGAGTCAGGGGAGTACTCGACGTGCCAAGAGAGGGTCTAAGAGAGAGTCAATGGACACGTGTAGACTCGCCGAGTCGCCCTATTGCACTCGCTGAGTCGGGTCAAAGTTTGACCGTTGACCTTGTTGACCTTTAGGGTTGAGTGCAGTTGTATTTATGTAAGTATTTGCTTTATGTGATTAGGCGGAGGTTAGATCACATTTCTACCGAGATATCTGAGGTGAGTCTTCTCACTATACTGTACCTGGAAAGGTACCTATGTGTGACCGGAAGGTCTTGTATGCTATGAGTTGCATGGTTTGTATGCTATGCGTTGCATATTCTATATGTGTGATGTATGTGATATGTATGCTATGTATGATATGGGCCAGAAGGCATTATGACATGGACCGAAAGGTCAGGGAGTCATGGACCGGAAGTTCGATACGAGTAGGACCGGAAGGTCTACTAGGACTGGGATGGAAGTCCCCTGAGACACATGGACCGGCAGGTCGTGTTGAGTATGACCTGGAAAGGCGTATGTGAGTAGGGGTATTTTGGGGAACTCACTAGGCAATATGCTTACAGTTGTTGTGTTATGTGTTTCAGGTACTAGCGAGGACCATGGAAAGGTGCCGGCGTGACTCGTACACACTAGAGAGAGGATTTGATTTTTTGTGATCTTGGGATACGATATGTTTTGATAACTATTATTGGATACTTTATGAAACATTTTATGTGAAAATGGTTGTGACAAAAATGAAATTTTTGGTTTGAAATTTGCGTTGTTACAAATTGGTATCAGAGCCTTGGTTTGAGAGATTCGGATGCACCTTCGGGCGTATCTGAACTCAAATTGAGGATTTGAGAAAAAAATTTATAATAAAGTAAAATTTTTGTAAAGAGTAAAAAGAGTTTTGAGACAAATAGAGTAGAGACGTGTGTACGATCAGCCAGCGCCCGAACGGTGAATTCCCAAAAGTACCCTTACATTATGGGTTATGAGATATGTTATGTTACATTATGCATGCTAGAGTAGGCTAGGTATACATATTAGGACTAGAGTGGCCTGATTTGTGATGCCTTAGCCTAGGAGATTTCTGCTGCTGAGATGCTTTGGAAGCGTGTAGATGGCGGTTAGGAGCTCATGAGAATAGAGTACTTGTAATCCAATATCCATAGAGGAGGACTTGGAGTGAATGCTGATATGGTGCGGTCAGTAGTATTGGGCCCGTACTACTGAAGACACCGGATCAGTGGGCATTCCAGGTAAGAATCTTTTGGACAACGGAGGACAAATAGGGCGGCGTTATCGAGTATGATTATGCTCGATCGAGTCTCTGATAATTTTTTGTTGTATTTCAGAGGCATCATGGTTGGGACACGCCACAGACCTGAGGCGAGCGGTGTGAGTGACGAGGAGCTTCGTTAGATGATCCATGATGAGGTGGCTGCGGCGATCAGAGCCGAGATTCCGGAGATGTTTGGGTGTATCAAGACCACACTGTTGGAGACTTTTGATGAGCGGTACGCCGCAGTGACTGAGGCTGCAGCCGCTGCAGCTACAGCAGATGTGGCTGCTGCCAGGCCTCAGGGAGGTGACTCGTTGTTGTTTCGGGAGTTCAGCAACACGAAGCCACCCGAGTTTGATGGGACACTGGATCCGATCGTTGTGATGAGATGGATTGCCGACATTGAGGGATGCTTCTACACGTGTTCATGTCCGGAGCATCTGAGGGTACAGTTCGCTTTGAACCAGCTTCGCTTGGGAGCGAAGGATTGGTGGAAGTTCGTGACAGCGAACTTCACTCTTGCAGAGATTTCAGTGGTGACCTGGGAGAGGTTCACCACCATGTTCAGAGACGAGTACGTTCCCCTGGTGAAGAGGGAACGACTGGTTCAGGAGTTCTTGACCCTCAAGCAAAGTAATGATTCGGTTGCTGTGGTCACCCGGAAGTTTCATGAGAGGGCGATGTTTTTCCCTGAGCAGGTGTCTTCTGAGCAGGCACGGATGAGCCGATATTTAGGTATTCTGAGGAGGGACATTAGGGAGTTCGTGTCGAACTCGACGTACTGGACATTTGTTGAGCACCAGGAAAATGCCCGGAAGAAGGAGATTGAGTTGGAGATTCAGGCTAGGGAGGAGGCCGAGTCTCAGAGGATGGATCGGCGGCCGGCTCAGTCTCAGCCGGCAGCCAAGCGGACCAAGTCCGCCGATTCGAGGACTGGAGGCCAGAAGGGCCGCACTTGCAGGAAGTACGGCAAGAGTCATGAGGGGGCCTGTCGATCGGGTGCTTGCTACAAATATAGCAAGGAGGGGCATATCGCCAGGGATTGCCCCCAACGAATTTATGGTTTGCTTCCATTGCAACCAAACCGACCATCGGAAGGCCGAGTGCCCTCAGCTACACCAGGGATCAGCGCAGGGATCTACGCCTGCTGCTAGGGTTATCGAGGTTCGACCGGTGAAGGTCGAGGCTCCGAAGGCTCGTGGGAGAGCTTTTCAGTTGACTGCAGAGGAAGTTCGCGCGACGCCTGATGATGTGTGTAAAACCAACTAGTTTTAATCCAACTAACTTAAACACAAAATAAACACACGAAAGGCAGTGTACCTATCGATTAGTAATATAGTTCAAGCAAGTAGGGTATCGAACACAGGGAACGGTAAACAATTAAAATAAATGCTAATATTATCTAAATAAAACAAGTAATAGAAAATGTGTTTTCTCCAGTTTTGCAAGACTAGAAACTTAAACAATTAACTAAAACATAAACTAAGAAACTAAGAGCTAAGAAAATAAAAATCAACTAAATTCAATAATAAAGAGGACTTCTGTTTTGGTTCGACTCATTTGTTCCCATGGATGATTTCAATGTATCAGATTAATTCTTCATTGGCTACCGACTAAGATGATTAGTTTCACGTTCGATATTACTAATCCTTAGGAAACAAATTAACTCAAGCAGTGGCCAGTTGTCTAAATTAACGGATTTCCTAGTTATTGATTCGGGTTAAATAAGACTTGTAATTAGCTAATCAAATTGGTGATTCAATTAACCTCTTGCTGATGTTCATCAAACAACCTCACACATTAACTTACCTATCTTCTAGTTAATTCTAGTTTCACAATCGTTATTCCTAGACATACAACTATGTGGTCACAATAAATCATATGAAATTAATAACTAAGAGATGTTCATACAACTTAATTACTGATTTATTAACAGAAGAATAGTTATTGTTAACACATAAGGTTCTTTAACAAGCTTAATAAAACATAATAACCAATTAAAATTAATCCTAATCAAATAATCAATCCATGTTCACAAATTCATCTACCTAAACAGAAGTTATGAGTTTTTAGCTCATGATTACAGCAGAAACAAGCACAAAAACGAAATCAATTGGTAAAAACATAGTTAAAACAAGAGATTAGGTAAGAGTAAACTTGATTTTGACTTGATTCTCCTTAAAATTGAATGTAGGGTTGATTCCCTTGCTTCCCACGCTCCAGCAGCACCTTTAGTCGACAATTGGCCTCCAAGGGTTCATCTATATGCTATGATATCGATCTGAAAGTCCCTTTATATAGATTTTCACAAAACAGAGGCTACTCGGCGAGTCCAGTGACCTACTCGCCGAGTACATCACTTAAAACCCGTGTACGACAAGTCAGCGCGTCCAGAATCGCGAAAGTTCGATACAACTCGCCGAGTAATCGACCCTACTCGCCGAGTACGTTTCGAATCAGCATTTTCTCAAAACAGGAAAGTCGTCCGAAATTGTGTCTAGTTTTCAAAACATTTTGAATATCGTCAATCGGAGTTACGGTTCATGAGATATGGCCAAAACACTGATGAGGGGTCAAGCTGTCCAGCAACATCCTTCTTTCTTCAAAATCCAAGATCCAAGCCTCCAATCGCCAATTCCGATTCATTTTCCTTTCGAGCATGTATTTGTTGCTGAAAATGAAATATTTAAGCTAATTAAGCACCTTTGGTTCATTATTTGAGATAAAATTAACATAAAGTATTAAGATAATGCATGAATTTTATAACTAAATATGCCTATATCAAAATACCCTACACTTGACTTTTGCTTGCCCCCAAGCAAAACTGAATTTTAGTACACTAATATTACATAAGACAATCCCAATCAAACCTAGCCATTATGCCAAGACCGCAACGCATGCATTTGTGTCTAAATTTTTTCCTAAGGACCCCCTTAATCCTAAATACTCACAAACCTCATAAACACTCGCCCACTTTTTCCGAACGATGCTCATTTTATGCATCCCTCCAAATCCATCCTCAGAAAACCTCTTAACCTCAAGGTATTTTTGGTTGAGCAACCCAATCATACATAATCTAGACAATTACAATTTATGATACCACATTGGAGCTCTTTGGAATTCTTCACTTCTTTGACATTTGATCTTTAATTTCTTTGAATTCACCACCTTGTTGTTTGATTTTTGGTATCTTCAACTTTTTGAATCTTCGGAATTTTGATCTTTTGATATTCACTTTGATTGCTCCAAAATTCTTACAACTTTTCTTGTAATTCTCTTTTTTTTATATTTATTTATTTTTTATTTTACATGTAACTCACTTTTTCCACTCAAAACCCTACATGCTTAAGCAGGGGCGTTCAACTTCAACCTTTATTGGTTAACGATAATAATTTTCCTAGATACATTTCTGGTACACGATGCTAAACATATTGCATCCATCAAACTAAGCGAGGTCGTGTTTTTGTCCCATGATTTCACTAGAATAAGGAAGCCACAAATGCACTAGAGCGTATATAGGCTCAACTAAACATTTGGGTCTTCATAGAATCATCAAATATAATACTAGCATGATCCCTAATTGCTTTACCAAAATTTTCTAAATTAATCCTAGCAAATTTTATGCAAAATTTTAAAAATTAACTAGTGTAACCAACCAACCCCCTACCCCACACTTAATTTATGCAATGCCCCCATTGCATATCATGCATGATAAAGAACAATAAAAATAAGGAGAGAATTGGAACAAACTCCCCTGGGATAGTAGTGCCGAGGTTGATATCTATTCTCTTCAGCTTCATCTTCAATTGACTTTAGACATAGAAACAACTCATCCATGTCTTGGGTGTCAAAATCTCGTGTGGTACAGTCTTTATAAAAGCTCCAAATATAAGAGAAAAACTCTTGGAAATGCTCGGAAAATGATCTTCAAAGAATAGAACCAATGCCCATATCGAATGTCATCAAATCTTCAGCTCAAAAGTAAGAAGAATGAGCGACTCGACGAGTAAGTATGTAGACTCGCCGAGTTGAAGCGTAAATGGAAGAAGAATCATGAATTTTCACATGGACTCGGCGAGTCCATAAGATGCACTCGGCGAATAGACCGCTTTGTGACAAAAAATTTATTCTGCCCAAGTCCGTTTCTGATGTATGGGGGTTATATAAACTAATAATTTCCCTCATTTTTCTTCAGGGAATAAACACTCTATAACCCTTCTATCAATTTGACTCATAGCTTTACTCAAAACTTTGTTTCCTTTCTCGCCTAGACTCAATTTCTCACTTCGTCAGCCTTGACTTTAGACCCTCACATGCAATCCTAAGCTTCAAACTGAAAAGATCAAAACAACACACAAGTAATAGAAAAAGGAAAAAAAACATCAAAATTAAATTCCTAAATTACCCTAATAAACTAGAAGTTTAAAAAGAAAAAGAAAAGCAAACTCTAATGACGGGTTGCCTCCCGCAAACGCTTCTTTTTGTGCGAGTCTTGAGCTGGACTCCCAACTTAATAAACTTCCAATAAAATCAATGTCATTCCATCCATTGCATTAAATATTTTCTTTGGACCAATTTGTAAAATTCGACTATTTGCTTCAAAAATTGGCCAAACGAGCTTGAATTCATAAAACCCAAGAATATTGACAAGGGTTGGAACCGGTTGGATACTAATCATAAATGGATCGTGATTTAGAACTTTCTCCAAAGTTGGAATCGTCACCCCATGCTTCGAAACACAAACCGGAAGAACAGGGGACCATGTCGTGGTAATGGTCAAACCACAACTTGGTTCCTGCAATTCAGCTTGTTCTTGTTCTTCGTCCGAACTCTCTGCTAACAACCTTTCCAGCTCCTCCAAATCTCTTTCTGGATTAAATTCTTCATCTTGTAACTTTAGCTCTTCTGTGTTGGGATAGATGTTATCTAACCATCTTCCAAATTTCTTCAAATCTTTATCTGAGTCATACTCCTCATCTTCATCCTCAATTTCTTGTACTACACCCTCAAGAAAAGCATCAAAAGCATCGAGATTTGGAAAATACATAATAAATAAAAATTAAAATTAAAATTAAACTATATAAAAAAATTAATCAATAAAATAAAAACGATAACAATTAGCAAATAAAATTAAATATTTGAACCGTTCCCCGGCAACGACACCAAAAACTTGATGTGTGTAAAACCAACTAGTTTTAATCCAACTAACTTAAACACAAAATAAAAACACGAAATGCAGTGTACCTATTGATTAGTAATATAGTTCAAGCAAGTAGGGTATCGAACACAGGGAACGGTAAACAATTAAAATAAATTCTAATATTATCTAAATAAAACAAGTAATAGAAAATGTGTTTTCTCCAGTTTTGCAAGACTAGAAACTTAAACAATTAACTAAAACATAAACTAAGAAACTAAGAGCTAAGCAAATAAAAATCAACTAAATTCAATAATAAAGAGGACTTCTGTTTTGGTTCGACTCATTTGTTCCCATGGATGATTTCAATGTATCAGATTAATTCTTCATTGGCTACCGACTAAGATGATTAGTTTCACGTTCGATATTACTAATCCTTAGGAAACAAATTAACTCAAGCAGTGGCCAGTTGTCTAAATTAACGGATTTCCTAGTTATTGATTTGGGTTAAATAAGACTTGTAATTAGCTAATCAAATTGGTGATTCAATTAACCTCTTGCTGATGTTCATCAAACAACCTCGAACATTTACTTACCTATCTTCTAGTTAATTCTAGTTTCACATTCGTTATTCCTAGACATACAACTATGTGGTCACAATAAATCATATGAAATTAATAACTAAGAGATGTTCATACAACTTAATTACTGATTTATTAACAGAAGAATAGTTATTGTTAACACATAAGGTTCTTTAACAAGCTTAATAAAGCATAATAACCAATTAAAATTAATCCTAATCAAATAATCAATCCATAGAAAAACGAATTCAAGTTAGTTGATTGATTGAGTCCTTAGTAAATCACCCAAATGAAATACTAAGGCTAGGACCCAACACAATATTCTACAACTCGGGAGAGGGATGCCGTAACCCTAATTGCATAATATTTGAAGGTAAGTGAATGAAAAATTGATGTTAAAATGGCGTGTATGAAAAATTGATGTTAAAATTTTTCTATTATTAGCAATAATGGATTTGGTTCTTATTATGTTGTTTATGGAAATGTCGAGAATTTACCAAATAGGGAGAGTTTCTCATCGCCCAAGTTTCAATTGGACAGAAATTTGGAATCACGCAACTTGGTTGCACGATGAATGAGAAATCTCATATTTGATAATTAGACTAATTCATTGACAAAGTGTCAAGTGAAGGACTAGGAGATCGAGTACACAAAGTTGTGTGTTGATCAAGTCCACCATAAAAGTAACAATGATATTTGTCATGATTTACTAAAGGTTTAGTAAATATGATTATACTTACAAGATTAAGTGTAATTCTGAATTGATTGAAAAAGTTTAAATCAATAGCAGAACGAATAAGAAGAATCAAGTAGGCAGAAAGATAAAAGTTTCTCCATTCTAAGAAGAAGGGAGAGTACCTTTTATGCTTTATGATAGGTCTTAATGATTAAGAACCATATCTCAATTGATCCTCTAAGTAAATCTTAGCACAATTGTATGAGGAATCAAGGATTGAAGAAATGGTTAAATCAAGAAGTCTATCATACTTCGTTCCAATGACAAGTCTTAAAGTTAAGATTGTGACATTGAGTGAAAAGTATTAAGAAGGTTTGTAACATTCATCAAATGTGGAAAGTTGTGATGTCTTGGATAAGACAAAGACCAACTAGGACCAATTTATGAAGAGTTTTGATAAAAGCTACATTAACTCTTGAATATTTGTTTTGTCAAGAAATGGTTATTGACAAGAGAATCTTATATGTCAAGGAGTCAGTGGGAGTCTTAATGGTTTTGAAAGGTTTCAAGAACAAATCAAATAAACCTTATCGATCATCACTAGCACACGAGTTGAGGTTTACAACATATCGTGCTGACATTATTTTTTTTCTATGCCAATCCAATCGAGTTAATTATGCATGTGAGTCCTATGAGTTCTCATTTGAATGCATAAAAGGCAAGGACCTTGATCAATGGAAAGTACATTGATAAGAAAAGGTGAGCTGCTCAACTACTTGGAAGACATGGTGGGCAGCTGTGTTACCATAAGGCAAGAAATCAAGATTAAGAAAGTTCGGTCCATATGAGTTTGAATTTGTCGTAAACTTTGGTTTTAACAAATTCACATGGATAGGAACACATACACCGTTTAAATCTAAGTGTCATAAGATTTCCTCCTTCATGAAAATGATTGTGAGGAAATGCTTTCACTAAGAGAGATTTTAAGAAGATAGTGATTGTAAAATTGCATTCTCGAATTCGATTATGGTTACGGTATCCCTTTCCATAATTTGAATTGTGAGGTTTGGCAATTAGTCTTAAGTGTTCAGACACACATATGAACTATCTAAGGCAAAGGTGTATAAGTTCAAGAAGCCTTGATAAAAGATTATCAAAGCACTAAGTATTAGAAACATGGACTTAAGAAATTCAATAGGTATTGGTTTTCTGAAAGTTAAGATGTTTATGAATACATGTCGAAGCTAGTGGGAGCATAAGTGTTATGTTTATAATAATCATCATGATAGTGGGAGCATAAAAGTTATGATTGTATGATTATTAAGGAAAGTATTGCAAGTTGGCAATATTAATTATAGAAAACAAGAGTCATTCTTTGCAAAGTTGTAAGGATGGAATAGTTGTTTTACTATAATTAAGGGAGAGAATATTATGCTTCATTTCAAATCTAAAAGCTTAGGTTGTGGAATGTTAATAAATTTCGTCAAAGGTACATAGTGTGTTCTTAAAATTTCGATTATGATTACGACATTCCTCTTCACAATTCGAATTTTGAGAACATAGCAAATAAAATATTATGCGTCGTGTCCCATACACTTCGGGTATAGGATCGATTGCAAATGCTTTAATATTTGACCATTCTAAAATTTTCCAAATGTCTAGCGCATTTAGAGGGAAAAAGGACAAGAATCGGTTTTGACTAAAATAATTAAACAACTATCAAAGGACAATCCAAAGTTCGACGAGGATTGGTTGCTTGTGATTAGTTGGAAGCATGGTATTGGATTGACCATATAGACATTATTATGAATAGAAAATATTCTATTAAGAATGAGTTGTCATATGGAAATTGTGGAAATGTTTCCATATTGGATGGACCATATCGACATCATTACGAATAGATAAGATTCTATTAAGAATGAGTTGTCATATGGAAAATATGGAAGCGTGTCCATATTGGGAAATGAATATTGAAAATCTATGACCAGATTAGAAACTTTTATGCAAAAGGATGTTCAAAGGAAAGTACTTTGAGTGAGAGACATCACATCTATGGAATTGTCTTGTAACAATCTCCGATAGAGGACTTTGTAATATCATTGGCAATAGTCTTTGTGACTTCAGTGCAGTGACATTACGAAAGGACAATTGCATAAAATGTTAGAATCTAGCATATTCTATAAGTAGCAAGAATTTGATATTCTTTCACTTATGGAAAAGGATTTGGAATTGTGAAATGAGAATGATTGGAAATGTGCTCAATTTGGTCTATTTCACAAAGTAAGAACCATAGGTAAACATTGTGTGCATGCTAGGAGCATGGGACAAGTGTAATAATTCAAGTAAGAAGTTGATTACCCGAAACAAAAAATAATGAGTAATTGATATGGTGATAAATAAAAGGGGTTTTATTTATACTCAAAGGTTTGAGGCCATATGGGATTAGTATTATTCTTGTGTTTCACATTTGCATGTTTTGACTTCCAAAATAATTGAATTTATTAAGAATAATCGAATTATTCGAACGGGCCACAGTCGTTCATATGTTGGAAGTAGATATGAATGAAGACTGTCGTGAATTGGTGTGTGGATTGTCTAAAAGAGTATTAGACATAAGCAAATGTTTGCTGCAACGTTCATGAGTGCTTATGAATATGATTTGAGCATTGGATTAAACCCACGCTCACTTGGATCACTCCATGAATTGTATCACGAGTGATTGGTGAGACGATAACATCTTATATTCTTGAAACGGAGATGTGTGAGTTGTATCTTGCAAATCGGTTGCACATTGATAATATGTAAACGCACCAGTAACTTGGTGTTATAAAACATATTGTTGTGTGTGATTCGGTGAGTGAGTGCAAGCAAGCATTGTATCAAAGTTTATCCGTTCCTTTTATCCAAAGTAGGATAAAAGCGATATCTTTGGGCCCCTCGATGGTTTAGTGATGACAAACGTAAATGCTCGGCCGGGCTAGGGCTAATTTGATTTGTTCAATTAGTCAGTCGTCATAAATCGGGAATCGAGATATAGTACAAAGAGAATGATTTGAAAGCATATCTCATATGATATCTAGAATAGAGGAATATATGATCCCTTATCTAAGGACACGCGTATCTGATAGGATCAGAGTTGACAGCGGCTTTGGAAAGCTACGGTTGCAGATCAGGATCTGAAGTCATACGCAGAATAGTTATTAGACTTATCCAAGTGGGAGACTGTTGGATTAGTGTCTAAGTCCATAACTATTTTGGTATGTACTTGACCCGATGGTGCATGGTCCTTTTGGGTTGCCTTCACCAAAGCAACTTGATAGGATGAATTATGGAGAGAAAGGATTAAATATGATTTATTAATATATTATGAGAATAATATATTAAAGGAGAAATCATATTGTTTAATTAATATTAGTCAATAATTAATCGGTAATTAGTTTTGTGACTAAAAGAGATTAATTAAACTTAAGGGACTGGAATTGTAATTATAAGATAATTGCAATTTGGGCCATGGATTGCCTTGAATCAAGGGGTGGACGAATTCTATGGGGACACCCATAAGGAAATCGTCCAGGGGCTTGATTAAAGGAGTCTATGGGTTGCTTAGGGCTTAAGCAACCAAATTAGGGTTTCCTTGTTAGATAACCCTAATAGCCTCACTATAAATAGAACCCTTAAGGCTCAAAAACGTGGGGAACTTCTTTTCTAGGGTTAGAACACGTTTTGGGCAGCCTCTAACCTCTCTCCTCTTCATCCTCTTGCTTATGGTGTTTGTGAGCCATTAGAGGAGTGACACTTGTGACTCTAAGCCTTCCAAAGTCAATTCAAGGAGGAATTGGGATTGTTATTGCTACATAACAATCAAGGTAATATCTTAAACCTAATTATATGTTAATATTGATTTCCATATGCTAGAATTAGGGTTTATAGTCTTGGATTCAAAGCATGTACAATAGAGAAACCTAGATCCAAGCATTGGTTACCGACTAAAGTGATTAGATTCACATTCGCTATAGCTTATCCTTAGAAAACAGATTAATTCAAGCAATGGCCAGTTGTCTAAATTAATGAATTTCCTAGTTTGTTGATTCGGGTTTAGAAAGACTTGTAATTAGCTAATCAAATTGGTGATTCAATTAACCTCTTGTTGATGGTGTATCACACAAGCTCACACATTAACTTGCCTATCTTCAAGCTAATTCTAGTTTCACATTCGTTATTCCTAGACATACAACTATGTGGTCACGTAAATCATATGAAATTAGCAACTAAGAGATGTTCATACAACTTAATTACTGATTTATTAACAGAAGAATAGTTATTGTTAACATATAAGGTTCTTTAACAAGCTTAATAAAACATAATAACCAATTAAAATTAATCCTAATCAAATAATCAATCCATGTTCACAAATTCATCTACCTAAACAGAAGTTATGAGTTTTTAGCTCATGATTACAGCAGAAACAAGCACAAAAACGAAATCAATTGGTAAAAACATAGTTAAAACAAGAGATTAGGTAAGAGTAAACTTGATTTTGACTTGATTCTCCTTAAAATTGAATGTAGGGTTGATTCCCTTGCTTCCCATGCTCCAGCAGCACCTTTAGTCGACAATTGGCCTCCAAGGGTTCATCTATATGCTATGATATCGATCTGAAAGTCCCTTTATATAGATTTTCACAAAACAGAGGCTACTCGGCAAGTCCAGTGACCTACTCGCCGAGTACATCACTTAAAACCCGTGTACGACAAGTCAGCGCGTCCAAAATCGTGAAAGTTCGATACAACTCGCCGAGTAATCGACCCTACTCGCCGAGTTCTGTACTTGCTCTGGTTTTATTTGACTCGGGTGCGAGTCGGTCATTTGTTTCCTTGGCTTTTAGTCAGTACATTAGTACCCGTCGAGAGGCGTTGAGTCGGCCTCTGCGAGTTTCCATAGCCGATAAGCGAGCAGTGTATGCTTCGGATGTGATTCGAGGATGTGTCCTTGAGATCTTTGGTGTGGAGTTCCCGATAGATCTAGTTCCGATCGCGATGGGGGACGTGTGTTATAGTGGGTATGGATTGGTTGAGCAGATTTGGAGCTGTGATAGACTGCGAGCGTCAGTTGGTGACGATTCGAGACCCTAGTGGGGGAGTTCTTACAGTGCACGACGACGGTACAGGTGCGGGGTCAGCATTTTGTTCGGCCGCCAGAGCGAGGCAGAGTCTACAGCAGGGCTGTAGAGGATTTGTGGCATATATGATGGATGCGAGGGTTGATTCAGAGTGTCCGAAGTCGGTTGATGAGGTGCCGATAGTGCGCGAGTTTCCAGATGTATTTCCAGAGGAATTGTCAGGTGTGCCTCCGGAGAGGCAGGTAGAGTTCAGTATTGAGTTGGTTCCGGAAGCTGCGCCTATCGCTAAGGCGCCTTATCGCCTTGCGCCTCCGGAGATTTAGGAGTTATCCTCGCAGCTTCAGGAGCTGCTGGGGAAGGGGTTTATCAGGCCGAGCAGTTCGCCATGGGGAGCGCCCATCCTTTTTGTCAAAAAGAAGGATGGCTCGCTCTGGATGTGCATTAATTATCGTGAGCTGAATAAGCTAACGGTCAAGAACCGTTACCCATTGCTGAGGATCGACGATTTGTTTGACCAGTTGCAGGGAGCATCTTGGTTCTCCAAGATCGATTTGAGGGTTGGGTATCATCAGGTGAGGGTGCGGGGGGAGGACGTCCAGAAGACAACATTCTGGACTCGTTATGGGCATTACGAGTTCGTGGTAATGCCTTTCGGACTCACCAACGCACCTGCGGCGTTCATGGATCTCATGAATAGGGTGTGTAGACCGATGTTGGATCACTCAGTGATCGTGTTCATCGACGACATATTGGTGTATTCGAGATCCAGAGAGCAGCATGAGGAGCATTTAAGGGAGATCCTCGGAGTTCTAAGATCAGGAGTTTTCTGGGTTTCGCCGGTTATTATCGGAGATTTATTAAGGATTTCTCCAAGATCGTCGTGCTACTCACCAAGTTGACCCGGAAGGGTGTTGCGTTTTCTTGGGGTCCGGAGCAGCAGACCTCGTTCGAGACACTTCGCCAGAAATTATGCGAAGCAGCAGTTCTAGCTCTTCCAGAAGGGATGGAGGATTTTGTGGTTTATTGTGAGTGGTGCTTATGCAGAGGGGGCATGTGATTGCTTATGCAATGAGGCAGCTTAAGCCTCATGAGTCGAGATATCCCACTCATGACTTGGAGCTGGGAGCGGTAGTGTTCGCTCTCAAGATCTGGCGACATTATCTGTATGGATATACACAGACCACAAGAGTTTGAAGTATTTGATGGATCAGCCCAACCTGAATATGCGCCAGAGAAGGTGGTTGGACGTGTTCAAGGATTATGATTGTGAGATCTTGTACCACCCGGGCAAGGCTAATGTGGTAGCCGATGCATTGAGCCGTAGGGAGGAGGGCGCCCCAATTCGAGATGTTTTTTTGAGATTGTCAGTGATGACCCCGGTGTTTGATGCTATTTGTGGGGCCCAGGCTGAGGCTGTGAAGCCAGAGAGCCAGAAGAGGGAACGAGTTGTCAGGCTAGTATCGGAATTTGTTACCGATAGTCGGGGGCTTATGACGTTTCAAGGCCGGATTTGAGTACCGTCTGTGGGTGGGACGCGTACCATTTTGATGGAGGAAGCTCATCGCTCGAAATTTTCGATCCATCCCGGGGCCACTAAGATGTATTTGGACCTGAAGAAGGATTATTGGTGGCCCTGTATGAAGAGGGATGTCGCATGGTTTGTGGAGAGGCGCTTAACCTGTCGCAGGGTGAAGGCCGAGCACCAGCGTCCACATGGTAAGCTGCAGCCATTAGAGATTCCCGAGTGGAAATGGGAACAGATTACCATGGATTTCATCATCAAATTGCCAAGGACCGCGAGGGGTGTCGATGCAATTTGGGTGATTATGGACAGGTTGACGAAGAGCGTTCACTTTCTTGCCATCAGTGAGAGCTTTTCTGCTAAGAGGCTGGCAGAGTTGTATGTGAGGGAGGTGGTATCGCGGCATGGAGTTCCAATCTCGATTGTTTCAGATCAAGATGTGCGTTTTACTTCCAGATTTTGGAAGAAGTTTCATGAGGAGTTGGGTACAAGGCTGCATTTCAGTACCGCATACCACCCACAGACGGACGGGCAGAGTGAGCGGACGATTCAGACGCTCGAGGATATGCTTTGGCATGTGTATTGGATTTCGGAGGGAGTTAGGACACGTATTTGCCCTTGGCGGAGTTTTCTTATAACAACAGCCATCATTCGAGCATTGGCATGCCGCCCTTTGAGTTGTTGTATGGGAGGAGGTGTCGAATCCCCATTTGTCACACCCCCGAACCAGACGGCGGAAACGTCCGGGGGCTGTCGTGACTCAATTGAATACCATAACATTGAATATATATGAATCATAACAACATTCGTCACCATGCATTAGTATATTACAACCAGTATTGTTACATGAAATACATTGGTTAAACATTACATTCCCAAAAATTAATTTGTTCAATTCTTACAGAAATTAACTGCAACCGTCACTGAATATGATTTCCCTTGATTCACTGGTTCCCTGAGAATACAAGTGTTTTGAAAAACGTCAACATATGAAATGTTGGTGAGTTCATAAGTAATGTTTGAAATCCAATGTTTATATTGTTTGAAAACCGCCAGAAAATCCGATATTTTCTGAAATGAAAAACTTTCGAAAATGTTTGTGGAGATCCATAGGTATGCCTGTTTGTTTCTTTACTTGTGAAAATTGTTTATTAAAAATTATATGCGTTTCGAATCCGATATGTTTGAAAAACCTAGGAAAACCCGATGTTTTCCTAATAGTTTGAAAAACCGTTAAGTTGCGTTGAAACCGTTACAAGGATAGGTGTGTCATTCCCAGGCGACGTTGGATTATTTTTGAGCATGATTATTTACTACGAACCCGCATTACACAAACGCCCAGTTCATAGCCATACTAACGATCCCGAAGGCGTCGTTCGTACAAATCACGTTATCCAGCCGCCCTGACTATGCGTCGTCCCACATCCGAAGAGTAAGAGGACACGAAGGCCTCGATGACTCTATTAATCGGTTGGGGATAATATGCGTGCGAGGGGTCCCCGACCCGCCTCGTAAAATATGCAGACTTTTCTAGCAATACCAAGGACCCTTGGGGACCAGTGGTATACAAGCCATTGAAAGTCCCTCTACGTTGTGCCAAGTCGGTGAAACTCAACACTTCGTAGAAAATATGCGTCTTCGGGCCTTAAGATCAGGTCATTGGGCTAGCTAGGCCCAACAAGCAAGATTTTACACTTTTGGGGCCCGAAGATGGTGCGTAGACGTCTGTGCACACTCGTATATAAGCTAAGTTCCCAAACGTTATTTATATGAACCGTAGTGTCGTAGAGTTAGTAGTTGTAGATTTCTATTGGCTCGAGACCGAGCCAATTCGTTTAACAACGACTTTTGGTATTGTAATGTGTTGTATTTCGTCGATAGTCGCGATGCTATTATTTAATCAAATTGTGTATATTGAATTAGCCTTGAAATATTTCTGTTTTCAGCCCCTCATTATTTGTAAAATTTACATTTTCAACCCTTTTTATTAAATACTTCCCGGTTTGGTCCTTAAACTATTTTTCTTGACATTTTAACACCAAAAATTATTGAAATTAATATTTTTCAGCATATTTTTCATAGAAAACAGTTTAAGTCCCTGAAAATGCAGTTTTCTCGGTTTTAACCCTTCTTTTCGCAATTTTGACAATTTTGGCCCAAATTGGAAAAAATTTGCAACTTTGGTCCTTTTTAAATTTAAAAAGCATTTTAAACCTTTGAAAAGGATTTGGAACACTTATAGTCCACTGTTTTACAGAAAATTACAGTTTTGGCCCTCCAAAACAGAAAAATTCGCATAATGGGCCTCATTGGGCCAAAAATGTCATTTTTAGCCCATTAAGCTTGGAATTTAAGTTTTTAATCCCCTAAATGAGTATATTTCCAGAAATTGGTTTATGGAAACTGTTTTGGCACACTTCATCCAGCAGAATCCGTGATATGCCAATTTGGACCCTTAATTTTGTATTTTTCACATTTTTGGCCCAAAATTTGTGTTTTTAGCTTAAAGAAAATTGTTGCTAACCACTTAGCTATTTTTCTTGTAACACTTTATATGTAGAAATATATTTGAAGCTAAAATCATAAAACATAAGTTATATCTCGGTTTTGAGGGGTTTTATGGCTAGAACCAACATTTTAACACACAAAAGCATACATATAAGCATGGAAATCATACAAGGCATACAAAACACATATAGATCTACACTTTCACTTGTATTCCCCCCCCCCCCCCCCAAAAAAAAAATCATAAAAACAGAAAATAGGGGGTATGAAGCTCACCTTGGGTGTGGGGGCTCGGTTTTGCAAGAAAATGGAAGGAAAATGAAGTGTTTTTGGCCTTAGCTCCCTTCCTTGGTAGATCTCGAGTTTGAGATGGTTCTAGGGTGCAAGATCACGATTTTTGCATGGATTAGGAAGAGATTTTTGATAAATAAGGAATACAAGTCATAGATCCAAGCAAAACCTTACCTTAGATGATGATTTTTGTGGAAGAACTTCCTTGAATGCTTCCTAATTTTCGAGATTTTGGATGGAGAAGAAGGGAGTGTTCTTGAGAGAGAGTTGAGAGATTTTTGTGGTGTGTGTGTGTGTATGGCCGAGAGTGAGAGAGAGGAGAGAAGAGAAGTGATATTTGAGGTGATGTGCATGGAGGAATGGGAAATATTGCATGGATATCCTTTGGATAATAATGAGGTGGCATGCATTAAGTCAACTTCTCCCCTTTTGGGCTTGATTTGGGCCGAAAACATGGAAGGAAAAAGAAAAATTTGGGCTTTTTCCCTTAAGCCCAAAATTAGAGTTAGTTAGGGTGTGTTTTATACCTAAAAGAATGTAGTATGATTTTTTTTCCATTTTTTTTGTTGGACTAGTATGATGTATTTGATTGAAGTTTTTGATTCACATTAGCTTGAATGTATAGATTACATGACACAAAATTTCCAGTTGTGACATCATCCCCCCGTTAGAGGGAATTTCGTCCCGAAATTCTGTTTGAAAGCTAGATTTGAGAATGCTAGAATAGGTGAGGGTACTTCTGCTTCATTTGATCTTCGCGTTCCCACGTGAATTCTGGCCCACGCTTTGCATTCCACCGTACCTTCACGATCGGGATGCGGCTCTGCTTAGTACGCTTCACCTCCCTGTCCATGATTTCGATTGGTTCTTCGACGAACAGGAGATTCTCATTGATTTCGATTTCGTCAAGAGGAATGACAAGGGTTTCATCTGATAGGCACTTTTTCAGATTAGAGACATGAAACACGGGGTGTACACCGTTTAGTTCCGCGGGTAGTTGTAGTCTGTAGGCTACCGGACCTATTCGGGCGACGATTTCGAAAGGTCCGATGTATCGCGGGTTCAGTTTTCCCCGTTTTCCGAAACGTATAACCCCTTTCTAGGGTGAGACTTTCAACAATACTCGATCACCGACCTGGAATTCTAAGGGCTTTCGCCGTTTATCAGCGTAGCTCTTTTGCCGGTCACGCGATGCTTGTAATCGAGCTTTGATCTGGACAATCTTTTCTGTGGTCTCGCGAATGATTTCCGGTCCCGTTAATGCCCTGTTTGACGTATGTGTTCTTGCTAGCTGGGTGTCACCTACTTCAGCCCAACATAACGGTGATCTACATTTACGCCCGTACAGTGCTTCGAAAGGGGCCACCTTGATGCTCGAATGATAACTATTGTTATATGAGAATTCGATCAACGGTAGGTGGGTATCCCAAGACTTTCCGAAGTCTATTACACATGCATGAAGCATGTCTTCAAGCGTCTGGATGGTTCGTTCGCTTTGACCGTCCGTTTGTGGGTGATACGCGGTGCTCATATCGAGATGAGTTCCCATTGCTTTGTGGAGTGATTGCCAAAACCGCGACGTGAACCTACTGTCCCTATCCGAGATGATAGATTTTGGCACTCCATGGAGTCTTACGATCTCTCGTAGGTACAACCGCGTCAGTCTCTCCATCTTGTAGGACTCTTTGATTGGTAGGAAATGGGCAGATTTCGTCAGTCGGTCGATTATTACCCATATGGTGTCCAGTCCGTCCGACGTCTTGGGCAGCTTGGTCACGAAGTCCATAGAAATCCCCTCCCATTTCCACTCAGGGATTGCCGGTTGCTGTAACAATCCGGAAGGTTTCTGGTACTCCACTTTTACTTTGGCGCACGTAAGGCACTTACCAACATAAGTCGCGATTTCCGCCTTCATGTTAGGCCACCAATAGTGTTGCTTGATGTCCAAATACATCTTGTCCGAACCGGGATGAATGGAGTATCGTGTCTTGTGGGCTTCCTTCATAACGGTCTCCCTAAATCCTCCGATTTTTGGGACCCAAATACGGTTCATGAAGTAGTATACCCCATTCTCTTTGACTTCCAGGTTCTTCTCCATTCCGCGTAATGCCTCGCTAGTTCTATTTTCCGCTTTCATAGCCTCTGCCTGAACTGATGCAATTTGAGTGGCCAAATGAGACTGAATGGTTATCGAGTGCGTCTTCGTACGGCGATTAGAGTACTCCTTTCGACTTAAGGCATCGGCTACTACGTTGGCCTTGCCTGGATGGTACTTGATCTCGCATTCGTAGTCGTTTAACAATTCCATCCATCTTCGTTGTCTCATGTTCAGCTCCTTCTGATTCAAGATGTGCTGGAGGCTCTTGTGGTCCGTGAAGATGGTGCACTTTGTGCCGTACAGGTAGTGCCTCCAAATTTTCAAAGCGAAGACCACGGCTCCCAGTTCTAGGTCATGGGTCGTGTAATTTACTTCGTGCGTCTTTAGCTGGCGGGACGCATATGCTATCACTCTTCCACGTTGCATGAGAACGCAACCTAAACCTTGATTTGACGCGTCACAGTAGACTACAAAATCTTCCGTTCCCTCGGGTAGAGATAGCACAGGAGCGCTACAGAGAGCTTGCTTCAAGGTTCGAAACGCAATCTCTTGTCGGTCGGTCCACTTGAATGGCACGGCCTTTTGCGTAAGCAAGGTAAGTGGCTTGGCGATCTTAGAGAAGTTTTGGATGAATCTCCTATAGTAACCTGCTAGGCCTAAGAACTGACGAATTTCTGTGGGCGTAGTCGGAGTTGCCCATCCTTCCACGGCTTTGACCTTAGAAGGATCCACATGAATTCCGTCTTGGCTAACTCTGTGGCCTAGGAAATTCACACTCCGGAGCCTGAACTCACACTTGGAGAGTTTGGCGTAAAGCTTTTCCGATCGCAGCGTCTCTAGGACTTGTCAGAGATGTTGGCCATGCTCCTCTTTGCTTCGAGAATAGACGAGGATGTCATCGATAAACACAATGACGAATTTTTCCAGGAACGGTCGACAGATTCGATTCATTAGGTCCATAAATGCGGCAGGTGCATTTGTTAGACCGAAGGGCATTACGACGAATTCATAATGTCCATAGCGGGTTCGGAAAGCGGTTTTAGGAATATCTTCTTCTCGGACTTTGAGTTGATGGTATCCGGACTGTAAATCTATTTTAGAAAAATAACTAGCTCCTTGGAGCTGGTCGAATAGATCATCGATTCGTGGGAGTGGGTAGCGGTTTTTGACAGTGAGTTTGTTTAACTCTCTGTAATCGATGCACATTCTGAAAGATCCGTCCTTCTTTTTGACAAAGAGCACCGGAGCTCCCCATGGCGAGTAGCTAGGTCGGATAAATCCCTTGTCCAGAAGCTCACTGAGTTGGCTGGACAATTCCTGCATTTCAGCAGGAGCCAACCGGTATGGTGATTTAGCGAGAGGAGTTGCTCCTGGAACGAGGTCGATTCGGAACTCAACCTGTCTCTCTGGGGGTACTCCTGGAAGATCTTCGGGAAACACGTCCGGAAATTCACACGCCACTGGAACGTCTTGGATGTTAGTTTCTTCTTTGGTCTTGTCCACTATGTGAGCCAAGAACGCCAAATTGTTCTTTCGCAAGTGTTTTTGTGCTTGGATGCACGAGATGAGACGAAGATTCGTACTGGGTTTATCTCCGTAAATTACTAGGGTTTCGTGATTTGGGAGACGAAGGCGAATGGCCTTCTCATGGCACATAATCTCAGCATGGTGGGGGCTTAACCAATCCATGCCGATAATCACATCGAAACTCCTAATTGATACTGGCATCAGATCTATTCGTAAGACGTGTTGGTTGAGGGTTAGGGTACATCCGATGTAGATCTCCCTAGTGGATTCGGTTTTCCCATTGGCCATTTCCACCGTATAGGTTTCATTTAGCTTCTGGGGTTGTTGTTTTAATAAATGTTTAAACTTCTCACTTACGAAACTTCGCTCCGCTCCAGTATCAAATAAGATGCATGCATAAGTGTGGTTTAAGAGGAACGTACCGGTCACAACTGCGGGGTCCTGAACTGCATCACTCTGACCCATAGTCAGCATTCTTCCTGCTCCTCTGTTTCCTGAGTTGTTGTTGTTAGGGCAATCTCGACGGAAATGTCCCGTCCTTCCACACCCGAAACAGGTGTGGCTAGGCCCTGCATTGTTGTCGCCGGTATTGATGATGTTGTTATTGCGGGGGTTGTTGTTGTTCTGGTTGTTTCCCTGACTCTGGTTCTGAGAAGGATAAGTCCTACAGAACCTTGCAGCGTGTCCCTTTCGGTTGCAACTGGTGCAATGGAACTCCTTATATTCTCTATGGTGATGGAAACTGCACTTATTGCACTTGGGAGAATTATCGGAATAGGGTCTTGAAGCATTTTGAAGCAGCTGAGGCTAGAGCATGTGAGGTGACTGGAACCGGCGCAGTAACAACGTTAACTGCCACCGTTTGCTGCTTTTTTGAGGTCTCGGGGCCCTGACGCCCCTTCCTCTTGTTGTTCCATCCTTTCTTACCATCACTCTCCTTCTTCTTCTCAGTCTCTACCGGTTTCTCGCCCTTTTTGTGGTTATGATCATATAGCCTCTTTGCCAATCTCTTCGCACTGTCAAAAGTTTCAGGGTTCGCAGCTATCACATTCCCTTGAATGGGGGATGTCAGTCCCCAGATGAATCGTTCGATCTTCTTTCCCTCTGATGTGATCATACCCGGGCACAACAGAGATAGTTCACTGAATCTCGATATGTAAGCATCGATATTCCCATTCTGCACCGTGAGATTCCATAGTTCCTGCTCCATCTTCTGTATTTCACCTCGGGGGCAGTACTCAGCCGTCAACATCTCTTTCATTTCTGCCCAGGGAATAGAGTTGGCGACAGGGAGTGTCATAGCTTCTACGTGTCCATTCCACCAAGTGAGTGCTTGGTCCACAAAAGTGCAGGCCGCGAACTTCACCTTCATCTGCTCGGGGCACTCGCATATCTCGAATACCGACTCTACCTTCTCGATCCATCGCTTTAGAGCGATCACTCCTCCAGTGCCGTTATAAGTTCGGGGTTTAGCGTTCGCAAAATCCTTGTAGGTGCACGTTTTAGTGAGTCCTTGGTTCGTCCCGTTGTTCGAACTTCCGGATCCTTGCCCGTTACCTCCTCCGTTGTTCCCTCGGTGAAGTTGTGACATAGCTGCTATGACCGCAGCAGACACGGCTGCCTGGAAAGCAGTGGAGTCAACTTCGGGCGGGGTTGGTTCGGGATTTCCGCGAGTAGCTGGGCGAGGCATCTTTCTGTCATGAAACGGAAAGATGTTGAGTGTACGTGGTCTCTGTGAGGTTGTGATCCTACTAACTAGGTGTATGATGCGAACCTAAACATCACTACCATTGAGCATACAATCATAACATCTCCACACATAACAATTGGTAATATCATAGCAAAACACACAAAATTTCATTAATATTACCCTCATTTAATACAAGAAAATTTGCTTGTAGGAGCATACATATGTGATACTAATCCGACAGCATAACGGCTCCATGAGTAGTGTAGTCACTTAAACATAGAGCCGGAGTACATAACATAGTTCCTAATGACCTACTATGATAAGTCTATCCCTAACCGCGATGAGCTGCGTCAGGAGGTGGTGCTGAAGATGTGGATGCTCCCTGAAGACGAGCCACTAGGCGTTCTGCGTCCTGAAGTCGAGACTCCCACCTCACCTGCCTCATGTGAAACTTCCGGAGGACGTCACGCGTCTCCTGTTCCGCACGCTCGACCCTAGTCCACAACTGGCGTACTTGATCAGCAGTGCCCTGAGCAAGGTCGCCGGTGTCCCGCAATCGTCTCACCATGACCGGTAGGGCTCGGTCGGCCGGTCCTCCGTCCCTCAAGTCAAAGAACTCACGTGACATGCCAAACGGGGGTCGCTGTCCCTGATGTCTGCTCCATCTCCAGAGATCAATGCCCCAAGGAGGGGTAGGTCCAGTGGGGCCCACACGGTAAGCAGGCACCCTGATCGGGTAAGGGGGGTTGATGACCTCGGACTCTGCGTCCGAATCACCCCCTTCGCTGTCATCGAGCTCCTCTTCGAAATGTTCTTCGTCTTCTTCGGGTTCGGCAGGCTCGCCCTCGACTTCTGCCTCCGGTTCCCCGTCAGCTTCCTCTTCGGGGTCCTCCTCAGGTTCCTCTTCAGGCTCTTCCTCAGGCTCCTCCTCCTCTAGCCACCCGTTGTTTCCCTGATTAGGGAAGTAGGGGTCTCCCGGGTGATGAAAACCAGCCATGCTGTCTGCACGAGTACGTGAATATGCTACCATTATTCCTAGGGTACTATAACTATTATACAGACTAAGCAAACATTCTCTTTTTGGGTGATAAAGGGTATAGTTTTAGGTTCCCTGGCTATCCCGATCTCATCAAGACGTGTGTTAGTTTTACCTTGGAGAGAATGTAGTTGATCAGGCTACATTCACTCCTTGGTATCACTAAGAACAGTCCCAAATTAACCGAGATACCAGTGTTATTGTTGTTTGATTCGGTGTTAGATTCTTATCCCTAATGCAAGCAAGTGTGTTTTATTTACTTGTTTTGTTCAGAGTTATGTTAGTCCCTCTTTTTGGTTTATAGTTGCATATCAATGTATGGCTCGACATGCTAGTTCACTATAAACAAAGCTCTGATACCAACCTGTCACACCCCCGAACCAGACGGCGGAAACGTCCGGGGGCTGTCGTGACTCAATTGAATACCATAACATTGAATATATATGAATCATAACAACATTTGTCGCCATGCATTAGTATATTACAACCAGTATTGTTACATGAAATACATTGGTTAAACATTACATTCCCAAAAATTAATTTGTTCAATTCTTACAGAAATTAACTGCAACCGTCACTGAATATGATTTCCCTTGATTCACTGGTTCCCTGAGAATACAAGTATTTTGAAAAACGTCAACATATGAAATGTTGGTGAGTTCATAAGTAATGTTTGAAATCCAATGTTTATATTGTTTGAAAACCGCCAGAAAATCCGATATTTTCTTAAATGAAAAACTTTCGAAAATGTTTGTGGAGATCCATAGGTATGTCTGTTTGTTTCTTTACTTGTGAAAATTGTTTATTAAAAATTATATGCGTTTCGAATCCGATATTTTTGAAAAACCTAGGAAAACCCGATGTTTTCCTAATACTTTGAAAAACCGTTAAGTTGCGTTGAAACCGTTACAAGGATAGGTGTGTCATTCCCAGGCGACGGATTATTTTTGAGCATGATTATTTACTACGAACCCGCATTACACAAACGCCCAGTTCATAGCCATACTAACGATCCCGAAGGCGTCGTTCGTACAAATCACGTTATCCAGCCGCCCTGACTATGCGTCGTCCCACATCCGAAGAGTAAGAGGACACGAAGGCCTCGATGACTCTATTAATCGGTTGGGGATAATATGCGTGCGAGGGGTCCCCGACCCGCCTCGTAAAATATGCAGACTTTTCTAGCAATACCAAGGACCCTTGGGGACCAGTGGTATACAAGCCATTGAAAGTCCCTCTACGTTGTGCCAAGTCGGTGAAACTCAACACTTCGTAGAAAATATGCGTCTTCGGGCCTTAAGATCAGGTCATTGGGCTAGCTAGGCCCAACAAGCAAGATTTTACACTTTTGGGGCCCGAAGATGGTGCGTAGACGTCTGTGCACACTCGTATATAAGCTAAGTTCCCAAACGTTATTTATATGAACCGTAGTGTCGTAGAGTTAGTAGTTGTAGATTTCTATTGGCTCGAGACCGAGCCAATTCGTTTAACAACGACTTTTGGTATTGTAATGTGTTGTATTTCGTCGATAGTCGCGATGCTATTATTTAATCAAATTGTGTATATTGAATTAGCCTTGAAATATTTCTGTTTTCAGCCCCTCATTATTTGTAAAATTTACATTTTCAACCCTTTTTATTAAATACTTCCCGGTTTGGTCCTTAAACTATTTTTCTTGACATTTTAACACCAAAAATTATTGAAATTAATATTTTTCAGCATATTTTTCATAGAAAACAGTTTAAGTCCCTGAAAATGCAGTTTTCTCGGTTTTAACCCTTCTTTTCGCAATTTTGACAATTTTGGCCCAAATTGGAAAAAATTTGCAACTTTGGTCCTTTTTAAATTTAAAAAGCATTTTAAACCTTTGAAAAGGATTTGGAACACTTATAGTCCACTGTTTTACAGAAAATTACAGTTTTGGCCCTCCAAAACAGAAAAACTCGCATAATGGGCCTCATTGGGCCAAAAATGTCATTTTTAGCCCATTAAGCTTGGAATTTAAGTTTTTAATCCCCTAAATGAGTATATTTCCAGAAATTGGTTTATGGAAACTGTTTTGGCACACTTCATCCAGCAGAATCCGTGATATGCCAATTTGGACCCTTAATTTTGTATTTTTCACATTTTTGGCCCAAAATTTGTGTTTTTAGCTTAAAGAAAATTGTTGCTAACCACTTAGCTATTTTTCTTGTAACACTTTATATGTAGAAATATATTTGAAGCTAAAATCATAAAACATAAGTTATATCTCGGTTTTGAGGGGTTTTATGGCTAGAACCAACATTTTAACACACAAAAGCATACATATAAGCATGGAAATCATACAAGGCATACAAAACACATATAGATCTACACTTTCACTTGTATTCCCCCCCCCCCCCCCCAAAAAAAATCATAAAAACAGAAAATAGGGGGTATGAAGCTCACCTTGGGTGTGGGGGCTCGGTTTTGCAAGAAAATGGAAGGAAAATGAAGTGTTTTTGGCCTTAGCTCCCTTCCTTGGTAGATCTCGAGTTTGAGATGGTTCTAGGGTGCAAGATCACGATTTTTGCATGGATTAGGAAGAGATTTTTGATAAATAAGGAATACAAGTCATAGATCCAAGCAAAACCTTACCTTAGATGATGATTTTTGTGGAAGAACTTCCTTGAATGCTTCCTAATTTTCGAGATTTTGGATGGAGAAGAAGGGAGTGTTCTTGAGAGAGAGTTGAGAGATTTTTGTGGTGTGTGTGTGTGTATGGCCGAGAGTGAGAGAGAGGAGAGAAGAGAAGTGATATTTGAGGTGATGTGCATGGAGGAATGGGAAATATTGCATGGATATCCTTTGGATAATAATGAGGTGGCATGCATTAAGTCAACTTCTCCCCTTTTGGGCTTGATTTGGGCCGAAAACATGGAAGGAAAAAGAAAAATTTGGGCTTTTTCCCTTAAGCCCAAAATTAGAGTTAGTTAGGGTGTGTTTTATACCTAAAAGAATGTAGTATGATTTTTTTTCCATTTTTTTTGTTGGACTAGTATGATGTATTTGATTGAAGTTTTTGATTCACATTAGCTTGAATGTATAGATTACATGACACAAAATTTCCAGTTGTGACACCATTTGCTGGGGAGAAGTGGGGCAGCGTGTGATGGGCAGCACCGAGATTGTGCTTCAGATGACAGATCAGATCCAGCAGGTTAGACAGAGGTTGTTGACCGCTTAGAGTCGGCAGAAGAGTTATGCAGACAGACGCCGGTCCGAGCTCGAGTTTCAGGTCGGCGACTTCGTGCTCCTGAAGGTCTCTCCTTGGAAAGGAGTGATTGAATTCATGAAGAGGGGCAAGTTGGGCCCCGATATATTGGTCCTTTCAGGGTGATCACGAGGGTGGGCAGGGTAGCCTATCGTTTTGAGTTGCCAGCAGAGTTGGGTTAGATTCATGACACTTTCCACGTATCGCAGTTGCGGAACTATATAGCCGACGAGTCGGCAGTGGTGCCATTAAAAGATATTCAGGTGGATGCGAGCCTGAATTATGCTGAGAAACTGGTGGCGATCAGGGATCAGAAGATCAAGGTTTTGAGGAACAAGGAAGTGTCGCTGGTGCAGGTCCAGTGGCAGCATCGGAAAGGGTCAGAGTTGACTTGGGAACCGGAGCGTGAGATATGGGAGCAGCATCCGGAGTTGTTTGCAGAGGGTGACTTCGGGGGCAAAGTCTGATTCTAGTGGGGGAGAATTGTAACACCCGGATTTCCAGGTATGAGATTTTGTCCTTTTATTTTTGGGTTTTGTGGGGGAACTCGGCGAGTTAGCGTCTAGACTCGCCGAGTATGGTCGCGGTTTCGGATGCGGGTTCACAGCCGGACTCGGCGAGTTCACGAGTGGACTCGGCGATTCCACGTTGTTTAATGAAACCCTAATTTCCAGGGTTTGAGACCTATATAAAGGCCCTTATGGCCGTCCATTGCGGCTACCACATCCCAGAGAGAGAGTCTTAGATCGTTTGTGAGGTGAAGAGAGGCTATTGTTGATCTTTTGTTGGTGGAATTTGAAGGAGAAGGTAACCAAGGCAAAAGAAGGCTGAAGGAAGTGCAAATCTAGTGTCTTCAGAGATCAAAGGCTTCATATTAAGGTATTCCTTCGGAACTTCTCCAATTTTGGGTGGTGATTCATAGAGTTAGGGTTTTTAAACCCTTTAGAAGAAGAGTATGTAGAGTATTTAGTCCCCTTTTCGAGTTGTGCTTTGGATCTGGACTCAAAGAGGTCCAGAGACCTTAACCCTTGGAGCTTTATAAGCCATTTTGGAAGTCATGAGCTTAGAATGTCATTTTTGGGGCTAAATCACCATTTTGGACCATTTCTATGTTATATGTGTGTCAAGGTCCAAACTTTACATGATTATCATGCTTGGGGAGGCTAGATATATGATTGTATGGAACAGATCTAACCTCAGAAGTCGTTTTGAGTTTGTGCATGGCATGAACTCGCAGAGTCTGAAGAACAGACTCGACGAGTAGTTTGAAGGTTGCCCGTTAATCACTCAGTGAGTGGACTTGTCGAGTTGGGGGAATGACTCGGTGAGTCAGGGAGAGTCAGGGGTCTTAGTTTGAGTTGGAACTCGCCGACTTGTTCTTGGGACTCGGCGAGTTGAGTCGGGGTGGCCCTGCGATTCTTGCCAGGTGGAACTCATCGAGTCAGGGGAGTACTCGACGTGCCAAGAGAGTGTCTAAGAAAGAGTCAGTGGACACGTGTAGACTCACTGAGTCGCCCTAGTGCACTCGCTGAGTCGGGTCAAAGTTTGACCATTGACCTTGTTGACCTTTAGGGTTAAGTTCAGTTGTATTTATGTGAGTATTTGCTTTATGTGATTAGGCGGAGGCTAGATCACATTTCTACCAAGATATCTGAGGTGAGTCTTCTCACTATACTGTACCTGGAAAGGTACCTATGTGTGACCGGAAGGTCTTGTATGCTATGAGTTACATGTTTTGTATGCTATGCGTTGCATGTTCTGTATGCGTGATGTATGTGATATGTATGCTATGTATGATATGGGCCGGAAGGCATTATGACGTGGACCGGAAGGTCAAAGAGTCATGGACCGGAAGGTCGATACGAGTAGGACCGGAAGGTCTACTGGGACTGGGACAGAAGTCCCCTAAGACACATGGACCGGCAGGTCGTGTTGAGTATGGCCTGGAAAGGCGTATGTGAGTAGGGGTATTTTGGGGAACTCACTAGGCAATATGCTTATAGTTGTTGTGTTATGTGTTTTAGGTGCTAGCAAGGACCATGGAAAGGCGCCAGCGTGACTCGTACACACTAGAGAGAGGATTTGATTTTTGGTAATCTTGGGATACGATATGTTTTGATAACTATTATTGGATACTTTATGAAACATTTTATGTGAAAATTGTTGTGACAAAAATGAAATTTTTGGTTTGAAATTTACGTTGTTACACTCGGGTTTAAGACAACCATGCTTCACCTACACCCTCAAGGCTGATACTTTATGACTCTCTACACCAGAATACACTTAGATCTGAAGTAGCAACTTCAGATCTGGACTTCTAACTCCAATTGGCCCTAGAACATGGCATAAAAGCCCCAAATCTCATGACAAAAGGAAACTATGAGTAAAGGAGTGAAGGTAATGACTTCTTACCTTCAAATGCTCTGAAAAGCCACACCAACTTTGGATCCAAGGCTTCCTCTTGTACCACTATGAACTTCTTTCTCTTCCAAGCTTCAAATCACAACTCCAAGGCTAAATCTTTTCTCAAAAACGGATATGGCGGCTAGGGCTCGATGTTCTGGATGAGAGGAGGTGTAAAGGAACCCTAAGGAGAAGAATGAGGTGCTTAAATAGTGCACAAAGTCCCGGATCTAGGGTTTCCCTCTTCAGACCGAACTCGCCGAATCCATACTCCGACTCGTCGATTTAGTCACTTACTCCTCGACCCGGATCCCGCTTGGACTCATCGAGTTCCTCCTTGACCCCCCCCTTGACTTAGGGTTTTCTTTCCTTTCTTGGTCTTTCTAATTTTCGGGTGTTACACTTCGCCTTCTGGCCCTCGGGACAAGAACACGTGAAAAAACATCCCTCCACGTCAGAAATCCATCTCAAAGAGATGATCGGGTCCCTATTGCCTCCGAACTCTAGAAGCTTCGTATAACTAAACTCTCGGTACTGCATCACCTCGCATCTATGAGATCCTGCAATGGCGACGATTGTTGCGGCTGCGGCAGTAGCTACCTGTGTGACGACGGCATAGCACTGGTCAAAATCCTCGATCGATGTGGTCTTAACCGATCCAAATAACTCCTGAATCGCCTCCCTGATCGCCTTGGCCACACTGGCAGTAATGATCATGCGTATCTCCTCCTCACTGAGACCTGCTCCCCCAGTGACACCCAACTCCTGATCCTGAACCTTTAAAAACCGCCATACTGAAAAATACACCATGGAAAGATCATACATCAAAATACAGTGCTCTGCACACCAATACACACTCATATTAGTTCCTTAGTAGCCTCAAGATTCCTCATGAATCTCATACATATCCTGTGCTTTCAGTAGTACGGGCCCATACTATTGGATTAATGTCTAAGTCCATAACTATAATTGGTAAGACTTGACCCGACCCGGCATGGTCCATTTGGGTTGCATACCATCATGCACTTGGATGAGAGAAATAAGACACTTATGGTTATTAATATATTATAAGTTCTAGTATATTAATAATAAGAATAATGAGATTATTTAATTAGTATTGATCAAGAATTAATCTAGGATTAATTAAGTGATCAAAAGAAGACTAATTAAATATATGGGTTGATTGTGTAAATCATCCATACTTGTATAGTGGGCTAATGCTCCATGGATAATCAAGTTGGGCTAAAACCCATAGGATGGTTCATGGATGCTCCATGGTGTATTTGAACCCATGGATCCAAGGAAATGGAAAGTCATGACAATTAGGGTTTGCCCTAATTGTAACACTATATAAAGATATTATTCTTGGCAAAATCGGTCACTAGAGAGACTAGTGTGTGTGAAGGAAAAGGGCTAGCCGATTTTGATAAGTGTAGAATTCTCTCAAGCTATTCTAAGTGTTTTGATGATTGTGATTCCATTTGAGGTGTCACACTTGGGGCACTAGGCACTCAAGCTTCATGAAGACTTTCTTCTCCAAAGAGGTATGTATTCTATCTTGCTATAGTCATTGTGTTTGTATGCTAGATTAGGATAATACCTTGGAAGTTCTTATTTGCATGTATAATAGAGAAAACATAGATCCAAGGTATTTAGGGTTGCATGTACACTTAGGAGTGTTAGAATGCTCAAAACCCAACAGTGGTATCAGAGCCTAGGCTTGTTTTCTTGTTATACCTGCAATGGAAGCTGAAAAAACGAATCTGGTGCTGTCTGGCCATCAGACTCGGCGAGTCCATCAGGAGACTCGACGAGTCCATGCCTAAAAAGTGATGAATTCGATCCAACTCGCCGAGTTGGTTCATGCACTCGACGAGTTGGACCCCCAGACAGCATATTTTCGAGTTTTTTGGCTAGAAATGGACTAGGAACATTACCCTAAGTTGTTTTTGATCTTATAAACTTGTTTTTGATGTGGTAATGTTCATGCTAATCCATTTTCAAAGATAATTGTCAATAGATTCATGTTTTGTATTAGTTTAAGGTTTAGACTAATTACATGAAAAAGTTTGATTTGAATTATCTTGTTCTTATGAGTTGCTTAGAAATGTTGAGTGAAATAGTTATTTTCAATCCATTTTAATCTAAGAGTTGAGTATAAAATGTGTTTGTGTAACTTGTCCTCAAGTTACATGAAGAGTCACATTAAAGACTCATAAAACTCATAATAGTTGGCAATGGTTACAAAATGAAGAGTCTTGTGTCATTGAATAACTTTTTATGACTCCATAACTTGTCCTCAAGTTATGAAAGTTCAAGAGTCACTTCATTAAAGAAAATATGTAACCATAATTAAATCCATAAGTTATAAAATAAAGAAAAAGTTAGTTCTTTTATTAGTTTAAAGTCTTCCATAACTTGTCCTCAAGTTATGGAACTTGAAGAGTTTTTGGATTAAAACTACTTTAAACACATAAGTTATGGAATTAATTAGTTTTGAATAGTTTCAAAACTTGCCCTCAAGTTTTGGAATTTGAAAAGTTTTCCTTATGAATACTTTAATTCCAAGTTAGCCCTTAGAATTTTAAAAGTTAAAATTCAACCCTTATACTTTATAATATTATAAGTTAATAATATATATATGTATAAGAGTAAAGTCAGTCTTACCGCTAGTACGCCTCATTCACGAAGCCGGTCTATAAGGTGGGTATAAGGTTGTTGCCTATAAAATGGCAACTTAATGGGTGTCCACTCTCACCCACCGCTTGCTTGACTGGTGGAGGGTCGTTAGCCGAACGGGTTTGACAGGACCAGAATTCTCCCTTCATTAAAAGTATTAATGAAAATACTAAGTAACTAAACTCTTAATAATACCCAATCTTAGTTACTTAGGAAAATGTGAATAAGGTGCTAATCCATGAAATTACACTTTACACTTTGTCAAAGTCGTTAGTGGAGCGTGTGTGGTTAACCGGCACACTAACTTGGACTTAACAAGGTAGGTAAAGGGTGACTTAATATTTATCATAGTATCGATGGAGCGTGTGTGGTTAACCGGCACATCGATTGAGGGGTAATTTATTAAGGGTACCAAGTGATTTGCATGGTTACTTCACACCTTGTTTTGTGATCCTCGGCATCCCAGTCACAAAACCTGAAGGGCACACTCGAGATTGAAACATGCCATTGAACAGTTCAATGAATCTCAAAGATCTAGGAGTTTCAAATCCAATTAAAACCTAATTATACATTTCGTTTATCTTGGTGGAAATTGGTGAATCGTCATTCACCTACCTTCAAATATTTTATAGCTTGGATTACGGCATACCTCTTCTAAGTTATAAAATAGTTTGTTGGGTCCTAGCCTTAATATTTCATATTGGGTGTCATATTAAGGACTTTAAATCAACTATCTTGAATATCTCCCAAAAGATGTCTGGTTTAGACACCTATGATCTTCCCAAATCTCTTGAAACAAGGTTCCTAATGAGGTTGATGTCCCATGGATATCATACTTCTTTCTCCTCCTCCAATCATTCTCCCTAACCCACAAGTTCTCGAAAAGTTTAAGGTCACTCAAAGCCCTATTGGCAAGGCAAGGTCTAGGTGTGATCACATCTTGGAGATGTAGTCACATATTGACAAGCCGGGAGAGTTGGGTGTCAAAGTCTTGAGAAAGTTGGTGGTTCAATCACTTTCTAAGTCACATAGTGAGTTCCTTTGGGACACCTATGAAACAGACTATGACAGGACCCTTAATGATCTTATCTATTTGCTAAGATCAACTTCCTAAAAACTTTATGGACATTGACAATAGTGACACAGGAAATCCCGGAAAGCATTCTCTTCCCAATGGAAAGGGATAGGCCATAGTCAACTCGGTTGACCAAATGGTAAAGAGAAAAAGCTAAGTCTGTGATAGTCCCGTGTACCATTATCAAAGGGTCCATATGTTTATATTGCCAAAGGAAGGGGCATTGGTCACGAAGCTGCCAAATTTACCTAAGGATGTTAAAGTCAATAAGTTTGACTCTACTTCAGGTAAATTCCACTATCTAACTCTGTTAAGTTTCTATTCTGAGATTCTTGATACATGATGTGACTGGGTCACATGGTGATGTTTTAAGAATGAAAGAAAAGTGAAGAAACTTAAAGAAAGAATATGCTGAATCTGATGGCGTAGATGGATTTCTATCGCATAGTTTGAAAATCGGATTCTTGAGCTACTTCTTAGGAGTTATGAGATATTGCTTAGGAATAGATAACAACAAGTTTTCATATGGATTGTAAGGATAAGTTTTTCCGCAAAGTTTTAAAATAAAAGAAAAATTTTTGATTTTATTTATTTTAAAATATCCTTACAATGGCATTTGAGGAAAAATTGTTGCTTATATGATTCCATTAAAAGCAAGAGTGGAAATATGAAATTGATTCTTTCATCTGTGGTAATGTCTAAATTTACCAAATAAGGAAAGATTCTCATCACCCAAGTTTCAAGTGGATCGGAACTTGGAATCATGCAAGTTGTATAGCATGATCAATGAGAACTTTCAAGCATTGGAAAATTAAGACTAATTATTTATTCACATGGATGTGTGAGTCAAGTAATGGACTAAGGGATCGAGTACATAGTCTTGTGCACTGATTTAGTCCACCACAAAAGTTTGATAAGACTATTCGTCATGATTTACTTAAGTTCAGTAAATATGATTATACTTACAAGCTTAAGTGTAATTCTGAGACATTGGAAAAAGGTTCCAATGTATGTTAGAGCGAATAAGAAGAATCAATTTAGGTAGAAGGATAAAAGTCTCTCAAATCTGAAAAGATGGGAGAGTACTTTAGTATCAGCTTTTGTGATCATCTTAATGATTAAGAAACCATAGCACAATTAGTTCTCTAAGGAAATCTTAGTGCATTCTTATGACTAAGAAGAGGAACTTGAATTGTTGAAGTGGTTAAATCAAGAAGATGAGTCATACTTCGTTCCAATACAAGTCTTAGAGTCATACTCCAAGATTGTAATTTGAGTGACATGTCTTAAAGAAGGTTTAAAACACTTGTCAAATGTAAGAGTAAAAGTTTTCTACTCTTGTACATTTGAAATTGGTAAGTTGTGATGTTTTGGATAAAACAAAGACCAACTAAGGCCAATTGTGTGAAGTGTTTGTCTTGATTAGAATCCACACTATCTCTTGGATATTTGACAAGGGAGTCTTATAGGTCAAGAGGACAGTGGGAGTCTTAAAGGTCTTGAAAGTCTCAAGAACTAATCAAGAATAGAACCTGAAGTTCTTCCCTAGCACACGACTTGAGGTTTATAACCTATCGTGTTGACTTATTCTGTGCCCGTTCCAGTTAAAGTTGGCTTTGCATATGAGTTCTTAGAGTTCTCAATTGGTTGCACAACAACTTGGAAGCAATGGCAGGCCCTTGCGCTGCCAGGTGGCAAGAAATTAAGATTGAGTTCAATCCATATTAGTTTGGATTTGTTATTATCCTTGTCTTGTGACTATGGTTATGACAATTCACATGGATAAGAACACATACACCAGTAAATCTAAGTGTCATAAGGTTTCTCTCCGATTCATGAAAAATGATGGTGAGGAAACACTTTCACTAAGTAGATTTTATCTAGATAGCAATTGTGATATTTGCATTCTCAAAGTCGTTAGTGGAGCGCGTGTGGTTAACCGGCACACTAACCTGGACTTGTGAGAAGTGGCAAAAAGGTCTAACTATTATGATTACGACATCCCTCTTCATAATTGTTTAGATACACAAGTGTGCTATCTAAGGGAAGGTGTATGATTTTGATAAAGTCTTATCAAAACAATCTAGTATCAGAAATCTGCACTTTGGTAAGAAAGTCGGCTGATTTCTGAGTACATGTCAAAGCTAGTGGGAGCATAAGTGTTATGCTAATAATCATCGTGTTAGTGGGAGCATGATAATTATGATAAGTATTGCAAGTTAGCAATGTTAATTATAGAAAACAAAAGGTCTCAATTGGGAAAAGTTGTTTTGCTATAATTAAGGGAGAGGAAATTATGCTTCATCTCAAATCTATAAGCTTAGATCGTGAGGTTTTAATCATTTAGTCAAGGAAATATATATGAATTTCATGTTGGAATGGCTCAACATAAGGAAATTCTGTATATGGGTCCATTATTTGCGTTCTAAAATTCGATTATGATTACGGCATCCCTTTTCATAATCTGAATTATGAGAACTTGGCAAATTGAAATGGACATATTATAGCAAAAGACTAGTTTACTCTTTATGTGAGACATCATGAATCGTGTCCCATATGCTTCGGATATAGGATCGATTACATGTGCTATAATCATCCGTTCTAAAATTTTCCAAATGCCTGGGGCATTAAGAAGGGAAAAGGTTTAGAACTGGATATGACTAAAAGGATTAAACAATTGTCGAGGACAATCTAAGGTTTACCAAAGATTGGTTGCTCAAGGACAGTTGGAAGTATAGTGATAATTCTGGAAGAACCATGTTGACATAGTCTGTAAGGAGGCAAGTCTTGTTCAGAAGTGATGGTCAAAATGGAATCTGGAAATGTTTCAAAGTTAGGATTTTCAAATCTGTGTAAGATTAAGGAAACTTAATGCAAGAAGGATGTTTCCAAGAAGTTGATCTCCTTTGGAATGCTCTGTAATGTTTGTTGCCAAGTCTTTATGACTTTGTGCATAATCATTACAAGAGGATCAATGCATATAAGTTTAGAATCTGACAGATTCCAGTAAATGGCATGAATTTGGAATTCTTGCATTTGCAGTAAGGATTTGGGAGTGTGAAAAGAGAATCATTGAAGTAATGTTCAATTGATCTAGTTCACAAAGTAAAGATCATAGACAAACATAGTATGCATACTTGGTGTGTGGCATGACTAGTGTTTAGAAAACATAGTGTACATGCTTGGAGCATGGGACAACTATTGTTTTAAATTCAAGAATAAAGTTGATAGCTAAAACAGTATACAATGAATAATGTGTAATCATATGGTGATAAATAAAAGGTGTTTTATTTATGTTCAAAGAGTTGATACCATATTGGATTCAATTATTATTGTGTTTCACTTTGCATGTTTTGACTTCCCGAATAAACTGGGTTATTCTTCTGGAATGACTAAGTTATTCAAACTATCCACAGTCGGTCATATTTTGGAAGTAGATATGAATTAAGACTGTCATGATGGGTTGTAGAGGTCTAAGGTGTTGGACAAGGCTACAACAATCATGAGTGCTCATAAGTTCTGAGTATTGGATTCAACCCGCGCTCATTGGAATCACTTCATGGATTTTATCACGAGTGATCATGAGACGATAATATCTTATATTCTTCAAACCTAGAGATATGAGTTGTTACTATGAGTTGGTAGTACATTGATTGCACGAAACCGCATTCGGTAACTCGGTGCTATAAAACGTGCTTTTGTGTATGATTCAACAAGTAGTAGAACAAGCCATATGAGTCGAAGTTTATCCATTCCTTTTACCTTCGGGATAAAAGCGATATCTGTGGGCCCCTCGATGATTTGATGATGACAAATGGAAGTGCTCGGCCGGGCCAGGACTGATTTGATTTGTTCAATTAGTCAGTCGTCATAAATCGGAAATCGGGAAACAACAAATGGATAGAGAGAATGATTATAATCCATGTCTCAGTCCATATGATATCTAGAATGGAGGAATATATGATCCCTTATCTAATGGACAAGTCACTGACAAAGGTCAGAGTTCATCTACAAAGGTCAGAGTTCGACAGAAGCTTTTGAGAGCTACGATTGCCAGTTGGTTCCTGAAGTCATACGCAATAATAGTTTTAGACTTATCCAAGTGGGAGACTGTTGGATTAATGTCTAAGTCCATAACTATAATTGGTAAGACTTGACCCGACCCGGCATGGTCCATTTGGGTTGCATACCATCATGCACTTGGATGAGAGAAATAAGACACTTATGGTTATTAATATATTATAAGTTCTAGTATATTAATAATAAGAATAATGAGATTATTTAATTAGTATTGATCAAGAATTAATCTAGGATTAATTAAGTGATCAAAAGAAGACTAATTAAATATATGGGTTGATTGTGTAAATCATCCATACTTGTATAGTGGGCTAATGCTCCATGGATAATCAAGTTGGGCTAAAACCCATAGGATGGTTCATGGATGCTCCATGGTGTATTTGAACCCATGGATCCAAGGAAATGGAAAGTCATGACAATTAGGGTTTGCCCTAATTGTAACACTATATAAAGATATTATTCTTGGCAAAATCGGTCACTAGAGAGACTAGTGTGTGTGAAGGAAAAGGGCTAGCCGATTTTGATAAGTGTAGAATTCTCTCAAGCTATTCTAAGTGTTTTGATGATTGTGATTCCATTTGAGGTGTCACACTTGGGGCACTAGGCACTCAAGCTTCATGAAGACTTTCTTCTCCAAAGAGGTATGTATTCTATCTTGCTATAGTCATTGTGTTTGTATGCTAGATTAGGATAATACCTTGGAAGTTCTTATTTGCATGTATAATAGAGAAAACATAGATCCAAGGTATTTAGGGTTGCATGTACACTTAGGAGTGTTAGAATGCTCAAAACCCAACACATACTACCTTCCACGCCTATCCATAGTCGATTTAGAACTCATCCCAAGGTACTAAGTAACTGCGCTAGACCACTCCCAGGTGTGCTAAGACCAACTTCTTCCTCGAGCTACAACTAACTTCCTAGGCTTTCTTACTAGGATTATCCTCGTTCTCGCACCACTAGTTGCTTTTATGCATGCTTGTTGTACACAATACGGGGTTAGATACACTGTCGAATAATCGACTCTCCCCTAAGTCCACAACCAAACAAGAAACAAGAAGTAAGGCTAATTCGATCATTCTAAGGCTATTTAATCTCGACCATATACAACTAATCAACATGCAGGCAACAATCACACAATCAAGTAACATATAGCAAGCAATTCCCTATACATAAGGCATCACCGAAATCAAGAACTTATATCCAACGTTCTCTATAAGAACCCTACATTATTCACTACCATGCTTTTTAATAGTTCACATATCAACAAAATCAAAAAAATCAGTGCATATAACAAGTATGGGTATTTTCGGAACAACTATCATGTTCGGGCTCTATCAGACTGTGCACACCGCATCTTCCTATAAAACCCAAGTTAAGTCAAGGTCCACATTCCCGATCTGAAGCCAACCCTAACCCTCTTATTATAAATTCTTTTTCAAAAACTTTTTGTGAAAATTCTCGGATCCTAGTTTGAGACTGGATTCACACAAGCGTTCCTCCAATTTGCTCAAACCAGGATCTTGATACCAACTTGTAGCGTCACATTTTCACAACCAAAAATTTTCTTTTTACTAAGGTATAACTTCCCAATAATAAATCCATTATTAAGTAAATCTTTTCTTCCAAGATACATTTATTGAAAATCAGAGTAATATAAGAAATGTGGAGCCATCAATGATGTTGATGAGTGTGTATAGTCCCGCCTTCACCTTCCCACGATCATCGATAAAACTTGAAAAACATAAACAACTGGATAAGCACAAATACTAGTGAGTTTCCCCCAAAACCACCATACAAACATATAACAACATGCATACTCGGTCCACAACTAACATACTGGATTACCCTTGAGTCCTCAGCATGAGTCTGGCTTGCCTACCGGCCTACAAGTCATGTATGGCTTACTCCTGAGCCCACATCATAAGTTTGGCTTGCTTCTCGGACCATACAACTTATGTATGGCTAGCTCTTGAGCCCACAACATATGTCAGGCTCTCCTTCGGGCCTGTAACTTATGTCTGGCTTGCTCCTAAGTTTGTTGGCTTCCACACAAACCAAGACCGCCGCAACCAACTACCACCATATGTCGACATCTAAATAATCAAGGATCAAGTAGGCACAAATACAGACAAAAATCAAACATAGAGCTCACTACCACCTACTAGTCCTCTCATAGCATCCTGTCCCGCTACTAGCTATCCTCCATGAGATGCGTAAACATAAGTAACCAGAGATGAGATAGCCACCCGAACAGATGATCCTACTCTAGAGCCACAACCAAACAAGGACCAGGAAAGAAATCCTAGATCAAGAGTTCTCATGTTATGATACATGACTACATAAAGCCCCTAGGTCACTCTACTCGATGATAACCAATATACTACTACTATAGCATCCTATCATATATGGATATACACAGATCTAGCAGATCACCATAGGACAACAACATCTATATACCATGATACATATCTAATAGATCGTTACAACATTACAACATCCTATATACCATTATACAAATCTAACAGATCATACCAACATAACAACATCCTATATACCAGGATACATAACTTAGTGGGGCAACATTGGTGCACTCGACCCATATGTACAATAAGGAAAACTCACATGAATTAAAGAACTCTGGAGCATTGCGATAAGATCCCTTTTCAGCACTGCTTGCAACCTTGAATCCACTAACACCAAAAACAAGATTGAATCTTAATCAATAACCCAAAATCCTCAAGTTTAACCCATTGTCAAACTTGGTAAAAAAGTCAACGGACAACGAAATTCCACAAAAGCCAAAGTCCAAGGCAGCTGACTACACCCAACGTACGCGACATGTTCTTACTTCTCCATTAAGTAATTTATTACGTAAGACCTTTTTCCAAGAGCTCAGATCTAGACTCAAAACATCGACTTAAATGATAAGGTTTCTACCTTTATGACTTTCCATGGCTAGAAAAGGTCCAAAATCCAAAACCTTAACTTATCAATCCATTAAGACATCATAACTCTTCCATAGAAGGGATAGAAGGACAAAGATCACTTTTTTATGGCTCATAATAGCTCCATAATGGATAAAGTTTCCAACTTTATCCATTAGAATGGTAAAAAAAACCAAGATCTAGTCTTTAAGGCTCAAAGGGACCAAAAGTGCATCTTTCTCAACTTAATCCATTAAGACCAAGTCTCCAACCTTTAGATCTAAATTAAAATGATGGTTAGATGGATAAATTTTCCAACTTTATCCATAACAAGTTCACAAACTTTTAATATCTAAACTTTATGAACTAAAGTGACCAAAAGCTCATAACAACCAAAACTAGCTAGATCTAACAAATACATCATCAATATTCAAGGTTTATACCTCCAAAAGAAAGATCAAGGTGAGCAAGGTTTGGATCTACAAGCTCCAATGCAACCAACACTTATCTAATGAGCTCCTTCTTTTCCAAGATGCACTAAGAACACTCCAAAGCACTCAAAACTCCTTCTTTAGCTCACAAAACTCAAACTAGGGTTAGGGTTTCAAGGGATGACATTAAAGGGATGGAGGATGATAATGGAGAGGGTTTGGGGAAGTTAAGGAGCTTAAATAGGGCTCAAAACCCTTAACTTACAATTTGGGTTATGATCGCGTACATCCAACATACTCCTGGTATGCTCAACGTGCTAGGTTGAGCCTCCGCGATCAGACATGCCTAGTACGCCCAACGTACTCGACTAAACCCAAAACCTTCCTAACCTCGAATTGTCATAACTTCTTCGTTCTAACTCCAATTTCGATGGTCTTTATATCTACATAAAGGTATTGAAGAGCCCACAATATTATCTAGATATCTTGGACTAATAACTTCTCGAACAAATATCTATATTTCATGACTTCCCCTTCTCTACCCTTCGACCCAAAACACAATTCAAAAGTTAAGATCTCACAACTATCATTGCCTCCTTCCAAAAGGACTAAGATTTACCTTCTTAAGGCCCAAAGCCTTTACAAAATCAACTTCCGTACCATGGATCTGAAATAAGAAAGGACAAGAAACAATATGTTACAACTGATTAACATAACATGATAATGCTTGGTTAGTATTATTGGCATGTTATTATTTCGGTTATAGCCTTCAAATTGGAACAAGAGTATGATCGTCTATCTCATTCTCTAGTTGTGTACGACCATTTTTTCATCTGATTTTGTGTTAGTATCAGCATGTGTTGTGAAAGGAATTGTGTGTGATAGAAGGGTATGGCCCGTGTTGTGTTCGGTTAGCGTTGAGAGGGATGTTGATTGGGTTCCTTCAATTCGATGGATTGATGGTTGAGTATTTTTAGGCCCTGTGGTACTGACCGTGAGTCTTCAGGATAGTGATGGGATAGCGGCAAGATCGGTGTAGTATCGTGAGCTTATCGTTCTAGTGGATAGAAGGTGCCACGAGGTATCATGAACCAATGATTGTACGACTCATATGGGTAGGACCTGGTAATCATCTGGTTGAGACTCTTAAGTCTTGTTTTGTTAGTACTATTGGCATGGTTGGTGTTAGTGCATTTTGGGAGACGAGAGACTCAATGACCGTTTGGTTTGGATCATGTGGAAAGTAAAAAGTTGTTGGGAGTATTAAACGTGCATCAAAAGTGTCTTGATGAATGTTTGCATCATGAACCCTGTTGCTTGTGAGCTGTTTATAGGAGTTAGGTTACCAATGTTGGGTATTAGCTTAGGAATCTCGATTCATGAAGTTTGTTGTAAATGCCCTGAGTGTTTTTTTAGGTGGGGATACACCTGAGCTGATGAGGGATTTAGATGCAACGTGAGAATTTTTGGATTGACCATCATTATACTCGTAGGAGTAGCGGGTCGGTGAAAACTTGTCGAGAAGTCAAGTGTGTATACAAGGTTTTCAGGCAAGATTTTCAGAATTTGAAATCTGGGGAAATTCACGATCACGATGTTTTGAGTATTCTTTCTGCATGGTTTGGTGTTGTTCCTAATAAGGGAAATAAGGGTAAGTACGATGGTTGGATGATCATTAACCCTAGGGTATGGTTTCTGAAGTTTAGACTTATGGGTTCCCATCTCGAGGAGAATATTATCGGATTTGGTTTGTAGATGTAGTTATGAGAGAGTGCCTACTTGGAGTGGTTTTCTATAGAAACGGGGTCATGCAGTTAGGGAGAGAAGGAAAATTTTATGGTTGAGCATTTTCAAGTTATTGGGTCGTTGGTTGACAGATGTGGCTTCTTGAGCATTCTCTCAAGTTTCTTAATAGCATGCCTTGGTGTCAATATGGTTATAGAGAACTTACAAAAATGTTGATGTTGTTTCATAGATCTTAACCTAGACAAATTTCGAGTACAAAATCCAGTTTAAGTTGGGGAGAATTGTAACATCTTATTTCGAGAAGTTATTATTTCAGGATTGTAGATAATAAAAGGATCAAATGGAGGCCATGGGATTTAATGGAATGGAGTTTAGACTCTATTAGAGGTATATGATGTTAGACAAGTGATTTAAACCTTGGATTGTTCGATGGGAGCTGAGGGGTAAAATGGGAAAGGTTATGTTTTGAGCCTCTTGCATAAATTAAGGATTTTAGTTCAAGATGTTTTTAGTCATAAGTATCAAGATAGAAATGTAGAGCTCATCGATACCTTTCCATGGATATAAAGATTGGCGAAAATAGAGTTTAAACGAAGAAGTTATGGTTGTTTAATGTTATATTGTAATAAGGGAGCCTAGCAATACGTTGTGCGTACACTAGCTACTAAGATGGGCGTACTAGGTTAAAGGAACACGCTTTTAAGGCGTAAATTTAGGTACGTTAGGCGTAACGCCATAGAGTAATAACCCTATTTTCATGGTTTTGAGCCCTATTTAAGGTCTCTAACCCCTTAGGGGTCCTTCCTATCATGAGCCTCCATCCTCTTGAGCCTCTAACTCGAAACCCTAGCCCCCTTCTCACTTGTTTTGATCCTTGGCATCATTTATGAGGTTATTTCTCCATTAGAAACTGGGATCTTTAAGAACAAGATAGTGGCAAAGTGTATGGAAGAAGGATTCAAACATAGATCTAGTAAGATTACATTATTTTTGGACCTTTGTGAGTAAAAAGCTTCAAACTTGCTCATTAGTTTCATAGATCTTGTTAATTTTCATATTTGTCACTTTTTGGTCACTTTAGTGCATAAAGTTTAGATCTTGAAACTTTGTGACCTAGTTATGGATAAAGTTGGGAACTTTATCCATCTAAACATCATATTGATTCAGATATGAAGGTCGGAGACTTGGACTTAATGGATTAAGTTGAGAAAGATGCATTTTTGGTCCCTTTAAGAATTAAAGACTAGATCTTGGTTATTTGGACCATCCTAATGGATAATGTTGGAAATTTTATCCATTAGGAACCATAAAAATGTGATCTTGGTCCCTTTCTTCCCTCTATGAAAGAGTTATGATGCCTTGGTTTGTGTATTAAGTTAGGGTTTTGGTGTGTGGACTCCTTCTAGCCATGGAAACTCATAAAGTGGAAACTTTCTGAATTAGAATATTATTTGGGACTAGATTTAAGCTTTGGACATGAGATCTTAATTGAATAACAACTTAATGAAGGAAAATGGAAATGGTCAAGTACGTTAGGCGTACATGGTAGTATGTTGAGCGTACCAAGATGAAGCCCCGTAATCAGGAAGGGATGTACTACGTTGAGCATAGTAATTGAGTACGCTGGGTGTACTCAGTCTGTGGTGACCTCCTTTTGGCATGTTGACTTTTTGGGTCAGTTTGACTTTTAGTCAAACTTGGTTAGAATTGAGTATTTGACTAATGATTGGTCTCGGTTTGGTTTTAGGAAGTTTAGGTTGGCTGTTCTGATGTTGAGGTACCTGTTTAGCTTTTGTTGAGTAGTTCAGGTGAGTCTACTCACAGTGTTTGGTGGGTTGAAGGTACCAATGTCGGTCCATTGATTATTGTTTAAAGGATGCTACTTATTTGTGTGACTCTTGCATGTATTGTATGTGTTTGTATGTAAACCGAGCAGGGCCCGATGTCAGACGAGGCCTGATGAATGTGTTGGGCGAGGCCTATCGCATGTTAGTGACAGATTTGTGTTGGGTAGGGCCCGATGTTGGGTGAGGTCCGATGGATGTCGAACGAGACCCATTGTATGTATGATATGTGGTATTTTGGGGAACTAACTAAGCTTCGTGTTTATGGTTTACGTTTAAAAGGTTTTCAGGTACTTTTGGTTCCAAAAGGAAGGGGCCAGCTTGATCACATTGCTTCTCCGGGAGATTTATTCTGCATTGGTTGCACGTTAGGCGTACATGGTAGTATGTTGAGCGTACATGGTAGTATGTTGAGCGTACCAAGATGAAGCCCCGTAATCAGGAAGGGATGTACTACGTTGAGCATAGTAATTGAGTACGCTGGGTGTACTCAGTCTGTGGTGACCTCCTTTTGGCATGTTGACTTTTTGGGTCAGTTTGACTTTTAGTCAAACTTGGTTAGAATTGAGTATTTGACTAATGATTGGTCTCGGTTTGGTTTTAGGAAGTTTAGGTTGGCTGTTCTGATGTTGAGGTACCTGTTTAGCTTTTGTTGAGTAGTTCAGGTGAGTCTACTCACAGTGTTTGGTGGGTTGAAGGTACCAATGTCGGTCCATTGATTATTGTTTAAAGGATGCTACTTATTTGTGTGACTCTTGCATGTATTGTATGTGTTTGTATGTAAACCGAGCAGGGCCCGATGTCAGACGAGGCCTGATGAATGTGTTGGGCGAGGCCTATCGCATGTTAGTGACAGATTTGTGTTGGGTAGGGCCCGATGTTGGGTGAGGTCCGATGGATGTCGAACGAGACCCATTGTATGTATGATATGTGGTATTTTGGGGAACTAACTAAGCTTCGTGTTTATGGTTTACGTTTAAAAGGTTTTCAGGTACTTTTGGTTCCAAAAGGAAGGGGCCAGCTTGATCACATTGCTTCTCCGGGAGATTTATTCTGCATTGGTTGCACGTTTTTATTTTGATGTTTTGAGTCATCTTTTGGGTTAATGAATGAATGGTTTTGACTTATTTAAAATAAAAATTTTACTCAAAAATTTTGGGATGTTACAGAAGCCTTGTTGTATACTCTAAAAATAATAAAATATAAAAATAATGATAATTTTCAGATTTGTGTTCGCTTTTCAATTGTGTATGTGTGTGTGCGCCGTTTCATCAAATTTGAAAACTAAAAAGTTCAAGATAATCGTTTGTTGTTTTTGACTTTCTGTTAAATAAATAAACAATGGTTTTAAGACTAATAAAATAAAATATTAAATAAATATAAAACTATCTTTAAAAAATAATAAAATAAATTGCTTAAAAAAATAACAAAGTATTAGAAATATATAAAACTATCATTAAATTATTTTTAAGAACATGTATTACCAACCAACAATAATTTTTATACATCAATGACCATTATGTTTCTTATTTTCTTCAAAAAAAAATATCATTACGTTATCATTATCACTAATAGTAGGCCACCAAGGAATGTCACATGGTTGCTAACATTGATTTTATGATTTATTATTAAATTTTTCTATACATACTTTACCGTTAATCTTATATAATTTGTTCGAAAAATATCATTTGAAAAATGCATATTATTACAAAAAAGTGGGTTCCTCATCATTCATTGCAACTCTTCGATATTGCGAGGTTTCGGGGGAGGGCTCGTCTTTGGCGGTAATACTAAACAACCCGTTTTAAAAGTACATTGCACATCTTACACTTCGACATCTTTCGATTGAAACACCTAAAGTTTGAACTTGAAACCTACCTTATAGGGTGCCCAACCCTTATCCAATGAGCCACCAAGATGATGGTTAATATTATTACATATAAAGTATCTTTACAAATTAGCCCACAGTATTCCAATGCATAATACATATTTTTACATTCATATAAAGTATATTTCAATAAATGTGTCTTTTGTGCATAAATAGACATTTTAAATATATTTTTTGACATCTGACAACCATAGTCACTGGAATACATTATTACATTTAAATGTATAAATACATAAATACTCACTTATCCACTATTTTAGCTGCCGTTATTACATTGAAATGTGTAAATACTAACTACTCAATTATCCATTATTTTGGTAGAAGTCAAACTATTAGTGTAATTATGTAGTATAAATCCACAGTTTGGATAATTGAGTATTTATATGTTTATATATTTAATATTTAAATGTACTAATACGTACTACATGTTTTTAGTGTATTTATATATTGCAATTTCTTTTTTAAACGAAAAACATATATTTATTGTTAGAATATTTTATATGTATGTAAAAATACGTTGAAATTCATTGAAATACTTTGAGCTTAATTGTAAAAATAATTTATAAGAATGTAATAATATGCAATTTTTGAACAAATTTTATAAAGTTGATGGTAAAATATATACATAACAAATAATAAAATCCACGACAACAGGCACATGACATGCCACGTATTAGCGTCCTACTACTACTATATGTATTATAATGGTATTTTTTGAACAAAAGATATAGTTTAATGGTCATACGTATACAAAAGCTATAGTTCGATGTAATGCGTATACACAAAAAAGTTTGATAATAATTTTTTTATATAATTCTAATATTTTGTTACCTTTCCAAGCAATCCATGTGTTTCAAGGCACTAAAGCGAGTTCATTATTCAGTTATGTATATAGGTGTTCATTGGTTTATATTCAATGGATTTTTTATGAAATCGATCTAATTTAATTATCTATTGGATGTTGGATTTTGTCAACCGATCTTAATCAAATTCGTCATATACAACCAAACTGAATCGGTCAAATTGGATATTAGATTAGATCGGTTTTATCATAGGATATATTTGAGAAGTTATTCATTATTCAACCAAATCTAATCCAATTTATTTCCAATAACAACCAAATATAATTATTATAAATAATAATAAAACCACATATAATTACCCCAAATAAGACTAACAAACAACACTTCAACTTCAACGAGTAAGGATTAAAATTCCAAGTTCGACCAAAAAAAGGGGTTTAAACTTTAAAGTTTGATTGGATGGTAATCGGATATTGTTGGATGATAATTGGATATAACATTCGATTTGGATATTTATTGGATACCTAAATATTGGATTTACGTTTGATCGGTTCCGTTATTTATTGAATTTTCAGGGTCATCCAAGAACTGATCCAATCCAATTGGGTTTTGAAATTTTGAAAGTGAATCAATCAAATTGTAGTTTGATATCCAATATAGTCAGTTAGTATGTAACTGGATTGGCCGGGATGAATTGGACTGAATAATTTTTGTACACCCTATGGGTGTGTTCGGCACGAAGCGTTTGAGAGCATTTGAGAGCTTCTAGCTTCTATCGTTTGACAAAAACGTTTCGTTTTGAACAAAATGTATTGTTTGTCACTACAAACTTCTAGCTTTTAGTTTAAACAAAATGCTTCAAATATAAATGCTACTTCATGTAGCATTTAACAAAACGCTACAAGCTACAAGCTATCTGCTACTCGCTACCAGTTAATTTTGCTGAACACGCTCTATATTTGTATAAGTTTAAGTAGAGACAAAACCATGTAGACCATTGGTGGATTCTGGGACTTACTTAATTTTTAAATTGTTTTTAAAATGTCTATAGACTTTTTTAAAACCTACATTTTTAGTATTGAAAAAAGTTAAAGATCTACTTAATTTTCTATCAAGGACCTTCTAGATTCGTCATTAGATCTAGAGTATATAGAAAAGAAAAACAATTAGCTACATGTTAGGGAGGAGGGAGTCGTTCCTTCCCAACTCACCGAACCCACTATCACATCAATTTTTGTCTCTTCTTTTTCTTCATCTTTCCCAAGCCACAACACACGGAAATCCTATCTTTTTGAATCCACTCAATTAGAAAAAATACAAAACAACTAAGGTACAAATTTTAAAACACATGGTACAAGAGAACATAAGAAAGAGAAAATAGAGAGAGATGATGAAGTGGGTTAATGAAACCAATCAACCCACTCGTTGAAGTGAGAATGGTACTGTTGAGAACTCTATTACTAATTAAGATTTTACATTTGATTGTTTTGTATTTTTTTTTTAATTGAGTGGGTTGAGTGTGTTCAAAAAGATAAGGTTTCTGTGTGATGTGGGTTCGGAAAGATGAAGAAAAATAAAAGAGAAAAAATGATATGGCAGTGGGTTCAATGGGTTGGAAGGGAATGACTCCCTCTTTCCGTAGAGTAAAACCGTAAGAATTACATTAGCCTTTTATAGTTTTAGTGAAAAGGAAGAGGTCATTATCATACATGGCGTAGGGGAGATTCAAGGACAATAATGTTGAGGTATCCTTTTTCGTTTTCTTTTATTATTTATTTTCAACACAAATGAGATTTTGTGTCGTTTATGTTTCCAATTTCCAACACCGAACATCAGTTTACAATTTAGTACACACATGGCCATAAAAAACGATAGTTTACAACCCGGATTCATGAGAAAAAAACATGTCTTAGTTATTTGTTTCTAATAAAAATAAAATTTTATTTTTCAAAACCAACAGAATAGAAATATAAAAGTTCATATATTTTGAAAACAAAATTACCATCAAATATTTTTTTCTTCCATTTTATTTAAATCATAATAATACTGCTTGCACTTTGCACTAGGATGCTAAATCATTAAAACATCGAATTAATCATAAAATATACCAACAGTCCATTGGGCCGCTCATTGGATCCTGATTGCTTAAGCACATTAGACCCAACTTAAATATATGTTTATGTTTTCTACTCCAAACAACATCAAATATGAAAATTTAAAAACTTGCTCAAAATAAAATGAGTAAAATCGTTAAAAATTCGTATATACAAATGAATGAATGATATTGGTATGATCGTCCTGTCTGAATTGAACTCAATATTTTTTTACTAGAACGATTTTATTAAGATTTTAATAACATATAACAAATACCAACTATTTGCTCATTTTATTTTGTGTTCAGAACATTTGTTCATTCTTTCCGATTATATTAAAACCATTTCATGTACTTGTGTTATTAAATTGTTGTTACAACTATAACTTCGTAAGAATGTAACCGACCATTAAAAAAAATATTTAAATAATTTACCATTTTTTTGGAAAAACTCAAAAAACCCACTTTTTTTTTTTTTTTTTTTTTTTTTTTTTTTGCATGTGTAACCACGTTTAGAAAATGATTTTCCAAACAGTATTTTTAGTTTCGAAATATTTTTTCTCATATTTTTTCTTACTATATTTTTAATGAAGAAGACTGAGTTGATAATCGATTGCTAGTTTGCTACACAATATAGTTCATCTCTTAGAATCCGTTTACAGTATTCACGATTATTTTCTTCGAAACAATTTTGTTATTCTTCTAGTTTTTCAGTTATAATTACACATATAAATGACATAAAAAAAACTTATTTTAATATTTTGTAAGGATTCATAAAGTAAATAGATTGAGAAAAGAAATGTGGGTTAAGGATAATATTGTAATATTACAAGTTAGTTATATTTTTAATAATAATAAATTAATTTTAAAATAGTGTTTTATTTTTTTTAATTTATTAAATATGATTAAATTAATTATTTGGATATATATATATATATATATATATATATATATATATATATATATATATATATATATATATAATTTAAAGTTTTAAAATGATATTGGTGACATTCCTATAAATGATAAACTTCCCTGAAGAAACTATTAGAGTAAATTACACGAATGGTCCCTATGGTTTGGGGTAATTTGCGCGTTTGGTCTATAACTTATTTTTTTTAACTCGGAAAGTTTCTACTGTTTGTTTTTGTTACGCGCTTGGTCCCTACTATTTGTTTTTGTTACGTGATTGGTCCATGTGTTACCTAAAAAGACTATTATTTAAATAAGAAAAAATGGTGGGATGGGTAAGGTAAGGTGAGAGAGTTGGAGTTGGGGTTTGTTTATTTAAATATTTTAAAAAATCAAGGACAAAATAGTTTTTTTAGGTAAGATAGACACCAAACGTGTAACAAAAACAAACAGTAGAGACCTTCCGAGGTAAAAAAACAAGTTAGGGACCAAACACGCAAATTACCTTAAACCATAGGGACCATTCGTGTAATTTACTCAAACTATTATTTCGAGACTATTTTGCCACTTGCCGGAATGAAAAAGATGCGTGACTAAATAGGTTTACAAACTATTTTACTTGTTTATGCTAAATTGCCATAACATTCATTATAAAACAAATACAGAATGCCTCTTTACTATTAAACGAACAGTCGAACATATTTGATATATCTCTGTCTATGTCGATCATCATTATAATTTAGTGAATTAAAAGATGTGTAATAATTTATTATCTTTACAGGCGTGTATTTTAATATATAGGAAGAAAAGGAGAATAAAAAGGGAATAAAAATGAAAAATAATAATGATGTATATACATCTGCATCTGAAGCAGCACCAAGAAGCTTGGAAACCGTCCTGTTTGGCTTTATTCCGATAGTCATAATTATAATTACTATTTTTTTATTATTTTTTTTTATAAAATATGATCTCAAAGTACTTGGTTGTGGGCTTGTAGGGTCAATGTACCCCTTAATCCACGTCACAACCATGTGTCATTATTTGTCCATTCAATCCAAAGATTCCCCTACTTTATACACATGTATATACATAATATAGCTACACATAAAAAAATAAAAATAGTATTTGAAATCCTGAATTTAATGAAATTATTCTGACAAAAAAGATATGCAAATCATAGGGTGAATAAGGTTTGTTTATTGATAAATAAAAGAATGATAAAAGAAAAAAAAAATGAATTTCTTGTAATTTGCTGTAGCTTGTAATTTGTGAGGAGTTTTGATGTTCGTTCGATATGGATAGAAAAACCCGAACGGATTGAAGTTTCTAACAAACAAACAAAGGAGGTTTGAACCTCGTGTTGGCCGGAATTACAATGTTTCAACATTAATTATTGATCTCTTCCAAATGTAACAAAATATTTCATATTATAAAGTACGGATTCCAGCTATTTAAAAAAATGGTTTTCATTTAAGATTTTTTTTTTTTTTTTTTTTTTTGAATCATATATAAAATCATAAGTCGTTATATTGCCTCATTCCTTCCATCGTGAGGTAAGTGACCCCAACCCATATCTATATATTACTTGATAAAAGGACATTGGTATTGTGATTAATGACAAAATCATAAGTCGTTATACTATATATTACTTAATAAAAGGACCCCATCCTATATCTATAATTCTATATACTAGTCATTGGTATTGCGATTAATGACAAAAATATAACTAAAAATCTATATGTTTATATATCTACATATTACTAATAAATATGACCCCAACTTATAAGATTCATTATAAATATTTATTTTTAATTATATTAATCTAATATTTTAATATATTAAATATTTTAATTATTTTCTTTTTATAACAATTTTTAAAATTTCAACCTAATATCTTGTAACATCCGATTCAAGGTATCTTTCATTTTGACCATTGGTATGAATATAATTAGCAAATTTTGTCCCAATGGACGTTATTGTAATTTTTGGGAAAGATGTGTGTATGGTGGGCATACTTCTAGTACACATGACATACGTGATCAGGGGACAAACCCTAATTTTAGGGTTTGGACCCTATTTAAACAACCTTATGTCCAAGGTTTCCTCCTTATCAGCCCCCGTAGCCTCTTTTGAGTCCCATTTCGAAACCCTATCCCTTTTCTAGAGAGAGTTGACATTTGTGTGCGTGTTTTGGTGCGGGTTTGGTGTACCTTCAAGAAGAAGAAGCATAATTGAGGAGCATTGATCAAGAAGGAGCTTCTAGATCCATATTTTTTCCATTATTTTCAGTTTCATAAAGGTATATGTAACAACGTAATTTTTCAAACAAAATTTTCATTTTTAAAACTCATAAAATACTCATATAATTGATTTCACAAAATCACAAGTGTCTCAAGTCAACATAAATCAACAAGAAAAGTCAAATCCCAGAGTCCCCAACATAATCTTGAACAGGTGTGTACAATCACGTCGGTGCCTTCCCGCAATCCTCAGAGGTACCTAAAACACATATCACATAACACGGTAAGCATAAAACTTAGTGAGTTCTCCAAAATACCACGCACATAATTAGCCACTTGAGGCTATAGCTCGGTAAGACCTTCCGGTCAATGTGTCTTAGTAGGACCCTCCAGTCCAACGACTCGTTGGACCCTCTGGTTCGGTCTAAGTAAGAACCCTCCGGTCTCACTACTCGTTGGACCCTCCGGTCCGGTCTAAGTCAGGACCCTCCGGTCTCATAGTTTATTGGACCCTCCAGTCCGGTCTAAGTATCTCATAACATAACATACAATACATATCACACAGAAATACATATCTCAAGCAAGCACATAAGACCATTTGCTCACACATAATTACCACTCTAGGTAAGGTATAGTGAGAAGACTCACCTCGTAAGCTAGCAAGTGAAAATCTCACACTCGGAAATCTCGAACTCTAACCACCGGTCTAGCTCCGCCTAACACATATAATAATTATCCCTAATTAATAATGGCCCTTAAGAAGCTAGGCTAACCCTTCTACAAACTCATATAAGGGTAAAAGATCATTCTACCCCTCTATAGGCTTAATAGTCCACAATTTGACCAAACCCTAAAAGTCAACAAAAGTCAACATCCAGGAAGTACGTTGCGCGTACTCGGCTGCCATGCAGGCATCGGGGATGCGCGACCCCTACGTCGTGCGTACTAGATTTACACCAAGTGTACTCTCCAGTTTCCTCTTTCTCACTCATTTGGTCTTAAACAGTTAAGACCTTGGCTCATCTCATAGATCCAGACTCTCTAATAGCTCCTAACCCATAAAGTCAGTGACTTTAAGCCTTTGCATGGCTGAAAAGGTCACTAACCCTCAAGATGTACACTCTTTTGCCTCAAGGAGCTCATAACTCGTGCATGGAGTGATTCTAACAACCAAGATTGGATATTTATGACATTACACCACTCATAAGCTCAAAAGGGGTTGGTCCTAGTCCATGGAGTTCAAGATCTCATCAAGTCTCCACCTTTTTGGGACAAAACCCTAAAATACTCCATTAAGATACTCATAACAAAAGAGAGGTAAAGTTTGAAGCTTTATACCTCAATAAGAAGCTCCCAACTCAGATATGCTCGGATCTAGAAGCTTGGAATCCAACTCCTTCTTCTTCAAGGCTTCCTATTCTCTTCAAGAACACACAAGAACTCTCAAAGGCTCATAAACACACACACACACAAGCTCTAAAACGAGGGTTAGGGCACATATTTGAGTGGTTAATGCGGGGATTCTCCAGTTTAGTAACCCGAGCACATATTTGATTGTCAGCGGACTGAGTTGAGTTTTCTCACTATATTGTAGGACAATGGGGATTGTATGTGCTTGTGGTCTTTGTGACTCATGTTGTATGTGTTGTATGCATGTGTGCCTGTTTACCATATGTATGTAGGGTGAAATAGACCCGGTACAACCTGGTGCTGACATATGAGTTGAAATAGGCCTGGGGGTGAAATAAACCTAGTGTAACCTTCGGCTGACATATGGGTTGAAATAGACTTGGGGGTGAAATAGACTGGCGGGTGAAATAGACCTGGTATAGCCTTGAGCTGATGTATATGTATGGTATGCGTTATTTTTAAGAACTCGCTAAGATTTGTGCTTACGGTTTTCAGTTGATGTTTCAGGTACTTCCGGTTGGAAGGGGAAGAGCTCAGGATAATCGAATTACACACACCATGATTTTCCGCTTTATTGACTCTGATGTACTTTTAGGATGTTTATGGATACTCTCTGACTAATTTATGGTTTTGAAAAACATGTTTGGGTTATGGTTTATTTAATATAAAAACAAAAAATTATGTTTATGAGTTATAGGACGTTACAAGTTGGTATTAGAGCCTTGGTTTGAGGGATTTGGGTATACTCTCAGGTGTACCTGAACTCAAACTGAGGGTTTATTAGATTTTTTTTCATAAGAACAAATGTTTTATAAAAGAATTTTCTAATAAAAGAAAGGGGTATGGTGCATGCAATCGACCGAGCTCAAGTAAGTTTTTCCAAAATACTTATACATGTTCTTATGATATGCTTTGAATTGCGAATCTATAAATCGCATGCTAGACTAGGACTAAGGATCTGCTTAAAATTGCGAATCTATAAATCGTAGCATGTCATGATAGCGAGTCCTCCTCATATCCTCATCACCCGCGTACTGGGGTACCAGCAACGCTCTCTCCCGGAACTTGGCGGTGATCTCCGCCACAGTCTTCGTGGTATGTCTCATATCCAAGAACTCCCTGGCCAGCTACTGAAGCTCGATAGTTGGTGCAAACTCTGCCCTGAACCTGGTCGCGAAGTCCGACCAAGTCATAGCCTCGACAGCCGAGGCTCCCAACGAGTCACCCACGGACTCCCACCAATCCCTAGCTCGATCTCGTAAACACCCTGCTGCAAACCTCACCTTCGACCCCTCAGGGCAGAAGCTAATCATCTGTGCGGACTCAATGTCTGCAATCCATCGCCTGGCAGCTATGGGGTCCTTCGCCCCGTGAAAATCCGGCGCACCACTGCCCCGGAAGTCCTTGAAGGACAGTGTGCGAGATCCTGACTGGCCAGATGCCATGTCGCTCCTGAATGCCCTGGGGCGATCCTCCATCAACTCCAATATCCCTTCCTTGATTGACCCGAAGATAATGGGGGTCGACTCAAGGATGGCTCTGGTGATCTCTGACGCGATGAACCCGCATAGCCCCTCATCTACTGGCTCGGAACCTGATCCCGAACCCGATCCCTCTCCTGAACTGCCAACTGCTGGCCTCGAGCGTAGCACCACCATTCAAAAATAATAATTGTTAGCAATACTGACACCTCTGGAGGGATCACACTTACTACAAGTTCCCTGGTCTTATCTTGGCATTCCTTAGTTCGGGTACGGATCCTCTGCTTTCAGTAGTACGGGCCCATACTACCTTTCACATCTATCCGTACCCTTTCCAAGGACTGCCTTGACTCCACCAGGTCTCTTTCACTACCGTTGATCACTGCTAAACTCATCCTAGGCTTGCCCCAGGAAATCTCTAACTCCACCCTACCCGGCCCTCAGCTGTTGAAGGCCTCCTTGTAATGCCAATTAGTCATTACCTGAATACCACCACATGTGGTGAGGCTCAAATAATCCTTCGAGTATCAGACTCGACTTTACATGGTCAGACTCAGACAAAAGCCGCGCAGTAAGGCCAAATCCAGCACTCTAAGATTATTCAACCCTGATCACATGTGACGTGACGTATTCATCTAATGTCTAACTCCCATTACTCAGAGTCCCCTCGAAGCACAAAGCAAGCATCATTCAGACACAAGGAACAATCTCAGGCAATTCCGTCCTCATAGAGGAAAGTTGTACTAGCATACAATCCTAAACTCATACTATCAGGCATAACCCTAACAGGCTATCCTACTGCTGTCTACTTAATTCTAGCATGCAATTTTCATACACTGAAGCACATGAGGCAGGCACATAAGGCATTACTCCTAGATCCTTAGTCCTATTCTAGCATGTTGTTCTACTGAAACTGATAAACATAACATAAGCTTGTATGGGTACTTTGGGGAATAGTTACTTGAGATCGGTCGGTTGCGCACATCACACACTTTGTTCTTTCTTAAAACCCTTTACTTAGCCTTTTATAAAACATTTTCTTTTTCTAAAATCTTTTAATCCCTCGATTTGAGTTCAAACACCCCCGAAGGTGTGTCCGAATCCCTCAAACCAGGGCTCTGATACCAACTTGTAACGTCCCAAAAATACGAGCCAAAAATTTCATTTTAAAACTTACCATTTGCAAAACATTATAAATAAAACATTCACGGATCATGACATTTCATAAAAAGATGTTTTTTGTCTGGAAACCATTTCATAAAACATAATACTATCAGAGTACAAAACCCCAGGAGGATCCCATAGTGCGGAATACAAAGCGTGTGTGTGATGTATCGCTACCGTGCCGGCTCCTTCCCTTTCGAAGAAGAGGTACCTGAAACCAAAACTGAAAACTGTAAGCACAAAGCTTAGTGAGTTCCCCCATATTACCACATACCATACAATTATATATCATACACACTGCCGGGCAATTCTGGGGTGCCCGACCTACCCGGTACGGCCATTCTGGGGTGCCGCCCTACCCGTGTCAAGCCGTTCTAGGGTGCTGACTACCCATGTCTAGCCATTCTGGGGTGCTGACTACCCATCGGTCCTAACAACCGATCCTTGGGGACTAATTCACCCCCTACTGCTTCTATCACATATAATATATCATGCTAGCACATAAACATATCATCACATACTGTCAGACATATCTGGGGTGTCTGCCCTACCCTTCGATCCTAACAACCGATCTCTACTACTATCACATATACATATCATGTCAGCATATAACATATCAGGTAGTAGCAAACCTAGATAATATCACAAAGACAATCATCTAACATACAACCCCTACTGGTGGGTCGGCATTATGGCCGTAGACCCACCGCTACGGGAAGGCAACTCACCTTAAAGTAGTTGTTGATCTGTGTGGGAACTGACTGTGTTCTGCTGCTGCCGCTCCGGAAATCCTCCGGCTATAATTCCCACAAAACCCTTAGTCAAATACTGCTAACCGACCTCAGGGTAAAATGACCATTTATCCCCTTACCAACCAAGAGTCAAAGTCAAAGTCAACTGCCAGTTGGCCCGACTCGCCGAGTTGACTTGCCAACTCGCCGAGTCCCTATCCCTTTGTTCGACCATAAACCCGTCTCTACTCGTCGAGTTAAGCATTGACTCGACGAGTCCTCCTTCTAAACTAAAGGCCAATAGTCCTTCATCCTACTCGCCGAGTTGTATGAACAACTCGCCGAGTTCATCTTCATCCGAAGAACACTCTATGCTGAGACTCGCCGAGCTGTATGAACAACTCGCCAATTCTGTTCTTGAGGCAAGAAGATTGCCTTGAACTTGCCGAGTCATGGCATTGACTCGCCGAGTTACTTCATGAGTGATTCTGGCTTCCGACCCACTGAGTCACACCCCATGACTCACTACTCCAACCCGCAACACGAAAAAGGGGAAAAACTCGGGGACTCGCGAGTCGACTCGCCGAGTCAGATGAACGACTCGCCGAGTCTGCCACATGCAAATGCTATACACGCGATTCTGCTTGAATCCAGCTCATTTCATTCATAGATTTGGGTTTCTAGGGCCTGATTAACACGTAAAGTTTCCAACTTTACGTGTAAATAATCACCCATGAGGGTTTTAGGGCTCAAAATGCACCAAAAGAGTAGATCTAGGGCTTTCATGCAATATGGCTCCATAAAGGCAGTATCTCCAAGCTCCAGGAGCTCAATCATGCCTAGATCTAGAGGCTAAACAACTTATTACGAACCCTAAAACACAAACAAGCTTGGGGAAAGGCTCAAGAAGGACTTTCATGGAGCTACAAGGGACAATAAGCATGAAAACAGAGGGAAACTAAGTTATACCTCAAGGAAATCACTGAGATAACACAAATATGCCTCGCCTCCTTCTTCTCTTCTTGATCTACTCTCCTTCCCTCTCCGAATCTTCAAGAAAACACACCAAAATGCTTCAATATCACAAGGAACAAGGCTTGAATGAAGTATAGAGCTCTGAGGGTGAAGGGGGCGAGCTTGGGGGTGGATAAGAGGGTTTAAATAGGGTGCAAACCCTTGAAATTTAGGGTTTCATCAGACAGCGGGGACTCGCCGAGTCGCCAACTTAAACGTGTTCCGGATCCCGTCTCTACTTGGCGAGTCGGACCTACAACTCGCCGAGTCCAAGGCTAAAAATGAAAAAAACACTAAGATAAATTTTACGTACCAGGAACCAGGTGCTACAATTTATTTTTAGTATGGTGGTCATTCGAGGAAGTTCTGATGGAAATATGGGTGTCGTTGTTGGTTCTGGTATCGGTGATGGTTTTGGTTTGGGCTTTGGTTCTGGGTTTCTGGATGATCAGATGCGGGAGTTCATTTCATCATAGATTACCCACAATATTCTTGAGCAGACTCCTATGATCTCTGGTACAATCAAGGAGGGTATCATGGATATTTTGGATGAGTGCTAGGGCGCTTTTTATTCTGAGATGGCAGCGATGGTGGGATCTCACTCTTTGACTTTTCAAGAGTTTCGGGCATGTGGAGCTCCGGAGTTCATCGGGAAGAAGGAACCGATTGCAAGAAGTCTTTTGTTAGCAGATGTCACGAACGCCTTCCGTACTAGCTGCTGCCTCAAGGGGGTAAAGGTCGGACTTGTATCTTGTCTTCTGAAAGATAAAACCCGAGCTTGATGGGAGGAGGTTGGAAACACCTTGGGTGGCGAGGCAGTTGAGTCGATGACTTGGGAGGATTGGTTTTGAGTTGAGTTTACACCGGTAATAGAGGTCCAAAAGTTGGTGTGGGAGTTTCAAGACCTTTGACAGACTACTGAGACGGTGCCGGAGATCACTGTTATGTTCCAAGAGAGGTTGTTACTGGTTCTGTAGTATGTAGCGGATGAGGAGATGAAGCAGGCGAGATACCACGATATGTTAGGGAGCAATATCATGCAGTTTGTGAGAAGATCTGGTTGCAAGAAACTGGATGATATGGTGGCACGAGGCAGAGAGAGGGACATTTATCTAAATGGAGAAGAAGAAGAAGCTAGATTAGGTTCAGAGTTCTAAGGGTTTGGGGCAAGAGGACCAAGATTTTTGACTCGAGATCGAGGGGCCTGCAGGGTCAGGGTCACTATAGCAAGTGCGGCAAGACGCATGATAGAGCTTACGGAGGTGGGGGTGTCAGGATGCTACAAGTGCGGCAAGATTGGGCACTTTAGTTGAGATTGCACAACCACCAACCAGGGATCATGTCTAATTTGATTTCATTGCAATAAGAGGGCCCATAAAAAGGCCGATAGTCCGAGTTTAGCAGCGGCATGACCAGTTGCAGCACCTGTTCCATCGACCTTGTAGATTATTGATGACCGTTAGGACAAGGCAGAGGCGCCTGTTATGAGGAACATGTCATTTCAACTGACAGTCGAGGAGGCTCGTGCAGCACCAAATGTGGTGATGAGTATATATCTTCTCCTTATATCTTTATTTATGTTGATTTTCCTACTTATATATGTGTTTTGCTTTTAGGTTTGTTCCTTATGAACAACATCTCTGCTTTGGTTTTGTTTGATTTGGAGGCCACCTGATCCTTTGTATCTCTTGCGCTCAGCAAGAGGTTTGTTGATGCTCTGGGAGAGTTGTATTATCCATTAGAGGTTATGATTGTTGATGATCATCATGTATGGGTATCCAGGCTTCATCGGGGATGTATATTGGAGTTTTTTAATGAGCAGTATTCGATTGACTTGGTTCCCATTCCTTTGCCTGAGAACAAGTTTATTGTAGGGATGGATTAGTTGAGCCCCAATGGGGAAATGATTGATTGTGAGAATCATTTGGTATGTATTTGGACCCAAGTGGGGGAGAGTTAGTGATTTAGGGAGAGGGTGATCAGTGTGGGTCGTCTCTTTCTTCAACAGCTAGGGCCAGACGCTATCTTCAACAAGGTTGTTCTTGATTTGTGGCGTATGTGATGGATACTCGAGAGAAGGGTAAGATGACTGTGGCTGATGTACTGATTGTTTGGGAGTATCCAGATGTGTTACCATAGGATTTTCCTAGAGTGCCTCCGGATAGGCAATTGGAGTTTCGGATTGACTTGGTTCCAGGTGTGGCACCGATAGCCAAAACACCGTATTGGTTAGCACCCCCAAAGATGCAAATATTGTCCACACAAATACAGGAGTTGTTAGACTAGGGATTTATTCGGCCGAGTAGTTTACCATGGGGAGCGCCAATTTTGCTTGTGAAGAAGAAGGTTTGGTCGCATCGGATATGTATAGACTATCGGGAGCTGAATAAGCTAACGGTGAAGAACCGTTATCCACTCTTTAGAATTGAGGATTTATTTGATCAACTCCGGGGTGCATCTTGGTTTTCCAAGATTGATATGCGTTCGAGTTATCATCAGATGAAGGTCGGAGAGGAGGATATGCAGAGGACGGCGTTCCAAACTCGTTATGGTCATTGGGAGTTCGTGGTGATGCCCTTCGGGCTCTACAATTGTAACATCCCAAAATTCATGACCAAAAATTTCATTTTTAATATAACTAAAACACATTTGTAACTTGGTTTGCACATGGAAAAGCACTTCAAATAAAAAATTTATCAGAGTTCATTCCCAGAAATCACATGTTGCAGAAAACATAGGTGTGTGCGCTGCGATCGTCCCAAGGTCCTTTATTTTGAAAACTTGAGGTACCTGAAACCAAAACTGAAAACCGTAAGCACAAAGCTTAGTGAGTTCCCCAAATACCACATACCATACATATCAACATATTGTTGGATTAGTTTCTAGGTCCATAACTATTTTGGTATGTATTTGACCCGATGGTGCACGGTTCTTTTGGGTTGCCTTCACCAAACTAACTTGATATGATGAATTATGGAGAGAGAGAGGATTAATTATGATTTATTAATATATTATGAGAATAATATATTAATAGAGAAATCATATTGTTTAATTAGTACTAGTCAATAATTAATTAAAAATTAATTTTGGGCTAAAAGAGATTAATTAAACTTAGGGGACTAGAACTATCAATTGTGTGATAGTTCAAATTGGGCTAATGGACTCCATATTAGAGGAGTGGACGAATTCTATGGGGAAACCCATTAGAAATCGTCCAGGGCTTCTAAGGTGGGAGTCCATGGGCTGCTTAGAGCCTAAGCATTCAAATTAGGGTTTCCTTGTTACATAACTCTAATAGCCTCACTATTTAAGGACCACTACGGCACCAAAAACGTGGCTAACTGATTCCTTAGGGTTTCTAGACGTTTTTGGGTGCCTCTCCTCTTCTCCTTCTTCATCCTCTTGCTCTTGGTGTTTGTGAGCCATTAGAGGTGTGACATTTGTGACACTAAGCTTTCTGAAGCCAATTACAATGAGGAATTGAGATTGTTATTCCTACATAACAATCAAGGTAAGATCTAAACCCCAATTGATATGTTAATATCATTATTGTATGCTAGATCTAGGGTTTATGGCTTAGGATGATTATTGAATGCTCATTAAACAAACTAGATCCAAAGCTTTAGGGTTTGCATGTACACCATAGGAATGATGTAGTGCTCAAAACCCATCACATACTACCTAACATATTTGCGTGTTGGCCTACCCCTTCGGTCTCTTTCACCCGGATATTGTCTAGTCATATTGTGACAACCCGAATATCTTGTACACTTATCCAAGTCAGTCAATGTTAAACTTGTTCTGTTGACTTATCGTACCGTTTAAGGGTTCATTTAAGTGTTCCAAGCTTGAGTATGTCCGAGGTCGAGGTTAGGAATGAATCAACAAGTCGTGTAGTGTCAAAATCAGGCCATACACCCCTTTTGGAGGAGTGAGCGGCCGCACACATGGGTGTACGGCCGTACACACCCCTCATGGCCACACACTCACTCTTATATAAAGGGTAGACCCCTTTCCTTTCATTCCTTTCACTCCTTGGCTGCACACAACACCATTCTCTCAAGTTTCTTCAATCGTGAACCCTCCAAAACTTCAAGAACGTGAGTAATTCATCCCCTAACATGATATCCATGAAAGACCACTCTATCTAAGCCTTAAGTGTGCAATATTCATCATGTTCTTCGTGTTTGGAAGAGAGTGCGTCCGCACACCCCCTTTTAGGTGGCCGCACACTCTTAAAACACCCTCCAAAGTGAGATTTTGACTTTCATACTCGAGATAGACATGATCCCAGCCTTATTGCGCCTTGGAATTGACATTTTGGACATCTTCATGTGGGGTGTATGACCGCACACACCTATGTACGGCCGCACACACCCTTGTGCGGCAGCACACTCTTGGTGTGCGGCAACACACTTCCGTGTGCGATCACACACACACCATATGACCACAAACCCACTTCTAGGACCCTTAACTTGCACTACAATCAAGTATAGACCTAGAACACTTCATGGATGCAAGTATTGACCTTGAAAACACCACAAAGGCACCTCTCATCATGAGTGTACGACCCCACACCCCTTGGGCCGCACACCCATGGTCGCACATACCTTTAAGGTGGCCATACACCTCCCTCATGCAATCCTTTAAGGTTCCAGCACTTAGTGCAAGTAGTTCCAAGTCCCTGGAGTGGTTCTCCATCACATCTAGTAGTGAAATACCCTCATTTGACTCATTTATGTGTCATTACGTGTTAATTAGGATCAAATTGTGTTCAAGGCTTCACTTGAACATCCAGCTTTCCGTATCGATCCTTCAATCAAACCACTCGCTCAAGGTGAGTTCATACCCCTACGCTTTTCCGAGTTTCTCATGTTTTTAGGAGGGGGGATACAAGAATCACAGTGTAGGACTAACACTTGTGACCAAAATCTCTTTTAGGGAGAGCGTGACTGTTGTGTATAGATCTATATCGGACTCACAATCCTGCACCTTTCTGCTAGCTATAGTCGGACCGGTAGGTCTACGGGTGACAAAGTCATAAAGGATATCGGCCGTTGCGGGCCATATCTAGTCAGTTATGGTCATGAAACTCACAATGTAGATAGCAGAGATTTATTTTTATAATAATGAATCAAGTGAACTAACCTCAAAGTAATAACCGATTTGATTACTAAAGGGTATTAATAATACCTTCATGATTTAGTTCACCGCGTATTTATTAGTTTTATTTATAAGGCTAATATACCTCACCGGGAGTAACCAGGGTTTCTTAAGGAAACTACGTTTACAATATAAGTATGGTAGATAATTGTACACTTCATTTTAGAACAGATAACCAAGAACCTACTTTTAGGGAAAATATATGATTTTCCCTGGATAACTCGGCTTTTCATAGACAGATTGTTTAACATGCAACCAACGGATATTCACATTCATTCCACGACACCTTAGATTGTACATATCTTGTATGAATCTGGAATTCATAGAAGGAATGGGTTTCAAACACACATTTCATAAGAAAATATAGGATTTTCTTGAGGAACTCTTTACAAACGGATCAAAGAAACATTTCCCACTAAAACTAAATGCTTATGAACTCACCAGCTTTATGTTGATATTCTTTCAAACTACTTGTATTCTCAGGAAATCAGTAAATAGATACTTCTAGGACTTAGTGGAGCCGGAGCAATAAGAGTCATGTTTTTTTTTTATATTCTACATACTTTTGGTGTATTTAAAACAAGTTCCAAATGGATGTAAACACTTTTCATATATATATATATATATATATATATATATATATATATATATATATATATATATATATATATTCATTGTAATGTGTTATTATGATTGCTATTGTACAATGGTTGTGATGCTAAACATGGCGCCCTCCACCCCGGGACGATTCTGCCGTTTTGGTTTCGGGGTGTGACAGATTGGTATCAGAGCCCTTGTTTATAGCGAACTAAGTATACTGAACCTTACATGGTATACAACCATAAACATTAAGGGCCTAAGTGCTCTAAACTAAAAGTATACTTTCAAAAATATAAGTGTTTTTATAAAAAGTATACAAGTATACCTGTGTACCAGAATCCGTGTCAGAGGAAGAACAAAACAAAAGTATTTGGATATTGGGACACTACGGTTAAACCTGGGCAGTTATGTAATCATGTCTAGGGTCAACATAGCCTGATCAACTATATTCATTCGAGACATGATCAACATGTGCTTGGGAGTGACTGTGGTGTTACAACAAGCCTAAAACTTACCAAGAACAAAAACATTCAACATAAAATACTATAAGAGTATTTCAGCTAGAGCCAAATTCAGTATACAGACTCATTGCAAGTGTTGCTACCTTATTTTTCTTAAGTAATAACTTACTTGCGTTTGTAACCTTTCTGTGCTTATCGCTTGGTAGAATATTTTTATTATCAGGATGAGATATATTTTGTTTATCAGGATGAGATATATTTTGTTTCATATATCTCGAGGACTTACCATCCTCTTACTCCTTATTGTTTCTAGAACAAGATACCTCCCCGACCAAGACCCATCAGAAGAAACAACGACACACCCCCACCACCACCCCCTCAGTTCGACCCCGTCACGTTCCAGGCAGCAGTTACAGCCGCCGTGACTGCAGCAATGGCACAAGTGAACTCTGGTGGGGCTGGAGGTGGAACCGAACCACAACGACAAGACAGAATTCAGGGACATGAAAAAGAGTGTTCCTACAAGGACTTAATGACCGCAAAACCCAAGTCCTTCGACGGAAATGGAGGTGTTATTGCTCTGACTCGATGGTCCGAGAAGATCGAATCCATCTTCGAAATTTGCGCCTATTCCGAAGCCAACTAGGTCAAGTCAAAACCCTAACCCTGCCAGTGGCTAATGCCAACGGTTGGGAAAGACTAAAGGAACTCATGCTTGCGGAATATTGCCCGAGGGGCGAGGTGAAAAAGTTGGAGCACGAACTATGGAACTTGAAGATGAAGGGTTCCGACATCACTGCCTACAACGCTAGATTCTGTGATTGGCTCTTCTTTGTCCGGGAATGGTCACTCGGGAAAGTAAGAAAATTGAGAGGTACATCTGGGGACTGACGGCCCTAACGAAAGGAAATGTCTGGGCTGCTAGACCGACTACATTTGAAAGCGCCAAGGATCAGGCCCAAACACTGATCGATCATGGAGTCGATATTGATGAGGTGGTAGCCACCCCTAAGCCACAAAAGGAGAGTGGTGGGAGGAAGAAGAAGTTCGGCAACAAACGCAAGGGCCAATCCTCTCAGGAGCCCTCCAAGAAGCAACAAACAGTGGCAGTCCATGCTGCTACTACCCCCGTTGTAGTCCCCGTTACTCCAACAAACCCCAGTCTCTATGCTGGAAAACTACCTTTGTGCAACAAGTGCAACTACCATCATCAGGGAAAGTTCCAGGAGATGTAGTGCGCTAGCTGTGGCAAGAAGGGATACATAGCTCGATTCTTCAAAGGACCAGTCCAACCAACCAATCAGGCTCCTGGAGCGGGAGCTGGTCAAGCCTGTTATGGTTGTGGAGAGATTGGTCACTTCAAGAGAGATTGTCCCAAGGCAACAACAGGTGGCAATACAGGAAGGGTGTTGGAAATGGGCTAGGAGGAATCGGTCGCTGATCCTACCGTTGTTACGGGTACGTTCCTCCTTGACAACTCTTATGCATGCATTCTTTTCGATTCTGGTGCGGAGAGGAGTTTTGGTAGTCATGCATTCAAACATCTAATCAAATGTAAATCCAAACCTTTAACCGAAACATTCACCGTCGAGATGGCTAACGGAAAGAAAGAATGCACTAGCGACATATTCATAGGCTGTACTCTTACCCTAGACGATCATTCCTTTCCCATTGATCTTATGCCAGTGTCCATAAAAAGTTTTGATGTCATTATCGGCATGGATTGGTTAAGCCCTAATCGTGCTGATATCCTTTGTTTCGAGAAAGCTATCCGTCTAAATCTTCCCTCGGGTGAAACCCTCATGATTTACGAGGATAAACTCAGTTTGAACCTTCGTATCATTTTATGCATCAAGGCTGAGAAGTATTCATGGAAGGAATGTCATGCATTCCTAGCTCATGTTGTTGATGAAACGAAAAAAGTTAAAGACCTCGAGAGCATCCCTGAAGTCTGCAACTTTCCTGATGTATTTCCCAAAGATCTCCTAGAAATTCCTCCCGAGCGTCAAGTCGAGTTTCACATCGACTTAATCCCCGGAGCTACTCCTGTAGCTAAGTCTCCTTATCGTTAGGCGCCGACAGAAATACAAGAATTATCCAGCCAGCTCAATGAGCTGATCTGCAAAGGATTCATAAGGCCGTGTTCCTCACCTTGGGGAGCCCCGATCTTATTCGTAAGGAAGAAAGATACATCTTTCCGGATGTGCATCGACTGCCGAGAACTGAACAAACTGACCATCAAGAACCGTTATCCCCTACCCAGAATCGACGACCTCTTCTATCAATGTCAGGGAGCCAGTTACTTCTCGAAGATAGATCTCAGATCAGGGTACCATCAGTTGCGAGTTCACGAGAATGATGAGCCCAAGACAACATTCTGAACTTGCTACGGACACTACGAGATCGTAGTAATGCCGTTTGGTCTGACCAACGTACTGGCAGTATTCATGGACCTGATGAATCAGGTGTGCCGCCCTTTCCTAGACAAGTTTATGATCGTGTTTATTGATGACATACTTGTCTACTCGCGGAACGAGGATGATCATAAGCAGCACATGATCAGGTGCGAGAAACACTAAGGACGGAGAAACTATATGCAAAATTCTTAAAGTGTGAGTTTTGGATCAGGAAGGTAACTTTCCTTAGTCATGTGGTTAGCGAGGAAGGAATACACGTGGACCCTTCCTATATCAAAGCGATTGAGAACTAGTCAGCACCACAGACACCCACAGAAATCCGCCAATTCTTGGGTCTCGATGGCTATTACCGCAGATTTATCCAAAACTTCTCCAAAATTGCTAAGCCTTTAACCACCCTAACATAAAAAGGTGTAAACTTTAGTTGGGGAGAAAAGCAAGACACTTCGTTCCAAACATTGAAGCAGGCCCTATGCAGCTCACCTATCTTGTCCCTGCCTGAAGGGACGGAAGACTTCGTGGTCTACTGTGATGCATCTAATCAGGGCCTAGGCTGTGTGCTCATGCAACGAGGAAAGGTTATTGTATATGCCTTGAGACAGTTGAAAACACACGAAGTGAATTACACGACACACGATCTATAGTTAGAATCAGTGGTCTTTGCGTTAAAAATCTTGAGACACTACCTCTACGGAACCAATTGCACCATTTTCACCGACCATAAGAGCTTGCAACATATCTTTGACCAGAAGGAGTTAAACATGAGATAGCGGAGATGGGTAGAGCTACTCAGTGACTACGATTGCGAAATTCGCTACCATCCCGACAAGGCCAATGTGGTAGCAGATGCCCTCAGCCGAAAGGAATATTCGGGTCATAGAGTAAAGACATTGACGATGACCATCCATTCCCGATTATCCACACACATCCAAGAGGCTCAACTAGAAGCCTTAAAACCAGAGAACATGTCGGATGAAGCCCTGTGAGGAATGGAAAAGAACTTAGAGGTCAAGGGAAACGGAGTTTACTATTTCATGGCCCGTATCTGGACCCTGAAGTATGGTGGTTATAGAGAAGTTGTCATGAACGAAGCTCACAAGACAAGGTACTCCGTTCACCCAGGTTCGGATAAAATGTATCTGGATCTTAAACAACTCTATTGGTGGCCGAACATGAAGGCATAAATTGCTAATTTCATGGGAAAGTGCCTGACTTGTGCCAAAGTAAAATTAGAATATCAAAGGCCCTCAGGTTTCCTTCAGCGGCCAGAGATACCTGAGTGGAACTGGGAAATGATCACCATGGATTTTATCACCAAGTTACCCAGATCTACGAGTGGGAACAACGCCATCTAGGTAATCGTTGATCAGTTGACTAAATCCTCCCACTTCCTTCCAATCAAAGAAAACTTCAAGATGGAGAGACTCACGCGAATCTACATTCAAGAAATAGTTTGCCTTCATGGGGTACCTGTATCCATTATCTTCGATCGAGATAGCAGGTTTACATCGAGGTTCTGGCAATCACTACAGAAGGCCCTGGGAACTAAGTCGGATATGAGCACGACTTATCATCCTTAGACAGATGGACAGAGTGAGAGAGCAATTCAGACATTAGAAGATATGTTGAGAGCCTACGTCATCGACTTCGGCACGTCATGGGACACTCATCTTCCCTTGGTTGAATATTCCTACAATAACAGCTACCATACCAACATCAAGGTTGCGCCATTTGAAGCCCTCTATGGCCGCAAGTGTAGATCCCCTCTGTGTTGGGCTGAAGTGGGTGACACGCAGCTAGTCAAGGTTCAAGTCCCTAACAACACTCTCACTGGTCCGGAAATCATCCGAGAGACGACTGAAAAGATCATACAAATCCGAGAACGACTGAAAGCCTCACGAGATAGAAAAAAAAGCTACGCCGATAAGAGACTGTAACCCTTGGAATTTTAGGTTGGTGACCGTGTCCTTTTGAAGGTATCACCATGGAAAGGCATGATGCGTTTCAAAAAACATGGAAAGCTCAACCCAAGGTACATTGGGCCATTCGAGATCCTTGTTAGGATCGGTACCGTAGCATACAGACTCCAGTTACCCTGAGAACTCAGCAATGTTCATCCTGTCTTCCACGTGTCGAACCTAAAGAAGTGTCTATCCAACGAGACACTTGTGATTCCTCTTGACGAGATCGATCTGGATGAAAGTCTACGTTTTGTGGAAGAACCTGCTGAAATCATGGACTGAGAAGTCAAACGCACCAAGCGAAGTCGCATCCCGATAGTGAAAGTCCGCTGGAATGCCAAGTGGGGTCCTGAATTCACTTGGGAGTGCGAGGATTCGATGAATCAGAAGTACCCTCATCTTTATCCAAGTTCATGATTGTAATTCGTTCTTGAATTTCGGGACGAAATTCCCTCTAACGGGGGGATTATGTGACAACCCGAAACTTTTATCTTGTACACTTAGCCAATTCAGTCAATGTTAAACTTGTTCTGTTGACTTCTCGTACCGTTTAAGGGTTCATTTAACTGTTCCAAGCTTGAGTATGTATGAGGTCGAGGTTAGGAATGAATCAACAAGTCATGTAGTGTCAAAATCAGGCCATACACCCCTTTTGGAGGAGTATGCAGCCGCACACATGGGTGTACAGTCGTACACACCCCTCATGGCCACACACCAACTCTTATATAAAGGGTAGACCCCTTTCCTTTCATTCCTTGCACTTCTTGGCCGCACACAACACCATTCTCTCAAGTTTCTTCAACCTTGAACACTCCAAAGCTTCAAGAACGTGAGTAATTCATCCCGTAACTTGATATCCCTAAAAGACCACTCTATCTAAGCCTTAAGTATTCAATATTCGTCATGTTATTCGTGTTTGGAAGAGAGTGAAGCCGCACACCCTCTTTTAGGTGGCCACACACTCTTAAAACACCCTCCAAAGTGAGTGTTTGACTTCCATACTTGAGATAGACATGATCCCAGCCTTATTGCACCTTGAAATTAACATTTTGGACACCTTCATGTGGGGTGTACGACCGCACACACCCTTGTGCGGGAGCACACTCCCGTGTGCGACCACACGCACACCATAGGACCATAAACCCACTTCTAGGACCTTTAACTTGCACTACAATCAAGTATAGACCTAGAACACTTCATGGATGCAAGTATGGACCTTGAAAACACCACAAATGCACCTCTCATCATGAGTGTACAGCCGTACACACCTTTAAGGTGGCCATACACTTCCCTCATGCAATCCTTTAAGGTTCTAGCACTTAGTGCAAGTAGTTCCAAGTCCCTAGAGTGGTTCTCCATCACATCTAGTAGTTAAATACCCTCATTTGACTCATTTATGTGTCATTACGTGTTAATTAGGATCAAATTGTGTTCAAGGCTTCATTTGAACATCCAGCTTTATGTATCGATCCTTCAATCAAACCACTCGCTCAAGGTGAGTTCATACCCCTACGCTTTTCCGAGTTTTTCATGTTTTCAGGGGGGATAAATATTTTCATAATGCTTTTAACACGGAAAACAGTTTTACCAAACGATTAACAAATCAACTCGTAGAAACAGTTTTCAATACAAGAGCAATGAACTTATGAATCATGTAGCAAAATGTAACCTTTTATAAAGGATTCATGTTAATCACAAAAGGATTTTCTATATGATTACTTGTAAATTTGTTAGTCACGTCCTTGGTAACACTTACCACAAGAATCAGAGTGTAGGACTAACACTTGTGACCAGAATCTCTTGTAGGGAGAGCGTGATCGTTGTGTATAGATCTATACGGGACTGACAATCCCGCACCTTGTGATGGAAGTGAGCTATCGATCCGGCTTTGGATCGCGTGGGCCAAGACCGAGTGTCAGCCAAGGTACTAGCATGTTAACGCTCTGTCTAGGACTTCCGCTAAGTTTAACGTGACCGTACATGGTAACGTTAACAAGTCCCTTAGACAAGTAGGTTTCTGCATTCGTGACATAACAACTTCGTTCTGTTCTATTCCCAGACACGTGGCGAACTGTTATTAATGGCCTATGCGGTTGGCAGGGCGAAATTGGCGCTCTTCGGCAGTCTTATCATGGAAACGATTCGCTTCCCCCTTTTTTTGTATTTAAGCCTCTGCCTATCTTAGCACATCCTCTTCACCTGCTACCTTTCTTTTTTTAAGATCTTCTTTGAAAGAAACCTTTTCGTCTTTTCCTTCGAACTGTTTCATGGCTTCCTCTCGTTCTCTAGGGAGAAATTTCATTGATGAAGAGTGGGAATCTTTTCAATTCCGATTCGGGTTTGTTCCCGAACACAGTATACAAATTCCTCTTTCCAACGCGTCACTTTACAGCCCGCCTAAGGGCAAAGTCGGGAATCTGATCGCCTTGTTCGAGGCAGGTCTTCATTTGCCTACCACCGACTTCTTTAATCTGATCATCCGTGAATATGGGTTTTCAGTGAGGGAGTTGACTCTCATTGCTATAAATAAGATAATAGGTTTCGATCTCCTCTGTCGCGCTCTAGATCGCCAACCAACAGTTTCGGCATTCAAGCACTTCTTCAACGCTTCCACCCAGTCTGGGACCCGAACCCTTTCTCACCGACGGGGAATCCTTACCCTATTCACGACCAAAATTCCAAGATGAACTGGAAAGAAAAGTTCTTGTGGGTGAATAATGATCATGTGGTGCTTGGATACCCAAGGGTTAAGGCGTATGTGAACCGTTCTCTCACACTTTTTGGTGCAGACAAGGAGCTGGCTGAAGACTTGGAGAAGATCAGCATCAACGATGAGGATTGGCTTGATTGTTTTTTGTCCGTCGGTGGAATGAGCGCTTCTTGGAGGGCTTATGGGAAGATGCCTGAGTTATTTTTCGTGAAGGGAGGTATGACACTCTTTTTCCCTTATCTTCCCCCCCCCCCTTTTTTTCTTTAGGCAAAACGCATTGAAGTTAGGGTTTTGGCTAACCATCGTTGTTTACGCTTTGTTTCCAGACGGGGAGGAAATTATATCCTTGGAGAGGGCTCTTCAGGGCCTGTTTGAGGGCCAAATTCAATGCCGCGAAGTCGACCTTGTAGAAGCTTTGTCACCTCCAATTTCTGGCAAAGGAATCGAAGTTTCACACAAGTCTCCCGTCGGTGCAGGCAATGCCACTGGTGGTGGTGGTGGTGACAATGAATCGGATTTCCAAGACGTTGTTGTTACCGGTGCTTCGCAAAAGGATCCTACCCCTTTTGGGTCTCCAAGAAGTCTTCGTCATATCAAGAGGCGCTTCGCTATTCAGGAAGCTTCTATTGGCGATCTTGACAAGGCCGCTGGCTCTGAGCCCCCCCCCCCCCCCCCCCTCGCAAGAAACGCAATATGAGTTTCTTGCTTGAGGGTTCCAGGAGCACCTGTGCCCCCAATGAGGGTCCTTCGAAACTGCCGGAGCAGGCATCCAATCGAGCAACTGAACCGTCGGTCGTATAGTAAAGGGAAACATCGACAGGTCCAACCCGAACCCACTACTGGAGGAGCTGAGGCGAAGGTTGGGTCTTCACCTCCTCATGGTCTTGCGTCAGCTTCTTTTGATGAGACCACAACTATCCCTGTTTTTACAGGCTCTCGTCTGAATTCCTACAAGCCGGCTTGGAAGCTAACCGCCCAAGACCTTGTCTCTGATCATGACGCCGCTCTTGAGTGGTGTCGGCACGTATTTCCTCCCGCTACCACTGAGGCCCTAACAGTTCTATCAGATGAACACATGGTTGACGGCTTGCGCTATGCCGCCGCCCAGGTGTTATCTTATTTGGTGGAAGCCGTTGGACGCATCTCTGACATGGAGACTCTTCAGTCTGATTCTGACCGGAAGAGTAATGAATGCGAAGAGTTGAGGGCGGTGGGTGGGGCCCATCGCTTGATTACTGACATATCTGTCGGGTCGGGCCTGATGAGTGTGGTGGGTGGGGCCCATGGCTTGATTACTGACAAATTGTTCCGGGCAGGGACCGATGGTTGTCGGGCAAGGCCTATTGTATTTCTGGTATGTGGTGTCTTAGGGAACTCACTAAGCTTTGTGCTTACGGTTTTTATGGTTTAAACATTTTCAGGTACTTTCAGTTTTAACAGTAAGAGCCCAATAATGGCCCAAATCCCTAGTATCCTACAGGGTATGTGGTATTGGGCCTTTGGGATTGTAAGCAGATTGAGGTGAGTTTGCTCACTATACTGTAGGATACTAGGGAATGTATGTGCTTGTAGTCTTTGTGACTCCTGATGTATGTGTTGTATACATATGTGCGTGTTTGCTATATGTATGTGAGGTGAAATAGACCCGGGGGTGAAATAGTCCCAGTACAGCCTGGTGCTGACATATGAGTTGAAAAAGACTTGGGGGTGAAATACACTCGGTATAGCCTTAGGCTGACATATGAGTTGAAATAGACTCGGAGGTGAAATAGACTCGGTACAACCTTGAGCTGACATATATGTATGGTATGCGGTATTTTGTGAAACTCACTAAGCTTCGTGCTTATGGTTTTTCAGTTTATGTTTTAGGTACTTCCGCTTCGAAGGAGAAGAGCTCGTGATGATCGCATTGCACACACCATGATTTTCCGTTTTATTTACCCTGATGTACTTTTCGGATGTTTATGGATACTTTCTGAATACTGTATGGTTTTGAAAAATATGTTTGCTTGATGGTTTATTTAATATAAAAACAAAAAATTTTGGTTCTGAGTTCTGAGATGTTATATATATATATATATATATATATATATATATATATATATATATATATATATATATATATATATATATATATATATATAATTGTAATATTAAATATAAAACTTAAATCAACATATAAAATAAACTAAATATTATATAACGACTATTAGTTAAAAATATTTTAAAAATGTTCAAATAAGCAATGTTAAATTAATTAACAAAATGTGTTGAAAATAATATTTAATTAAAAATTTTGTTTTTATCATTTTGGTATTGAAAAAACAATCATAATTGAAATTAAAAATTACTAAATGATCAAATGGGTCGTTTTAAATTAGTTAATTATAAAGGTAGCTAAAATAACATCATTTCATAAAGTATATACATAATTTTATTCGTACACGGGTTAGAAGCAAACGATATCATAATATCATGTGGTTAGAAATATTTATTGATTTGATTGGTGTATCTTCTTTGTAAGTTTGCACTGTGTAATTTTGTGTAGCGTCTCACTAGTTTTTTTAATGCATCCGCCATTAGAAAAATATAGTTAGAAATATATTTTTGTTTGAGATGTATAACCTTGAAGTTCATACTAATTACATTAAATCATCATAACTAATAAATTTTCACACAAATAATGTCATTATATTTGATTTGTCAACCAACGATGCGAGTGTGGTGCTTTTAAATAAAAAGATTTTCATATAATTTTTGTTTTCTTGTGAACTTCAATCTTTAAGAACATTAATATATGCTTATCCTAAAGAATAACAATCAGTATTCATTATTCAAGAAACGCGCACCAATAGTTAAATAATTGTAGACCGGTTCTTTATTCGGTTTTTGCCGGATACCAAATTCAAAGATACAAAGTATTAAGCGGGTTCCATGGTCTGTGGGACCCTTGTGAATGCGGCGAGTGGTTGCCATCAGCCCATCACTTATATTTTTAAAAGCATTCGTAATTGGAGAAAAAGCTTATCAATTTCATTGGCATGCCCCATTGTTGCTTTGTATAGTTAATAGTTTCACTTTTTGTATCCGTAGAATTTACTTTGTATTTGCATGGTTTTGGTTGTACTCTCTTTTGGGTCTTATAGTTTCCAACAAGTAAAAAACTTAAAAGCAAAAACTTTTTCAATTATTTAGATGGGGCTATATTTATTACTATTATTTTATTATTATTAACTCATAAATTTTTTTACCTAAAAAGGTTTTTTATTGTGGACATATTTTGAGATTTTTATTTTGTTGATGTGATAGGTAAAAACTTAGCCAAAAATTTTGCTATAGTGGATGTTCTAAAGCCAGCCTATGATGTGGTTTCACCATACGGTGTGGTGAGTAATAGAGTTAATTTAGCTTATCCTACTTTATAGATCTATTTTTGTATGTCCAGTAATTTATATAGTTTGTTGTACTCTCTCTATTATATATTGATTAATACAAATCTCATTAAACTAAGTGGTGATTACGTAAACCTAATATGGTATCAGCCTAATTTTTCATGGCCATCATCTCTCTTCTTCGTCCCTTTCATCATGACAGGTGAATCTTTTAAAAACGATGACTCTCCACTTCCTCTTTCTACTATTCTCCACATGCTCACCATTAAATTATCATCATCGAATTACCTTTTATGGAGCAAACAAATGCTTCCTCTTTTATCATACCAGCAACTAACTGGTTATGTCGATGAATAGGGGTGCAAACGAGCTAAGCTACTCGAGATCGGATCGCTAAAAGCTCGACTCGAAATCGATTTTAAACGAGCCCGAGACAAGCTCGAGCTTAATATTAAGTTCGTTTATTAAACGATCTCGAGCTCAAGCCTATGTCATTAAGCTCGGTTAGGCTCGCGAGCCTAACGAGCCTTTATATAATATAATTTATTAATATATATATATATATATATATATATATATATATATATATATATATATTAAAATAAAAACATGTTAGGGGAATTGTGGATTTAGGGTATTAGTAAATGAGTTTCTTAACGAGCTCGAGCCCTTAAGCTTAGTTAGGCACATCAGATAAAAAACGAGTCGAGCTCGAGCCCGAGCCGAGCTTGTATAATTCTTTACGAGCTCGAGTCGAGCTCTGTACAAGAAAGCTCGAATCGAGCCGAGCTCGAGCTCGAGCCTCATATAACTTAAACGAGCCCGAGCTGAGCCTGGACAGGCTTGGGCTCGGCTCAGCTCGTTTGCACCCCTATCGATGGAACTATTCCCAGACCACCACCCACCCTTACTACCGGTGACACTACAGTCCCAAATCCAGCCTATACCTCTTGGGTTGCTGCAGATCAACGAGCTCTAATTTTGCTTCAATCTTCCCTCTCTGAGGAAGCCATGGCTGAAACTCTAGGTCACAATACTTCTCATGATGTTTGGACTGTCCTTGAGAACACATATCAACATGATTCACTTGAACGTACCCACACTCTTCGGGACTCTCTTCGCTATCTCAAGAAAGGTACTTCTACTGTCACTGACTTTTCTCGCAAATTTAAGGGTATTTGTGATCAACTTGCAGTTATTGGTCATCCTCTTGATGAAGATGATAAGTCTCACTGCTTCCTTTATGGACTTGGCTCATCTTTTGAACATTTTTCCACCACACAACGCTTGCTTACTCCACGCCCCAAGTTACGTGATCTTGTTTCTTAAGCTGAAAGTCACGAGATGTTTCTCAAATGTGTTAATGATACAATTATTGCTCTGGTTGCCTTTAATACAACATCAACGTACAACTCTTTTGATAAAACTTCCACAAGGGGCCGAGGGCGATCATCATATCGTGGACGTGGCAGAGGGTATGGTGCTAGACGACCCCTCATTGCCAATTATGCCGAAAAGATGGACATTATGCAAATAAATGTACAAATTTAAAGACCTTTACTGCTCGCCCTCTTGATGCGAATCTTGCTGAAGCATTTCAGGCTCAATGTCAAACTTCTTCACCTAATTGGTTTGTCGACACAGGGGCCTCTGCACACATGACTCCCACCTCCTCAAATCTCACTAATGTTGCATCTTACTTCGGTAATGCCTCTGTAATCTTCAGTAATGGTCATGATGCTACTATCTCTCATATTGGAAATCATCATATATCTCCGAATATATCATTGCTTGATGCTCTTGTGGTTCCTAAACTTACCAAAAGCCTAATTTATGTTAGCAAAATTACACAAGATAATGAAGTTGATGTTTTGTTTTCTAATCCTATGTTTACCATTCAGAACCGTCATTCCAAGGAAACTCTGGCACAAGGAAGGCGTAAAAATGGATTATATGTTTTGGAGCAAGCTCAACAAGTTTTTTTTGACAAAACTTACCTCAAGACTTTTACAAGCATCTTTTGAAATTTGGCATAGTCGTTTAGGCCATGTTTCTTATGACATTATTTCCAATTTAAATAAGAATGGTTGTTTATCCATTACTTCTCTTTTACCAAAACCGAACGTATGCAACTCTTGTCAATTATCTAAAAGTAAACGATTGCCTTTTTATATGAATTTACAATGTTCCTTACATGTTTTAGATTTGATTTAATGTGACTTATGGGGCCCATCACCTATTAAATATATGGATGGTTTTCGTTACTATTCAATTTTTCTTGATGATTACTCCAGGTTCACATGGTTTTATCCTTTGAAGGCAAAATCAGATTTTTATCATGTGCTTGAATCGTTTGTTGCCTTAGTGCAAACACAATTTTCATGCAAAGTTAAAGTTTTTCAATCTGATGGTGGAACTGAATTCACTAATGCTCGTGTTCGATCTTTGTTCAATACCAATGGAACTCACCATCTCATGTCCTGTCCGTACACACCTCAAAAAAATGGTAGAGTGGAACGAAAACATCGTAATGTTACTGAAACTGGGTTAGCAATGATGTTCAATTCTCATCTTCCAGCCACACTTTGGACACATGCATTTAGTTCAGCTACTTATATTATCAATCGTCTACCAACACAACTTCTTGGTAACAAGTCTCCCTATGAGTTACTTTTCTCCACTCAGCCAAATTATGGGAATTTTCGTGTTTTTGGTTGTTGTGTGTTTCCCTATCTCCGGGACTACTCTTCTCACAAACTTGCACCAAGAACTACTTGATGTGTTTTTATTGGGTATAATAATCAATATAAAGGCTATGAATTCCTAGATTTGTCTACAGGAAGAATTTACATCACTCGGCATGCTCACTTTGATGAGTCTGATTTTCCATTCTTTGGTCACAAGTCCACCACTCCAGTTGCAAATCCTCTTTTATCTACTTACTGTGACAACTATCGCATGCCGTCATCACCACCTGTCAACTCCTCTGTACCTACGCTATATATTGTTCCTATTGCTGGTACTCCTTGTGACTAGTGTGCAAACCATCAGTCAAATAATTCACATCTTGTACATGAAATCACACCTTCTGTTCAGAGTCTACCAGTTATTTCGACTCCTTCTTCATCTTCGGCGTCTACGTCATCTTTGGTGACCCCAACACCCTCTCCTACGCCATCTATCGTAGTTGGTCACCTTATGGTAACCCGGTCAAAGGTTGGAACTTACAAGCCTCGTCATATTGCCGATCTTTCTTACCTCTCTACCTCGACTCTTCATCATGCACTATTTGCTTCTAAGTAACCTAAAGGATTCAAATCCGCAGCTAAGAATCCAAAATGGTATGCTGCAATGTGTGATGATATGAAGGAACTATCATACAATTCCACATGGGATCTTGTGCCCCGACCATCTGGGTCTAATATGGTTGGCTCTAAATGGGTATTTCGGACTAAGTTTCTTGTTGATGATTCCGTTGACAAACTTAAAGCCTGTCTAGTTGCTCAAGGCTTTACTCAAGTACCCGGACTAGATTATTCGACTACCTTTAGCCCTCTGTTGTAAAAGCCTCCACAGTCTGCATTATACTCTCTCTTGTTGTTCTCAACAAATGGTCTTTTCATCAACTTGATGTCAAAAATGCCTTCTGAAATGGAAATTTACCGGATACAGTTTATATGGAGCAACCACCGGGGTTTGTTGACTCTCGATTTCCCAATCATGTTTGTCGGTTAAATAAAGCTCTTTATGGCGTTAAACAAGCTCCTAGAGCCTGGTTCCAACGACTCGACTCTTTTCTCTTAAGCATTGGTTTTTCTTGCAGTCGAGCTGATCCCTCTCTTTTTGTTTTCAAAAAGGACTCGATAATTCTTTACCTGCTAGTGTATGTAGATGACATCATTCTTATTGGAAATGATTCATCTATCATTCGTACCTTAATTGTTCGACTTAATAAAGAATTTCTTATTACGGATCTTGGCAAGTTGAGTTATTTCCTTGGTATTGAAGTTTCCTATCATGATGCTGGTATTTTCTTAGTCAGTCTAAATATGCTCGTGATATCCTTACTTGAGCTAAATTGTTGGATGCCAAACCAACTTCTACTCCTCTCTCCACTTCCGCTTATTTCACCAGCCAAGGTACTCCTTTTTTTCTGATCCTACACTGTATCGATCTCTTGTCGGAGCTCTTCAATACCTCACCATTACCCGTCTTGATTTGTCCTATGCTGTCAATTAGGTCCACCAATTTTTGCATGCTCCAATGGACGATCACTTTCAAGCTGTCAAAAAGAATTCTTCGTTATGTCAAAGGCACAATTTCTTATGGTCTTTCTTTTTCTTGTTCTTCTTCACCAACTATTTTGGGCTATTCAGATGCAGATTGGGCTCGTTGTATTGAGACCCGTCATTCTACTTATGGCTACTCTATCTTTCTCGGTGGCAATCTGGTATCTTGGAGTGCTATGAAACAACCAACTGTGTCTCGTTCTAGCTGCGAATCTGAATACAAAGCTTTAGCGAATGCTGCTTCTGAGATCATATAGATTACTCATCTTCGACGTGAGTTGTATGTTCTGCCCTCTGGACATCCCACTCTCTTATGTGACAATCATAGTGATTTGTTTCTTAGTCAAAATCCAATTTCTCATAAACGAGCTAAACATATTGATATTGATTACCACTTTATTCGAGAATTGGTGTTATCTGGAAAGCTTCACACTCAATATGTTTCTATGCACCTTCAACTTGCAGACATATTTACCAAAAGTCTTCTGCGGCCTCTGTTTGAAGAATTTCGTTCCAAGCTTCGAGTTGGACTTCCACCTCTTGTAGCGCCCATAGATTCGGGCTAGTCAATTTAGAGACAATAAGCATGAAAATATGACTTTTTGATGGAATATTTTTTAGAATGAATAATCTTAACTAAGTTGTAGTATATGTCACAAGGTTTTCGTACATATAAAGAACACTGAAATCCGAGTTATAACAAAGAAGTTATGACCTGTCGAAGTTTCGCGACAAAACCGGCATGACACTAGGACGATAAAGTACTTTTTAACCTTAAGGGTCTAAATGAAAGTTTTAGAGTATGTCTCCACCTACGCGTGGATACAAAGAACGTAAAAAACAGAGCTTGTATGAAAAAGTTATGACCTTCCAAAGATGCAGCTGTCTAAGAGCATGACACGTGTCAGAAACCCTAATTTGACTGGACTCACGATGTGAGGAGTCAAACGGACACTAATTGAGCCTAGAAAATACCTGGGAAGTCTATGAGATTACTCTTGGAAGCTCACGACGTGAGCATATCATTCTCACGACGTGAGAAGTCGTCCGGACACGTTTCGGAGCTATAAACGCCATGGCTCACGATGTGAGCATTGATTCTCACGACGTGAGAGGCCAAAAATCAGCCTATAAATAGCCATTTCGACCCTAAGCTTATTTACACCTTACTTTCTTTCTCTCTCTCGTTTGCCGAAGTCGTTCCGCGTCCTGAGCCCGACGATCACGAACCGCTAACCGTTTCTAGTCAGATTCTATCAACTCACGCTACTAATGTGAGTGCATAGTTACTTTCATCTTACACATTGATATAAAGTATTTAATATAAATTACATGTTATGTGTGCATATTATCTGTATTCTTGATATCTATGTTGGATGAACAAAAATATATATGTTTTATTTGTCTTAAACTGTATATGTATATTTCATACCTATAATTATGATGGGTAAAAGATGGGTAGATTAAAGATGAGATAAATGATGAGCGATGATATATAAGTGGTAAAATATGGTGAGAAGCGATGTACCAAGCGATAACCCAAGCGATGGCCTCGTCATCTAGCATAGTATAGATGACAACCTTGGACTATTCTAGACAGTCCAGTGGAACACTAGCAGGCTCGCAACCTGTAGGTGTTGTGAACGATATGTTCACCCAGTGTACTCTAAAAACCCATTGACATGTGTTGTGGGTGGACTCTCGAAAATAATATTTTTGATAAATGAGATAAGCCCTGGCGACTATGGACTTAGTGCCTATTGTATAAACCCTGGCAAATATGGACTTAGTGCATGTTGTATAAACCCTAGCTACGATGGACTTCGTGCATATTCCTTAGGAAAATCCTTAAGAATGAATGAACGAGGAATAGCTGATTCTTAGGGAAGATCCTTAAGAGTAAAGAAGATAATAGGGATGAGTAATTAGGTTGATTGTTTGATGCTTAAACATAATAATTATATTATTGTGGGTTGAAAACCCTATGCACTCACCAGGTTTCCCAACCTGGCCCACTCAGCTTATTTGTATCACAAGTGTCGATATGAAGCTACATTACACTGAGAGATTAAAAGAGACGTAGATGACTAGTGTAAATGAATGTAAGTTCTGTTTATGCTTATGTTTCTATATTGACGATGACATCCCAATGTTTTGAAAATGAATAAAAAAATACATTTCTTTGGAAATGCTTTGATAACATATTTATCATGTTTTTCTGGGAACAAATTCCGCAACATATTTCTTTAAAAGATACTCTAATTTTCAAAGTACAGCACAAACAAATTGGTCTTTTCTGGCCGTGAAATTGGGGATGTCATACTTATGTTGCTTGCACGCGCTCCCGGGGCGGGGGGGGGGGGGGGAATAGAGTTAATTTAGCTTATCCTAGTTTATAGGATCTGTTTTTGTATATCTTGTGATTTAGATAGTTTATTGTACTCTCTCTATTATACATTGATTAATACAAATCTCACAAAACTAAGTGGTGATTATGTAAACCTAATAGTGAGAATGAAGTGGCACCGTCATGCCTACGATGAACACTACCCCACCCCTTAATCACACTGCAATTTTAAGTATCTACAATGGAAAAACATCATACCCACATCCATTTTCACCCTACTTTTTCTTCTTTCTAATGATTCACCCGTTCATGCAATACAATATTATTAAAGCATATTTATTGGGTAAGTGTGAGAGATGATCATTTTCAAGGTGAAAGAGGAAGTGAGAGAATCAGGTTTAAAAGTGAAGTGATATGAAACTAGATTTGTTGTGACACATACTCAATAATGTATGTTTTAATACTAGCATCGCATACCCTTTAACCCTCACATATTTATTTGTAAATATTTAATATATGTAAATTAACAAAAAAAAATACAAGACAAAGTAAAATTGAAATATTTCATTAATTTAAACTAAAAGTTTAAAATTAGATAGTACTAATCAACAGGATCTTTAAAACCTATCAATATTTAAAAAAAATTAAGTTACAAGTTACATTTTTTTAAAAGTTTTTATCGCCAAATCTAAATGATCATGGTTTTGCAAAACCAAATATAAAACTCGACTGTTGCTTTTTTCACGTGTACTTTTCATTTTTACATAATTTTTATTTTTCAAATTTCGTATGCAAGTTAAAATCCAAATTAAAAAGTTCTAACTCCATTGCCATTTTCTTAATTGAGCTAAAAGTTTTTAAAATTCGAGCGCGCGTAAGCACGCATGGCGCGCACTGACAAGGGTTGTGGACCAAATGAAATATGACACGTTTCGCAAAGTGGGAGGATCGATGTGGATGCAGTGCATGGCGGACACCACTAAACGCGCAACGCACAAACTCAAATTTTGCCTTATAAATAGGATGCAACCCCTCATTCTCCCTCACACCCATCAGAGCTTTTCTCTCTGAATACCTTCGTTCGTTGGTCCGATTTCCCCTAGATTTTAGAATTTCTTAACGAACCCCTGAGTCATCGAAGAAATAGAAGCATTCGAATCGTAGTTCTGCTTGCGAACTATTCGAGCTTTTGCCATAAATCTTTGTAAATTAGGCTACACTTAATCTATTTCAAGTGTAACTTATATTTAAGTTCACAGTCGTTATTATTAACATGTAAATAAGATTTATCAGTAATTCCAAGTTATTATACTGATTGATCTACTTACGGGATTGATGTCTTGGTTGGATTTAGTGAGGTGTTTAAAGTGGGATTTCTAAACAGTATACTATGTATACCAAATGGACCCTACATTCGATATGATGCTATATGGTTGATCCTTACTTGATAGATCTTGATGTAGACATTGGAATAAGTAAGGAATCTAGACTATCATTAGTCGCCAGGAATATAAGACTATGACTCAGTGACATTTATACTAAGGTCACATCAAAGGAAAACTAAGTGCTAAGACAATGTTCTGTCCAAATTCCAACACATCCACTTTTAACAAGTGGATCCATAGTTACTTTAATCTTACATATAGATATGTTGTATTTAGATAATTAAATGATATATGTGCTTATGTGCATAAATGTTTACTGTTAGTTGAAATAATATAAGATGATTTCAGATGATTTACTATATATGTATTTTGATACCTATAATATATTGGGTAATGATGGTTAATGAGGGATGAATAGAATAACGAGGGAGATGGATGATGAGAGATTAAATCAATGATAATAGGCCTAGACTTACTAGTACTATTGTACTAAGCGATGTAGTCATCTAACAGAGTATAGATGATGACCACCGGACTATTGATGACAGTCTCGTGGAACGCAGACATGTTTATAACCTGTGAGTGATAGAATATGTGTCCATTTGATGTACTCTGCTTCCTACTGATATGTATGGCGGATATATCCCTGAAATGGTACTATCAGCAATGATGATGATCCCTAGGATAGATCCTTGGGAATGAATATAAAAGAAAACTGTATTGATATGTATTGTGGAGAAATCCATGAAACAGTACAGTCATCAATAATGATCATTATGATCCTTATGGTAGATCCTTAAGAATAAAAATTAGAAGAAAAATGGTGATAGGTAATGTGACATCCCCATTTTCACGGCCAGAAAAGACCGATTTTTGTTTATGCTTTGTTTGAAAATCAGAGTAACATTTTAAATAAAAGTGTTGCGGAATTTGTCCCAAAACAAAATATGATAAAGATTTATCAAAAGCGTTTCCAAGGAAATGTATTTCATTAAAAGACTTGGGATGTCATGTTTGATACAGATCAAAAGCATAAACAGTACAATATAAGCCTTACTACATTATTTCGTATCTATAGGCCTATATTCGTAATCCATCATCCCAAAACATCACATCTATGCTCATGCACCACTACTTGTAATACAAGAAACTGAGTGGGTCAGGCTGGGGAGCCTGGTGAGCACATAGGGTTTTCAACCCACAATAAATAAGTTTATTAATTTCATCAATCAACAATAACCCGATTACCCGTTCCCGTTATCCTCACTTTACGTCCCTAAACACCTATCATAAGGGACCTAGCCTAAGGATCATCATCGGGATGGACACTACTGCTAAGGGGATTCCTCGGCAATAAATGTCCTAAAGGCAACCATGTGGGGGATGGAGTACACCGGTGAACACATCGTTCACAAACACCTACAGGTTGCGAGCCTGCTAGCGTTCCACTGGACTGTCTAGAAGAGTCCGTGGTCGTCATCCATACTCCGCTAGATGACAGAATCAACAACATCAACATCGAGGCCTCTCACCATTTTATCACACATCACCTATTACATCTACCCATGTTTTACCCCAACATTTTCGTAGATATAAAATACATATACAGTTTAAATCATTGAAAACATGTATAAAAACGTTCATCCAGCATAGATAGCAAGTATTCAGATAATATGCACACATAGCACGTAATTTATATAAAATACTTCATATCTATGTGTAAGCTGAAAGTAACTATGCACTCATCTGAAAGGTGGTGACTCAGCACTCGGATAACGCTTCGATACTCTCAAAACAATTTTCCTTCGATAAAACCTAGTATCAATACCACTAGGGTTTAGTCTAACGTCAACCGTGATAAATTAATAGTCTGACTATTATTATTATTATTATATAAGCGTTAAATAACACTCAATATAACTCATAATAATAGCCCAAATAATTATTTCAAGGACCTAATAACATTCCTATAATTATTTGAAAGCTATATTAAAAATTGTGTAAGCGTAGCTCACTTACAGCGGATTTTAACGAAAACCAGAACTTTATTTGGAGCAGCATTTCGAAACCGAAAGACTCTTTTTCTCGGGACTCCGGGAGACTCGGGGCTTCCTTAGGGTGCTAGGGGCCTCATCTAGGGTTTAGGAGGGTTTAGGGCACTTAGAGAGAGAAAGAAGCTAGAGAAAGAGTGGAATTTGGAGTGAAAAATGAAGCTGCCTCGGCCCCCCTTTTATAGCCTACGAGGCCTCGGTACGCTGGGCGTACCTCGGACCTACGCGGGGCATAGTCATCGGATAAGGTTGCCAGGCGTGTTCCAGCTGGCTCGCACTCGGAGAGGACCCGGATAAGACCGAAGAACGCGGGGCGTACTTGGCCTCGGACGCGGGGCGTAATGCAAGGGTGACACGTCAAGATCCGAAGCGAGCTCATCAAACGGCTGGGAGTTTGGCCACGTCATCAGTCCATGCATCAGCTTCGCAGATTCACTTTCCAACTTTAAAAATTTGTAACTTTCGCGTACGAGCTCTGTTTTCGACGTTCTTTATATCCACGCGAAGGTGGGAACATACTCTACAACTTTCGTTTAGACTTCGTCGACTAATTTTGACTCGATTTTAAATTTTATATTATTAACAGGCCGGGACAGGATTGGTCCGTTAAACCCTCATAACTTCTTCATCCGACGTCCGTTTTTGCCCTTCTTTTTCTCGTTACGCTACTCTTAACGAGATCTTCGATTCTCATTCAGGTCGTGTCGGCTAAAAACCACTCGTTCTAATATTCGAATTTCGGGTTGTACACTACTAATCCGAAAATTCGAAAAATCATTACTTATTCATACGAAGTCAGATTTGGGCGTTCTTTTTATCGATGTTCTTAGTTTAACATATTCTACGACTTTTTTTTAGAGCCCTAAGGCTAAATCTCACTCTATTGTAAATTCACTATTTACGATTCCCGGTATCGTGCCGGTTCTGTCGCGAAACTTCGATGGGTCATAACTTCTTTGTTATAACTCGGATTTCGGTGTTCTTTATATCCCCGGAATCCTTGTTTCAACCGCTACAACTTTATGTAGAGATATCGGGCTTATCTCACACTTTAATTTTGACGCTTATTTTTATTCTTTATTAATTAATAAGCACATAAATACACATAATTCACATAATACTCAAATATTTCATCTTTATTACTTCAAAAGGAGTTGCAATAGTTGACCTAGACTATTACATTGCTAAAAATGCTTAGTCCTGAAACCCGGGCGTTACAGGTAATCAGGTTAACTATTTGATAACTAAACATATAAACTATATTATTGAGGGTTGAAAACCTTATGTACTCACCAAGTTTCCTAACCCGACCCACTCAGTTTCTTTGTATCACGGGTTTCGACACGAAGGTATGTGATGTTTGGATGTGATGAGAGATTAAAGGAAATATAGGCCATTAAATATTGTAAGGCCAATAATACTATCATTAACCCAATCTTAACGAAACTCACGCACCCCGACCAATAACAAATCCTTGACCAACTAACTCTTACCACTGAAAAAAAACCACCACATTCCTCCCACGATCCGGAAATCCAATACCCCGACTGAATCTCAACCAAGCAAAACTATCTTGGAACGCGATTATTATGACTTCTCTGTACAATCTGAAACACACAGAACCCTTTTGACCCTGCATTAACTTGTTAATACCACTGGGAAACACAACTCCCGCCATCCACTGTTACTAAACCCTTCATCCGAAAACAAGGCGACTCCCAACACGAGCCTCAGTTAGATAACCACTGTAGACATACACGTACAACGCCAACATATTCCACAACTTCCTATCTATAAGACCTAACTTCTAGCAAAAACCAGAGTTGGGGACTCTCAAAACTACAATCATTGAATGAACTCTATCAGTATGCTTCCCCAGATGGGAAACCCTTCAAATCTAAACTTCATAACCCATATTTTGGGACTGATATTCATCCATTCGTTGAACCCACCCCTTGTCTTTGACTAAGAACACCAACAAACACATAGAATGATGTACTCAAAATACATCGATCGCGAATTTTAACCAATTCCAAATCCATAATATGTACCAAAAACCTTAAATAAACCCTTAACTCCCTAACACGCCATTACTAACCATTGCTCCTACAAGCAAAGATGATCAATCCAAAAAATTTCACATTACATCCAACCCTTATCAGCTCAGGTGTACCCCCACCTGACAGATCACTCGATACATTCACAATGGACTTCATGACTCGAGACTCCATAGCGATACCCAAAAAGGGGTGAAGTACCATAGTTCTAACAAAATGATGGACCTCAATCATTAACAGGAAACATCCTCGTGAACGATCGAAACAAGACCCCATACCTTGATTGAGACTGAATAGACCCCATCAATACGTAACTATCTCGATAAAACTTTTAAGGTTATCCAAAATGTTGCAAAGACTATAGTCGGATCCATCCAAAAACCAACCCTGCGAGCACAACATGCCAAAAAATTAGATTTCACACAGATATAATGTCTCGTCTGGAAAACTAAGCAACACTGTGTCAAATTCTAGACTCCCAATAACCAAGGACATCTTCCAAACTCGATCCGAACTAGACAATAGGTTGATGAATCCGTTGAGCTTCAACTGATACAACTCAAAACTTCTAAAGAATATCTGCTTTGGTGATGTATGAAATGACCAATGATCGAGAATGCATTGACACCTAATCCAGTAAACCACAACCCATGCAGAGCTAAACATACCCATCTATGATACTGATTTACCGATCGACAACTCCCCATCTAGACTGTAAGTAACAATCCATACAAAGAGTTGACAAGTCCCTTAATAATCGATACTCAACATGAGCGATCCTAGCGCCTCCTCATCTATTCATTGGCATCCCAATAAGGAACCAATGGCTACAACGAACTCCTTGACCAAATACTTCCTGCTACGAGACAACTCATGTATTTCCTGGACACATACATCTGATAGCCACTTGCTCTACACCCCTGACTTGACTAAATCTTAAATTAAAATCCTGCATGCCCGCACCGCAGATTCCTATGAACCATTCTTCCGACACCACAAACTCGAACAGATCGATGATCCTCCAAGCATAATACCTAGTTCTCCCCTACTTATGGTTCGAACTACCAGAACTACCACCCACTGGTGTTGTAACCAAACCATATCTCAAACTGACTCAACCAGGTACAAACCATCATTGATTCTTGGAATGTATAACACACGTAGGATGATCTTCCGGATAAGGACCAAGCAAACCCTAAGAGATTTTGAATCTCAGAAATTTCCAATCATAACCACCTTTAACATTAAGGATTTCATGCAAATGCATAATCAAAACACCAAGTTACTATCCAAAAAACACACTCCTCGCATGCAATCTCAACCATCAATTCATCACAAAAATCATTCATAAAGACCAAAATGAATTATTCTCATAGTCGAGATACATCAAAGACAACAAAAGTTGTCGCTCTCGATTCTCCTGAAACCATCAGCTAGCACCTGACCTGCCTATATCCCGAGAAACAGACCCTTGGTCTCATCACGAGGCATCCATACCACAACAATCCTCTTATGCATTCCCACGATGTGATGAAGCTGAACACCGTAGCCAACTAGCCCCATATTGGGTTTACATCCCAACTATGAAAGTCACAAACCTGTCCACTCATTCTCCGAACTCGGGAAACTAGAAGGACATAACCCTCTCCATAAATAGTGACATTCCAATCCATCTACCAATCCCTCATCCTTCGGCCGAAATTCTCGATCCGCTCCCGACAACCGCTTCCCTCTTGAGTCCCGCGACCCAACTAGCACTACTTGAGCAAGACTCCTAAGACCTCAAAATCAACTAACTCACTTAGTTCTGCACCATTCAAACCCAGACTGACATGGCCACTAAAGCCCAACAATCACCAACCACTTCCTCAGCCTGAACAACCATAACCAAAAGAGAACGATATATATGGAATCACTGCCACAAATCATGGTATCAAAGCATGCTATCTCCCTCAGAAGTCATCACAACAATCCCCTTCATAGTCTGCAAAGTTGCGGTTCGCTTCTCGAACTAGGCAATTAGCATGTCAGCGATCCGATCCACGATACCAGACAATTCTCCCTACAATATATATGAAACCTCATTGGTAAGCTTCTCCCGCATCTGATCAACAATCAACCCCGACCTAACCTGGCCATCAACTCCAGATCCTGAACCAGATCCCTCGTGAGCTCCATACCGAATCGAACCAAAATACATCACAATACCCCAATTCACATTGCTACAACCACATTAGAAGACTACCCCTCAGGTTTTGTGACTTCCTTTTTATGTATATGGGTCCTGTGCTTTCAGTAGTACGGGACTACCTTTCACAACTACCCGTATTTTTCTCAAGGATCACCACAACCACCCATAGCAAATACAACAACTAGGATACACATACATCCTATCCTCACTCCCTAGAGAGTGGCTAATCGCGCCTCATCTGGCCAGCTGCTCACACATATACTCATCCATGAAACTTCCACCAGCCCTACGGAACTCGTATATGTTAATCACACATAACACAGGATCCTATAGATAGTCGAATACTTGATTATACCCTAAGCCCTTCACCAAACAAGAACAATAAATAAGGATAAACCAAACATTCTCAGGTTATAAAATCTTAGTTATGTACAACTATGATTCATACACTAAGCAACTACAATAATGATGTCTCTTCCATATAAGGAAGAATCATGGGCTATCAGGCATCAATTATCAGACAATTCTATCATGCAATTCTTGAAGATCCCTAGCCTACCACTAGCATCATGTTCTAACATAAACATAATATCAAATAATAGTGTGGGTAACTTGGGGTATACTTTCTTGCTCCGGTTGATCGCAGACATCGCATCCTTCCTTGTTTACTTTTGAAAACAATTTTGAAAATCAGTTTAAAAACTTTTACAATTCCCAAGTTTGAGTTTGGATACACACGAATGTTATTCCAATCTCTCAAACCAAGGCTCTGATACCAACTTGTAACATCCCAAAAATCAAAGAAATTTCAAAATTTCAAAATCAACCATTAACCAATATTTTTTACAAAAGGAGTCATTGTTTCAAAATCATTATTTCATAATCAGAGATCTTACCAAGGCCTAGTGATATAAAATAGGAAGATGTGCACGATCATGCATTCACTTTCCCACGATCCTCAAAAGTACCTGTAATAATAAACTAAAATTGTAAGCCAAAGCTTAGTGAGTTCCCCCAAAGTACCAGCACACTCAACATATAACAACATATATTGGGTCCACAACCTACGTATATAAGACCCCTACAAGGTCCTCAGAATAAGTCTGGATTACCCCTGAGCCTACAATATGAGTCTGGCATGCCATTCGGGCCCTCAACTCATATCTAGAATGCTCCCGAGCCCTAAGTATGAGTTTGGCATGCCAATCGAGAACTCAACTCATATCTAAAATGCTCACGGGTTTTTTAGCTATAACATAAAGTAGTACAACCTCAACATAACCCAATATGTCGACATATAAAACAACTAAACATAAACACAAAACCAACAAATACAGATAATCATACAGATCTACTAATCAGCCATCGACTAGCATAACACTATCCTAATCAGGATAAATAATCTAGTGGGCCGACATTGGTGCCTTCGAACCCACAGTAGAGTGAGAAGAAACTCACCTCAATTTGCTGAATCTTTTGGATAAAATCTCGGTCTGCAGATCTGGAAAAATGTCCACGCTTACACCATCAAATAATATCCAATTAATATATGGTCCACAACCCATAGCTGAAATTTTGGTCTGATGTCCAACTCTAAGGGTAAAAGTCCATTTTACCCTCTCCTCACTTGGCCCAAAATACGAGGCCCACTCCAATAGCCTCAAAAAGCCTAATTAGGCCCAACCTCCTAATTGTGACCAAAACCCATCAAAGGCCTAATCCAAGAAGGCCCAAAGCCATATAATGCCCCAATATGTGAAAGTCAACAAAAGTCAACGGAAGTCAAATGACTGAGTACGCCCTGCGTACTAAATCTACGCCCAACGTACGCCGCCCTTAACCAGTATGCGATACGTAATAGCTGGGTACGCCCAACATACTCCTCAACATCCCATTCTCCTTATTAAGTGCTTAAATGGTTAAGCCACTAAGTCCACTTCTCAAATCTGATCCTAATCAAATTCTTAACACGTAAAGTTGGCAACTTTACTCCTTTGCATGCCTTAATGGGACACAAAACTTGTTTTTACTGAAACTAAGAACACCAACTCTAGAATGCTTCAACAAAAACCCTCAATATGACATTTTTATGACTTAATAACCTCAACAAAAGGCCAAATATAGGGCTCAAAAGTTCTAGAGTAACTTCTACTCACAAGAAACACAACCTTGGGACCAAAACACGATAAAGTACCACCCAAAACTAGATCAATAGAAATAAGCTACCAAGATTGAGACTTTATACCTCTAGAAAATAGATCAAAATGCACAAAGTCAGGATCCAAAAGCTTCAAGCAATCCAACACTCCTTGATGAAGCTCCTTTTTCTTGAATAAGCACCAAAACACAAGAAATCACCTCAAGAACTCAAGAACCACTTAAATGGGGGCTAGGGTTTCGTATCTAGAATTTAATGGGGCAGAGGCTGAAGGTAGGAAGGTTTAGAGTTGAGTTAAGGCCATTAAGTAGGGTGTAAGACCCTAAATCAGGGTTTCTATCTGACTGGAGTACGACATGCCTACTCAAAAGGGCATCTGCAATCCTCCTGCCTAGTACGCCCCGCATACTCCATGTACTCCCCGCGTACTAGGCTTAGCCCATAAACCACCAAGATTTCCAAAGGCCAAAACTTCTCCGTTCTAATTCCGTTTTCGACGATCCTCGTATCCCCAAAAAGGTAACGAAAAGCTATACACTTCTACCAACTCTCCCTTGCCTTAAAGCTTTCTGAACTTAAACCCAAAATTCATAAAAGGCCTGAACTATCACTTTACCGATGTACCCTTCGGCTCCAAAACACAAACCAAAGTCACGGGTCATCCAATCTACATTTTCCACACCCAAAGAGGTCTACGACTCTCATTCCCAAGGGCCCTAAGCCTTATGATAACCGATCTTTGGTCATAGCCCTAAATTAGGAAATGATTCGGAACAAGGTGTTACACGGTTGTTATAATCGTTTAAATTTCGTCCCTCTTTCCGTTTAAAAAGACGACATTTAAAAGGTTTTAACAACCATGTTGGTGTAATATGTACAAAAAAGACCATAGGGATCTAATGTACACAAAACCTTATTACCCTCCTAGATCATTAACCCTTAGAAGCTTTTAGAATAATTACATAAATGGACCTTATGATTTACAAAAAAACCATAAATTTAGTAATGACTTCCACTTGCATGGTTGCTTGTAATGCCTTAAATGTCATTTATAATATTTTTATCATTTTATTTAACTCTTTTACAATTATATTAATATCTAGTAAGATGACTTTATCATTTCATCTTCTCTTTTTAGTCGCTCATTTACTACAACCAATAGTTTCAATTAAAAGGTTACATAATAATTTTTTTGTCATTTTTACAGAAAAATTAAAAAATTAAATAAAAAACTAATAATAATCAAAGTCTTAATGATTAAGGCTATGTTTGGTGTGTCACAACTAGCTTATTTTTCGATTTTTTTTAAGTTGTTATGTTTGACAAGTTACAAATTAGCTTATAAGCTAGCGTTTTAAAAAAAACTACTTATACTAGCTTTTGAACAATTTTTTTAATATACCCCTTAATTAATTATAGAAAACATATTTTTTAAATGTCTTTTTATGTTATTATATAAATTTCAAATAGCTTATGAGTCATGGTCAAAGTAAACGAGTATCCACAACAAAATCTTATACATCTAATGTCTTTAAGAATGGTTAATGGCCTAGGAGGGTATAAGGTTTCAAATTCGTCCTCATTAGGTTTCTAATGTCTTTTTTGTACATATAACACCAATATGGTTGTAACAACCGTTTAAATGTCGTCTCTTTAAACGTTAATATGACGACATTAAAACAGTTATAACAATCATATTTGTGTAATATGTACAAAAAAAAGACCTAAAAGACCTAATTTGAACAAATTTGAAACCTTATTACCCTCATAGATTATTGACCCAAAAAGCAATGTTACGATCAATTTTTTTTTTGGGAAATCTCCGGAAAATTTCCAATATTTTACCCTAATTTACAAAAAAACTCGAAACTAAAATTTGTTTATGAAAAAAATCCCCAAAACCGGTAAAAATGACGATTTGGCCATATTTTCCCGGTTTACCGGTTTCATTATTTACCCGGAAACATTAAAGTCTCATTATTTTACCATAATTTTCATTAAAGTCCTATTATTTTACCATAATTTGGGACTTATTCGTAAATTATGGTAAAATAATGAGACTTTATTAAAACCGGTTAAGTAATGAAACCGGTAAAGTGGGAAAATAGGCGAAATCGTCATTTTTACCGGTAATTAGGATTTTTTTCATAAATAAATTTTAGTTTGGGGCTTTTCCGTAAATTAGAATAAAATATTATGAATTTTCCGAAGATTTTTTTTTTTCAAAGTTAAAGGATTTTCTAGGTAATATCTTAAAAGACAGCCACATAGCTGTGTTTAATAGAGTTGGGGACATAAAACCCTTAATTTTTTTTTTAAATTACAATTTTACATTAACGTCAAAATTTTTGTGCCTTAATAGTTTTTTCTTCTTCTTCTTCTTTTTTTTAGCCATTGTTATGTGATAACATGTTTTCATTGTTACCAAAAAAATAAATATTAAAAAAAAAAGCATTTAAGTTTATAAATTTATCATGTTTTACCTTAAATATGTTTTTTCATATTATATGTATTAATGTAGAAAAAATATATTTCTACACGAAAATGCTTAACTAAACATTATATGTATAACTTTTTTTAAATGTTATTTTTTTATATACATGTTTTTCCTATATATATTGTATAAAACATAAAAATAAGTTTTTAGAAGTATAAATACATATTTTAATGTATTTAGAAGTATAGATATATTTTTAGAGGTATACATATATATTTTTTTTATATGTTTTTTAGATATACTAATCAAGGTTGTTAAGATCGGGATCTTATATAAGTTCGTTTTCTACTTTCCAAGATCGTGATCGTAAAATCGTAAGTTTACCCCAAAAGAAAATTGAAACATAAAAATGCATATTACCAATTAACCATACTGTTAACAATAAATACTTTAAAAAATAAAAAATATATTTACAATACATTATTTAACGATAAACAATTTAAAATGGGTATTCTATGTCGTTAGTACAAAAAAATAATAGATTTTTATAAAATAATATAGATTAGCGATCCTACGATTATATCGCGATTCTACCAAAAAAACTATCCAAGTAAGATCAGAATCGATTTACGTAGTTGGGATCATACGATCGTAGGATTAAGATTGCAGTTTTAACAACCATGATATTAATATGTTTTCTAGAATTATAAATATGTAAAGTATTTATATGTATATCAATCAAAAATGTGTTTATATATATATATATATATATATATATATATATATATATATATATATATATATATATATATATATATATATATATATATGTTCAGGTTCATTTGAGATTATTCTAATTTTGTGAGACCGTAAGACCAAATCTAAAAATAATTTTAAAATGCAAAATAAATAGAAATATCCAAAAATTCTTTTTTTAAATATTATTTTCAGAACTTGAATTAATTAAAAAAAAATTTAAAAATCTTAGTTTTTTTTTTTTTTGAAAAATACGTGAAATATTCTAATAGAATATTACATTGTACATATTCTAAAAAATAATTTTAAAATGAAAAATAAATGGAAAAATCTAAAAATTCTTTTTTTAAATATTATTTTCGAAACTTGAATTAACTAAAAAAAATGAAAAAAAATCTCGTTTTTTTTGAAAAAGTACGTGGAATATTCTAATAGAATATTACATTGTACATATTTTAAAAAATAATTTTAAAATGCAAAATAAATGGAAAAATCCAAAAATTCTTTTTTTAAATATTATTTTCGGAACTTGAATTAACTAAAAAAATTAAAAAAATGCGTCTCACGGTTTCACAAAATTAGACCGTCTCACATGAACCTAACCATATATATATATATATATATATATATATATATATATATATATATATATATATATATATATATATATATATATATATATATATATATAACTTCTAAAAAAGTATAAAAATATAATATACTTCTAAAAATGTTTGATAGAAACATTAATATATTTTTAGAATTATAAATACAATTTTAGAAGTTTAAATACGTATTTACAAGTATAGATATATTTTTGTGAAGTATATATATATATATATATATATATATATATATATATATATATATATATATATATTTCTTTTTATAGACGTATAAATAAATATTTTTACGTTTATAGATATAAATATATTTTTTACACATAAACACGCTTTTGATTTATTTATACTTTGAAATGCATAAAAACAAATATTTATATTTTTTAAAATCATAAAAAATGTAAAAATTTATATTTATACTTTTAAAAAATATATCTATATTTCAAAGTACGTAAAAATATATACATGTATTTCAAAAAACGTATTTTTATGTTTTAAACCATTTAAATATGGAAAAAAAATAACTTGTATATCAAGAAACAACTTTTAAAATAAAATATAAATGCAATGTTTTTAAAAAAAATAATGTATAATCTTTTTTATAAAAACATACAATATGAAAAAAAAAAAAAAGATTTGTGAAATTAAATGTATTATAACCGGGTGAATATTGAAATTATCGAATAACAATATCTTGCCATAAAAATCTAAATATATTTAAGGAAGATATTGTTATTCGATAATTTCACCCGGTTATAATATATTTAAGGAAATGGTTCACGTGGTTTGCTGAAAATTACCACTTTGGTCCAAAAATATTTGGACTACCACCACAGGTCCAAAGTTTGTATTTTATTGCGAGTTTGGTCCAATTTACTTTAAACTTTTTTGAAATACCAATTTTACCCTTCTTTTTTGTTTTTTCAGTTTATTTATTTATTTATATATTTTTATGATTAAAAAAATTACCCCCTTCTCTCTCTCTTAAAAAAATTAATAAAAAATTACTCTCTCTCTCTCTCTCTCTCTCTCTCTCCCCACAAGCACATAGATCCACGAGGAGGCTTCCGATTCATTCTCCACTCTTCTCTTCCTCTTATCCCTCTGGTTCACAAAATGGTAACTCAAACCCAAAACAATCCCAATAAACCCTGTAAAAATCGTCTCCTATCTCCTTTATTATAGATTGGTGTTTCCTTTGAAATCGATCAGACCATGAGAAATTAAATCATTCATAGAAATTTTCATGATGCTTCATCCATTGTAGTCAACAAGGATCTGGTAAGCCAAGTAGGTCGACGCCAAATACACCCGGTTTCAACTTTCAACTTTTTTGTTGCACAAAGACTTCACCGAAAAATCAAGTTCAAACCCAGAGGTATTCTTCTTTGAAGTGTATGAGCATCATGTGGGAATCTTTAACGCTACTTTACAATGAGAACCCGCTTCTATTTCCATATTTTCTTCATACCTTCTTACTGATCTGATTTAGTGTTTTTGTTATATGTCAGATGGACCAACAATCGATTTTGATCTAGTTGAAGAACGAAAAACCCTAACCATAACGCCATCTGGAAACCTTTTCCTATCGCAGATCTGAAAAATGCTCCAATCTAAAACCCGCAAACCAAACGACATGCATGATTTCTCTCTATCGAAGACTTTAAAGAACCAATTTGTTGCGTTTGATAGTTTCCAACAACGTCTATTGCTTTCCGATGTAACAATCTACCAAACGACATCCGTCCTTTTTTTGCGTGTCTTCTATGGGTTATTGATAGAGAAGGGGATTTGTAAAGAAAGATGATAAAAAGAAGGGTTTGTTTTTTTTTTTCTGAACAGATTAAGATGAATAAAGGGACGTTCCAAGAGTACAGAGAGTGTTGTGGTGTTTATTGGATGAAGTAGGAAGTGAACCAGAGAGAGAGAGAGAGAGAGAGAGAGAGAGAGAGAGAGAGAGAGAGAGAGAGAGAGAGAGAGAGAGAGAGAGAGAGAGAGAGAGAGAGAGAGAGAGAGAGGGTAACTTTTTATTAAGTTTTTAATCATAAAAATATATAAATAAATAAACAAAAAAAACAAAAAAAACAAAAAAGAAAGGTAAAATCATCATTTCAAAAAAGTTTCAAGTAGATTGGACCAAACTGGCAATAAAATGAAAACTTTGGATTTGTGGCGCTAATCCAAACCTTTTTGGACCAAAATGACAATTTTCAGCAAACCACAAGGACCATTTGTGTAGTTTAGTCTAAAGGTTATAATAAATTGAAGCATAAATAAATAAATAATTATATGATATAATAAAAATATTAAAATATTAAGTAGAACAAAAACAAGGAAAATTTACTTTTTTTTACTGAAAAGTGAAAATTTAAGGAAAACGTTTTTGTTTTAAAACAAATAATTTATTTTCCGGTTACAAGTCTCAAGTTTGCTACAATGAGATTTAACAGAAGATGTAAATGGGAATCACCGGCGAACTTTCATTTTCCCCTCCTTACAAAAAACAAAATCTCAGACGGAGGGAAATCCTGTGCCCGTGAACTACAAAAAGTCGCCGGAATCTAAAATCCGACCAAACATATTTCCTTCCAGATCAAAATTTACGCTACAACTCATCATTTGAACAGATTCAGCAGATGCACTTCTCTTCCTCCTTGAGTAAAACTATACTCTCCAAGCCCACCGGCGCCGCCCAAACACGTTGTAGTCACGGAGTCTTCAGAATTCATCGACGGACTTCCCTGCCGCCGTTTCTCAGGGAAGCCTTTAACAGCTGTAAAGCTCTGATTTATATTGAGTTCAAGATCGTGCGATTGTGTCATGTTTGATGGCGACTCACCGGCTCGCCGACGCTTCTGCACTTTCGACCGCGGATGTGTGACCGGATCCTGAGGTTCGAGCAAGTCAAAGCGAGTTACATCTATTTCCGAGGAATCACCGAGTTTTGGCATCGCCGGGAATCCGTCGCTAAGCTCCGGGATCGGGCGTAAAGTGCCGCCTCGGAGAACTGTATCCACCGATGCTTGACACAGGTGCCAGTTCCCTGTCCACAAAAGTCCGACTGCTCCGTTGACTGGATTCACCGTCCGACCGGCAGCTTCAAATAATAGCGATTGAAAAAGAGCTGTAGATGCAAAATAAACTTAGGTAAGTCAAAAAGTAAAACGACTCCAATTTCCAAACCCTAGCATTGAATTTGTCATGCACTATCTACTTTAAATTACCGAAACAAACACACAGACACACACAAACAGTTGTTTGGAATCTAAAATTAAGCAAGTTTTTGAGCGAGGTGAGGTGGTTTACATGGACGTTGGGTTTCAGGAACGGCAGAGATGAAGGACATGAGACCGGCGCGGCCGAAGAATTTGGCAACGAATACGGTGGCGTGACCTTGAGCTTCAGGAGTATCAATCCACTGCAAACAGGGGCGGAGAATACAGCTATCGCTGCACCCTTTTCGGAGGACTCGGCATCCATTGCAACTCATGGTTGAAACGCCAGGTACTTCAGATTTACTCTCTGTGTTTGTGTGTGTGTGTGCGTGGTGTTTGCCGACAAATATACAGAGAGAGAGAGAGAGAGAGAGAGAGAGAGAGAGAGAGAGAGAGAGAGAGAGAGAGAGAGAGAGAGAGAGGATGAGGTTTGGAGGTGGAGAAATGAAACCGAGAGGAGAGATGGGGAAAATTGAGGGGAGAAGGGAATTTGTAAAGGAAGGGTGTTAGGGTTAAGTTAACCATGGTTGGGTTAAGAAAGTGGGTGGATTCCAAAGTATTGGGCGAGAGCGGCTCCGTGTTTTCGCGGAGATTTACCTCCGCTTCTATCTTTGGCTGCTTATTGGATAATATTTTGATGCCCTTTCACTTTCAGATATCACTTATTATTCACTTTTACTTTACTTTTCAATCAAATTACATTCTACGGTGACTTATCCGAATGGTCCCTATGGTTTCGAGGAATTTGTATTTTTGGTCTCTAAATTTTTTTTTAACTCGGATCGTCCTTATTGTTTCTTTTTGTTGCATGCTTAGTCTTCACCATACTTCAAAAGACCATAATGCCCTTTTCTATTTTTTTTTATTTTTTGTTATTTAAATAGTTATTAATATTTATTACTAAACATAGATGGGTCCCGCAACTACTCTCTTCCCAACTCTTTCCTATATCTTTGTCGGAAACACCTCATCGGACCTCACCATCCCACCCCTCAACCTCATTGCTTCTCCGGTAAGACTATCTTCCATCCAACGTTTCAACTGCAACTCATCAGTTCTTTATCTTACCTGAGCAATTAATGAACAAGTAAACATTAAATCAATGAAACTCATATACAATCTAATTACAAAAAGAACCCATATATAATCGATTAACCGAAAACACAAATACAATCTACTAACAAAAACACCCAAAATCAGAATCAAATATCAAAGGAATCCATCAATCTTCTCTAGCTTCACCTTCTCCAATCCATCAAGATTATAAAAAAATCAATACAATAAGCCTGGGATGAAATCAAACCTAGTTAAAAATCCTTAAATCAAAATGTACGCTAAGAACATGGAGGAATTCTTGAACCAAAAGTTGAATAGTCGTAACTACCTCAAATTCTACCCCCTCGCTAAATTGTCTGATCTCACATGTGTATCACAAACAAAAACTCATGTCTCTTTAAATTAGGGTTGCAACTTCTGAGATTCTCTGAAAGGAACAAACCATAGCAATTAAAGTGGTTTACCCATAACATATGGAGTCAAAGATGGCAGATTTAGGTCATATATGGCGGGTGGAATCAGACGGTGAAAGAGAGCATATTGAGCTCTAAGGTGGGGAGTATGGTCGGCGGTGGAGTGGCGGTGGTGGTGTACTCTATCTGGTGTACTTCGATAGAGTGGCGGTGACTCTCAGACCATTCTCCGACAAACCAGGAGATAGAGTGAGAAAAAATAAACCATACATTAGAAGGATGTTCGGGCTGAAATTGTTTCTTGATTTTTGCAAATCTTAAATCGATATCAAAACCTAAAAACATCGTCCATTGCAATATAGATTTTTATAAGTACCCTTCGCCATGGGCGGATTTAGGGGGTTCACCGATGGCACCGGCAACCACTAACTTTTCCGGCCGTAGTGGAAAATTTTTTGAAAATTTTGAAAATTTTTATTTTTTCTACTATCTTGCAACCCCTAACTTTCCTGTGCACTCCCTGCGTCCGGCCCTGCCCTTCGCCTTCTTTTGCCTCTCTCTACTTTAGCTTTGAAGAACCCACTGAATCAAACCGAAGATGCCTCTTTTCTCTCTTTTATCGTCATCAAACTTCCATCACCACAACCCGCCCGTAAACGTCGCTGCAACCTGGACGATGATTACTGGCCATCACTTATCTCATGACCATCAAGGAAATCGACGGGGAATAGATGAGTAAATCGATAGTGTGTGTTTTAGGCGTTGGGTGAATGTTTTAAAATTTCTGATGGGGTAAGAGGGTGATGGAGAATCTGGTAAGAAAAAGAAGAATGGGAAGAAATAAATGGTAGTGGTTGGCCTAATTTTACATTATATTAAAAATAACAAAAAGAAAAGTAAAAATAAAATCAGAAAGTGTATAATTGTCTTTCTAAGTCGATGAGAGACGAAGTGCGCAACAAAAAAAGTAATAGGGATGATCTTAGTTAAAAAATTTGTTAGAGACCAAGCGTACAAATTATCTCAAACCATAGGGACTATCCGTGTAATTTATCCTACATTCTACTACTTTGTATAATATAATGATAATGCTTCCTGATTATATACAATAAATACTTATATTATTTTAGTTAAATATTAGGAATAACATCTCAAATTAATTGATAAAGTATGTATGCATAGATTTAGATACACAAAAATAAAACAGAAATCGTTGTATATTTATAAAAAAAAAAAAAGAAAAAAAAAAAAAGAAAGAAAGAAAGAAAGAACTTTGTTGAATATGTTAAAAACAAAATAGAGTATAAAAAGGTACCGACGTCGTAAAATGTAATAAATGTATATAATAAAAGATTGCAAGTTGCAAGGAAAAAAACATACAAGCTGCAAATGTCACTCATATTCGTAGTCATAAAGTCAAAGAAAATGCATGGATCCCATTCAAGGACTCCACCATCTCCAACAATATAATATTTTTTGAATTTATTGTAAAAACAAGGATAAAACATGTTATTTAATTATAATGTAAAAATTTGGAAATTATAATACATTGTGGAATTTAATTATAGATAAAACATCAATTTGAATTTTTAATAATCAAATATTTTATTTTATTTTTCATTTATAATTTAAATTCTTAAATGATATATAGTTTCGAAATCGTGTCTCTTCACCCATACCTTTGTTTTTTATATTAATTTACCATAAGTTGGGGCTAACTCACTTTGTTAATATGATGTCTAACAAGACGTCTCTAACAAAAGATCATGGGTTCGACCTCAGACATAATAAAACTAATCGCTAATAGAAACTATGTGCATATGTACTTTAATCTTGCTATTTAAAATACGTTTATGTTTATTATGATATTGTTTGTGATGTAATTGTACATGTCTTAGTAGATGAACTATCGTGTGTGATTGTGGTTGTTATCTTGAATCTATCAAATTTTAATGGTTGGTAGTCGGATTTCTCACTAAAATAACAATTTACAATCTAATTTTATTATATATATATATATATATATATATATATATATATATATGAATTTACTTTTACATTAAATCATTTACTATGTATTATTTTTGTTGTTTTAAGTTGTCAAGCCATGTTTTATATTGGTTTTTATTATATAACAAGTCAAATTAACGTGCAAGTAATAAAACATTAAAACTTCCCTCAAGTTTTTAATTTGCTAGAATTATTTATAATTTGCAAGTAATATAGCTTCCGTCAATATCTATTCAAATTGAAGTAATATAGCTAATGTCGAGACGTTGAGTTTAATGGAGAAGTGTGTTTAGTACAAAAGCATTCCAAAGTATTTTGAAGCTTTGTAACAGTTTGGAATTGTTCAGAACAATTCGGATGAGTAGAAAGTCTCAAAGATATTCTTAGCGGTTAGAAGAGTTATTGTAGTGTATGTATGCATAATATTCATAATATGATTTTAGAAGACGAAGAAAATATGATATGTGGCTAAGATGAAAACAAAATTTGACAAGTAGAAGTTGATACTCCACAATACATGGCAAACAAAATGAAAGCACATGTGGTGTAGGATGAGAGAAGTGAAAGTGATAAACAGACATAAAAACTGATATGACAATGATGTAGCAGATAAATATGAACTCTCTTGACCCTAAGAGAGACAATTTCTTAGATGAGAATAAGCGAAAAGAGACCAGGCAGAAATAATATGGAGCTAGTGGGCATTCAAAAGGTGAGAGAATATATAGTATCATACTTTATAGCTTAAAATATTCATAAATCACTAGTAATCTTATATGATGTGGTGTATAATTAGCATAGACTTTGGACTCAGGCTGAGAACAACTTAATTACATAGTTTAGTACATTGTGGCGAAGATAATGTCGACTAGTGTATTTATTAAAGAGTCGTTTTGAATCATCTTTTATTATTCAAATATGTAATATGGAAAATTAATAAAATAAATATATCAAAGATACTAGAATATAGTTTTATGCATGCAAACTCTTGAATTGGTTTATTCCAAATATTATATACATGTATTATATAATTATATTTAGTTTATGTTATTAATTGGACCCTTACGAAAAACGATTGGGTTTGATCCGAATCCAATTCAACATATTACTTTGACTCATACGGTCCATTTATTTTGGCATAATTTTTTATTCTCGTTTACTTTAGTCTTCATGGTTTTATTTTAAATATGATCCCATTAGATTCAAATTATGATCACCAATATATAATTAAATAAACGACTTACTAACCTCTCTTTTAATTCGTTACTACCAACAATATAAATATATAATACAATCTTTGATCGATTATATTTATGGAAAAGCCATGGGATGGTGGGGACGAACCAATGGGGTTTTTCTTGTTGGAGTTTGGCGGGTGCCAATTGATGGATAAGGATGCCACGTTCTTACTATTATTATTTATTTGTATCTTATAATTTTATTAATATTTTTTTTCAAAAGAAATGGCTTTCTAATCAGAACATACGCATACTACTAGGGATGAACATATGTATCGGGGAACCGGCCGGGACCGATACTATAATTTCGTCAATTTTTCGACCCGGGACCCGGTAAGAACCGGTCGTTGGAACCAGCCCAAAACCGGGAACCGGACTGGATAACTCACTCAAATTTTGAAAGTTGCATAGCTCACTCAATTTAACTTTTTTTTATCTGAATCGTTTTCCTACATGTAGATTATGATTTGTAGTTAAGTTTAGACTATAAAAACGCTTAATTTGGTTAAAAATTGAATGAGTTACAAGCCACGCAAGGAAGGGTGTCAAATCAGAATTTTTTTTTATGTTTCAGCAATTAAATGTAATCTGACTTTGTTCTTCAAATGTGTCTAACTCACTCAATTTAACTTGTTTTGATCTGAATCTTTTTCCTACATGTAGATTAGGATTTGTAGTTAATTTTAGACTATAAAAACGTTCGATTTTGTTAAAAATTTAATGAGTTAAAAGACCCACAAGAAAACGTGTCAAATCAGAATTTTTTTAAGTTTCAGCAATTAAATGTAATCTGACTTTGTTGTTTAAATATGCATAACTCACTCAATTTAACTTGTTTTGACCTGAATTCTTTTCCTACATGTAGATTATGGTTTTTAGTTAAGTTTAGACTATTAAAACGCTTGATTTGGTTAAAAATTGAATGAGTTACAAGCCCGCAAAGAAGGGTGTCAAATCAGAATTTTTTTATGTTACAACAATTAAATGTAATCTGAATTTATTGTTCAAATGTGCATAACTCACTCAATTTAAGTTTTTTTGACTTGAATCTTTTTCCTACACTTAGTTTAGGTTTTGTAGTTAAGTTTAGACTATAAAAATGATTGATTTGATTAAAAATTGAATAAGTTACAAGCCCCGCAAGGAAACGTGTCAAATCAGACTAGTTCCAAAATCGAAAACTCGACAAAAAATGGACCCGGAACCAGAACCGATAGAACCACCGGGCCGGTTTGGTTCTTGATTTTAACCGAAGCCGGTTCGGGTCTGGGTCGGACCGGTTCGGTCCGTTTGCTCATGCCTACTTACTACGATTAATCTCTGTGTAAATATGAGATTATGTGTCATGACTTGAAGTCACTGCAAATGAATTTTCATACCTATAAGAACAACAGACAACCGAACTGAATTAGAACTCAAATAAATGGAATATCATTCTTCTGAAGTATTTTACCAATAGACCATTATTCAAGTGGTTTAATAATAACGATATAGATGTACCTAATTAGTAAAAGTAAAGGTTTTTTTTTTTTTGCGAACATTTAAGGATATTTGAATCCTCAAAACCAATCCTAACAAATTATCTAGACCGCTAAAACGATACACAAAAATGATTATGCTTTGAAAAGTTTATTGAGGACTTATCGAAAATTGTGCTTTTCTAAAAACAAATGTTAAAACTGAAAACATGATCCATGTAATGATGTTTTTTTAATGTTTAAGAACATGTTATAAAATTCTAGATAACTCTAAAAAAATGTCAAAAGAATTAAAGAACCCAAAATAAACATAAAAAAGGAAGTGGTAGAAGGAACTCATTCCCCTTTTGTGTTAACTCAGATGGGACCTAGGAACTGTTCATAAATCACGAGCACACTTGTCGGATTATTCGCTCAACCTCAACCAATATTTTTCCTATCTACTTTAGGAAAGCGCAGTTTCCTTCTATAGTTCTATATATACTTCTGTATGCTATGCCTACGTGGACATTTTAACCTCCTGTTTATTTTGTTTCCATTTACAAAAAATTCAGAAAAAAAAAACTATATTTTCAATTGAAAAATCATTAGTATTGTGTCAGAACTAATACCAAATTTATAAAACATTTCAAATAGTCGTCCCACTTATTTACATGTATTTTTGTTTTGAGTCCAATAATAAGTGTTAATGGTGTCAGAGCTTTAATAACGATATAATTGATGTCATAGACCTAACCGAGGAGGACCCCATATACATTTCCATAAAAAAACAAATAATAAAATTTAAGAATATGTTTATAAACTTATTTAGCGTATGTATACTCACAATTATGGAATCACTACCAATATACACGACCTTGGGGGGTCAAGAGCATCAAGTAGTAGTTCCTCTTTTATTAAAATACTAATATTATACAACTTTATGATATCCTCCAAAATGAAGCTAGCAAACGAGTACAATCCAACAACTCTAATATCGAGTTAGGAAACAATATGAGATTAAAAAAAAGTTTATTAATTTGTATTGGGAATTTGAGAAATCGTAGGTATTTTGGCATTGTAGAAAGAAAAAGAACAAAGAATTTGTGAATTTGGTTGTCGCCGTAACACATGAATTACTACTAATCATCCAAAATTTTACTATGACTTCAAATTTTGTTTAAAATGTTTGTTGCGTGTTTATATCGACACAAAGAACAAAACCAACACCGTAATCCGTGAATGTTTGATTTGCTTAACACCTTATTCCCAAGTTCAACTTAACAAAAGAAAGTAAGAGAAATGAATGAAAATAGGAAGAAAGTACAAGAAATTGTTGTTTTTGAGTTTCATTGGAGGAGGGAAGTAAAATAAAGTGGAAATATTATTTTCTCACTTTACTTTCTTTCCGATTTGGAATGATTTGGAGAGAAAGAACAAAAAATTTAATTTTGCTCTCACGTCTCTTCAACTCAGGAACAAAAAATAAAAAATTTATTTTTCTTACTTTTTTCTTCTTTTTCTCTCCTTACTTTCTTTTCCTTTCATATCTCTTTTTTTTTCTCTCCTTACTTTCTTTTCTTTTTTTACTAAAACTCGGGAACTAGGCATAAAAGTTCACTTGGATGGAGTGGAATGCATACAACACCTCCTATCATTTGATCTTGATAACTTCAAAGATGATATAGTAGAAGAAGAAATTATAGAAGGTTTAATGGTTTATCAATGCCTCGTATACTGATTTAGAGGAACATGAAGACAATTACATTATCGAAGAGGGAGACACGTTTTTTAAAATCAAAGACCAAGAGGATCAATACGAAAGCTAGTATTGTATATTTAGACAATATTAATTTTCATAAGTTATTCTTTGTATTAAGTCAAAATTGCAAGAATGGTCTGTTCGGTATGTCAAAACTCGTATGTTTAGGCCAAAAAAGGTTTGACTAGCACCAGTGATCCAAAAGTTTTATTTTCTTGTGAGTTTGGTCTAGTTTGATTTGAACTTTTTTGTAAAGACGATTGTGCCCTAATTATTTAATTTTTCATTTTTGTTTTATTACCACATACCATACATACGATAGAGGTTACTATGTGCCAACCATAGTCTTGACATTATACCAAGAGTTGTATCATGGTCTTTCCTTGTCAGGTCAGGGGCCAATACCCTAGGTCTTACAGACAAATGCCAGGAGTCGCCTCTTGTTCTCCTATGCAAGTATCACATAGACAACTAGCATACTATACTATATATATATATATATATATATATATATATATATATATATATATATATAACTACTTATCTATCTGCCAGGGTCCGATCCCTAGTCTTGCATAAAATTTGTCAGAAGCCACCTCCGGGTCTTTCATACAAATGTCAAGGGCCACCCCCTAGTTAACCTATATAACAGAAGCTAATGAGCCGACATTGGTGCCTTCGACCCATGGTATGGCGAGGAGACTCACCTGAATCATAAAGCCGACTTCAACTAACTGCTCTCCTGCTAAAAGACAGGTGCTCGACACCTTCTATCAATCCACACAAGGTAAACCCTAAGTATACCTTCTAAAAATAAAATCTTGACCCAAAAGTCAAACCAAGTCAAAAGTAAACGATCAAAGTCAAACTCAACAACCCAAAGTCAACTTGCCTATTCTCACGTCATGACCAATCCTTGGTCACGTCGTGAGATCTCACTCAGTCTGATTCCAACTCATCACTACTCACCCTGGCCAACTCAGTTAAGAAAAGTCAATGGAGCTGCCCTCACGTCGTGAGAACCCTCCTCTCACGTCGTGAGTTCCAAGAAAATAACCAGAAACAAGGTCACTCATCCCTCACGTCCTGAGACCCCTAAGTCCCACGTCATGAGAACAATCTGAAGTAAAAAAGTCCATCTTTTAAGTCCTTAATCCATTAATCCTTGCACTCCAACTTTCCATAGTGTCTTATAATGACTTAATACACAAGAAAGTCGATGATTTTAAGACATATACGTCCAATACATGTCTAGATCTCATTTAGGTCCAAAGTTGAAGAAAAGACACCCAACTTTCATGCAATGCTCCAAAACTCAACCCCATATCTGAACTCCTAGAGACTCTTAAGGCCCTTATAACCCATAAAGTTGCCAACTTTATGGTTTCGATTCATTCAACATGCTCAATCAAAGAAGAAAAATGGGACAAAACTTAGATCTAGCCTTATATAACCATAAATGTAGGAGCTTTATTACTTACATTGGTCCAAAACAATGTAAGCTGATGTTGATGATGATTCCTTGCAAGCCACAACACAAGACCACCTTCTTCTTGTTCTTGTTCTTCTTCTTCTTCTTCTTCTTCTTTCCTCATTCTTCCAATCCAAGAAAAACTCCAAAACCACCAAAGATCAAGCAAGGATTGCCACTAGGGTTTTTTTGAGGTGAAAAGAGGGTTTGGGGCTGATAAGAAACCCTAAAATGAGGTTAAAGATGCTTAAATACGAAGGAAACCCTAAAAGATCAAGGTTTTGGGCTACATCACTCCTCACGTTATGAGCTCTTATTATTCACATAGTGAGCTCAGTCCCATACTAAATCTTCATGTAACCCATCACACGTCGTGAGCTTCTATGTCTCACGTCGTGAGGCCCCTTTTTCTCCAAAAATCCAACATTTTGACTCCGTGAAACCCTAATTCGATTCTTCCAAGAAAATGGGTGTTACAGTGTATTCCTCAAATATGGGCGAACTCAAGAACAAACCCATATTTTGTGTATTGTTTTCGTTTATGGATGATTTATTGTCGGCGGTGTAGGTGGCAGACGGTGGTCGAACGGTGGTGGTAGCAAACTTTGGTGGTGGCAGAAGGTGTTCGAACGGTAATGCTGGCAGAAGATGTTCTTGATAGTTCTTGAATCTATGAATATGTTTTTGGTGTTTATCAAACACAAACAGAGAGAGAGAGAGAGAGAGAGAGAGAATTTTTATTTTCGTTTTATTTTAATTTTTTTGATTGTTGGTAACAAAAAAAAGTGAAAAATTAAATAATAAGGGTAAAATCGTCTTTAAAAAAAGTGCAAACCAAATTTGACCAAACTTGCAAGAAAATGAAACTTTTGGACCACTAGTTCTAGTCCGAATGTTTTTGGCACAAACATGCGAGTTTTGACATACCACAATGACCATTCTTACAATTTTGTCTCGTATTAAATAATCAAATACAAAAAGTATCTCATTAGAGTAAAAAATGTGCTATGAAAATTATTTTGTATGGTTATGTTAAAAAAATGCTAACCCTAGCCCGTTTTATGACCGTTTAAGTGAGTTTCTATAAAAAAAACCAATATATATATTGGTTTTTTACCGTAGCTCACTTAAACGGTCCTAAAATTTGGTGACAGATAGCTATGTGGCTCGACTTGCAGATACCAAGCTTCTCTTTGTTAGAACTTTCTTTAACAATTACGCATCATGAGACTTATCCCACATTGGAAGCAAGAAAGAAAGAGCTCTTTCTTATAAGTCTAAGTCTCACTAGTTTATCAATATGGATTAAACATTGGGCTAAGGAGGATGAGATTGGGATTTGATGTTGGATTAGTCGAATTAGGCATGAGTTATGCCTATATTAAAAGAATATTTAAGTCATAATTGATTTGACAATATTTTGGCAGTTAAATTCAGTTGTGACAGTTTCCGAAAATGTTAATTAAAACCTATAAATATTTGTTTTCCTTCATTTGTGAAGGGTTACATAATTCACATTATACCACAAAACTTATGCTTATATTAAAAATTAAAGCCTATAAATATTTGTTTTCCTTCATTTGTGAAGGGTTACATAATTCACATTACACCACAAAATTTATGCTTATATTAAAAGAATATTTAATGGTCAAAATATGGGCCTTGAGAGCCCTTAGGGTCTTTATGATTAATTAAATATTTTTTAATTACGAAATTAATTAATCTTTAATATGAAATTCGTCATAAATGATTTGACAGGTATTTTGGTGGTTAAATTCGGTTGTGACAGTTTTCAGCTGTTAGTTAAAGCCTATAAATACTTGTTTTCAATGATTTGTTAAAGGTTACATAATTCACATTACACCACAAAACTCTTACAAATTCGTTTTCTGAAAGATGAAGGAAACATAGTGATTTTCGACATATTCAATATTTGTTCTTGAATCGATTGTTGTACCCTCAAGACAGACCTTTACCAGAACAATTTATGTTTTAGGACACTGCAAATTGCAAGCCTCAATCTTCTTATTTTCGAGTTTTGTGAATCTGTTGTAAACATCAACATACAAGTATGTTTCCTGTATTGTAAATCTTTGCATATAAATTTGATTTATTTATGTTTCTATCTGTTCAAATTCGTGTTTGATTACTTTTGTCATAACACTATTTGGTGAGAGATATGATAGCTTGGCTCGACGCTCGATTGGTAGTCATAATGGAAATAGTGATAGTAGAGTCGGTGTTTATGACTGTGATATAAGTGCTTTGGACATACCGTAATTTTGTTTTATTTCGGTCATCTTAATATAGAAATTGATTTATTTTTAATAATATTGAGCATTTTTTTTTGTAGGTTTTCTTTACGAAACAATAAGTCTATGCTTAATTGGATTATGTGGTTGTAAAATCTAGCCCTACCTTAATTTTGTTGTTGCTAACTTCTAGGTAGCTTTAATTTTGGTTTTAATATATTGATGTTAGTTCAAAAAAATGAAGAGTTTGATTGGCTCAAACATCATGTATTCAACGAGGGGTCATGATATGACCATTTAACAAATGATAATGACTATTTTCATAATAAAATTAGACCCGCCAAGATGTGATTTGCATTATTATGTTGCATGTTGTGTCTGTATATCTTTCACTCAAACGAACCCACCCAACTCATCACATCAAAATTGTGTTGATTAACCTTTTTATTTAAGTTTTTTTAGGATAAGAAAAATAATCGTCATTAACTTATTATAGACATTAGTAAGTGTTGATTAACCTTTTTATTTAAGTTTTTTTTTTTAGGATAAGAAAAATAATCGTTATTAACTTATTATAGATATTAGTAGTTTGTTAAACAAGTTTGAGGTTATTAGTAATCTGAATACAACTAAAATTAATAACGTGAGCAAAATAACAATGGAACAAATTATTGTCAAGATCTGGAACAAAGAATAATTAACATACATTTAAAGGAATATATAGCTAATAGAAAACACCACCATTCATGACTGGAACACGTTTTGTGGAATTGAGGCAATATAATACTTCATCCGGATAAAAGTGAACCTCTTCAAATTGTTTCTTCCATTACAAAGTATGGTTAAATTAGGGTGAAAAATATGGTCTCATTCTTATCCTTCTCATTTCTAGTATCCTCTCTCTTTCATATCAATGCCAAATTAACTATTGATCAAACATTTTTATCATATGGTCAACCATTTTTCTTATTCCTACCATCCTAACAAAATGTACTAGAACTAAAACAATTTGTACAAGCTATGTATGCAGAGAGCAGAACGATGGATTAACACGTCCATCCCGTTCATGAAGAGAAAATGGCTCCCATCCCAGCGATACTGCATGAAAAAGTGTAATGTCCATCCCATTTATCTATTGTTTTGTGCTAAAAAAGACAAATAATGATGTTCATATGTTGTTTCTTTTGTTGAAAATGTGAAATAAAGATGTTTATATGCTTTTTTTGTTGCTGAAATTACGAATTAATGGTGTTTTTTATGTTTTTTTTTGCTGAAAGTGTAAAATCATGATGTATGTGTTGTTTTTTTTGGTGAAAATGATGTTTGTTTATGTTTATGACATGAAATCAAGATGCATATGTGTTGAAAAACAAAGTTTGTAAAATCTATTTATTTAAAAATAAGTTTATTTGAGCAGCCTACAGACGATATAAAACAAACAGATTTTTTATTGCAAACTGCAGACGTTTGGTCTATCTCTTCTGATACAGAGGCTTGCAGATATGGTTTGCAGATTATAAACATTTTGGCTTCAAAAAAACAAACAACACATAATTCACCTTCTATCTAATTTGCTATTTTGAAGCATATCTAATATTTATAAACTAAAAAAATACTTAACAATTACATTAAATATAAACAATATATTACAATACATGTCTTGCTTATATTCATACAAAATACATATGCGATAATAAGGAGACATTACAAATTTAATATCTAATAATCGAGATTAAAATGTTAGAATATATCATTTTATAGACAAAATATGCCACAAACAAACAAACCTAACCTAATTTTTTTTTAATACAACAAGAACGCATTTAATAGAATATAAATGTTTTATATTATAGACTCAAAATCTAAAAATAATTTAGTCCAATGATAAAAAGCATTCTTTGGGGTTTGTTTTTACATTTCCAAAAAGCTCATGTTATGACATAAAGAGATGAGGAACTATTTGTTTTTCACTTTTTCTTATCACAAGTGTTCCAAATGATATTGAGTAACAAACTATTTATTTTCATACATAAAATATTATTAAAATAATAATATGTTTTCAATAATATTTTATTAACACAAAGTTTCCATAGTTTACCTTCTAATAACATGTTTTTGAATCGACAATGTTTGTAAAAAAACGAATAAGTTGCTACATGTTTATAATAACATTAACCGTACATAACCCAAGAAAATTACATAAAAAAATAAAATAACACGGTCAATAAAATACACTTATTTGTCTTTTATTGGTAACTTCCGTATAGTTACGAATGTATCTTTTTGTTTTCTAGCAGATTTTTTTAAGTGCTTTTTGAACTCATGGCCTTCAAGATAATATTATATAGACTAAAACACAATACATGAAATTCAATGAATATAAAAATATTATGAGGAAAAACAATAATTGGTAGTAAAAAAAGTGTCACTAATCCATCATTGCCACTTGAAATATTGGTGGCAAAGCAGAAGAAAATAATATACAACGATAATTATATTACAGAAAAGTTTGATATTCAGGATCACAATTATTAAATAAATGTTTTTTTTTTTTCTAATGGGTGGCATGTCATCCAAACATACCAACTATTTGCTAATTTGGTGTATCGAAGGAAACTTGATTAAGACAAATATAGAATATAAATAAAACTTCTGCCTTTTCAAAAAAACAGTGATCGTCTACAAAGGGAACAGATATTTTTGACATGGATTTATCAGTGCTACTATTTGTATCCGGTTCAGTTGAGCCCGGTTACGATAACGGTCATTGTCAAATGTCAAGGCCCATGATATATAATTATATAACCTTTACAATATTATTACTTATATTTAATGATTGAAATATTTGAATGCAAATGAATTGCAACTTTGTGTTTTTTTAGTGGTTTGAGAGTGTTTTTGCTATAGAGGAGGTTCGAATTTGATCCTTATTTGAGAGTGATTTTTCTGTAAGGGAGGTTCTCATTTTATTTTGATTGTCTTTTATCTTTTTACATAAATCTAAATTGGATATGGATCAACTGTCTTTTTGCTTCGGAGTATGACCAATTCTCAACCATCCAACTCTACTCTATTAACAAATTAGTCAAAACTTTCATTTTTCTTTTTACGAATTTGGTCTAATTCTTTTTTATAAATTTTCCCAAGCTTTTTTTTTTTAATTTTGTTTTATATATTTTAAAAACAATATTTTTTAAGAAATTTTATTTACTAACTTATTCTATATTTTTTTCTACATCTTTGTTTTTGAAGAATTCGTTTTTACATAATTGATTTTTTATAACTATTTTACCGCATCACTGGTTTTATTAATTCACCAAGTACTTTAGCAGCTAGGCGATATCTTTGTTTTTTATGCATTTAAGATTTTACCATTTTTACATCTTTTTATTATACATGATTTTTTTAAATCACTTTACATATTAAGATTTTTGTAAAAGAAAATTGTTACATATTTGCTTTCATGAATGTTGGATTATGTTTTTCAAACGAACACATGATTTTCGTTGCAACGCGGCTGGTGCAAACTTTGGTTTATCCTATTCTTAAGTTCTAGAAATTTATTTGAAGCATTTTAATCATGTGTTATATTTAATAATAGGGATAATGGTTTGAGAGGGTAACCAACTATATATTTTGTATAAATTTGGTCACTTAAATTTTTTTGGTGTACTGTTAACCCTTAAACTTGTTTTTTTGTTTAAAACAGGGTTTCTCCGGTTTCTGATGACTTTTCCAGCCAAATATGATTTGTCAGTCATCTTTTCCGACCAAAATAGATTTTCCGATGAGATGAATTTTTGATATATTTTTTTCGGATTTCTTATTTCTCTCTTTCTTATCTTTTGTCTCTAGATTCGTGGGTTTTTGTATGTGTTCATGGTTGAAGAACACACACACACAAAATGGTTCAAATATTTGATTCTTATTAGAGTTTGTTCATATCATAAATGAGTTAGGGTTCGAACTCGAGGAAGATGAAGTGTTCTAGAAACAAAATCGAAATCTGCCATGGATGAAGGGTTTAAACTCGAAAAATCTACCATGGATGAACTCAAAATCTGCCATGGGTGTTTGACTAATGGTAAACGAAGAAATAAGTGGAGATGTGACGATTCTCAATGGCGGTAGTGGTGATGATTTCTGATGGTTATGATGTTATTTAAAGGTGTTGCAAGTTCGTCAATGGGGATGATGAACAATGATGAACCTGTAACGCCCGTGTTTCCAGACTAGGCATTATCATTGATGTAATAGTCTAGGTTAACCCTTGTAACTCTTTTTGAAGTATTAATGATGAAATATTTGACTATTATGTGAATTATGTGTTTATTTTCTTAATTATTATAATTTAATGAATTAAGAATAACATAAGCGTCAAAATTAAAGTATGAGATAAGCCCGATATCTTTGCATAAAGATGTAGTGGTCGAAACAAGGATTCTGAAGATATAAAGAATGCTGAAATCCGAGTTATAACGAAGAAGTTATGACCTGTCGAAGTTTCACGACAGAACCGGCAACGTTGAATGACGTAAAAAGTGAAATTTACGTTAGAGCGATATTTAGCCTTAGTGATCTAAACAAAAGTCGTAGAGTTCGTTAAACCGAGAGTGTGCATAAAAAGAACGCCCAAATCTGACTTTGTATGAGGAAGTTATGATTTTCGAAGTTTCGACTTAGCAGTATGCAGCCCGAATACTCGATTTGAGATCGAGCGGTTTTTAGCCAAAAAAATATAAACGAGAATTGAAGATCTCATTAATTGTAGTGAAATGATGAAATGTAACGACCCAATTTTTTTACGTCCGAAAATTTCATTTTTAAAATATTACTTTAGAAAACATTAATAAATAAAAACATTGTCTAAGTAGAAAGAAACGTTGTTTGTCCACACCATAACACATTGCAACCATGTTCTAAAAAGCCACACCATACATCCCATCAAAATATCAGAGTACAGTCCCAGTAAATCTCATAAATGTGGAAACCGAAGAGTGTGTGTATGACGTGCCGCTACCGCGCCGGCTCCTTCCCCTTCGATGCAGAGGTACCTGAAAACAAAACTGTAAACGTAAGCACAAAGCTTAGTGAGTTCCCCCAATGTACCACATACCATACAAACACATAACATATATACTGCCAGGCTATTCTGGGGTGCCTGACTACCCGGTACGGCCATTCTGGGGTGCCGACCTACCCGTGTCAAGCCATTCTGGGGTGCTGACCTACCCATACGGCCATTCTGGGGTGCCGTCTACCCATCGGTCCTGACAACCGATCCTCGGGGACTATTTCACCCCTACTACTATGATCACATATAACATAACAAGCCAGCATGCAAACATATCATCACATACTGTCAGACGTATCTGGGGTGTCTGACTACCCTTCGGTCCTAACGACCGAACTTTACTACTATCACAGACGACGTATCATGCTAGCATATAACATATCAGGTAATGGCAAACTTAGATGATATCACAAAGACAATCATCTACCATACATCTCCTACTGGTGGGTCGGCATTGTGGCCTTAGACCCACCTCTACTGGAAGGTAACTCACCTCGAAGTAGCTGCTGAACTGATCGGGAACTAACTGACTGCTGCTGCTCCGGGAGTCCTCCGGCTGCAATTTCCACGACATACTCAATCAAACACTGCTAACTGTCCTTTAGGTAAAATGACCATTTTACCCATGACCATGCCCTAAGTCAAAGTCAGAGTCAACTTTCAGTTGACCCGACTCGCCGAGTTGGCTTTCCAACTCGCCGAGTCCCTGCCCAAACGACTGCCCTGAATCCCGATCCTACCCGTCGAGTTAGGCGACGACTCGACGGGTTCACCTTCTTAACCAATATTCAAGTCCTTCATCCTACTCGCCGAGTTGTATGAACAACTCGTCGAGTTCATCTTCATCCGATGAACACTTTATGCTAAGACTCGCCGAGTTGTATGAACAACTCGTCGAGTCTGTTCTTGAGCTATGAAGATTGCCTTGGACTCGCCGAGTCAGGGCATTGACTCGCCGAGTCCTAACATGGGTGAGTTCAGCTCCCAACTCACCGAGTCACCCCCTGTGACTCAAGGCTCAACTCGACACATGAAGAAGGGACCAATTCTATGACTCGCGACCAGACTCGCCGAGTCACCTATGCGACTCGCCGAGTCGCCGCCATGCACTCCTTAAATATACCGATTTGCTCGGTTCCAGACCATGCCATTCATAGATCTGGACTTCTAGGACACGAATCACACGTAAAGTTTCCAACTTTACGTGTGGATATCCACCAATAAGGATTATAAGGCTCAAAATGTCTCAAAATGGTAGATCTAGGGCTAACAAGCCTTATGGGACCAAAAAGCTAACAGGTTTGAGCTCCTGGAGCTCAATCTTACATAGATCCAAAGGCCAAACGCCTTATTACAACATATAAAGAACATGCAACTTGGGAAATTGACCAAGAAGGACCCAAATGAAGTTTTAAGCATAGAATCAAGGGGAAAACGGGTTATACCTCAAAGGAAATGTTGAAATGACACAAGGGTGGCTGATCTCCTTCTCCTCTTCTTGATCTACTCCTCTTACACTTCAAAACCTTCAAGAATACACTAAAAGCACCTCAAACTCTCAAGAAAACAAGGGGAAAACGATGTAGGGGGAGTTCTGGGGTGAATGGGGACGAGTTGGGGCGGAATGAGGGTTTAAATAGGGTGCAAACCCTTGAAACTTAGGGTTTCATCCCGCAGCGGTGACTCGCCGAGTCCAGGATATGGACTCGTCGAGTCGCCTACTAAAACGCGTCCTGAGTCCCGTCCCTACTCGGCGAGTCGGACCCTATGACTCGCCGAGTCTAAGGCTAAATTAGGTCAATGCTCAAATAAAATTCACATACCGGAAACCAGGTGCTACAAATCTCCCCCACTTATTTTAGACTTCGTCCTCGAAGTCTGCTGCCTGATCCTGAAACAGCTCGGGGTAGTGCTCCATCATCTCGTCTACCGGCTCCCAAGTCCACTCTGAACCCTTGCGGTGCTGCCATTGCACCTTCACTAGCTCCACCCTCTTGTTCCTTAAATCCTTCGACTTCCTGTCGAGGATTGCGACTGGGCGCTCGATGTAGTTCAGGCTGTCATCAACCTGAATATCCTCCAAAGGTACTACTGCAGAATCGTCCACTAGGCACTTCCGCAACTGCGAAACATGGAAAGTGCTGTGGATCTGGCTAAGCTCGGCTGGCAGATCCAGCCTATATGCTACCTTGCCCACCCGGGCTAAGACCCTGAACGGTCCGATGAATCGCGGGCCCAACTTGCCCCGCTTCCTGAATCGGATGACGCCTTTCCACGGCGACACCTTCAGGAGGACCATATCCCCGACCTGGAACTCTAAATCGGATCGACGCTTGTCGGCATAACTTTTCTGTCGACTCTGAGCAGTCTGAAGCCTGCTCCGGACCTGCTGTATCCTCTCAGTCGTCTTGAGCACCACTTCGGTGCTTCCCATAACTCTCTGGCCAACCTCACCCCAGCATATCAGGGTCCTACACCTCCGTCCGTACAACATCTCGAAGGGAGGGCGGTCGATACTCGCGTGGTAGCTGTTGTTGTAGGAGAACTCAGCCAAAGGAAGATAGGTATCCCAGCTACCACCGAAATCCAGAACACATGCCCGCAACATGTCCTCCAAAGTCTGGATGGTCCGCTCACTCTGTCCATCCGTCTGCGGGTGAAAGGCGGTGCTGAAATGCAGACGAGTGCCCAACTCGTCATGGAATCTCTTCCAAAACCTGGAAGTAAAACGCACATCCCTGTCTGAGATCACCGATACTGGCACCCCATGCCGTGCCACAACCTCCCTGATATAAATGTCGGCCAATTTCTCGGCCGATATGCTCTCCGGAATCGGAATAAAGTGAGCACTCTTGGTCAATCTATCCACGATGACCCAAATCGAATCCACTCCACGTGCGGTCCTGGGAAGCTTTGTGATAAAATCCATCGTGATATCTTCCCACTTCCACAGTGGAATGTCCAACGGTTGCATCTTGCCATGCGGCCTCTGATGTTCGGCCTTGACCTTCCTGCAGGTCAAGCACCGCTCGACGTACCATGCCACATCCCGCTTCATGCAGGGCCACCAATAGTCTAGACGAAGATCCCTATACATCTTCGTCGCCCCGGGATGAATGGAGAATCGGGACTTGTGCGCCTCCTCCATCAAAATCTGGCGCACGCCCCCATGATACGGCACCCACACCCTACGGTGTAGTGTCAATAACCCTCGGCTATCATAATCGAAGGAGGAAACCTGACCTACTACGCGCTCGCTCTTCCGATGCTCCTCCTTGATAGCCTCCTGTTGAGCTTCCCGAATCTGCTCCAACAGGGGAGTCACCACAGTCATCCTCAAACAGGCGTCCCTGATCGGCGCCGTCTTGCGGCTAAGCGCATCGGCCACCACATTGGCCTTTCCCGGGTGGTAAAGGATCTCGCAATCATAATCCTTCACCACATCCAACCACCGACGCTGCCTCATGTTCAGATTCGGCTGGTCCATGAGGTACCTCAAGCTCTTGTGGTCCGTGTAGATGGTACACCGAACCCCATAGAGGTAATGTCGCCAAATCTTGAGGGCAAATACCACCGCCCCCAACTCCAAATCGTGCGTCGGGTAGTTCGCCTCGTGAGGCTTGAGCTGCCTCGAAGCGTAAGCAATGACATGCCCCCTTTGCATCAACACCGCGCCCAACCCAGAAATGGACGCATCGCAATAAACCACGAAATCCTCTACGCCCTCTGGTAGGGCTAAGATCGGCGCCTCACACAATCTCTGTCTCAGCGTCTCAAATGCAGCCTGCTGCTCGGGTCTCCACCGAAAGACCACGGCTTTCTTCGTCAGCCGCGTCAGGGGCACGGCTATCTTGGAGAAATCCTGGATAAATCTCCGGTAGTAGCCTGCCAATCCTAGGAAGCTCCGAATCTCAGATGGGGACTTCGGAACCTCCCATCTCATCACGGCCTCGACCTTGGCCGGATCGACCAGAATCCCGTTCTGGTTGACGAGGTGCCCCAGAAATTGCACCTCGCGCAACCAAAACTCACACTTGGAGAACTTGGCATACAAGCTCTCCCTCCTCAGGGTCTCTAACACCTCTCTCAAATGCTCCTCATGATCCTCCCGGGTCTTGGAATAAACCAAGATATCATCGATAAAGACTATCACAGACCGATCCAGCATCGGTCTGCATACACGGTTCATGAGGTCCATGAACGCGGCAGGAGCATTGGTGAGCCCAAACGGCATCACCACAAACTCGTAATGGCCATAGCGCGTCCGAAACGCGGTCTTCTGCATATCCTCCTCCCTGACCCTCATCTGATGATAACCCGAACGCAAATCAATCTTGGAAAACCAAGATGCGCCCTGAAGCTGGTCAAAGAGGTCATCAATCCTCGGAAGCGGGTAACGGTTCTTCACCGTTACCTTGTTCAGCTCCCGATAATCTATACACATCCGATGCGACCCATCCTTCTTCTTCACAAACAGAATCGGGGCTCCCCAGGGCGAACTGCTCGGCCGAATAAATCCCTTGTCCAGCAGCTCCTGCAGCTGCGTGGACAACTCCTGCATCTCGGGAGGAGCCAACCGATACGGTGCTTTGGCTATCGGAGCCGCACCGGGAACGAGGTCAATCCTGAACTCCACCTGTCGCTCCGGAGGTATCCCAGGTAGTTCCTCCGGAAAAACATCAGCAAAATCTCGAACCACCGGGACCTCGCTCACGGTCGCCTTACCCGCCTCCCGGGCGTCCATCACGTACGCGACATAACCCGCGCATCCCTGCTGAAGGTAGCGCCTAGCCCTCGCTGCTGAACATACAGTGGGTCCACACTGCGGCCGCTCTCCATGAATCACCAACTCTCCCCCACTTGGGGTCTTGACCCGCACTAGCTGCTGCGCGCAATCTATCACTGCCCCATTAGGGCTCAACCAATCCATACCAACAATCACCTTGTTCCCACGCAATGGAATGGGAACCAAGTCTACCAGGTAACACTCCTCAAACAGTCGCAGGGCACAATCTCGAAACACCCTCGATGCTCGCACCGATCGATCATCGGCAATCTCTACCTCTAACGGGCAATCTAACTCGCCTGAAGTCTCATGAAATCTCTTGCTAAGAGCAAGAGAAACGAACGATCGGGATGCACCCGAGTCGAACAATACCTGAACCGGGATGCCGTTCACATGGAACGATCCTAATACACATGCATACATACAGAGCACATATCAATATCATAACAACGAAAAAAAATAAAAGATAGAAGGAAGGAATCATACCCGTCACCACATCGGGCGCGGCGCGTGCCTCCTCGGCAGTCAACTGAAATGCCCGACTCCTCACCACTGGAGCCTCTGCCTTGCCCTGACGGCCATCCGTGATCCGCAGGGTCGCTGGAGCTGGCGCCTTCACTGGCGCTGAAGCTGTCAACATGGGGCAATTGGCCTTCTTGTGGCCCCTCTGGTTGCAGTGGAAACACAGCAACTCCGATGTCTGAATAACGGTCGCAGGAGCAGTGCAATCCCTGCTGATATGCCCAAACTTGCCGCACTTGTAGCAGCCTGACGATCCCATCCTGCACGCCCCCTCGTGCGGCCTGCCGCACCTCCTGCAGCGGCTCGGTCCCGACTGGCCCTTCGGCCTCCCATCTGATCCCTTGGGCTTCTTCCCCGAAGCCCCTGATGCCTGACCATCCTCAAGTTTCCGTTTCCGGATGTGCTCCAAATCTATCTCTCTCTCCCTAGCCCTGGCAATCATGGAGTCCAGGGTAGGGCAAGCCGAAAAGCTAACATGCTCCCGAATGTCAGCTCGTAGCATATCGTGGTAACGAGTCCTCCTCATATCCTCGTCACCTGCATACTGGGGCACCAATAAAGCCCTCTCCCGAAACTTGGCGGTGATCTCCGCCACGGTCTCTGTCGTCTGTCTCATGTCTAAGAACTCCCTGGCCAGCTGCTGAAGCTCGACCGCTGGCGCAAACTCTGCCCTGAACCTAGCCACAAAGTCCGACCAGGTCATTGCCTCTACAGCCGAGGCTCCCATCGAGTCACCCACTGACTCCCACCAATCTCGGGCCCGGTCCCGTAAACACCCTGCTGCGTACCTCACCTTCGACCCCTCGGGGCAGAAGCTGATCAACTGGGCGGACTCGATATCCGCAATCCACCTCCTGGCGACAATGGGGTCCTTCACCCCATGGAAATCCGGCGCACCATTGCTCCTGAAGTCCTTGAAGGACAGTGTGCGAGATCCGGACTGGCTAGAGGCCAAGTCGCTCCTGAATGCCCGAAGGCGATCCTCCATCATCTCCACGATCCCTTCCTTGATCGACCCAAAGATGATGGGGGTCGACTCAAGGATGCCCCTAGTGATCTCCGACGTGATGAACTCACGTAGCCTCTCCTCAATCGGCTCGGTGCCAGATCCCGAACCTGACCCCTCTCCTGACCCGCCATCTGTCGGTCTCGATCGAAGTACCACCATTCTGCAAAACATCAATAATAATCATTAGTGGTACTGCTACTTCCTGAGGGATCTCAACTACTTACAGGTTCCTTGGTCTCGTCTTGGCCTTCCTCGGCTCGGGTACGGATCCTCTGCTTTCAGTAGTACGGGCCCATACTACCATCCACATCTATCCGTACCTTCTTCGAGGAATTCCTCGACTCCACCAACTCCCCTCTACTACTGTTACTCTCCGATATTCTCATCCTAGGCTTGCCCTAGGGAGAACTCAAGTTCAACACAACTGGTCCTCAGCTGCTGTAGGTCTCCTCATAATGCCAGTTAGCCACCACCTAAACACCATCACATGTAATGAGGATTAGATAATCCTTCAAGTAAAAGATCCGTCCCTACAACGGTTGGACTCAAACAAGAGCTGCGCAATAGGGCCAGTTCCAACACTTTGGGATTATTCAACCCTGATTACATGTGGTGTGACGTGTTTACCTAGTGGCTCACTCCCATTACTCAGAATCCCACCAAGCACGAAGCAAGCAGCATTCGGATAAGGAAAAACAGACTCAAGCCCAAACTGTTCTTAGAACAAGAAACGACACTTAACATAGGATGCTAAGCTCATACTATCAGGCATAACCTAAACAGGCTACCCTACTGCTGTCTACTCAATTCTAACATGCAATATTCAACAAGCTGGAACAAATAAACAGGCACATAAGGCATCACTCCTAGATCCTTAGCCTATTCTAGCATGCAATTTTCATAAGGCTGATAAACATAACATAAACTTGTATGGGTACTATGGGGAATACTTACTTGAGCTCGGCCGGTCGCGCACGTCACACACTTTACTCTTTCTCGTGATTCTTTTCCGGGTTTTAAAGAATAATTTCTTTTGGAAAAATCTTTCAATCCCTCGGTTTGAGTCCAAACACTCCCGAATGCGTGTCCGAATCCCTCAAACCAGGGCTCTGATACCAACTTGTAACGACCCAATTTTTTTACGTCCGAAAATTTCATTTTTAAAATATTACTTTAGAAAACATTAATAAATAAAAACATTGTCTAAGTAGAAAGAAACGTTGTTTGTCCACACCATAACACATTGCAACCATGTTCTAAAAAGCCACACCATACATCCTGATATGTGCATAATTAGCTAATTATTTAACATATATTCTTGGTTATTTTTGGTTAGTTATGAGAATAATTTGGACAAAAGGTACTTAAAATGCTTTGAATTGTGTTTTCAGTCCAAAAGATATGCTTGGAGGCGAAAAGGAGAAAAGGGAAAGCAAGTGAAGGTTAAAGAATGGAAAGAGAGACTTACTCGGCGAGTAGTTCGGCATTACTCGGCGAGTACACGCGATTGTTCCAGAAGATAGCTACGATTCCTGATCCAAGACGGATAACTATACACCTACTCGGCGAGTTTATTCTGCTACTCGCCGAGTACCCTCTGTTTGAGGGTATCTATAAAAGACGAATCCTTATTCCATAAGAAGGCATTCCTGGCAAGTTTTAAAAGGGAGAGCTGCGACTATAAGGAGAGGGGCGCTAAGGAATCCTAGGCTTCAAAAGTTGGAAGAATTCAAGCAATTAGGTTAATTCTACCACTTAGACTTAGGAATTAAACATGTTTGCTTTCTTAAACTTTGTTTCTTTGTTTGTTTCTACTGCAACTATGAGCTAAACTCGTTTTTGTTTATGTTTGGGGAATACCAAAGAACTCCTATGGTTAATTATTGAATTTTGTTTAATTGTCTAATGGTGATTTGTTAAATTAAGTTTGTTAAAGAACCTTATGTGTTAATCACTACTATTTTCTGTTAATTGGAAGGCAATTAGGTTGCATGAACATCACTTAATTGTTAACCTCATATGTCTATGTGAATGCTAAAACGTATGCTTGGAAGTAATGATTATGAAACTAAGATTAATAAGAAAATAGGAAGATTAATGTGTGAGCTTGTTGAGAAACCACCAACAAGAGGTTAATTGAATTAATAACTTAATTGACCATTACAAATCTTATTTAACCCAAATAATTAATCTAGGGAATTAATTAGTTTAAACACTTGATCAACGCTTAAATTAGTTAATTGTCTAAGGGTTAGGAGTAATGAACATGAACCTAACTATTATCATTGGTAACCAATAGCAATTAATCTATCTTAACTTAAATAACCATAGGAGTAAATTGGTTGAACCTAAATAGAAACATCTTTATCAAATTTGGTGAATAGTTGTTGCTTTAGTTAATTAGTTAAATTTAATTTGTTTAAGTTTCTAGTCTTGCAAAACTAGAGAAAAAACCATTTACTTTTATTATTTGTTTTAGTTAAAATTAGCTATTAGTTTAATTTCCGTTCCCTGAGTTCGATACCTTACTTATCAATCTATACCACTTAAAGACAGGTTCACTACCTTTGTGTGCTCAAATTATTAATAAAAAGTAGGGATAAAACTAGTTGAATTTACACACATCAAGTTTTTGGCGCCGTTGCCGGGGAACGGTTCTAAATAATTAAGCTAATTCCTAATTTTTTCGATCCTTTGTGTGAGTTTACTTGCATAAAGTCCATTTATTGCAGTTTAGTAAATAGCAATTAGGTTTTAGTATCTGTTTTAGTTAGATTTAAAACTTAGAAATTTTTTGAAAAATCACTGCTACTCGCCGAGTGCACTCGCGACTACTCGGCGAGTAACAGCTCATTTAGATTTTTTTTTTCTTTTAGTTGTTTGCAAATTTTTTTTTGTTCTTTTTACGCTTTTATTTGATTAATTTCAGGACTTTCATGACCAGAGGAGCAAACACGCCACTGGTACCCCCGTTTGAAGACCCCGAATCCGAATTGAAAAGAAACAAAGGGAAGGACGTGGAGAGTTCAAACACACCAAAGAAATCACCATTGTCCAACTTGAAGACTGTTTTTGGGAAAAAGAAGAGCAGTAAATCCGGAGCTTCAAGCGCTTCCTTGACAATTGAGAAGCCAATCCAAGAAGATATTGGATACGAGACCGAGGAAGAAGAGGAGGCAACGCACGAACAAGAAACCGGATCGGAGGAAGAGCTAGCATTCACTATGGCTAACATTGATGAAATTCCCATGGGGGAATGGAAGAAGAGGATGCGCGACGACCATGGCCCGGGACTTGTGCAACCCGCAATTCCCGCAACTGCTACCTTCGAACTAAAAGGTCATATCCTAGCTGCGCTTAAGGAAATACCTTTCTATGGGAAAGATCATGAAGATGCCTACAAACATTTGGATGAAGTAAATGATGTTGCTGACTATTTCAACATTCCAAATGTAACCCGCGAAACTCAACTACTTCGGATGCTTCCGGTAACCTTCAAGGGTGTTGCTAAAGACTGGCTCAAATCACTTCCTCCCGGGTCAGTCACTACTTGGGCCAAAATGAAGGAAGAATTTATAGATCACTTTTGCCCACCATCCAAAATAGCCAAACTCAAGAAGGCCATTGCAAACTTTGAACAACAAGCTGGAGAATCTTTATATGAAGCATGGGAGAGGTACAAAAGTTTACTACGAAATTGCCCACACCATGATCTAAACAGCCAGCAAGAAGTTTCCATCTTTTATGATGGAGTTAATGTCACAACCCGGCAGTTGCTAGACTCACAAGGCCCACTTACAAAGAAGCCACCCCCGGTGATTAAAGAATTAATTGAAGAATTCTCTAAACACTCTAGAGAATACCACAACCCAAGGAATGATGTCACGAGGGGAGCCGCATATGCTGCTACTGAAGATTTATCCGCGGTCATGGCCATGTTAAAAACCATGGATAGAAGGATGGATAAAATGGATCAAACGATCCATGCCATACGGGTGGGTTGCGAGAATTGCAATGGACCTCACCTCACTAGAGATTGTGATTTGGATGAGCACGGCAACAAAAAGGCACAAGCATGCTATTCGAGCGGTGACCGATATGATGAAGACTGGCGAAAACAGAAGAAGGAGTGGTTGCCTTATGAAGAGTACAAGAAGGCCAAGGAGGAGAAGTATAGGCAAAAAGGGAGAGGATTCTACCAAAAAGAGGAGCCGGTGCAAGAGAAGAAGCCAAGCTTGGAAGAGATGCTAACTAAATTTGTGGCTGCTTCCGAGAAAAGACACAGTGACCACGATGCTGCTATCCAAGAAACAAGAACAATGCTCAGGAATCAGCAAGCATCCATCCATAATATAGAAACTCAGCTTGGGCAACTCGCTCAACAATTAAACCAAAGGTCACCGGGTGAACTTCCTAGCAAAACCGAGAACAACCCACGAGGCGCGCAAGTGAACATTATTACCACAAGAAGTGGGAAGGTTATTACTCCCCTGGCCCCCATTCGTACTGAAGAGAATAAGGACTCACAGAAGGAAGAAACGGAAGCACAAGCTGAGAACCAACATTCACAATCTGAGAGATCTACTCGCCGAGTAGGACCGATGTACTCGGCGAGTACATCTGAAAAACCGCATGATCAGCCACCCGTCAAACCTTACCAGCCTCCAATGTCGTACCCAGCCCGAGCCAAGAAGGAGAAGCAGGAAGAGGAGTATCAGAAATTCCTTGATCATATTAAAACTCTTCAAATAAACATTCCTTTCATCGAAGCCGTCATGCAAATGCCCAAGTACGCAAAGTTCCTTAAGGAACTCCTCACTAATAGAAGAAAGATGGAAGAGGTGCAGAAAGTAGTATTGAATGAGAATTGCTCCGCAGCCATGCTAAACAAACTACCAAAGAAGAAGGGTGATCCGGGGAGCTTAACTTTACCTTGCCAATTTGGCAACTTGGCAGCAATTCATGCTTTAGCTGATTCGGGAGCGAGTGTAAACCTTATGCCATACTCGTTCTTCAAAAAGCTGGACCTCCCAGAGCCAAAGCCAATTCGGATGGCAATTCATTTAGCAAACAAGACGGTTACTTTCCCAAGAGGCATATGTGAAGATCTATTAGTGAAAGTAGACAAGTTTGTCTTCCCGGCTGACTTCATCATTCTTGACATGGAGGCGGATCCGCAAGTACCAATCATCCTTGGAAGACCCTTCCTCAACACCGCTAGCGCCATCGTAGACATGAGAGACTCAAAGCTCACATTGCGAGTTGGGGATGACTCAGTAACATTCGGGGTAGACCAAGCCATGAAGTACTCAAGGAGTAGTGACGACACGGCGTTCTCAATCGACATGCTTGACGAGTTATTGGAAGGAGACATACCTGAAGATTCCAGCAAGGTGGCAGCTTTTGAAGAAGTATTTGATCCAGAGAAAGATTTACTAGAGATTGAAAGACTGTTGGAGGAAGCAGACTATGAAGAACTCAAAAACCAAGCTGAAAGCCCTACTCGCCGAGTAGACCCAATCTACTCGCCGAGTACACCTGAAGAAAAGTCAGCAGTCGCAAATGCCGCCATGAACTCGCCGAGTACCATACCTGCACTCGGCGAGTACGCCACTATGAACACTAAATTGGAGCTCAAAACACTGCCTAACCATCTGGAATATGCCTTTCTGGAAGAAGGAAATCAGAAGCCAGTAATTATAGCCTCAGATCTCTTGAAGCTTCGGGGTAGACCAAGCCATTACCAACGAGAAGAATGAGTTAATTCCAACCATTAACCGGTTGGCGAGTGTGTATCGATTATCGCAAGCTAAACGATGCCACTCGCAAAGACCATTTCCCCCTTCCTTTCATAGACCAAATGTTAGAGAGACTTTCGGGCCACAGCTATTATTGCTTCTTAGACGGGTTTTCCGGGTATTTCCAAATACCCATAGACCCAATGGACCAAGAGAAGACCACCTTTACGTGCCCCAGTGGGACCTTCGCCTATAGACGCATGCCATTTGGCTTATGCAATGCACCTGCGACATTTCAAAGGTGCATGACCGCCATATTCCATGATATGGTGGAGAAATTCATGGAGGTCTTTATGGATGACTTCTCTGTATTTGGATCTTCTTTTAATGACTGCCTTACAAATCTTGACTCGATGCTTGCTAGATGTGAGAAAACCGACTTGGTCCTAAATTGGGAAAAGTGTCATTTCATGGTCAAGGAGGGTATAGTATTGGGACATAAAGTCTCTAAAAAGGGGATTGAGGTGGATCGGGCAAAGATAGACACCATCGCTAAATTACCCCCGCCAACTAATGTGAAGGGCATTAGAAGCTTTTTGGGACACGCGGGCTTTTACCGGCGTTTTATTAAAGATTTTTCTAAAATTACGAAACCTCTAACACAATTATTGTTAAAAGATGCACCCTTTAATTTCACTAAAGAGTGTTTAGAGGCATTTGACTTTTTAAAAGAAAAATTAACTAATGCCCCAATCATTATAGCACCAAATTGGAACTTACCCTTCGAGATCATGTGTGATGCGAGTGACTATGCACTAGGAGCCGTCCTTGGACAAAGGGTTGACAAACATTTTCAACCCATTTATTATGCAAGCAAGACCTTGAATCCTGCCCAAGAGAATTATACCACTACTGAAAAAGAACTGTTAGCCGTAGTTTATGCTTTCGATAAATTTCGCCCTTATTTGGTTTTATCTAAAACCACTGTTTTTACTGACCACTCGGCTATCAAGTATTTGTTTTCCAAACAGGATGCCAAGCCAAGACTAATACGATGGGTGCTGCTTCTTCAAGAATTCGATATAGAGATACGAGATAAGAAGGGAATGGAGAACGTAGCTGCCGATCATTTATCTAGGCTCGAGAACCCGGCATTGCAAGAAGATAAAGATGGAGATGACTTCCCGGATGAATACATTATGGTGTCCGTGGGAGAGGAACCATGGTTCGCGGATATAGCTAACTACTTAGCTACAAATTACGTCCCGAAGGAGTATAGTAGTCAGCAAAAGAAGAAATTCTTTTCGGAGATCAAATATTACTTTTGGGACGATCCATACCTCTTCCGAAGTTGCGCGGACGGGATTATAAGACGATGTGTGTTCGGAAAGGAGAGTCGAAAAATACTAGAGCAATGCCATAGCGGACCCACGGGAGGACATCATGGCGCACACTATACCGCGAAGAAGATCTTTGACATTGGGTTTTATTGGCCAACAATCTTCAAAGATGCAGCCCAATATGTCAAAGAATGTGATGCTTGCCAAAGGGTGGGAAACATTTCCTCCCGTAATGAAATGCCACAACATAGCATTCAAGTGTGCGAGGTGTTCGACGTGTGGGGCATAGACTTCATGGGGCCATTCCCCACATCCAAAGGAAACAAGTACATTCTCGTGGCGGTGGATTATGTGTCAAAATGGGCGGAGGCGCAGGCTTTACCTACAAATGACGGACGGGTAGTGGTACGGTTCTTGAAAAGACTATTCTCCCGGTTTGGTGTTCCAAAGGCCCTAATTAGTGACCGTGGCACACACTTTGCCAATGATCAATTGGACAAGGTGCTCAAGAAATATGGGGTGACCCATAAGTTCTCCACATCATACCACCCGCAAACGAGTGGGCAAACGGAAGTTACCAATCGAGCTTTGAAGCGTATCTTGGAGAAGTCGGTGGGAAGCAATCGCAAGGAATGGTCGGATAAATTGGATGACGCGCTATGGGCGTTCCGTACCGCTTTCAAAACACCTATTGGTACTACACCATATAGGTTAGTTTATGGAAAGCAATGCCATTTACCGGTTGAAATCGAGCACAAGGCATATTGGGCGCTAAAAAGATGCAACTTTGACATGGAAGAATTGAAGACCAACCGTTTAATGCAAATGAATGCCCTTGAAGAACTCCGGAATGAGGCCTATTCTAGTTCATGGCTCTATAAAGAAAAGACCAAGAGATGGCATGACCAAAGAATCAAAAGCAAAGACATCCATGAAGGCCAAAAAAGTACTACTCTTCAATTCCCGTCTAAAACTTTTCTCGGGCAAACTCAAATCAAGGTGGGATGGTCCATTTGTGGTTAAGACGGTGTTTCCTCATGGGGCTATTGAATTGATCTCAAGAGATGGCACGCCATTTAAAGTCAATGGCCATCGAGTGAAGAAATATGAAGAAGGAGTCCCCCGCAATGAAGGAATGGAGGAGCTCCTGCTGTGCGGAATTGCAAAAACATAGAAGGGGCGGAGTCCAGCTAATGACTCCATCAAAAGAAGCGCTTCTCGGGAGGCAACCCGAGTTTCACGTTTGCATTTTCTTTCACTTTCTTTATTTTTCGTATTATTTTTTTCATTTCTCTTCATTCATTCTACTTCTCTAAGTGCTTGAGGACAAGCTCTACTAAAAGTGTGGGGTGGAAAGGCTAAAATAAAGAAATTCACAAAGTAGCATTGGCAAAAACTTAAAATTTTTCAACCTGAGACATCTACTCGGCGAGTACATCGAATATACTCGGCGAGTAATTGTTCGTGTACAGCCAAAAATGCATGACACGCGTGTCTACTCGGCGAGTAGATCCATTATACTCGGCGAGTAGACGGTTAAAACTCAGTAAATTCAAATCTGTAAAAACTAATTTTATTCAACATTTCAACCCCCCACACTCGCCGAGCATCTTCTCTTAGCCATCTCTCAAGAGTTCTTCAAGATCTAGTCAATTTCCTTTCTCTTTCTCTTAATTCAACCACCAAGGTAACATCTTTGCTCTTTAATTTTATGAAAGGTCCAGTCTTTGTCACCTATTTCCCCACATTTGGTATATTTTCGGATTTGGGGAGTTTTTCACAATTTCTAGGGCTTTGATTTACTCATGAATTAGGGGATATTTGGTGTAATTTCTTCAACATATGTGGTTAGAAACACAATTACGACAAACCCCTATGGATAAATTGGACTAATTCGCAGACTACACAGCTTCGATTTCGAATCTGTCCGAGTGTTCATACTACTCGGCGAGTATGCTCGCGTACTCGGCGAGTAGGTCTCGCAAAGATGAAAAATTTTATGTTTTATTTATGGGGTGTTGTTTGTTGTTGTGTTTTTGTTATGTTTTTACAGGGAGCATGGCAAGGAGAGGACAATCATCAAGAGGAGGAGGCCATGGTGATATGCCATGGTTAGCCTTTCAACAAATTACCTCTAAATCCTCCAAAACTCGAGCCCTAAACAGGTTGGAAGCGCTGCGACAGAAAGAAATTCACTTGCCCACTGCATTGGATTGGGGATGGATGGGTAATGTCGGCTTGGAAGAGGAACTTACTCCATATTTGGTAAAAGATTGTAACTTGGGTTATGCCAACATCACTTGTGATGGTTGGCTGCAATTATTTAAAATACAAGAGCCAGTATATGCGGAGTTGTGCTGGGAATTCTTTGCTACTATTTCATTCCGAGGTGGGAGTGAATATTACAATCCAAACACGATCTCGTTTTCTTTGGGAGGAGAGATGCGACAATGCAGCATGGTTGAGTTCTCTTGGCGGTTGGGCATCTACGATCAAGATATGACAATGACGGACTACTTTGAAGCCTTCTTGGAAAATACCTACAAAGAACTTCCCGAGGGGGTGGTGGCATCAACATGGTGGAGTACAATTGCTAACTGGGTCTATATACCTTCCACTGCTCAAGAAGGGCATATTCGTTCTCCAATCCATCGACTCATTCACCGATTCATTGCAAGCACAATCAACATGCGAAAGGATGGGGATAAAGTTCCCACCCTTGATATCTTTTATATGTGGAGTATCATCACCCCCGATGTTTTCTGCGATCTCCCATATTGCATTGCTAAATTTCTTGCGGAGGGAGCAGTTAAGGAAAAAATCAACTCGAAGATCAATGGGGGCATGTTCATCACGAGGCTCGCGCGATCATTTGGGATTTTGGAATTACCGCAAGCCCAAATGCTAACGGTTATCCACCCTCCTCCGTTCAATACGGCACTCTATAGGAGGGCTCGGATAGTGGAGAAATTTGGTGATTCCTTTACTATTCCAAATGAAGACGAGCCGGCGGTCCCCGAGGAGCCGGGAAGGCGGGTTAGGCCGAGAAACGAGCGGGTACGAGAAGACCCACCGGTGATTCCAGTGGAGGATAACAAGGGATGGAATCAAGTGGAGTATCGACGATACTTGGATGACATAGGGCGAGGGGTTAATTACACCAATCAATCCTTCGACTATCTTTTCCAACAAATGCATATTGCCCCGCGACCGGGACCCGGCTATCCTTACATCATGAATTGGGACGAAAGGATGCAAAGAAGGGGTGGAGAAGGAGGTAGTGGAGCTGGAGGAGCTGGGATGGACGATGAGGAATGAAGATTTTATTTTTATTTGTTTTGTTTATGATGTTTGTTTTAAGAACAATTGTGGACATGTAACCTTGGTTAAGTGGTTTGAATTTTAGTGTTACTTTTAGTTTTCTTTTCAGGTATTGAAGCTAGGATGCATGCTATTTAGGAATGGTCAAGCGAGGAATGAGAGCTTTTAGGGATGCTTATGGAGTTTTGTTCCTAGGGTTGAGTCCGTACTAATCGAGAATTTGTTAGAGTTCCGCTGTTTAGAGAGTTCTTGGAGAGTGCATTTATATTTGCACGACAACACTAGAGTAAAGAAAGCCAGCAATTAGAAAATTTCTGGAATTATATGCTCTACTCGCCGAGTGCACTAATACTACTCGGCGAGTACATCTGCTTCTGTGCGATCTGCTTGTCCGATACATCCTACTCGCCGAGTTTACTCACATACTCGCCGAGTAGCCGGCTGCAGGAGGAATTTTTCTTTGTTCTGGTTATTGTTCATGTGCCATTCATACATTCTTTGTGCACTACTACTGCGACTTGTGCAACAACCAATTTTCCTTGGAGTTTTCGAGCTATCAACCACACGAGACATATGACACCCATGCCATGGATGAGCTGTTCCCATGGTTAAAGTCACTAGAAGATGGAGTTGAAGACGAGAGTGTCAACCTAGCGACTGCTACCCCAGGGGAGTTTGTTCCAACTTTCTCTCTAATTGCATTTTTTTTTGTTATAATATGCAATGAGGGCATTGCATAAAATAAGTGTGGGGTAGGGGGTTAGTCACATCTTAGAACACTTAGAATCTTAATTTAGGCTAATGTTTAACTTGTTGAATATTTAAAATGCTTAGGTCTTAAATTAGAAAATTTTGGTAAAAATTAGGATTCCATATTAAAGTTGTGTTAATAATTGCATGAGAACCCAAATGTTTAGTTGAGCCTATATACGTTCTAGTGCATTTGTGGCTTCCTTATTCCAGTGAAATCATGAGACAAAAACACGACCTCGCTCAGCCTGAGGGATGTAATATGTTTAGCAGCCTAAACCTGAAATGTATCCAGGAAGATTTTTATCATTAGCCAATAAAGGTTGAGATTGAGCGCCCCTGCTTAAGCATGTAGGGTTTTAAGTGAAGAAAAAAAAAAGTGAGAAATACATGAAAAAAAGAGAGAAAAAATTACAAGAAAAGTTATAAGAATTTTGGAGCATCAAAGTTAAGTATGAAGTTCAAAGATCAAAATTCCAAAGAAAATCCAAAAAGTTGAAGATACCAAAAGCTAGTACAAGTTGGTGAATTCAAAGATATCAAAGATGAAATGTTCAAAGAAGTGAAGAATTCCAAAGAGCTCCAATGTGGTATCATTAATTGTAATTATCTAGATTATGTATGCTTGGGTTGCTCAATTAAAAATACCTTGAGGGTAAAGAGGTTTTCTGAGGATGGATTCTGAGGGTTGCATAAAATGAGCATAGTTCGGGGTGAGTGGGCGAATGTTTATGAGGATTGTGAGTATTTGGAGTATGGGGGGTTTTTTAGGAATTAGACACAAATGCATGCGGTGCGGTCTTGGCATAATGGCTGGGAATGATTGGAATTATTAATGTGATTTTAATGTGTTTAAAACATAGTTTTGCTTGGGGGCAAGCAAAAGTCAAGTGTGGGGTATTTTGATATGTGCATAATTAGTTAATTATTTAACATATATTCTTAGTTATTTTTGGTTAATTATGAGAATAATTTGGACAAAAGGTACTTAAAATGCTTTGAATTGTGTTTTCAGCCCAAAAGATATGCTTGGATGTAAAAAGGAGAAAAGGAAAGCAAGAGAAGATTAAAGGGTGCCAAGAATGACCTACTCGGCGAGTACCTCGGCCCTACTCGGCGAGTACACGATGAGATACTAGAAGATATGTACGACTGCTAACCTGAAGACGGATAAGTATTGACCTACTCGGCGAGTTGATTCTGCTACTCGCCGAGTAGCCTCTGTTTTGAGATATCTTTATAAGACGAATCCTGATCACTTGGGATAAAACTTCTGGCGAATTTTGGGAGAATTACCTGCGACAAAAAGATTCAGAAGGCATTGAAGAACCCTAAGCTTCAAGAGTTGGAAGAATTCAAGCAATTAGGTTAATTCTACCACTTAGACTTAGGAATTAAACATGGTTGCTTTCTTAAACTTTGTTTCTTTGTTTGTTTCTACTGCAACTATGAGCTAAACTCGTTTTTGTTTCTGTTTGGGGAATACCATTCGCGTTGGAATTAACTCATTCTTCTCGTTGGTAATGACCGTCATTCCTCCTTTCTTGGGCACCACCTGGACCGGACTCACCCATGGGCTATCGGAGATGGAGTAGATGATTCCTGCATCCAAAAGCTTTACCACCTCCTTCTTGACGACTTCTTGCATGTTCGGGTTTAATCTTCTTTGATGTTGCACCACCGGTCTGGCTCCTTCTTCTAAGTTTATTTTGTGAGAGCAGTAGGATGGACTTATTCCTTTTATGTCGGAGATGCTCCACGCGATGGCTTTCTTTCTTTTCTTCAGTACCCGTACAAGCTCTTCCTTTTCTGTCTTGGAGAGATCTGAGGCTATAATTACTGGCTTCTGATTTCCTTCTTCCAGAAAGGCATATTCCAGATGGTTAGGCAGTGTTTTGAGCTCCAATTTAGTGTTCATAGTGGCGTACTCGCCGAGTGCAGGTATGGTACTCGGCGAGTTCATGGCGGCATTTGCGACTGCTGACTTTTCTTCAGGTGTACTCGGCGAGTAGATCGGGTCTACTCGGCGAGTAGGGCTTTCAGCTTGGTTTTTGAGTTCTTCATAGTCTGCTTCCTCCAACAGTCTTTCAATCTCTAGTAAATCTTTCTCTGGATCAAATACTTCTTCAAAAGCTGCCACCTTGCTGGAATCTTCAGGTATGTCTCCTTCCAATAACTCGTCAAGCATGTCGATTGAGAACGCCGTGTCGTCACTACTCCTTGAGTACTTCATGGCTTGGTCTACCCCGAATGTTACTGAGTCATCCCCAACTCGCAATGTGAGCTTTGAGTCTCTCATGTCTACGATGGCGCTAGCGGTGTTGAGGAAGGGTCTTCCAAGGATGATTGGTACTTGCGGATCCGCCTCCATGTCAAGAATGATGAAGTCAGCCGGGAAGACAAACTTGTCTACTTTCACTAATAGATCTTCACATATGCCTCTTGGGAAAGTAACCGTCTTGTTTGCTAAATGAATTGCCATCCGAATTGGCTTTGGCTCTGGGAGGTCCAGCTTTTTGAAGAACGAGTATGGCATAAGGTTTACACTCGCTCCCGAATCAGCTAAAGCATGAATTGCTGCCAAGTTGCCAAATTGGCAAGGTAAAGTTAAGCTCCCCGGATCACCCTTCTTCTTTGGTAGTTTGTTTAGCATGGCTGCGGAGCAATTCTCATTCAATACTACTTTCTGCACCTCTTCCATCTTTCTTCTATTAGTGAGGAGTTCCTTAAGGAACTTTGCGTACTTGGGCATTTGCATGACGGCTTCGATGAAAGGAATGTTTATTTGAAGAGTTTTAATATGATCAAGGAATTTCTGATACTCCTCTTCCTGCTTCTCCTTCTTGGCTCGGGCTGGGTACGGCATTGGAGGCTGGTAAGGTTTGACGGGTGGCTGATCATGCGGTTTTTCAGATGTACTCGCCGAGTACATCGGTCCTACTCGGCGAGTAGATCTCTCAGATTGTGAATGTTGGTTCTCAGCTTGTGCTTCCGTTTCTTCCTTCTGTGAGTCCTTATTCTCTTCAGTACGAATGGGGGCCAGGGGAGTAATAACCTTCCCACTTCTTGTGGTAATAATGTTCACTTGCGCGCCTCGTGGGTTGTTCTCGGTTTTGCTAGGAAGTTCACCCGGTGACCTTTGGTTTAATTGTTGAGCGAGTTGCCCAAGCTGAGTTTCTATATTATGGATGGATGCTTGCTGATTCCTGAGCATTGTTCTTGTTTCTTGGATAGCAGCATCGTGGTCACTGTGTCTTTTCTCGGAAGCAGCCACAAATTTAGTTAGCATCTCTTCCAAGCTTGGCTTCTTCTCTTGCACCGGCTCCTCTTTTTGGTAGAATCCTCTCCCTTTTTGCCTATACTTCTCCTCCTTGGCCTTCTTGTACTCTTCATAAGGCAACCACTCCTTCTTCTGTTTTCGCCAGTCTTCATCATATCGGTCACCGCTCGAATAGCATGCTTGTGCCTTTTTGTTGCCGTGCTCATCCAAATCACAATCTCTAGTGAGGTGAGGTCCATTGCAATTCTCGCAACCCACCCGTATGGCATGGATCGTTTGATCCATTTTATCCATCCTTCTATCCATGGTTTTTAACATGGCCATGACCGCGGATAAATCTTCAGTAGCAGCATATGCGGCTCCCCTCGTGACATCATTCCTTGGGTTGTGGTATTCTCTAGAGTGTTTAGAGAATTCTTCAATTAATTCTTTAATCACCGGGGGTGGCTTCTTTGTAAGTGGGCCTTGTGAGTCTAGCAACTGCCGGGTTGTGACATTAACTCCATCATAAAAGATGGAAACTTCTTGCTGGCTGTTTAGATCATGGTGTGGGCAATTTCGTAGTAAACTTTTGTACCTCTCCCATGCTTCATATAAAGATTCTCCAGCTTGTTGTTCAAAGTTTGCAATGGCCTTCTTGAGTTTGGCTATTTTGGATGGTGGGCAAAAGTGATCTATAAATTCTTCCTTCATTTTGGCCCAAGTAGTGACTGACCCGGGAGGAAGTGATTTGAGCCAGTCTTTAGCAACACCCTTGAAGGTTACCGGAAGCATCCGAAGTAGTTGAGTTTCGCGGGTTACATTTGGAATGTTGAAATAGTCAGCAACATCATTTACTTCATCCAAATGTTTGTAGGCATCTTCATGATCTTTCCCATAGAAAGGTATTTCCTTAAGCGCAGCTAGGATATGACCTTTTAGTTCGAAGGTAGCAGTTGCGGGAATTGCGGGTTGCACAAGTCCCGGGCCATGGTCGTCGCGCATCCTCTTCTTCCATTCCCCCATGGGAATTTCATCAATGTTAGCCATAGTGAATGCTAGCTCTTCCTCCGATCCGGTTTCTTGTTCGTGCGTTGCCTCCTCTTCTTCCTCGGTCTCGTATCCAATATCTTCTTGGATTGGCTTCTCAATTGTCAAGGAAGCGCTTGAAGCTCCGGATTTACTGCTCTTCTTTTTCCCAAAAACAGTCTTCAAGTTGGACAATGGTGATTTCTTTGGTGTGTTTGAACTCTCCACGTCCTTCCCTTTGTTTCTTTTCAATTCGGATTCGGGGTCTTCAAACGGGGGTACCAGTGGCGTGTTTGCTCCTCTGGTCATGAAAGTCCTGAAATTAATCAAATAAAAGCGTAAAAAGAACAAAAAAAAATTTGCAAACAACTAAAAGAAAAAAAAAAATCTAAATGAGCTGTTACTCGCCGAGTAGTCGCGAGTGCACTCGGCGAGTAGCAGTGATTTTTCAAAAAATTTCTAAGTTTTAAATCTAACTAAAACAGATACTAAAACCTAATTGCTATTTACTAAACTGCAATAAATGGACTTTATGCAAGTAAACTCACACAAAGGATCGAAAAAATTAGGAATTAGCTTAATTATTTAGAACCGTTCCCCGGCAACGGCGCCAAAAACTTGATGTGTGTAAATTCAACTAGTTTTATCCCTACTTTTTATTAATAATTTGAGCACACAAAGGCAGTGAACCTGTCTTTAAGTGGTATAGATTGATAAGTAAGGTATCGAACTCAGGGAACGGAAATTAAACTAATAGCTAATTTTAACTAAAACAAATAATAAAAGTAAATGGTTTTTTCTCTAGTTTTGCAAGACTAGAAACTTAAACAAATTAAATTTAACTAATTAACTAAAGCAACAACTATTCACCAAATTTGATAAAGATGTTTCTATTTAGGTTCAACCAATTCACTCCTATGGTTATTTAAGTTAAGATAGATTAATTGCTATTGGTTACCAATGATAATAGTTAGGTTCATGTTCATTACTCCTAACCCTTAGACAATTAACTAATTTAAGCGTTGATCAAGTGTTTAAACTAATTAATTCCCTAGATTAATTATTTGGGTTAAATAAGATTTGTAATGGTCAATTAAGTTATTAATTCAATTAACCTCTTGTTGGTGGTTTCTCAACAAGCTCACACATTAATCTTCCTATTTTCTTATTAATCTTAGTTTCATAATCATTACTTCCAAGCATACGTTTTAGCATTCACATAGACATATGAGGTTAACAATTAAGTGATGTTCATGCAACCTAATTGCCTTCCAATTAACAGAAAATAGTAGTGATTAACACATAAGGTTCTTTAACAAACTTAATTTAACAAATCACCAATAGACAATTAAACAAAATTCAATAATTAAACCATAGGAGTTCTTTGGTATTCCCCAAACAGAAACAAAAACGAGTTTAGCTCATAGTTGCAGTAGAAACAAACAAAGAAACAAAGTTTAAGAAAGCAACCATGTTTAATTCCTAAGTCTAAGTGGTAGAATTAACCTAATTGCTTGAATTCTTCCAACTCTTGAAGCTTAGGGTTCTTCAATGCCTTCTGAATCTTTTTGTCGCAGGTAATTCTCCCAAAATTCGCCAGAAGTTTTATCCCAAGTGATCAGGATTCGTCTTATAAAGATATCTCAAAACAGAGGCTACTCGGCGAGTAGCAGAATCAACTCGCCGAGTAGGTCAATACTTATCCGTCTTCAGGTTAGCAGTCGTACATATCTTCTAGTATCTCATCGTGTACTCGCCGAGTAGGGCCGAGGTACTCGCCGAGTAGGTCATTCTTGGCACCCTTTAATCTTCTCTTGCTTTCCTTTTCTCCTTTTTACATCCAAGCATATCTTTTGGGCTGAAAACACAATTCAAAGCATTTTAAGTACCTTTTGTCCAAATTATTCTCATAATTAACCAAAAATAACTAAGAATATATGTTAAATAATTAACTAATTATGCACATATCAAAATTAACACATATGGTTAATTTTGTTAAAATGCTTATGTGATTTTAATGTGATTTTAATGTGTTTAAAACATAGTTTTGCTTGGGGGCAAGCAAAAGTCAAGTGTGGGGTATTTTGATATGTGCATAATTAGTTAATTATTTAACATATATTCTTAGTTATTTTTGGTTAATTATGAGAATAATTTGGACAAAAGGTACTTAAAATGCTTTGAATTGTGTTTTCAGCCCAAAAGATATGCTTGGATGTAAAAAGGAGAAAAGGAAAGCAAGAGAAGATTAAAGGGTGCCAAGAATGACCTACTCGGCGAGTACCTCGGCCCTACTCGGCGAGTACACGATGAGATACTAGAAGATATGTACGACTGCTAACCTGAAGACGGATAAGTATTGACCTACTCGGCGAGTTGATTCTGCTACTCGCCGAGTAGCCTCTGTTTTGAGATATCTTTATAAGACGAATCCTGATCACTTGGGATATAACTTCTGGCGAATTTTGGGAGAATTACCTGCGAGGTGTTCGACGTGTGGGGCATAGACTTCATGGGGCCATTCCCCACATCCAAAGGAAACAAGTACATTCTCGTGGCGGTGGATTATGTGTCAAAATGGGCGGAGGCGCAGGCTTTACCTACAAATGACGGACGGGTAGTGGTACGGTTCTTGAAAAGACTATTCTCCCGGTTTGGTGTTCCAAAGGCCCTAATTAGTGACCGTGGCACACACTTTGCCAATGATCAATTGGACAAGGTGCTCAAGAAATATGGGGTGACCCATAAGTTCTCCACATCATACCACCCGCAAACGAGTGGGCAAACGGAAGTTACCAATCGAGCTTTGAAGCGTATCTTGGAGAAGTCGGTGGGAAGCAATCGCAAGGAATGGTCGGATAAATTGGATGACGCGCTATGGGCGTTTCGTACCGCTTTCAAAACACCTATTGGTACTACACCATATAGGTTAGTTTATGGAAAGCAATGCCATTTACCGGTTGAAATCGAGCACAAGGCATATTGGGCGCTAAAAAGATGCAACTTTGACATGGAAGAATTGAAGACCAACCGTTTAATGCAAATGAATGCCCTTGAAGAACTCCGGAATGAGGCCTATTCTAGTTCATGGCTCTATAAAGAAAAGACCAAGAGATGGCATGACCAAAGAATCAAAAGCAAAGACATCCATGAAGGCCAAAAAGTACTACTCTTCAATTCCCGTCTAAAACTTTTCTCGGGCAAACTCAAATCAAGGTGGGATGGTCCATTTGTGGTTAAGACGGTGTTTCCTCATGGGGCTATTGAATTGATCTCAAGAGATGGCACGCCATTTAAAGTCAATGGCCATCGAGTGAAGAAATATGAAGAAGGAGTCCCCCGCAATGAAGGAATGGAGGAGCTCCTGCTGTGCGGAATTGCAAAAACATAGAAGGGGCGGAGTCCAGCTAATGACTCCATCAAAAGAAGCGCTTCTTGGGAGGCAACCCGAGTTTCACGTTTGCATTTTCTTTCCCTTTCTTTATTTTTCGCATTGTTTTTTTTTCATTTCTCTTCATTCATTCTGTTTCTCTAAGTGCTTGAGGACAAGCTCTACTGAAAGTGTGGGGTGGAAAGGCTAAAATAAAGAAATTCACAAAGTAGCATTGGCAAAAACTTAAAATTTTTCAACCTGTGACATCTACTCGGCGAGTACATCGGATATACTCGGCGAGTAACTGTTCGTGTACAGCCAAAAATGCATAACACGCGTGTCTACTCGGCGAGTAGGTCCATTATACTCGGCGAGTAGACGGTTAAAACTCAGTAAATTCTAATCTGTAAAAACTACTTTTATTCAACATTTCAAACCCCCCCCCCCCCCCCACACTCGCCGAGCATCTTCTCTTAGCCATCTCTCAAGAGTTCTTCAAGATCTAGTCAATTTCCTTTCTCTTTCTCTTAATTCAACCACCAAGGTAACATCTTTGCTCTTTAATTTTATGAAAGGTCCAATCTTTATCACATATATCTCCATATTTGGTATATATTTTCGGATTTGGAGACTTTTCCCCAATTTTTAGGGCCTTGATTTACTCAGGAATTAGGGGATATTTGGTGTAATTTCTTCAACATATGTGGTTAGAAACACAATTACGACAAACCCCTATGGATAAATTGGACTAATTCGCAGACTACACAGCTTCGATTTCGAATCTGTCCGAGTGTTCATACTACTCGGCGAGTATGCTCGCGTACTCGGCGAGTAGGTCTCGCAAAGATGAAAAATTTTCTGTTTTATTTATGGGGTGTTGTTTGTTGTTGTGTTTTTGTTATGTTTTTACAGGGAGCATGGCAAGGAGAGGACAATCATCAAGAGGAGGAGGCCATGGTGATATGCCATGGTTAGCCTTTCAACAAATTACCTCTAAATCCTCCAAAACTCGAGCCCTAAACAGGTTGGAAGCGCTGCGACAGAAAGAAATTCACTTGCCCACTGCAGTGGATTGGGGATGGATGGGTAATGTCGGCTTGGAAGAGGAACTTACTCCATATTTGGTAAAAGATTGTAACTTGGGTTATGCTAACATCACTTGTGATGGTTGGCTGCAATTATTTAAAATACAAGAGCCAGTATATGCGGAGTTGTGCTGGGAATTCTTTGCTACTATTTCATTCCGAGGTGGGAGTGAATATTACAATCCAAACACGATCTCGTTTTCTTTGGGAGGAGAGATGCGACAATGCAGCATGGTTGAGTTCTCTTGGCGGTTGGGCATCTACGATCAAGATATGACAATGACGGACTACTTTGAAGCCTTCTTGGAAAATACCTACAAAGAACTTCCCGAGGGGGTGGTGGCATCAACATGGTGGAGTACAATTGCTAACCGGGTCTATATACCTTCCACTGCTCAAGAAGGGCATATTCGTTCTCCAATCCATCGACTCATTCACCGATTCATTGCAAGCACAATCAACATGCGAAAGGATGGGGATAAAGTTACCACCCTTGATATCTTTTATATGTGGAGTATCATCACCCCCGATGTTTTCTGCGATCTCCCATATTGCATTGCTAAATTTCTTGCGGAGGGAGCAGTTAAGGAAAAAATCAACTCGAAGATCAATGGGGGCATGTTCATCACGAGGCTCGCGCGATCATTTGGGATTTTGGAATTACCGCAAGCCCAAATGCTAACGGTTATCCACCCTCCTCCGTTCAATACGACACTCTATAGGAGGGCTCGGATAGTGGAGAAATTTGGTGATTCCTTTACTATTCCAAATGAAGACGAGCCGGCGGTCCCCGAGGAGCCGGGAAGGCGGGTTAGGCCGAGAAACGAGCGGGTACGAGAAGACCCACCGGTGATTCCGGTGGAGGATAACGAGGGATGGAATCAAGTGGAGTATCGACGATACTTGGATGATATAGGGCGAGGGGTTAATTACACCAATCAATCCTTCGATTATCTTTTTCAACAAATGCATATTGCCCCGCGACCGGGACCCGGCTATCCTTACATCATGAATTGGGACGAAAGGATGCAAAGAAGGGGTGGAGAAGGAGGTAGTGGAGCTGGAGGAGCCGGGATGGACGAGGAAGAATGAAGATTTTATTTTGTTTGATTATGATGTTTGTTTTAAGGACAATTGTGGACATGTAACCTTGGTTAAGTGGTTTGAATTTTAGTGTTACTTTTAGTTTTCTTTTCAGGTGTTGAAGCTAGGATGCATGCTATTTAGGAATGGTCAAGCGAGGAATGAGAGCTTTAGGAGTGCTTATGGAGTTTTGTTCCTAGGATCGAGTCCGTACGAATCAAGAGTTTATTAAAGTGTTGCTGTTTAGAAAGTTGCTTGGAGAGTGCATTTATGTTTGCATGTCAACACTAGAATAAAGAGAGCCAGCGTTTAGAAAATTTTTGGAATTATATGCTCTACTCGCCGAGTGCACTAATACTACTCGACGAGTACGTCTGCTTCTGCACGATCTGCTTGTCCGACACCTTCTACTCGGCGAGTTTAATCGCCTACTCGCCGAGTATCCTGCTGCGAGAAGAATTTCTGAATTGTTCTGGATAGTTTTTCTGCGCCATTCATACATTCTTTATGAGTTACTACTAAAAATTGTGCCCTTTTTCCTTGGAGTTTTCGAGCTATCAACCGCACAAGAATTATGACACCCGTGCCATGGATGAGCTGTTCCCATGAAGTTGAAGACGAGGGTGTCAACCTAGCGACTGCTACCCCAGGGGAGTTTGTTCCAACTTTCTCTCTATTTGCATTTTTAGTTGTTATAATATGCAATGAGGGCATTGCATAAAATAAGTGTGGGGTAGGGGGTTAGTCACATCTTAGAACACTTAGAATCTTAATTTAGGCTAATGTTTAACTTGTTGAATATTTAAAATGCTTAGGTCTTAAATTAGAAAATTTTGGTAAAAATTAGGATTCCATATTAGAATTATGTTAATAATTGCATAAGAACCCAAATGTTTAGTTGAGCCTATACACGTTCTAGTGCATTTGTGGCTTCCTTATTTCAGTGAAATCATGGGACAAAAACACGACCTTGCTCAGCCTGAGGGATGCAATATGTTTAGCAGCCTAAACCTGAAATGTATCCAGGAAAATTTTTATCATTAGCCAATAAAGGTTGAAGTTGAGCGCCCCTGCTTAAGCATGTAGGGTTTTAAGTGAAAAAAAAAAAGTAAAGTTACATGTTAAAAAATAAAAAAAAAAGAGAATTACAAGAAAAGTTATAAGAGTTTTGGAGCAATTAAGTATGAAGTTCAAAGATTCAAAATTCCAAAAATCCAAAAAGTTGAAGATACCAAAAAAATCAAACAACAAGGTGGTGAATTCAAAGAAATCAAAGATCAAATTATCCAGAAAGTGAAGAATTCAAAGAGCTCCATATTGGTATCGGATAAATTGTAATTTTCTAGATTATGTATGCTTGGGTTGCTCAACCAAAAATACCTTGAGGTTAAAGAGGTTTTCTGAGGATGGATTCTGAGGGTTGCATAAAATGAGCATAGTTCGGGGTGAGTGGGCGAATGTTTATGAGGATTGTGAGTATTTGGAGTATGGGGGGTTTTTTAGGAATTAGACACAAATGTATGCGTTGCGGTCTTGGCATAATGGCTGGGAATGATTGGAATTATTAATGTGATTTTAATGTGTTTAAAACATAGTTTTGCTTGGGGGCAAGCAAAAGTCAAGTGTGGGGTATTTTGATATGTGCATAATTAGCTAATTATTTAACATATATTCTTGGTTATTTTTGGTTAGTTATGAGAATAATTTGGACAAAAGGTACTTAAAATGCTTTGAATTGTGTTTTCAGTCCAAAAGATATGCTTGGAGGCGAAAAGGAGAAAAGGGAAAGCAAGTGAAGGTTAAAGAATGGAAAGAGAGACTTACTCGGCGAGTAGTTCGGCATTACTCGGCGAGTACACGCGATTGTTCCAGAAGATAGCTACGATTCCTGATCCAAGACGGATAACTATACACCTACTCGGCGAGTTTATTCTGCTACTCGCCGAGTACCCTCTGTTTGAGGGTATCTATAAAAGACGAATCCTTATTCCATAAGAAGGCATTCCTGGCAAGTTTTAAAAGGGAGAGCTGCGACTATAAGGAGAGGGGCGCTAAGGAATCCTAGGCTTCAAAAGTTGGAAGAATTCAAGCAATTAGGTTAATTCTACCACTTAGACTTAGGAATTAAACATGTTTGCTTTCTTAAACTTTGTTTCTTTGTTTGTTTCTACTGCAACTATGAGCTAAACTCGTTTTTGTTTCTGTTTGGGGAATACCAAAGAACTCCTATGGTTAATTATTGAATTTTGTTTAATTGTCTAATGGTGATTTGTTAAATTAAGTTTGTTAAAGAACCTTATGTGTTAATCACTACTATTTTCTGTTAATTGGAAGGCAATTAGGTTGCATGAACATCACTTAATTGTTAACCTCATATGTCTATGTGAATGCTAAAACGTATGCTTGGAAGTAATGATTATGAAACTAAGATTAATAAGAAAATAGGAAGATTAATGTGTGAGCTTGTTGAGAAACCACCAACAAGAGGTTAATTGAATTAATAACTTAATTGACCATTACAAATCTTATTTAACCCAAATAATTAATCTAGGGAATTAATTAGTTTAAACACTTGATCAACGCTTAAATTAGTTAATTGTCTAAGGGTTAGGAGTAATGAACATGAACCTAACTATTATCATTGGTAACCAATAGCAATTAATCTATCTTAACTTAAATAACCATAGGAGTAAATTGGTTGAACCTAAATAGAAACATCTTTATCAAATTTGGTGAATAGTTGTTGCTTTAGTTAATTAGTTAAATTTAATTTGTTTAAGTTTCTAGTCTTGCAAAACTAGAGAAAAAACCATTTACTTTTATTATTTGTTTTAGTTAAAATTAGCTATTAGTTTAATTTCCGTTCCCTGAGTTCGATACCTTACTTATCAATCTATACCACTTAAAGACAGGTTCACTGCCTTTGTGTGCTCAAATTATTAATAAAAAGTAGGGATAAAACTAGTTGAATTTACACACATCACATCCCATCAAAATATCAGAGTACAGTCCCAGTAAATCTCATAAATGCGGAAACCGAAGAGTGTGTGTATGACGTGCCGCTACCGCACCGGCTCCTTCCCCTTCGATGCAGAGGTACCTGAAAACAAAACTGTAAACGTAAGCACAAAGCTTAGTGAGTTCCCCCAACGTACCACATACCATACAAACACATAACATATATACTGCCAGGCTATTCTGGGGTGCCTGACTACCCGGTACGGCCATTCTGGGGTGCCGACCTACCCGTGTCAAGCCATTCTGGGGTGCTGACCTACCCATACGGCCATTCTGGGGTGCCGTCTACCCATCGGTCCTGACAACCGATCCTCGGGGACTATTTCACCCCTACTACTATGATCACATATAACATAACAAGCCAGCATGCAAACATATCATCACATACTGTCAGACGTATCTGGGGTGTCTGACTACCCTTCGGTCCTAACGACCGAACTTTACTACTATCACAGACGACGTATCATGCTAGCATATAACATATCAGGTAATGGCAAACTTAGATGATATCACAAAGACAATCATCTACCATACATCTCCTACTGGTGGGTCGGCATTGTGGCCTTAGACCCACCTCTACTGGAAGGTAACTCACCTCGAAGTAGCTGCTGAACTGATCGGGAACTAACTGACTGCTGCTGCTCCGGGAGTCCTCCGGCTGCAATTTCCACGACATACTCAATCAAACACTGCTAACTGTCCTTTAGGTAAAATGACCATTTTACCCATGACCATGCCCTAAGTCAAAGTCAGAGTCAACTTTCAGTTGACCCGACTCGCCGAGTTGGCTTTCCAACTCGCCGAGTCCCTGCCCAAACGACTGCCCTGAATCCCGATCCTACCCGTCGAGTTAGGCGACGACTCGACGGGTTCACCTTCTTAACCAATATTCAAGTCCTTCATCCTACTCGCCGAGTTGTATGAACAACTCGTCGAGTTCATCTTCATCCGATGAACACTTTATGCTAAGACTCGCCGAGTTGTATGAACAACTCGTCGAGTCTGTTCTTGAGCTATGAAGATTGCCTTGGACTCGCCGAGTCAGGGCATTGACTCGCCGAGTCCTAACATGGGTGAGTTCAGCTCCCAACTCACCGAGTCACCCCCTGTGACTCAAGGCTCAACTCGACACATGAAGAAGGGACCAATTCTATGACTCGCGACCAGACTCGCCGAGTCACCTATGCGACTCGCCGAGTCGCCGCCATGCACTCCTTAAATATACCGATTTGCTCGGTTCCAGACCATGCCATTCATAGATCTGGACTTCTAGGACACGAATCACACGTAAAGTTTCCAACTTTACGTGTGGATATCCACCAATAAGGATTATAAGGCTCAAAATGTCTCAAAATGGTAGATCTAGGGCTAACAAGCCTTATGGGACCAAAAAGCTAACAGGTTTGAGCTCCTGGAGCTCAATCTTACATAGATCCAAAGGCCAAACGCCTTATTACAACATATAAAGAACATGCAACTTGGGAAATTGACCAAGAAGGACCCAAATGAAGTTTTAAGCATAGAATCAAGGGGAAAACGGGTTATACCTCAAAGGAAATGTTGAAATGACACAAGGGTGGCTGATCTCCTTCTCCTCTTCTTGATCTACTCCTCTTACACTTCAAAACCTTCAAGAATACACTAAAAGCACCTCAAACTCTCAAGAAAACAAGGGGAAAACGATGTAGGGGGAGTTCTGGGGTGAATGGGGACGAGTTGGGGCGGAATGAGGGTTTAAATAGGGTGCAAACCCTTGAAACTTAGGGTTTCATCCCGCAGCGGTGACTCGCCGAGTCCAGGATATGGACTCGTCGAGTCGCCTACTAAAACGCGTCCTGAGTCCCGTCCCTACTCGGCGAGTCGGACCCTATGACTCGCCGAGTCTAAGGCTAAATTAGGTCAATGCTCAAATAAAATTCACATACCGGAAACCAGGTGCTACATGAAAAGATAGGTGAAAACGGACGTCGGATGAAGAAGTTATGATTTTATAACGGAGTTTTCCTGTCCTGGCCTACTAAAAATAAATAATAAAAATAAAGTCAAAATTAGCCGACGGTGTCTAAATGAAAGTTGTAGAGCGTAGTCTCACCTACGCGGGGATATAAAGAACGTCGAAAACGGAGTTCGTATGAGGAAGATATGAATTTTTGAAGTTTATTAAATATTTTCGATATTTAATTTAAATATAAAATACCGATATTATCTGAAGGGGGGGACTCAGCGATCCTATCCTCATTACGCCCAGCGTAATTTCATATTACGACCAGCGTAAATCGAAGTTCCAGCCCCCTATAAAAGGATGTCGAAGGCAGCCGAGTTCTTTGCTCATTTCTTCCCCTTCTCTCGCGTTTTTGCATTATTTTTCGTGCAAGAATTATCCCGAAGCCCCGGTATCATTCCCGAGCCCCGAAGATCCCGAGAAGTGCAATTCCCGAGCCGAAGCTCTGCCCGCGAGAAGTCTGGTTTTTGTGAAGATCTTCCAGATTTGCCGAAGAATACTACTTCTATAAGTCGTAGTGCTGTCCGATCTTCTTCTGATCAAATGAGTGTGTAGTTACTTTCTTCTAACGCTTAATTATGAAGTATTTTATACGAAATACGTGTTATGTGTATATTTTGTTGTTATATGCGTAAATGTATATTCACTTTCTTCTATCTCATATATATGGTTTATTCTCTATGAAATACGTGTTATGTGTATGTGTCTCATCTGTTGTTTGGAATATGTATTGAATGAGAATGTTATACAGGTTTTAAACTATGTATAAAAATATATATTTTTATCTACTAATACGTCGGGTAGAACATGGGTAGATAGTTGTGTGATAAACATATGAGAGACCTCGATGTTGTTTTTGATTCAGTCATCTAGCGGAGTTTAGATGACGACCACAGACTTTTCTAGACAGTCCTATGGAACGCTAGCAGGTTCGCCACCTGTAGGTGTTAATGAACTTGGGTGTTCATTCGCTGTACTCCATCCCCTCATGGTTGCCTTATTTGACATATATTGCCGGGAAACCCCCGAATGCATGTGTTGTCGCCCCGATGAAATATTCTAAGACTAGGTCCCTTGTGTTAGTTGTTTTAGGGACGTAAAGTGAGAATAACGGGAATGGGTAATTGGATTATTGTTGGTTGCTGGAATTAAATATAATTATTTATTGTGGTTTGAAAACCCTATATGCTCACCATGCTCCCAAGCCTGACCCACTCAGTTTATTTGTATTACAGGAAGTGGTGCAAGGGCATAAGATGGATGAATCATCAAGTTGTTTTGTTTATAAGTTTGTATATGTATATATTTGTTGAATGACTTGTAATGTTATCGTTTATGCTTTATGGTCTGTATCGGAACATGACATCCCGAGTTTTGATTATATAATGAAAATACATTTCTTGATGAAATGCTTTGGTAAATATTATTTTATCATACTTTGTTTTTGGGAACAAATTCCGCAACTCTTTCAAATCAAAAGGATTTACTCTGAAATTATTTTAAAAGCATAAATGAAAATCGGTCTTTTCTGGCCGAGATTTTGGGGATGTAACAGAACCCACGATTTCCTCCTTTAGATTTGTGTTCCTGCAAGCAATTTCCTCCTTCAGATTTACAGAAAATGAACACATATGAAGATAAACATGAACATACAAAAACCCTAGCTTCAAACCTTAATTTTGCAGTTGTGTTCTTGAAACCAAAACTGATGTAGATAAAGATGAACCCACAATTTCCTCCTTCAGATTTGGTTCTTAAAATCGATTTCCTCCTTCAGATTTGCGTTCCTGATGAACTCAGATGTAGATAAACATGAACATACAAAAACCCTAGCTTCAAAACCCTACTGCAGACGATTTCATCTTTCAAAATCGAGTTTTGAACACAACTGCAAACAATTTATCTTTCAAAACTCGATTTTTCTGTTAAACGATGACAAATTTGGAGTTTTTGGTTAAATGAAATCAAGAATTCGTTTTTGTTTTCAGGTTTCATAACAAGATGTTCAAACAACTCCATTTTAGAAACACAATAACTCAAAAACATTGTGGCCGGAGAAGACGGTCAGAGGTAAGAAATGTCGGAAATGTTGCCAGAAAAAGATATTTTGTAAGAGTTTTGTTAACATGAATATATGTTTTTGTTTTCTCCATTAGTTGTTTTATTTTCTCAAAAACACGATACCATCAAAAATATTTTTTTTAATGTTTTTTTTAACTACTGAAATTTTATATATTCATGTTAACAAAGAGCTAACGGAAAAAACAAAACTTCCAGTGAAATAGATTTGCAAGAGTTTTGTAACAACAACATCCGACTAATTTTAATATTCCGATTCCTACACAAAGAGCTAATGGAGAAAACAAAACTTAAAGTAAAATAGATTTGCAAGAGTTTTGTAACAACAACATCCGACTAATTTTAATATTTCGATTCCTACACAAAGAGCTAATGGAGAAAACAAAACTTACAGTAAAATAGATTTGCAAGAGTTTTGTAACAACAACATCCGACTAATTTTAATATTCCGATTCCTACTTAAAGCAATTAAAAAAATAAACGATCCAATCTTTCAAGGAATCCTTTCTACTACACTTTAAACCAAAGTGAATGTTCTTTCCAAAATTTCACATAACCCACCACATAGTTATAATAATAGCTTTTTTATGCTAGAAAATTGGATCGAATTGAGCCGATTAACAATGACTGAATTTTGAAGAATTAATTTATATAAAGCAAATTTTCAACACCAAATTTGATCTTACCAAAAATATGACATAATATTTACTGTTTTACTATTTAATAACATAATTTTTGTGAAACAAATGATATTAAATTTGAATCAAACATTGTACCCAAATTGGTACACACAATATAATTTGATGATGAGTTGGAGATGTTCATAACCAATATTTTAAAAACCGGTTTTTCAGTTGAACCGGTATGGTGACCGGTTCCCAGTTCAATTGGTTTAACCGGTTCGACCGCCGGGTGAACCGGTTTCTATATTTTCCATGTTTTTTTTTTCTATTTTTCTACATATACATACATATAGAAATTATGAATTTGATGTTTACAAGTTCAAACATTAAAAATACACATAAAAATAAGTTGTAGATAAATCCAAATACATTAAAATAACACATAACCATAAGTTTTATTGTTTTAAATCAATCCATATACGTCAAAAAGAAAATAAAATATAATACCAAAATGAAATATAGTTTTTAATGAATACAAACACATCAAAAAAAAATTATAACATTTACCATATGTTTTTATTTAGAAAAAATTTAATAGATTTGAAAAAAAAATCACCAACGTTTATTATGTGAATGGTTGTTTTTCATGTGTTTTTATTTATTTTGACCGGTTCAATCCGGTTCAAAAATCAATGTAAAACCGGTAATAGTTGAACTGTTCACTCTCCCGGTTCCCAATCCAACCGGTTCGACCGGCCGGTTCAAACCAATTTTTAAAACATTGTTCATAACACGTTGGACCCAACTCAAGCCTATTTCCAAATTTAATTTTGAATCCGATTCAAATTCGGTTATCTGATCTGGATCCGAATCCGATCCGAAGTCAATTTGGCTGAAAGATTGTTTTATGAGATGGTAGCAAATCAAATATAATATCCTGTACATTCCGATCTGTGGGTCCCACTTTTGTGATTTTCATAGATCCCGAACCCTACAAACTACAAAGGTGTTGGTTTCCAGCTGCTTTCATAAATCTACAATCAAAGATTTTGGCACACGCCTGTCCTTTGCTCATTGCTTCTTCCTCCACTCGCTCAGAACGTCATGACGTCTTATAGGGGTATTATTGTAACTTTATACATCCCATGAAGCAAACTTTGTCATTATTTGAGTACTCTTTTTCATTATTTTTTATTTTATGATTCTTAAGCCAAGCCCACCACATACCATTCAACCATCTTTTGTAATCACCATGAAAAGAATTGGACAATTGGTCCATGACCATATTTTGGAATAATCAATAATCATAACAATATATAAGAAAATTTGGAAGGTGTCCTATCAAAAAAAATAACTATAACTATCTTTTGATATTTACATGAGACAATTATATATTTCAAAAAAAAATGTAAAATTATTTTTCTCACCTACTTTAAGGTTCTCAAATAGTTTACAAAATAAACTTAATCGCATGAAATTATTTTTTGACCATAATAAAGCAAATCTCTTTGATTTGGTATAACTTTGTTTTTAGAGAAAACTGCAAATTTGGTGTGTGCTTGTTAAAAATTTGGTGTTCCTTAATGTTCAAATTTCACATAGAATACAATTATCTCATGTTTCGTTATGATTTAGTTTTCCGTATTTAACTCTCATTTGCCGTTAGCCGAAACATGTGTCCTTTATATAGGACAATCTTGTCTTTTCACGTATCATCTCTCTCATGCTTTGTTACTATCATTACAAAACTAGCACTCTCACATGCCTTTGAATTGATCAACCTTATTAATCAGTTGACACTTAATTTTTCATCCCCATTCTTTTCATCTCCTTCGGTTCCGAACCCTAGTTACCATTTCTACTTTTTGAGTCAATTGGTATTGAAGCTTTTAAACAATATATGGTAGAAGGATAATGGTGGTGACAATGTGGAGTTTAAGATCTATGAATAAATATTACGAGTATGTGTAAGTCTATATAGTAAATAGCCTGAAATAAAGTCAAATGGGATCGTCTCTCCATGCTCTTGTCAATATACTATTTTAATCAATGTGTAACACCTATTTAGAGAGCATTTTTGTGATTATGAAGCCATTTCCAAGCAAGTGAAGAGTATAGCAAGGTGGTGGATCAAAGGGGAAACAGTAGATCCAAGTTTGGGGTTCTATTTCAGATCACTTAGAGGTATAAAGCTATAAACTTTATCTAAGTTAGATTTAGTGTGATTTAGTTTTGAAGTCATTTTGGTCCAAAGGTTGAAGCTTCTTAGTCCAAATCCGCCTTTTAGGCTAAGAGTTGCCACCCTTAATGCTAAATGACTCCCTAGGACATAAAGTTGTTATCTTGGTGGTCTTAATGGGTTCATGCAAGAGTTAAGACCACTTTCATGAAAGTAGAATATCATTTTTTGGAGTTTGGACTTGTTTGGGGTATGCAAAGTCACCAAGTCAGTTACTTTATGGATTAAGACGTTGGAAAGGACTTGGATCTGTGATTGTAGCTTCTGAATCTGAGTATTAAGCACTTAATGGGAAAATGACTTAACAGGGGAGTACGCTGAGCGTATAAGCAGGTATGCCCAGCGTACGCACCATTTAGCTAGTACACTTAGCGTACATAGGAGTACGCCCAACATACTCATCAGTTATGGGCCTTATGGATTTTAGGCCTCGATTTGGGCTATGCGGGGGAATTTTGGTCCTTTGGGCCTTAGTGGGCCATCAAGAGTCAGATAATGTGGGCCGAGAAGATGTTGGGCTTAGTGTAAGGCCCATAAGAGGAATTGGGCCCAATTTAGTAAATTGGGCCATTAGTGGGCCACTAGTGGGTTTGGGAAGCCCATCCAACGTTAGGCTTTTCATATTATGATTTTGAGCCTTGGATATGGAACAAGTTGGGCTAGGGGTAAAATGGTCATTTTACCCTAAGGAGGAATATTGTTTGAACTAAGTGATATTTTGGTATTGATAGCTTTGGGAGTCGAGAGATCAGTTGTTCGGGAATTTTGTTGAGGCAGCGATTTGGGAGTTCGATTCTTCAATTCAGATCGACAGTGCAAGGTGAGTTATCCTCACTTTATCAACATGGTCTAAGGCACCAAGGCCGGCCCTTTATCGAATTTGTATCCGAGTATTTGCTTGATATGTTTATTGATTTGCTAGATCTGCATCTTGGTAGTGAGGATGGTATTATGTTAGTGACCTGGTTTAGGTCGGCATCCTGGTAGTTAGGATGGTATTATGTTAGTACCTGGTTTAGGTCGGTATCCTGGTATATAAGATGATGTATGTTAGTGACCGGTTAGGTCGGAATCCTGGTTATAGGATGGTTGTTGTGTTAGTGATTTGTTAAATCGGTATAGTTATCTGTTATATACATGCTAGCGTATGATATTTATGTGCATATGATTGTTTGATTTGGTACGGGGGTTGGGTTGAGGCGGGTTCTGCTTCATGCTGTAGGCCAACATACCCAGGGGAACCGGATAGACTGCAGGCCCAGGAGGGCACATAGTCAGGCCGAAGGCCTAGCAAGCAGTCCGAATAGGATGAAGGCCCCGAGAGGGTGGTCCAAACGTGCCAAGGCTCAGAGAGTAGGCTAGATAGATTGAAGGCCCGGTGTGGGCGGTCCAGTCATACTGTAGACTCAGAGAGTGGACCAGGTGGACTGAAGGCCCGGCGCGGGTGGACCAGTCACACTATAGACTCGAGATGCATGGTTGTTCTGTGTTTGTTATATGATATGTTTATGGTTGTATGAGGTTGGTATTTTGGGGGGAACTCACTAAGCTCTCGGATTTACAGTTTCTGTTTATTATTTCAGGAACCTCAACGGATGACCGCGGGAAGGCGAAGGCATGACCGTACACTTCCTCATATTTTGATTTGGATTTCTGGGATACTCTTATATGAAACTATTTTGGAAACCTTTTTGTAATAACTATTGGTATTTGAATTGTTTTTAAAAGTTTAAATTTGGCATGAATTTTATGGGTGTTACACAATGCTAGAGAGCAGTATTTATAATCATTAAAATTTCAAATAGTGCAAATAATTTATGAAACCTAATTCCAAAAAGGTTATGCTCACTTGGAATATGATATGTATATATATATATATATATATATATATATATATATATATATATATATATATATATATATATATATTAATGAATTTCATACAATGGATAACATTAAAGATATAACGGTTTTGACATATAGAAAATTGATTCAAAATAACTGTATGACAACACGCTCTGTCCAAAAAAAATGATTACAATGATTATCCAAGGTCGCGTATGTGACATCCCCAAAATCACGGCCAGAAAAAACCGGTTTGTTTATGCTTTGTTTAAAAATCAGAGTTACATTTTAAATGAAAGTGTTGCGGAATTTGTCCCAAAACAAAAATGTGATAAAGATTTATCAAAAGCATTTCCATAGAAATGTATTTCATTAAAAGACTCGGGATGTCATGTTCGTACAGATCAAAAGCATAAACAGTACAATATAAGCCTTACTACATTATTTCATATCTACAGGCCTATATCCGTAATCCCTCGTCCAAAACATCACACCTATGCTCATGCGCCACTACCTGTAATACATAAAACTGAGTGGGTCAGGCTTGGGAGCCTGGTGAGCACATAGGGTTTTCAACCCACAATAAATAAGTTTATTAATTTCATCGATCAACAATAACCCGATTACCCGTTCCCGTTATCCTCACTTTACGTCCCTAAACATCTATCATAAGGGACCTAGCCTAAGGATCATCATCGGGACGGACACTACTGCTAAGGGGATTCCTCAGCAATAAATGTCCTAAAGGCAACCATGTGGGGGATGGAGTACACCGGTGAACATATCGTTCACAAACACCTACAGGTTGTGAGCCTGCTAGTGTTCCACTGGACTGTCTAGAAGAGTCCGTGGTCGTCATCCATACTCCGCTAGATGACAGAATCAACAACATCAACATCGAGGCCTCTCATCATTTTATCACACATCACCTATTGCATCTATCCATGTTTTACCCCAACATTTTCGTAGATATAAAATACATATACAGTTTAAATCATTGAAAACATGTATAACAACGTTCATCTAGCATAGATAGCAAGTATTCAGATAATATGCACACATAGCACGTAATTTATATAAAATACTTCATATCTATGTGTAAGTTGAAAGTAACACTCACTTGTTAAGGTGATGATTCCAAAATCGGGCAGCGCTTGCTTCTAACGATTCTATTTTCCTTCGACGAAACCTAGCATTATTATCGCTAAATTTTAGTCTAATATTTACCGTGACCAACTATTAGTCTTAGTATTATTATTATTATATAAGCGTTAAACAATATTTTCCAACCACTATGTACAGACAGGGGGCAGACATAAAACACCGGAGGGCAGGACCATTTTGGCATATAGCACTTCTGAAATCCAACAACCCTATGCGGCCCTTTAAACCAGATTCCCCGTACCGCGAGTAGTTAAAAAAAATATTATAACGACACTTATATAAGTTATAATAATAGCTCAAATATTTATTATAAGTTCATAATAACAATACTAATTTTAAATATAAGCTATATTAAAATAAGGTAAGCATAACTTACTTACAAGGGGGTTTTAGCTAGGAGTCGGGCTCTGCAGGGGCAGAACTTCGTCGCTGAATCTTTCTAAGAAAGATTCGTGCAGCGCTTCAGCGCTCACCTTACTATACTAAGCTACAGATGAGAAGTTGAATCACGAGGGACCGAAATGCTCGGGGGATAAGGAGAGAAAGACTCTTGAATCAAGAGAATGGTGCAAGAAATATGAGAGCCCAAGGCTCTTATTTATACTAATTGAATTTTCAAAAACTACCCTCCATAATTACTTAATGACCTTTTAGTTATATAAACAACTAAACACCCATCTATAATACTATTATAAATGGATTTAATGATATTTGTACTAAACTAATGTCGAAAGAACTCAACATTAGTCTTATAATGACCGCATCGTCGATACCTTTCTAATTATATATACATATGTATATATATGTGTACGTATACATGATTTATACTTTATTTTAATACGTAAATATGTTATTATAATTTGTAACTCGTTCATACGAACTCCGTTTTTGACGTTCTTTATATCCACGCGTAGGTGAAGACGTACTCTACAACTTTCGTTTAGACTCCGTTGGCTAATTTTGACTTTATTTTTAAAGTTATATTTTTAACAAGCCGGGACAGGATTGGTCTGTTTAAAATCTCATAACTTCTTCATACGAAGTCAGATTTGGGCGTTCTTTTTATCGATGTTCTTAGTTTAACATATTCTACGACTTTCGTTTAGATCACTAAGGCTAAATCTCGCTCTATCGTAAATTCACTATTCACGCTTCCCGGTATCGTGCCGGTTCTGTCGTGAAACTTCGACGGATCATAACTTCTTCGTTATAACTCGGATTTCGGCGTTCCTTATATGCACGGAAACCTTGAGACATATTCTACAACTTTATGTAGAGATATCGGGATTATCTCACACTTTAATTTTGACGCTCATTTTTATTCTTTATTAATTATACATTTATAATTAAATAATAAACACATATAATTCACATAATACTCAAATATTTCATCTTTATTACTTCAAAAAGAGTTAGAAGAGTTGACCTAGACTATTACATTGACAAAAATGCTTAGCCCTGAAACCCGGGCGTTACAGCGTAACATGGCAGCTCGAGTTGTGTTTGTAAAGCTCCAATAATTGTTAGTTTTTTCTTTTGTTCTTTCATTATGATCATGGGTTTTCACTGTACTTTTGATCTAAAATCTTGTAGAGGTTTAGAGGTTGTTTGTTTTTAAAGTGGTAAAATGTTTAAAATGAACTAAAACTTAAGAGATCTTGTAATAAATGTGATCAATTAACCATATTTTTTCTCATATTAAAATATGAATAATTCACGTTGGTTTTTAATAAATTGAAAAACTTATCCATTTAATAATATTTACGAACAATTTAATAGATTTATAGTTTTTTGTAAGAAAATATTAGATAAATGAAAAGTCAACATAAAAAAACACATTAGATTTTTTCTTAATAAGAATTGTATACTTACACATTGCCATCCGATTTGCATTAATTTCCATTGTACAACAACAAAACCGATCTTTGAAATTAATGTTGAAACAACCAAAAGCCCCAATGCTAAAAACTCAACATCTCATACATTACTAATCTATTAAAATTTATATTTGATTCAAACTTTGCCAATAACAATTTCATACAGTTTCAAACATATAATACTTTTTAAAACATTAGATAAACTATATATATTTCATTCAAACCGGAAGGTCACTTACATATTAAAGTTGATATTTTAAAAAACATAAAAGATTGTTTTGATGATTGTCTTACATTATTAAAACTAAATTCACAAAACTAACATACTTTTTATGAAATCATTCATTCTACATTTCGCATTAACTGGTCAGCAATTTGATCTCGTAGATGAACCATATATTCCCGATCTCTTGCACTTCTATGTGGTTGTACCTCATCCACGTCATCCTCCTCCTCCTCCTCATCATCATCATCATCATCATCATCATCTTGTACATTGTTTCTTTGAAGTGATATATCGACTTGATTATATTGAGAAAAATATTCATCACTTAATCCCTCTTTTCTTATATAATTATGAAGCGCAAAACATGCAATGACGATGTTTCTTTGTATAACCAATGGAAATGGAGTCATTCTCTTCAATATAGGAAAACGTGCTTTCAAGACACCAAAAGCACGCTCAATGACATTTCGAAGTTTTGCATGTGAGTGATTAAATTTTTCTTTGTTAGTTAATGCACGTCTTCGATGAAAATCTCCAAGCCAATACCGCACGTTACGATAAGGAGCCATAAATCCTCGGGTGTGTGTATATGCAACATCACAAAGATAATACTTATTTGTATTATAAGGAAATATTTTTTTTTAAAAGTAGAAATATTAAAATTAAAATGTAAACAAACCTGGCGGTGGAAATAGGAATGGTGCATCTCGATCAGTTAAAGCTTCAGATAATATTCTTGAATCATGTGCTATCCCTTCCCAACCAGCCATGACAAACGTAAAAATCATGTTGGAGTCGCATATTGCCAATATGTTTTGATAACAATTGTCTTTTCCCCTTCCTCTATACAAATGTTGTTTGTCGAGAGGGACAATAACATGTACCAAAGTTCCATCATGTGCACCAACCGCTCCTTTGAAAATCCTTCGTAACCTCCTATTATGTCCCGGAACGTTTGGATTTGGATTAAAGGAAGTTGGTACTATTATATCATTTGCGAACACCATCATTTTATCCAATACTTCATAAAAAACTTATGAATCGTTTGTTTTGAGTGTTGAAATCTACGTTTGATGATTACATAACGTTGATTGTGACCAGTCATCATCAAGAACATCACCATCTTCTCTTCAACCAATATATGTTTACTATCCTTTAACCAACTTTTTACTCTAAAATGTGTGCAAAGTCGAACATAAGAATCACGTGACATACGTAAGAGCTCAATGCATTGATTATTAGTTACTTGTAATAACTCTAATGTGAATTGATGCCCAGACGTTTTTGAGGTATTATCTCGCATTCTTTTCTAACCTCTTCTCCAAAAAAGCGAAGATACAAATTCATAACAATTAGGAGGCACAACTTTTTATCGTAATCCATTGTGAACCTGTTAAACCATCAACACTTGTTAAATCCCAATATGCTAAAGCAAAAAACATAAGCATTTGTATCATATTCAAAGCACACATTTTGTTTCAAATAAGCATATAATCTCAAAACTAGCAATATTTGTGTCAAATAAGTACATAATCATTCAAATGATAGCAAAAAATATAACGTCAAACATAAGTTCAAGAAACACATAATTGTTCAAATTGAAAGAAAAAACATAAGCATAAAGACTACTTAAACATCCCTAATGTGGTGCCAGTCATCTTTATCCACCTTTTTAAGACCTTAAGTATCGGTGACAATGTCATCCATGCCTCTCTCATATTCATGGACATTCCAAAAAGGTGAAAGGCTGCTAAAAATATAGGATCCATTGGGTCTAATCCAACTAGCTTCAACCTTTCATAACATTCTTCTACTGTTGTCCCTTCCTTACTATTCACCACCATGAGCTTTATCACTAGGAGCTCGAGCACTAGTGTCATTGGAAGTGTCATCATCATCATCACCATCTTCTAGGCCATTAAAAGGGTTGTCATCAATCAGAAGTCTTTTGACACAATGAGAAGAAGATGATGTATCTGCGGGTGTAGTTTAAGTAGAGGTCCATTTAATGCTACCGTTGGCACTACTTCCATCAAACAAAGATGCACAAAGGTTGGGATAAGGCAATGGGTGTGTCCTCAATGATCCTGCCTTTGGATGACCCTAAACCAAGATTAATAGTAATTATAAGTATTTGACATCATTATTAAAATTGGACATAAACTAAAAAAATTAAACTATATAGACACACCTTCTTGAATTCTTCCCATTCTGTGTTCACTAAGGCACATGAATTTGTTTGAGCATTGTATAAATTCCCCGACTTGTTTCTCAAATATTTCCACCCTACGTATTTAGCTTTTAGATTATCAAAAGCATTTTTCAATTGTTTTTGTGAAGTATCCATATCAAACTTTTCTTTTAGAGTGTTCCCTAACGTAACCCAAGACTCCTTGTGCATGCTACCTCATTTTCTACCAATTCTGTTGACCTCATCGATACACGTATCTAATAAACATTTTACTTGCTCGTTCAACCATTGTAGTTTGTCTCCCATTTAGACAAGCTATATATAATAACTTTATAAATTAAGTCCATGAAAGAATCGACTTAAAAAACTAAAAACTTCATGATTCATATCTATAGATTACATGTTAGACAAACAACATAAAATAGAAACATCTGATTCAAGTGAATCTAAAGCTGATGACAAATAATATGATGTTGATCAAGAAACAAAATTGAACAAAAACACTACACTAAAAGCATGTAATGAATAAAAGCATTATACTAAAGAGTTTCAAACTAGAAACATGTAGTTTGAAACTAAACAGTTTAAAGAGAAACTCTAAAGTCTGTGAGTTTTTCCTTCTCTTTAAAAAAAATGCAAGTTGTCTCACAATCACATTAACTTTTCAAAAAACACAAAGCTACCATTTTGAGTTTTTGCAGATTACTTGTTCAATTATTGTTTATATCCTCTATGAAGTGTTGCTATAGACAATGAATCCAAAAAAATATATAACAAATTATTGAATGAAAGTAAAAACCATTTATGATGGTATAACCAGTTTTATCAAAATTAACAAAGAATCAAACATAAATCATCAACTGAATTACAAAAAGGACATTACATATTTTGGACAACAATACCCCTGATGGCCAAATTTGGTGTCAAATGGATTTCAAACAAGAAACAGGAAAATTACTTGTTCAAACAAGAAACAACTAATAATTGTCTGGTATAAGAGCAGTAAACAACATGAAAATTACATCTTAAGAAAAGCATAATCAATTAGATCAGGTAGAAAACAAAACAAAATCAAACAGATTAACAAGAAGTTATTTGAGAAATCAACAACAAGAAGTTATTCGACAAAATGGTTGATGAGTTTCACCATTAATGGAGTTTAAAGTAATAATACAAGTTGAGAGGGAGATAAGAAAAGAGAAACGAGAATGAAGAGTGACTAAACAGATTAAACTCAAGCATGTACAAAATTCCCAAGAAATAATGTTACAAATTGACACCCACTGTCAGAAAACATAACTGAACACAAGAAAAATGAAGAACTAAATTACATCTTAAACTAAACAAAATCACAAGAGAGGAATAAATAAAGCTTAGATGAACAGGAAGTAGTTTGATTATAGTACAAAACGGAACAAAATCAAAGAGATAAATAGAAGTTATCCGAGAAATCAACAACATAGAAGGTTTTTAATTGACAAAATCGTAGATGGGATTTCGCCATTAATGGAGTCTAAACTAACAATACAAGATGAGAAGGAGATAAGATAAACGAGAGAGGAGAACGAAAAGGGACAGAATGGAACATACCTGATGAGTCGGCGGTGGCGATGACGATGTGGAGCGATGGAGGACGAGCGAGGAGTGCCGTAGGCAGAGCAAGGACTGGCGTTGGCCGGAGGTATGGATGGTATGTAGAGATCGCCGGTGGGAGGGTGTAATTTCAAGTGAAAGGGGAAAAGCGTATGGAGACGATGAGAAAAAAGATAAATGTATTCAACAATTAGAAGAGGCGTTTTTAGGTCTTTCCAGAAAAGATATGAAAAAGTCTTTTTAACTTCTTTTGTCTTCCAAAAATCAAACAGTCTTTTTAGTAAACATTTACCCGTCCGTAGATGTAAGCCCTGAAAAGTCTTTTTGACAAAAAACAAACGAGCACTTAGTATCAACTCCTCGACCCTATAAAGGTGTGACCTTCTAGACCTTTGCCTTTTGTTGTGTTCGATATTAAATTCACATATGCAAATATGCACGCCACAACACCCAACTTTTATTACATCACAACTTGATCAATTTTGTCATTCATATAAATTCCAATTACAATAAGATAACCGCCGATATCAAAAGTAAAAATAAAAATCACCATTACACTAGTAATCAAATACATACATTCCTTAAACTATATTTACTGATCCAACCTTACATTTCTAAAAGTAAAACTAAGAGAGTACTATTTCCAAGTCTAGCTTCCACTTTCCTACTATTGATTTGAGATTATCTTCATGTATAATTAGATGGTCCATCATCTCAATCAATTCTCCTATTCATCCACTCCTACCACAACCAATTAACGGCAGCCAACCAATTTCCCCAATTGAAAACGATGTCCAAAACAGTTTTCAACTCCAAGATGTCTTCTTTCTCTCAAATAAACATTGACAACCATTATCACCAGACTAGACTAGAGGTTTAATCATCAAATGGCTCAACATGGTTCAAGACTCGTGGTGCCAATTGACGTCACCAAGAAACCACGACAACAGAAGCTCCCCCTTCACAACCGGTGGCACCCCGACATACCACCGGTGGCTCAGGTCACTGTCGGGGAGGTTTTCCGGGTAGAAATGGTGGACTTTTCCGGTGGTGGTATCACCAAAGAATACACAGCCGAAGACATCAAATACTCCGATCAGTCTGTTGTGAGTCATCATGCTTTTAAATCCGTTCAATTTCAACCAATCACAATTAGGCCCAATAACCCAATTAACAATTAAGCCCAAAATGGAGTCAACGTCTCCCTGAAAACGATTATCATATTATCATATTATCATTATCATATCTTCTTAGTTCTTTAGTTTCTTACTTACACATAGTCACAATTCACAAAAAATTCATCTATGGCTCCTAGAACACCAAAACTAGTGGTACCTATTGACCTAAAAAAGAAGCCATGGGAGCAAAAGCTACCATTACATAATCGTTGGCACCCTGAGATACCACCGGTTGCCGCCGTTAAGACCGGAGAAGTTTTCAGGGTGGAGATGGTGGACTGGACCGCAGGTGCTATAAAAGATGACAATTCCGCTAGTGATGTTAAACACTTAGACCTTTCGACTGTAAGTGTAGAGAATTTGTATGGAATTAATTTATAAGATAAGTCAACTCTCGGGAACTGTATGAATCATAATAATTTATTAGTTTCATAGATTCTGTATGTAAATATGATTTGATAAAATAAAATCGATTTTCAGGTGCATTATCTGAGTGGGCCGATTAGGGTTGTTGATGAGGAAGGAGAAGCGGCTAAACCAGGGGATCTTCTTGTGGTTGAGATATGCAATTTAGGTCCTCTTCCCGGCGATGAATGGGGGTTTACGGCGATTTTTGACAGAGAAAACGGTGGCGGGTTTCTCACTGATCATTTCCCTTGTGCCACGAAAGCAATTTGGTATTTTGAAGGAATATATGCTTACTCTCCTCATATACCTGGTGTACGTTTTCCGGGTATAACACACCCTGGAATAATTGGAACTGCGCCTTCAATGGAACTTCTTAATATATGGAACGAAAGGGAGAGAGAGCTTGAAGAAAATGGTCTAAAATCATTAAAGTTATGTGAAGTTTTACATTCAAGGCCATTGGCGAATCTCCCATTAACAAAAGGCTGTCTTCTTGGCAAGGTACTGGAATAGTGTAATGTAATGTAATCACTACTATGAGTAGAGAAAATGTTTACTAATTGAGACCTGTATAGATTCCAGAAGGAACTCAAGAATGGGAGAAGATTGCCAATGAAGCTGCAAGAACGATTCCAGGAAGAGAAAATGGAGGAAACTGTGACATTAAGAATCTTAGTAGAGGTTCAAAAATTTACCTTCCAGTGTTTGTTGAAGGTGCTAACTTTAGTACAGGTGATATGCACTTCTCACAAGGCGATGGTGAAGTTTCGTTTTGTGGGGCGATTGAGATGAGTGGATTCCTTGAGCTCAAGTACAATCATCTATCTCAAATCTCATAAACCGCCATTGATAAACTTTGTTCTAATTTTAACTGGTTATTAGGTGTGAGATAATACGAGGGGGGATGAAAGAATACCTAACTCCAATGGGACCTACTCCTCTTCATGTAAACCCTATTTTCGAGATCGGACCAATGGAGCCTAGATTCTCAGAATGGCTTGTATTTGAAGGAATAAGCGTTGATGAAAGTGGAAGACAACATTACCTGGATGCGAGTGTTGCTTATAAGCGTGCAGTTCTGAACGCGATCGATTATCTCTCCAAATTTGGGTACTCGAAAGAACAGGTGAAATTCAAATTCCTTGAAGATAATCGCAAACACTGTGATGATATGATTTGAATTCATGGTGGATTTTAGGTTTATCTTCTACTGTCGTGTTGTCCATGCGAAGGAAGGATTTCGGGAATTGTGGACGCTCCAAATGCTGTTGCTACTCTTGCGATTCCAACTGCTATTTTTGATCAGGTACTTTACTTGCATCTGAACTTCGACATACCTGATAATAATCATGTAGAAATGACATAATCAGGAAGTGATCTTCTTTGAATTTGTTGCAGGATATTCGTCCGAAGACTAAGAAGGTGCCAGTAGGGCCACGGGTGGTGAGAAATCCAGATATTCCGAGATGCAGTTACGATGGGGATTTACCCATAACAAAAAATCCTGGTGCAACAGGTTGAATGGGACATGATGTATTTCGATGTTGGGAAAATGAACAAACTATGGAAACTGTTTTAAAAATACCATTAAACTAAATTAATGCTATCAAAAGGTAAATATGAAAAACTTTGGCCTAAATATGAAAAACTTGCATAATCTTCTTCTTTCTAGGTTTAAGGCTTTAACCTTCTTTTTGGTCTTGACATTTGAAGTACCTAAATATGAAAAACTTGCATTAACTAATATTTTTCAGCGGGATTAACGAGTAGGATAGGTCATTTTCCTTTTTTGGACATTTTGATTTGTTATGACCCCCGGCTTTGCAAATGCTACAGGTCATAAGCACTCATTCTTGGTAATCTTTGGCCTATTTTCTAATTGACAAAACTGCACAAATGGTCCCTGTGGTTAGCTGAAAATTGTCATTTTGATCCAAAAAGTTTGGACTAGCACCAAAAGTCCAAACTTTTCATTTTGTTGCGAGTTTGGTACATTTTGCTTTGAACTTTTTTATAATGACGATTTTACCCTTACTTTTTTCTTTTTCATTATTTTTAATTTATTTAAATGCTTTTCTAATTAAAAGAAAAATAAAAAAGAAAATTTTTCCTTTATATTTTATTTTTATAATAGAAAATCTCTCTCTCTCTCTCTCTCTCTCTCTCTCTTGTATGAATGGATGAATGAAAGGGCTGTTGATTTCTGAAGATAATCAATGTTTTGAATGAACTTCTCAAAATTGGACTTCAGTTTAAGCATAATAAAATGGTGTATACTTAAGTCTTCGATTTCAATAGAAGGGAGAAAGGAATGAAAGAGTGTTCGTCTTCACCAGAAAAGAAAACCACCAAAATATAAGAGCACCACCAGCACTACCATCAGGAACCAGTCTCCTAGAAACTTCTAATCTGAATACCCTTGATTTTCAGGCGAAGACAAAGAAATCCTCCGATCTGAAAATTACACATAATCGACAAAAAGATCCCCAGATTCTCGGTCGAAACCTGATGTTGCCACCTTCCCCATTTTCGTTTTCTGAGTCAAGCTGTCAATTAGGGTTTTTGTTCAAGATCTGGATTAGCAATTAGTCATCACTGCCTAGAAATCAATTGTAGAAAACTCTAGCAATCAACAGCCGTCGGCATTCTGACGAACGCTAGGGTTTCAAACGGTGATGTCGTCGAATCTATCTCTAACCCTAATCAAAATTCATCTCTACAATCGAGATTTGAAGCCGAAACCAGATTTGAAGGCACGGTATCGATTTCTGGAATGTATATGTTTGTTCGTGTTTCAAGGAAAGAAATCGATTTCTTTCCCCTAAATTCTTGCATTTGTGTATTAGCTATGAGATGAACACAAGATCTTCATCTTCATATTTCTCTTGATTTCCTCATCTTCATCTGGTTCCTAAATATTCATCTTGTCCAGCCTTGTTTGTATGTGTATGAATCAGGGAGAGAGAGAGATAGAGATAATATGAATCTAGTTCAAATCTTCATCATATGGTGGTGGTGATGTTACATTTTTCTGAAAATCATAATGATCAAGATGGGTTTTTTTTGGGGGGGGGGGGGGGGGGGAGAGAGAGAGAGAGAGAGAGAGAGAGAGTTACTTTTGTGTTTATTTTTAATTGTTGTAATAAAAGAAAAATATAAAATAAAATAATAAGGGGTAATTTCGTCATTATAAAAAGTTTCAAAAAAATTGGACTAAACTAGCAACAAAATGAAAAGTTTGGACTTCTGGTGCTAGTCCAAATTTTTTGGACCAAAGTGACAATTTTCAGCTAACCACAGGGACCATTTGTATAGTTTTGTCTTTCTAATTAGATGGATGTCTTTTCCTTTTAATGTATGCTTTTCGGAGGTAAAGGTGGAATGTATGAAGTAGTAAACCACATCAAATGCCATTCATTGGCTTCAATCCATAGCTACAACATGTATATACAAGCTTATTAATTGCATTTAAATGACCAACATGGAAGTACATGTCTATTATTTGCACTACATGTATGCATTTAAAAACATATTCATTGTAGCTACATATTCATTCACATTGTGGTTCAAATAAAAAAATGCACCAATTCCATATACACATGGTATACTTCCTACACGTGTATGTCTTAGGTGTTGTTTGTTTTTTTCTCAAAAACCACTTCTGACCACTTATTGTTGCGCCGCGCAGCACACGAGAAATACTTGGTCCTTCACAGCTGTTTATTTTTCAGAAGACTTCTGACTTAAAAACTGGTGTGTTTGTGCTTCGTGACGCAACACTTAACCATCTGCTTCAAACTTCTTCATACTTTACTTTAACTTATTGTAGCATTCTGCAGATGTTAAAAAACAAACAGACTTTTTATTACATGTTGCAGCCGTTAGGTCCCCTCTTTTACTATAGAGGGTTACAGAGGTGGTCCGCAGGCTTTAAGCATTTTCGCTTCGAAAAAACAAACGGAACCTTAGAGTCTATATTGACTACATAAGCATGAGGTCCGTAAATTGCTTCAAACTCATGGAAACCACTTGGCCTGATATCCTAAAATCTGTCAAAATTCCCAAACAATTAAATATAATTATCTTTATAAATTACAGGGTAAAGTGGTCCCAGGAATGACCAACATAGTCAAAATTTAACAAAATCACCAAAATGGTCAAATTTTGTCAAAATCACCAAAATAGTTTCATGGTTACTGTTAAAAAATAAGAAAAATAAAAAATATAACCAAATAAACTAATAAAGACGTTACATGGTTCCTGCTAAAAGGCCATGTAAGTTTTGAATTATATAATTACTTTTACCAATGTGCACTAATTAAAGCAAAAAAATGGCATGTACTAATTTAAATGCAAAAACAGGAAAAAAAGGAAAAAAAGAAAACAAAATATAGAGGAAACAGATAACAGTTAAAAGGACTAAATGGCAACATACTTTTTTCACATTTTAGCAAAAAAAAAGTATGTTGCTATACCAGGACCATATCTTTCCAATCAAAGGACGAATCATGGTTAGGGAACATCGCCTCATCTTCACTGTTAATTTCATCACCAACACAAAGTTTGCTCAAAAACGGGTTAACAAAATTCGTAGTCTTCATTGTCACTAAAAAAACAATTTTGGTGATTGTCGACTAGGATTTTATGGGATTCAAACTTGAAATTGAAGAAAAACTTACTTGGTATTGGGAGGGGAGAAGCTTGATTGACATCTCTTCAAGTTGTAGGTGTTAGCATTTTTTACAATTCAGTGATTTTGATACAATGGGTAATTTAATGTTGGTGTTTGATTTAGATAAAGTGGGTATCGATGTGGCATCTTTTTGGACACATCAGCATGATAAAATGGCTTCTTGGCCTGGGAAACCGGCTACTCCCGGTTACAGGGGTGTTTTACATACAATTTATCAAGTTTGTTAGCCTTGGATGACATTTTTTTAATTTAATGGTATACTAGGTGTGAGACATGTGTATTATACGGTTTTATTAAAAATAAAAGTTTAATATCAATGTATAAATATTAAATAATTTTAAAAAAAATGCTTTTACATAAATATGAATGATATAATAAATAAGTAAGTAATTCAATCCATACTAACAAAAAACTATTGACATATTTTAAATAATGATGTTGAAAATTAAGGTGTAAACATGAAATATTTTTTAAATTGACTTTCGAAATAAATACAAACGAAATGATGAATAAGTAATTATTGAATCTATACTAATAAAAAAATTATTGACATATTGTAAATAGTTGTTATGAATCAAAATTTTCAAATACTTCTTTGAATATGGTGTTTTTTTTCATTTATTATGGTAGAGATAAAGATGTATTATACACATATATTTATTTATAAAATTTGAATAAATAATACATTTGTTGGAATTCAAATTAAAAGTCCAGAAAATTAAAGTTATGTTTTGATATCAAATATATAATTAAATACACGACATTAATTGTGTCGTTGGAGCAGTCATTGAATTCAAATATGTTTGTAAATTAATGAACATTTAAATAGAATAAATACTTTACATATATAATAGTAGATTCATTAATTAGTGGAATTGATTATTGATTAATAAAAAAATAAAGATATAACACCCGGAATCTAGAAGGTTAATTGTGGAATTATGCCAATTTCAAGTTGAACTCGGCGAGTTGGGGGAGCCAACTCGGCGAGTTAAAGATGAAGAATCATGGATTTAATGGGTCTACTCAACGAGTTGAGGAGCCTCAACTCGATGAGTAAAAGTTGGCTTAACCGCGGAGTTTAATGAGACAACTCGACGAGTTGAGGAGCCTCAACTCGACGAGTTGGCCACTCAGAAGGAAACCCAAATTTTAGGGTGTTGCACCCTATTTGAATAACTTAAGTCCCAGGTGTTGGCCTCATTTCCAACCTCCATGGCCCCTAACCCTAATCTCGAAACCCTAGAGCCTCCTTAAGTGTTATGAGCTCATTGTTGGTGTGTTTTGGTGTATTTGAAGATTATTGAAAGAAGAAAAGCTTGATGCAAAGTGGTGTTTCGAGTAGGAGCTTTCAGATTTGGGTTCTTTGCTTCATTTCCAACACATTTCGGGTATAAAGTCTTAACCTTGCCTAATATTTGATTAGATCTCCTTATTTTGGGTTTTATGGTGTTTTGGCCTCTTTTGGGGGTATATGATGGAGTAAAGTCATTTTAGGTGTTGTTCTTCCATATTTGGGTTGGTTTAGGTACCATTGAGCTTAAAGGTGCAAACTTTATGAGGATTTTGGTGTCATGCATGCATTAAGTCAATTATTAAGTCCATTCCAAGATTAAGAGCTTAATTTACACTTGCATGAACGTAAAGTTGGCAACTTTACGTGGTTTTCCAGCTCAAGGAAGTCAGATCTATGTTTTGGAGTCATGACCTCATGGATTAAGTGCTTAATGTGTTAAGTGGTGGGTTTCTGACGAACTCGGCGAGTTTGTTGGATAAACTCGACGAGTTGGCTAGGTTTTCCCCGACATTTTCAGATTGATAGAGGAACTTGGCGAATTGGTGGGTCAACTCGGCGAGTTGACTTGGTTTTTCCCGATCTGTGCAAATTGATGGAGAAACTCGACGAGTTGAAGGACAACTCGGCGAGTTGGGTTAACTTGGACTGTTGACTTTGACTTTTGACTTATGTAGGTGACCAAGTTTGTCCCAAGGGGTGTTTGTGGTAACCTGATTTGGATTTAAGGAAAATATGGGCTTAGGATAAGACCCATATGGGTTTGGGCCTAATTCGGAAAATTGGGCCATTTGTGGCTCTTTGTGAATCTTTTGGTTTTGGGCCTCAATTTTGGTTCATTTTGGGTCAGGGGTAAAATGGTCAGTTTACCCAAAGTAAGGATTATGGATTTTAGTGTGGAACCCAATTGCTAATTGGGTGGGTTGTTGGTATTGATAGCTCGGGAAGCCGGCAGGGCAGCAACTAGGGATTTCTTTCGGGGAGCTTCTACATTCGAGGTGAGTCTTCATCACTGTGCTTATGGGTCGAAGGCACCAATGCCCACCCTTTTGGATTGTTATCTTGGTTTATCGTATGCTTGTATGTTGTAGTGATCTGTTAGATCGGTATCCTGGTAGATAGGATGTTACTATGTTGTGGTGATCTGTTAGATCAGTATCCTGGTAGATAGGATGATGCTATGCCTAGTGATCTGTAAGATTTGTCTGTTGACTGGTTATATATTAATTGTTATGTATATGTCGACATGTGTGTGTGGTTGGGTTGAGGCGGTCATGCTCTGAACTGAAGGCTAACAAACCCAGGGCAGTCCGGATAGACTGAAGGCTTGCGAGGCGAACCAGTTATGCCGAAGGCCCGAAGAACGTCCAGACAAGCTATAGGCTCGGTGAGGCGGTCCAGACATACTGAAGGCTGACAAACCCAATAAATAATAGGGGTACAATGGACTCCAAATACACTGTTTTAATGCACTAAAAGTAGTACTGTGCAGGCAGGGTCGAACCACAGAGACACAAGATAAAAGTCTATACCTCTTTGCGCAAGGTACTTTGGTCACAAGGGAGTTTTGTTTGCAAAAGTAAAATAATAAAATAACAATATACTTTAAAAGCATGCATAAAATGAAATAAACTTGTAAACAATTTGATTGAATGGTTCTAGTTCTAGTTATCAATGTTGTTGTTCAACTTGATTATGACTTGATGCGTTTCATGATTGCTATTTGTAGCACCTGGTTCCTGGTATGTATTTTATTTAAGTATTTTGCATTTTTGGCCTGGGACTCGGCGAGTTAAAGGCCCAACTTGTCGAGTAGAAGCGGATTTGATGCGGGATTTAAACGACGGACTCGTCGAGCCGGCTTCCGGACTCAACGAGTAGACTCTGACTGGACAAAACCCTAATCTAAGGGTTTGCACCCTATTTAAGCATCTCATCCAGCCACCCTTCGCCCCTATTGCTTCCAGAAACCCCCATAGCAAACCCTAACCGTTGTGTAAAGAGCTAAGGCATTTGTGGTGCTTTTTGGTGATTTTTTATCTCAAAGAAGAAGGAAAAGCCTAGAGGAATCAAGAAAAGACCAAAGGAGTTCAAGTTTGTGCATCATTTACAGTTCCTATAAGGTATAAAGTCGATACCTTGCTTGTTCATTTGCTAGATCCCTTTTTGGGGATATTTAGGGCTTTTATAAGCCATTCTTGGTAACCAACCATGATTGCAAGCATGGTTGGGGTTGAGGCTTCGGATCTAGGTCCATGAAGGAGTTACAAGGCAGAAAAGGGCTGCTTTTGCACCCATGGAAGCCTCCAAGCAACTTAAGAGTTTCTTTTACAGCCTTTAGGCTCAAAGTCCCATGCATGCACGTAAAGTTCGTAACTTTACATGCTATATCGAGTTTAGGGACCCAAATATATCATTTTGACAAGAGTTGTACACCAGAAATCAAAGAAATAGACTTGGACAGTATCGAATCGACGAGTCGTTCTTGGGACTCGGCGAGTCCGAGGTTAGACTCCCCTTTTTTTGTTATGGGTCAAAGAGACCCAATGGAGTGCTGGAAAGGTTTTAGAGGGTACGGGGGAGTGAACCAATGTATTGGGATAAGCCATAGTCATGGAGTTCATAGGACTCGCCGAGTGCATGAGCAGACTCGGCGAGTCCAAGGCAATCTCCCAACTCTTGAAGATGAACTCCACGAGTTGTTCATACAACTCGGCGAGTCGGATGAAGGTTCATTCGAGGTTGTTTTAGAAGGAGAATTTATCGAGTCGTTGCCAAACTCGACGAGTAGAGGCATGAAGAAGGACATATGAAAGGATAGGGACTCGACGAGTTGGCGGCCCAACTCGGCGAGTCGGGTCAACCGGAAGTTGACTTTGACTTTGACTTGGACTTTGTCAGGGGTAAAATAGTCATTTTACCCTAAGAGTATATATCAGATTCTGATTGAGTGTTTTGTGGGGATTATAACCGGAGGATTTCCAGAGCAGCAGTAGACAAAGATTTCCCGCACAAATTATTAGCAGCTACTCGTATGAGGTGAGTTACCTTCTAGTAGCGGTGGGTCAACGGCCACAATGTCGGCCCACCAGTAGGAGTTGTATGTTAGATGATTGTCTTTGTGATGTCATCTAGGTTTGCTACTACCTGATATGTTATATGCTGGCATGATATGTTATATGTGATAGTAGTAGAGTTCGGTTGTTAGGACCGAAGGGTAGGTCAGACACCCCAAATATGTCTGACAATACGTGATGATATCTATATATGTTGGCATGATATGTTATATGTGATAGTGGTAGTAGGAGGAGAATAGTCCCCAAGTTCAGTTGTTAGGACCGAAGCGTAGTTTGGACACCCCAGATATGTCTGATAGTATGTTTATGTTATGATATATGTGATAGTAGCAGTAGGGGTGGAATAGTCCCCGAGGGTCGGTTGTTAGGACCGACGGGTAGGTCAGCACCCCAAAATGGCTTGACACAGGTAGGTCATGATGGGTTTTGGTCCTAAGAACATCCTATGTGCTCATACAAACCCTAATGCTTGGATCTAGGTTTCTCTATTGTACATGCAAGTTATCCAAGACTATAAACCCTAATTCTAACATACAAGTAATCATATTAACATGAGAATAGGTTTAAGATGTTACCTTGATTGTTATGTAGCAATAACAATCCCAAATCTCCTTGTATTGACTTTGGAAGGCTTAGAGTCACAAGTGTCACTCCTCTAATGGTTTACAAACACCATAAGCAAGAGGATGAAGAGGAGAGAGGATGGAGGCTCCCCAAAAACGTCTACAAACCCTAGAGAAGTCTTAGCCACGTTTTTGGTCATAAGGGATCTCTTTATATAGGAGGCAATTAGGGTTATCTAACAAGGAAACCCTAATTTGGATGCTTAAGCCCTAAGCAACCCATGGAGCCCTTTCCTTAAGGCCTTGGACGATTTCATATGGGCTTCCCCCATAGAATTCGTCCACCTTATAATAAAAGGTAATCCATGGCCCAAATTGCAATTATCTTATAATTACAATTCCAGTCCCTTAAGTTTAATTAATCTCTTTTAGTCACAAAACTAATTACCAATTAATTATTGACTAATATTAATTAAACAATATGATTTCTCCTTTAATATATTACTCCCATAATATATTAATAAATCATATTTAATCCTTTCTCTCCATAATTCATCCTATCAACTTGCTTTGGTGAAGGCAACCCAAAAGGACCATGCACCATCGGGTCAAGTACATACCAAAATAGTTATGGACTTAGACACTAATCCAACAGTCTCCCACTTGGATAAGTCTAATAACTATTATGCGTATGACTTCAGATCCTGATCTGCAATCGTAGCTTTCCAAAGCCGTTGTCAACTCAGATCCTATCAGATACGCGTGTCTTTAGATAAGGGATCATATATTCCTCCATTCTAGATATCATATAAGATATGATTTCGAATCATTCTCTTTGTACTATATCTCGATTCCTGATTTATGACGACTGACTAATTGAACAAATCAAATTAGCCCTATCCCGGCCGAGCATTTACGTTTTGTCATCACTAAATCATCGAGGGGCCCAAAGATATCGCTTTTATCCTACTTTGGATAAAAGGAACGGATAAACTTTGATACAATGCTTGCTTGCACTCACTCACCGAATTACACACAATAATATGTTTTATAACACCAAGTTACTAGTGCGTTTACATATTATCAATGTGCAACCGATTTGCAAGATACAACTCACACATCTCGGTTTCAAGAATATAAGATGTTATCGTCTCACCAATCACTCGTGATACAATTCATGGAGTGATCCAAGTGCGCGTGGGTTTAATCCAATGCTCAAATTCATATTCATAAGCACTCATGAATGTTGCAGCTAACATTTGCTTATGTCTAATACTCTTTTAGACATTCCACACACCAATTCACGACAGTCTTCATTCATACCTACTTCCAACATATGAACGACTGTGGCCCGTTCGAATAATTCGATTATTCTTAATAAATTCAATTATTCTGGAAGTCAAAACATGCAAATGTGAAACACAAGAATAATACTAATCTCATATGGCCTCAAACCTTTGAGTATAAATAAAACTCCTTTTATTTATCACCATATCGATTACTCATTATTTGTCGTTTCGGGTAATCAACTTCTTACTTGAATTATTACACTTGTCCCATGCTCTTAGCATGCATACAATGTTTACCTATGGTTCTTACTTTCGTGAAATAGATCAAATTGAACACATTTCCAATCATTCTCATTTCACAACTCCAAATCCTTTTTCATAAGTGTGAGAATATCAAATTCTAGTTACTTATAAAATATGCTAGATTCTAACATTCTATGCAATGATCCTTTCGTAATGTCACTGCACCAAAGTCACAAAGACTATTGCCAATGATATTACAAAGTCCTCTATCGGAGATTGTTACAAGACAATTCCTTAGATATGATGTCTCTCACTCAAAGTACATTCCTTTGAACATCCTTTTGCATAAAAGTTTCTAATCTAGACATAGATTTTCAATATTCAATTCCCAATATGGACACGCTTCCATATTTTCCATATGACAACTCATTCTTAATAGAATCTTATCTATTCGTAATGATGTCGATATGGTCCATCCAATATCATGCTTCCAACTACTCACAAGCAACCAATCTTCGTCGAACTTTGGATTGTTCTTTGATAGTTGTTTAATTATTTTAGTCAAAACCGATTCTAGTCCCTTTTCCCTCTAAATGCGCTAGACATTTGGAAAATTTTAGAATGGTCAGATATTAAAGCATTTGCAATCGATCCTATACCCGAAGCGTATGGGACACGATGCATAATGTTTTATTTGCTATGTTCTCAAAATTCGAATTGCGAAGAGGAATGCAGTAATCATAATCGAAATTTTAAGAACACACTATGTACCTTTGACTAAATTTTATTAACATTCCACAACCTAAGCCTTTAGATTTGAAATGAAGCATAATATTCTCTCCCTTAATTATAGCAAAACAACTTTACAACCCTTACGACTTTGCAAGGTATAACTCTTGTTTTCTATAATTAATATTTCCAACTTGCAATACGTGCCTTAATAATCATACAATCATAACATTTATACTCCCACTATCATGATGATTATTATAAACATAAGACTTATGCTCCCACTAGCTTTGACACGTCATCAAAAACATCTTAACTTTCAGAAAAAACAATACTTATTGAATTTCTTAAGTTCATGTTTCTAATACTTAGTGCTTTGATAATCTTTTATCAAGGCTTCTTATACACTTTTGCCTTAGATAGTTCATATGTGTGTCTAAACAATTAAGACTAATTGCCAAACCTCACAATTCAAATCATGGAAAGGGATACCGTAACCATAATTGAATTCGAGAATGCAATTTTACAATCACTATCTTCTTAAAATCTTTCTTAGTGAAAGCATTTCCTCACAATAATTTTCATGAAGGAGGAAATCTTATGACACTTAGATTTAAAATGGTGTATTTGTTCCTATCCATGTGAATTTGTTAAAACCAAAGTTCACGACAAATTCAATCTCATATGGACCGAACTTTCTTAATCTTTATTTCTTGCCTTATGGTAGCACAGCTGCCCATCATGTCTTCCAAGTAGCTAAGCAGCTCACCCTTTCCTATCAATGTACTCTTCATTGATCAAGGTCCTTGCCTTTTATGCATTCGAACGAGAACTCATAGAACTCATATGCATAATTAACTCAATTGGAACGACATAGAAACAAAATAATGTCAACATGATAGATTGTAAACCTCAACTCGTGTGCTAGTGATTATCGATAAGGTTTATTTGATTTGTTCTTGAAACCTTTCAAGACCATTAAGGCTCCCACTGACTCCTTGACATATAAGATTCTTTTGTCAATGAACATTTCTTGACAACCAAATATTCAAGAGTTAGTGTAGCTTTTATAAAAACACTTCATAAATTGGTCCTAGTTTATCTTTGTCTTATTCAAGACATCACAACTTTCCACATTTGATGAATGTTATAAACCTTCTTAATACTTATCACTCAATTTCACAATCTTAACTCTAAGACTTGTTTTTGGAACGAAGTATGATTGACTTCTTGATTTAACCATCTCTTCAATTCTTAGACATACAATTGTACTAAGACTCACTTAGAGGATCAATTGAGATATGGTTCTTAATCATTAAGACCCATCATAAAGCATAAAAGGTACTCTCCCTTCTTCTTAGAATAGAGAAACTTTTATCTTTCTGCCTACTCGATTCTTCTTATTCGTTCTACCATTGATTTAAACCTTTTTCAATCAATCTAGAATTACACTTAATCTTGTAAGTATAATCACATTTACTAAACCTTTAGTAAATCATGACGAATATCTTTGTTACTCTTATGGTGGACTTGATCAACACACAACTTTGTGTACTCAATCTCCTAGTCCTTCACTTGACACTTTGTCAATGAATTAGTCTAATTTCCAAATATGAAATTTCTCATTCATCACGCAACCAAGTTGCATGATTCCAAGTTTCTGTCCAATTGAAACTTGGGCGATGAGAAACTCTCCCTATTTGGTAAATTCTTGACATTTCCATAACATAATAAGAACCAAATCCATTATTTCTAATAATAGAAACATTCAAACATCAATTTTTCATATACGTCATTGCAAGGATAAATAAATAATATAAAATCAAGATTTATTTTATTGCGGAAAAAAATTTGTCCTTACAATGCAATTCATTGAAAAACTATGCTAATACATTTTTCTTAGCAATCCTATTCTAACTCCAAGTAGTAGCTCAATAATCTAATCTTCAAGAAATGCGATCGAAATCCATTCATTCACGGTTAGATTTTGCTCACTTCTTCCCTTAAGCTTCCTTTCTTTTCTTCGATCCTACAAAACATTAATTGTAATCTTATCACATTATGTATTAAGAATCTAGAATAGAAGCTTAAAAGAGTTAGTTAACGGATTTTACCTATATTAGAGCCATACGTTTCGACTCTCCTATCTCTTAGATCTCTTAGGTAAATGGGGCAGCTTCGTCTCCAATGCCCTTTCTCTTGGCAATAAAAGCAGATTGACTCTCTTGGAACAGGACATGGAACTACTTTAGACATTGCCTTTCTCTTATGATCAAACCTTTCGATCATAGCATGTATTTTGTTGCCATCGTCTATATCCATTGAGGTCTTGAAGGCAGATTCACCAATCAACTTTGCTTTTCTATTGCGCCAAACCATTGTTGATTCAACAGCAATAAGCATATAGGTGAGATCTATAAGGTTCACGTCGTGGTTCATCATATAGTACTCTCTTACGAACTCACTATATGAGTTAGGAAGTGACTGAAGAACCCAATCAACAGTTATTTCCTCACAGACAACGGATCCCAACATTCTTAACCTATCAATGTGTGACTTCATCCCTAGGACGTGTTCACAAACCGACTTTCCTTCTTTATGTTTACTTGCCAAAAGGGCTTGAGTGATCTTGAACTTTTCAAGCCTTTGAGCTTGTTGGTTAGGGATAATAATTGGAGGAGGTGGAGGAAGTGAAGCATGATTTCTTGTTCCTCGATCGAATCGTGGAATATCATCTTCATGTGGAATGCTTGTTCCACGGGATTTGAGAAGACCATAGTTGTTAAACTTTGACATCTACAAAACGGGAGAAAACGAATTCAAGTTAGTTGATTGATTAAGTCCTTAGTAAATCACCCAAATGAGATACTAAGGCTAGGACCCAACATAATATTCTACAACTCGGGAGAGGGATGTCGTAACCCAAATTGCAGAACATTTGAAGGTAAGTGAATGACGATTCACTAATTTCCACCACGAAAAACGAAAAGGAATTTAAGTTTTAAATCTATGAAAACTCCTAGATCCTTTGAGATTCATTGAACATTTCAATGGCATGTTTAAATCTCGATATGCCCCTCTTGTTTGTGACTAGGAGCCGAGGATCACAAAGCGGGTGTGAATAACCATGCAAACTTACATGGTGCCCTCACATGTTATAGTCACCTATTCGATGTGTCGGTAAACCACACACACTCCATCGAACTATGACAAACATTGAGTCACCCTTTGCTACCTTTGCTTAGAACCATTTAGTGTGCCGGTAAACCACACACGCTCCACTAACGTCTTCGCAAGGGCACAAAGTGTAATTTCATGGAATTGCATCAATTCACTTTGCCTAAGTAACTAAGATTGGGAATTTGAAAAAACATTTAGTTACTTTAGTAATTCATTATACTTATAATGGAAGGTTTCGTCCTATCCTACCCATTCGGCTAACGACCCTCCACTAGTCAAGAGTGCGGTGGGTAAGAGTGGATACCCATTCAATCGCCATTTTATAGGCAATTTCCTTAAACACCCCTTATAGACCAGCTTCGTGAATGAGGCCTACTAACGGCAAGACTGACTTTTACTCATACATATATATAATGTTAGACTTTTAATGTTATATATATATATATATATATATATATATATATATATATATATATATATATATATATATATATATATAGGGTGTATTTTACACTTTTAAAATACTAGGTGGTTTAATTTAACAATTATACTTTTAATTCAATTAAATTTTAAACCAAAAACTTTATGGATTTATTAAACCTCTTTTAATTATACACCTTAATTAATTAATAAAACCATAAGGGTGTGATTTGAACTTTTTCAAAACAATACTAGAGTTTTAGAATTTAACATTCCTAAATTAAACTTTTAATCAACTTTTAAATTCCAAAACTTGAGGGCAAGTTTTGAAACATTTCAAAAACTTAGGGTTTAGAATTTAAATATACATCAAAATTAAACTATTAATCAAAATTTAAATTCCAAAACTTGAGGGCAGGTTTTGAAACCTTTTCAAAACATTAGGGTTTCAACTATTTAAATTTCAAAACTAAACTTTTGAGTTCTAATTTAAACTATAAAACCTAAAGGGGAAAATATGAAACTTTTCAAAGCACAAGTATCAAATAACAATTAATCTAAATTAACATTTAATCACATAATTATCCATATTTAATTTATTTAATGATTTCTTGCAAAACAATTTATCAATTTAATCAAAATAATTAATCAATTATCACATAAGGAAACAAATATTTTATTAATTGATAAATATCTTCAATTAGATCAAGAATATAGTCAAATATATCATAAAATCGGATTTATATTGATCTAATATGATAAGGTAACTATCCATAAGCAAAAACAGCAAGAAATCGCGAAATATGCTCCATCTGACGAGTTGACTCGTCGAGTCAAGCTTGGACTCGTCAAGTCTGCATGGACTCGGCGAGTTCAGCTATGGACTTGGCGAGTCCAGCCTCCAGAAACCAAAAAATCGAATTTTTCAACCATATCAAGCATCAATACAATAGAAACCGGTCTAGGCTCTGATACCACTGATGGGTTTTGGTCCTAAGAACATCCTATGTGCTTATACAAACCCTAATGCTTGGATCTAGGTTTCTCTATTGTACATGCAAGTTATCCAAGACTATAAACCCTAATTCTAACATACAAGTAATCATATTAACATGAGAATAGGTTTAAGATGTTACCTTGATTGTTATGTAGCAATAACAATCCCAAATCTCCTTGTATTGACTTTGGAAGGCTTAGAGTCACAAGTGTCACTCCTCTAATGGTTCACAAACACCATAAGCAAGAGGATGAAGAGGAGAGAGGATGGAGGCTCCCCAAAAACGTCTACAGACCCTAGAGAAGTCTTAGCCATGTTTTTGGTCATAAGGGATCTCTTTATATAGGAGGCAATTAGGGTTATCTAACAAGGAAACCCTAATTTGGATGCTTAAGCCCTAAGCAACCCATGGAGCCCTTTCCTTAAGGCCTTGGAAGATTTCATATGGGCTTCCCCCATAGAATTCGTCCACCTTATAATAAAAGGCAATCCATGGCCCAAATTGCAATTATCTTATAATTACAATTCCAGTCCCTTAAGTTTAATTAATCTCTTTTAGTCACAAAACTAATTACCAATTAATTATTGACTAATACTAATTAAACAATATGATTTCTCCTTTAATATATTACTCCCATAATATATTAATAAATCATATTTAATCCTTTCTCTCCATAATTCATCCTATCAACTTGCTTTGGTGAAGGCAACCCAAAAGGACCATGCACCATCGGGTCAAGTACATACCAAAATAGTTATGGACTTAGACACTAATCCAACAGGTTAGCACCCCAGAATGGTTGTACCGGGTAGGTCGGCACCCCATAATGGTCGTATCGGGTATGTCGGGCGCCCCATAATTGTCCGGCAGTATGTATGCTATGTGATTGCATGGTATGTGGTACAATGGGGGAACTCACTAAGCTTCGTGCTTACAGTTTATAGTTTTGGTTTCAGGTACCTCTTCAGCGAAGGGGAAAGAGCTGGCGCGGTAGCAACACATCATACACACACGCATTGATTTTCCGAACTTGAGATATTTTGGGATTGTACTTTGACATGTTGCTATTTTATGATTTGGGTTTTCAGACATGATATGTTGATTTACGAAATGATATATTTCTACGTAGTTTTCTTATTAATGTTTTTATACTCAGTTAATTAAAATGAAATTTTTGGACTCGAAATTTGGGACGTTACACTATTCTAAGTAGGGTGACAATTTATGACACGACACGACGAAAATACACGACACGAAAAGAAATTGGGACAAAAATGAAATTTGAATTCGTGTTCGTGTTAACTGTAAAAAACATGATGTCATATCGTGTCGTGTTCATGTTCAAAATTTGACACGATTTAGTAGTTCTTTATCGTGTTTTTCATGTTATATTTCATAAAGTATTTATTAAATAAACTAGTTTTTAGTATATGTTATATTTTTGTGTCGTGTCGTGTTTGTCGTTTTCTAGTTCGTTCGTTTTCGTGTTAGTTAAAAAAACACGACATCGTGTCGTGTCGTGTTTGTGTTAGATAAAACCTTGTCGTGTCGTTTCGTGTCAGACAGAAACACGAAACGATAACACGATTTGCCACCCCTAATTCTAAGTTGGTACTGAAATATATTAACACGCTCTAATACCTCTCGCTTGTCAAATTATCTAACCAAAACACGCTATTTGACTAGACCTAGCTTTACTGATTCAACCTAAACACGCTCTTAGATTGTATTGAAAAACTACATTAAGTTTTGTACAAGCTTCCCAATAATGTCATTTTTTCTCATGTGCTCGAAAGTGTGAAAACATGGATGTATGTTTTACAATAAGAAAACTTATTGTTTGTTACAAATTATTAACTTAATAGAACGATTAGGTGCCCTAAAAGTTAATTAACTACACAATAATTCAATTCATTAAAGTGGCCAATTAAACACACATCAAAATCAAGGATTCTAGTTTAAGCAAAAACATAATCACTAGAATAGAATCACAAATCAAACATCAAATCATATGCTTCAAGTCAAGCAATCAATATGTTTTGAACAAGAACTAGAAATTAGGGTTTCTTAGCCACACATGGCTAAGAACAAATAAAACAAGAATAAAGATGGAATTGAAATGTTTAATGCTTACTAAAATTAAATCAAAAGTGTTTGCAATGATTTGGTCTTCTCAAAAGCTCCAATTAATCTCCAAAAGTTTTCCGAGATCGCCAGAACTGCTCCAAAACCGTCTCTGCCCCATAAATAAACGTCTTCCCTTTGTTTTATTAATGCTAATGTGCTTGCCACAAAACCATGCGTTTTTAGCATGGTCATGCCTTCTGCCCATGTGTTTTTGGCATAGCCCATGCTTTTTGCTAAAAGTCCAATAAGTCTTCATTGTTGGATCCATCTTCAGTCTAGCTTCACCACGATTCATGTTGCTCAAATATAAGATGAGAAAGGACAAACACGACCCATGTTAGGGTGACATGAACCGTGTTTCAAACGTAGTCCTTTTCTATGATGATAATGCAACAATGACTCGGGTTATGTCTTCATGTTCTCTTCCATAGCATGACCGGTACATATTCTTTTCATGCTCCAAAGATCCATACTCCATGCTCCAAGCATCCAAGCTCCAAGCATCCAAGCTCTAAGCTCCAAGCTCCATGCTCCATACTCCATGTTGCCTGCAAAATAGATCAAAAATGGTGAAGTGCCAGACATTGTTAAAGAAATATGCAATTGCCCATATAATTAACTAAATGCAAGGATTATGAAGTAGAATGCTATGAAAGGACGGAAATAAACAAGCAAAATAGGTGCATAAAAATCATCTATCAATACATGTTGTTATTTGTATATGTTATCTGTTTGGGTGTTGGTACTTTTGGGGAACTCACTAAGCTTCGTGCTTACAATTTTGGTTTATGGTTTCAGGTACTTCAGTGGATCGTGGCAACGTGAAAGCGTGACCGTATCCTCGTGAGATATCAGAAGCTGTAATAAAATATATCAATTATGAGTTGTTGTTTTTTTTTGCTAAAGATTGCTTCCATGACAGATAACACAAGCCGATAATTATTCCAATAAAAGTTGAATGTCACTATATTTGAAGTTAAACCAAGTCCTTTTTATAACAACACGTTTTAAAGAAAAAATGCATAACGCAACTAACAATGGAGTTTTGAGTTCGAGTCAAAATTAAAATTATATAACTTTTTACATAGTGAAAGAGGTTTGATGTTGATTGAGATCTCTACACCAACTATGTGTATAGTTGCACCAATAGGAAGAGCATCTTCGTCAAGAAAGAAATAAGGAGATTGTGGTGAATGAACTAAAACAACACACTCATTACTAATTCTAATTTCAAACATGACTCTAGGAATCACTTTGTGATAGAAAGCAAAGTCGACACCATCCATCAGCTTTTTAGCCACCTTAAGTGCTTGTCAACCAAGTAAATTGATCCTACTATGTCATCTTGGTAATCATTATGGGTAATATTTGTACGCAAATGAAGCAAAAATAATATATGCAATTTATTAAATACCATAAAAATAAGAATAATATTATTTTGTTTTTACTTTTTGATATATTTTTGTTTATTTTTGATTTTTTATTATTTTTTAAACTAAATATCAGTTTGAGTTTTTAATGTTTAACAATTACAAAATTTTAAATAAGAAGAATATTAATGATCATAATATTTTCCGTTCATATTTTTTTAATCATATTATTTTTGGATCATAAAATTTTAAATCAAATTATTTTGAATCGTAGTATTTTGAATCAAATCATATTTGAATCACATGAATTTGCATCAATAATATATTCAATTAAATATAGTTTTTGTTAAAAAAAAAATTATGGATCATTATATATTTTAAATCATTTAATTTTGAATCATAAAAGATATAATTAAGGATTAAAAAATATTTGAGTCTAAATATTCTTAGATCATAAAAAATTAAGGCTCATAAACAAGTTAAATTAATTTTTTTTTTGAATCATAAATATTTTGATTCATCACATTTTGGATCATATTATGTTCAATATATATATTTTTTTTATTTTAAAAAATTAATATTTCTTAAAATTAAAAATAAATACTTCAAAAACTTATTTTTAAAAAAATTCTATTTACGAAGTCACCAGTATATTCAGTAGAAGTATCTCTTAAATTTTATGATTTTTGAAGATTTTTTTCTGTGTTATTTACAATTTTTTTTTTCAAATTTTCATGATTGTGCTCATTTTGTAGAGAATTAAATTTTAAGAATTTTGGTTTTTTCAGATTTTTTTCAAAGAAAAAACTTATGGCTAAAAAACGATGATGATGAAAAAAAAAACTCACCAAATAAGGAATTGATATTTGACAAAGAGATAAAAGAAGGAGGGAGGGGGTGTATGAGGAAGGAATCTTTGTCGGAAAATGTCAAAATTTTACACATAATTATAAAAAAGTCATATCATCTCACGAGATATTGATGATAAATAAAATCAAATCAAATCTCTATCTTTTATTTTTTCAATCATGTGGCAAATATTTGTTTTCATAGTTCTCACTTATTTTTGAATGGTCACTTATTGGAGCGTTTAAACGGCATATTTGAAATTAGTGGTCCAGATTCATTTTCTTATTCTCAACCTTTTTTTCTCAAGCAAACCATATGGTTTGCTTGAGAAAAAAAGGTTGAGAATAAGAGAATAAATTTGGGCCACTAATTTCAAATATGCCGTTTAAACGCTCCAATATACTGGGCCGACAAAACAGGTCATATTCATATATGAATAAGTATAACTGAACTAGTTATTCATATATAAATATAATGGCGGTGGGTGGTGGCGAAGGTGACGGTAATTGGTGGTGTTTCGTTGCAGAGGTAGTGGTGGCGGTGGAGGTGGAAGTAGGCGGCGGATATATATAATCTTATTAAATCATAGTGTAGCTAATACATTTAAAATGCAAAAGGAGATGTATAATATTTTCATGGTTGGCAGCCTTGGATAGGTTCTTTGACATGGAAGAAACTAGAGTTTGCCTTTCGTGGGCCGCATGAATATATGATCACTCTCACTTCAACCTCCCAATATAGATATTAAGGGGTTGTTTGATAGTTGTTGACTGAGAAAGTGTTGATTGAGAAAAGTCTGTCTGAGTAATAAGTTCTGACTGAGTAAGAAACCATGCTGTTTGATTATACATCTGAGTGAATGTGCTGACTGATGCAAAATGACCATTTTACCCTGATGCTCTTAATAATAATAATAATAATAATAATAATAATAATAATAATAATAATAATAATAATAGTAGTAGTAGTAGTAGTAATAATAATAATAATAATAATAATAATAATAATAATAATAATAATAATAATAATAATAATAATAATAATAATAATAATAATAATAAAAGCAATAATAATAATAAGAATAATAATAATAAAACTAATAATAATAATAATAATAATAATAATAATAATAATAATAATAATAATAATGTATACAAAAACTTCCAGCATAATAGACATTAAATATACTATTTTAGAGATTAAAACACAAAAAAACCTTTAGCTTGCTGGTAAATGCCATTCTATGTATAGAGGAGACCTGAGTTCAATTCTTGTAACCTCCAATTTCCTTTGTTTTTATCCAAGGCTAAGGGTATTATTGTAAAGTCTTGCTTTCTTTCTCATTATCAAACAACATTTTGCTGACCGAGTCAGCCAAAAACGTCTGACTTGACTCGGTCAGACGAATATCAAACAGGGCCTAAGTATTTAATGATATTTCATGCTACTTGTTTGTATATTGTGTTTGATTTATAATACTAGTTTATAACCCGTGGGCACCACAGATTAGATAGGTAAAAATAATTTTAATTAAATTATAAGGTAATTATTGAGCTATGATAAAAAAAATAATAATTTAATAAATTAGGCAATATATATTATAAATAATTTTTTTGTTGACATGTTTGATATGTGTAAAATGGAGGAGTGAATTAGTAGAAATTTTAATTAATGAGGAAAAACCTTAGAATGACAAGTGGCAAATAATTAATGTGAAACTCTAATTGATTGACATGTGACAAATGTTCTACTCTTTTATTAGGTAGGGAGATTCATCAGAATAAAATAAAGCATTAGGATAGATTAAAAGTTTATCGTTTGGAGCAACTTTTTTGTGTGGAGTTTTTATTTTTCATGACATAAAAAAAAACCAAACAATTAAATAAAACTTTTTATTTTTATTTTTATTATTAAAAAACTTATTCAATTTGTTTATTTATTAGATCAAATAATCTTGTTTTTTTCCATTCAATAAATTGTATAAATTATTTGTTTACAGTTGATTATGTTGAAAACATAAATGATTCATCTACTTATTCAAAAAAAAATTAATAACAAAAGTTTATTAATTAACATGATCTTTGAAAAAAAATCCATTAGTTTTTCTAATTTTCAAAAGAATTTTGATTTGAAAAATTCGAAAAAATGTTTAATGGGTAGGAAACGAGTCAAGATACTTGGGATCGGCTCTCTAAAAGCTCGACTTAAAACTGATTTTAAACGAGTCCGAGCTTCGGGCTCGGCTCGTTTGCATCGATATTCACGGGTGCTATGGATTGTAAACATTTTAGAAGGATCATTATACTTTTCTGTAAATGATTTTTATTTTTTTGAACGATAAACACTATAAGATTTTTATGTTTTATTTATGATTATTAATTACTAATATATTATAATTATAAATATATATTTATTATCATCTCATTTTTTAAATAAAAACTAAAGATATTATTTTATTTTATTTTAATTGTATTTATAGATTTCATAGCACTTTAATGAATTTAATAATTTATTTCAACGAATAATTTTGAAACTAAAAGTTTATTTTTTTATAACATATACAATATATTTTTGATGAACATTAAAATATAATTATAGTTAATTTATCTAATAGTATATTTATATGATTTAAAAAAAAAAAAATTATATCAGTTTAGATTCATTTAAATATATAATTATAGATAGCAAACGAGATGATTGAATCATTAACTTATATCATTTTTTTAGAACAACTTACATCAACTATTCTATTTTTAAATTTATATATTACATTTCAAATACTTAACTCTCAATCAATACCAAACAGATGATGAATGTATTTAGGGATGTTATTCGGGTCGCAATCGGACCGGACCGATCTGAACTCGAATAACCCGAAAACCGAATAAGGGTAATTGCATGAACAAAAAACCGAACTGATTAACCAATACGGGTTTGGTTCGGTTTGGGTATTACGCGGTTCGGTTCAGTTATTACCCGAATAACATGTGCAAGATGCTTAAGGACCTAGTATAACTGAAAAAAAAACTCGAATAAACCGTATTAGAATTTTATAACATGAATAACCCGAATAATAGAATAATATTGTACTTTTATACATCAACATAAAACATTCAAATACTAACATAACACAATAACACATTGAAAGAATTGTTGGATAAACATCTAAGTCGATAACTATATTTGGTATGTACTTGACCCGGTTTTAGCATGGTCCTTTTGGGTTGTCTTCACCAAAGCAACTTGACTGGATGAATAATAGAGAAAGAGGTAATTATGGTTTATTAATATATTATAAGAATAATAATATTAAAAGAGAAATCATATTTATTTAATTAACATCGATTAAGAATTAATTAAGAATTAATTTTGTGGTCAAAAGAGGTTAATTGAATTAAGGGGACTGAATTTGTAATTATGTGATAGCTGCAAAGTTGGGTAAGGAAACCCTAGAGTATAGGGTGGACGAATTCTAAGGATAATGCCTTAAGGAATTCGTCCAAAGGGGGTTCTAGAATTATCTTATGGGCTGCTTAGTGGCTAAGTAACCAGATAAGGATGATGACTGAAACCCTAATTTCCACACCTATATAAAGATCTATTGGGCATGAGAATTCAGCTACACCTTAACCCTAGAAGTCTTGGAGCCGATTTTTCCCTCTCCCCTCTCTCTCTTGTTTCATCCAATTGCTTTTGGTGATTGTGATTCATTAGAGGCACAACATTTGGGGTGCTAAGGTTCTCAAAGCTTCAAGATCTACAATCAACAATCAAGGTATTTATCTAACTTGTCTATTTGATACTCAATTGTTTTGTTGTATGCTAGTTTAGGTTTACAAGCTTTGGATAAATTTGCATGTACAATAGAGAAACCTAGATCCAAAGCTTTAGGGTTTTGCATGTGCACATATGAATGTTCTTTTGCTCAAAACCCATCAAGAATAACATTTACATAGTAGATTAACATAATGAGAATTAATTTCATACCTAAGTTTCTTGAGTTGGAGCCTAATTTCCCGTTATTAGACAAAGTAAGAATTTCTGAATCCTTAGAGACAATAGGAATGACCGATCATTGAAAGTATGAAACATGAGGAAGGATCGTCAAAAATGATTTTGAGTTTGCAAATAGTTGAGAAGATTAGCCGATTTTGAAATGACAAGAACGAGTGTATGCTTTTTGTGTGCGTATGTGTTTTTTTGTTATTAACAACGATGACAGAAGTGTGAATTGTGATTTTGATTTCTGTCGATTAGAAAAAGGGGACGAGTAATGCTTATTTGGGTCGAATATTTAGAACCGAATAAACTTTTATTTGGATAATCCAGACCGAATAACCTGAGAACCGAATCTACTATCCTAATAAATAAGAGCTATTCTTGCCACGTGGCAATTTCTAAGCCCCTCCTAATCGTTTTTTCCCGCTTGACTCTGTAAGTCAAATACCAACACTGCCCTTCTCCTTAGCCCTTATCCTTACGTTGATAAACTCGATTTTACCTCTGATACTCGATTTTACCTCTGATACTTCTCCGATGTTTCTTCTTCTCATGTATACTAGGGCTTATGTTGAATTGCGATTACTCCCTCATCAATGGTGAAGAGGAAGCCCAAATGCCCTCCGGCGCCACAATTTCCGTTCGGGTAAACATCGATCTTCTTTGCGCAACTTTACTCATCTAGGTTAAGCTGTTACTCCCACATCTTGATCCAGCCAGACACACCGACGACGACGTTCTACCTCCGGCTACAGGGTTCGATTTCTGATTTCAACTTCGATTTTTGACTTTGCATGTTTGATTTTTCAAGCTTTATCTTCGATTCCAACTTGATTAGGTTTATTGAGTACAATTTCAAATTTCATCTTCAATCTATCTGAATACTTGGATTATGAGATTGCTTTGAATGGCCTTCGGAAATAGAACAACCTTGTAAAACTTCTTATTGCTAAAATTGTAATCGTTTTTTTTTTTGCTGAAATTGGCACTGATTTTTGCTGAGTTTAGCATATTTTTTCCTTGTGTCATGGGAATGTAGAATGTATACAAGGAGATATTCTGTATGATTGTTTATAACCTAAAACTGTTGATACACAATACTTCCTCCTCTAACTTTCAATGTCAAACTTAGAATTACTTCAATTTTAGTTAATATTCATTATTTTAGGGTTTTGATATTGTTTTCTTTTTGTATATATAATATTTATTGGAACTTTTGAAGCAGTTATAGGATTTTTAATTGAAAAATAATATGTAAATACCAATTTCAAAATTGAAAATAGTTTGTTTGATTGCTAAACTAAATATAGCATAACTGATGTAGGATGCCCAGAGTACTCCTCATTCCATCAAAAATTCATTTCTCTGTTTTTCTTAATTGGCCAACAAATAGAATCTGATTTCAAATTTGTACATTATGAAGTTTATGATGTTCCTAAAGTACCATTTTTTAAAGATCTTATGGAGATTCATCATCTTAATGTGTATTTAGTCAAGGGTAGCAATTTCCTTCTATATCTGATATCTTTATATTTTCAGCTGAGTTATGTATCAAAATTTGTTTATTGGTCTATATGTGTGTGTGATTGTGTGTGTATGTAATTTTGCTTGCATGTGTTAGAAATATACAAAATTCAATTGCAATTTCTTGGAAACTTTAAATTTCCAACAGTGTTTGACAAATTTGCAGCTACTCAAGTCAACAAACTACGACCACAAAGTTGTAGTTGCATATTAATTCCACTTTTTCCAGCGGATACTCTGGTCCTACTTGGAATACATGAGAAAAATTCCACAAATACACTAAAAGAATTAATTATATATTTTATGTTTTGTATTGCCACACTTTTTTATTAATCAGCCTGCGTTCGTCTTTAAACCTGTGACACCACAAATTATGTTTTGCCATCCACCTTTTTTTATTTATTTTTTGATTTTAAATTTTGTTTATAAACAAAACAAACAGTCAGAAGTTGCTAAAGTTGTTGAGACCCAATCAAACCTTGAGAGCCAGCTTGAACTTATCGAGACTCATCAGCAAGAGCTATTTTAAATATTATGATACTGATTCAGTGGGTGGTAGTTGTTGTAAATTGGTATATAATAATAATAATTAATTAAATTGTTGTTGTTAGTTTGACAAGTCTTTACAATGTGTGGAAGAAGAAGCTGAGTGAATATACAAAGATGAACATGGCTTACTTCTTGATGATGAAGCAGCTTCAACCAGAGATGCAATGTAAGTTTTTGGAGTTGAGGGCATTTATGTCTTTTGCACATTACAAACAAGGCGCTTCTTATTGTTTTCATTTGCTAAATTTCAGGTATGAGCAGGCTGAATTCATAGAGAAAGAAATGGAACAAATGATTGAACAAATAAAGTCTGTTTTTCAGACTCTTAATGTCAATCAGGTTATTTATCTTTATTTTATTTTTTTATTTGGCAATGCAAAAAGCAGCTTTGAAAAGTAAAAGAAAAAAAATGATTAATTTGAATATGTTTATGTTGGATATAATAATAGGCGGGAGAATGACCATTTTACCCTGTTTATATATTTGGGTTAATGATATTGTAAAGTAATAATAATAACAATTGTTAATGGTAATAATCATAAATAAAAGAGTAAATTATGTTTTTTTGTCCTGGGGTTAGCCGATTTTTGCTATTTTTGTCCCAAAAAGTTTCTCTTGCATTTTTTGTAAAATGACCATTTTGTAATTATTTATTTTGTCCCTGTTCAAAATAATTTAAAATAATATGACTATATTTTTGGGACCAAATTTTAAAAGTCAGCTATATTCAAGGACCACAAATAATCATTTTACTTGGAACATTGATCAAAAACTCAAATAATAAAGATCAACATTACAAGAGAAAACCTATTGGGACCAAAAAAATACAAAAATCAACTATATTCATAACTCACGGACCAAAGTGTCATTTACTCCAAATAGAAATATAAAATAGAGGGTAAATCGGTCACTTTATCTGTACTCACCAGTTTCTAATCCATAGAGTTAAAGTCAGGGACCAAAAACTTGAAATAAGGACCAAAATGAAATCAAATTCATTTTTAAACCCAAACCAAAAGAACATTATAAACCACAAGGACAATTTTTGCAGTTTACTCATGCTTTTGTATAAAGAAAAATCAAACAATGTTTTTGACTTTTAATATTGCCGTTTATAGAGCTTTCCTATTCCTATTGGTTTGGTTGAAAACAGTAGCAGATGCAACAAGAATAAGAAAGAATAAAAGGTTAGTACTTAATAGTCATTTTAATATATATATATATATATATATATATATATATATATATATATATATATATATATATATATATATAATGTTCATGACAGTTAAATAATGCATCTTATTTTTTTAAGATTCTTCCAAACGGGAGCGCTTAGATTCCAAGCATGGGATATTACTTTTGAGCTCTTCATATTCTCACTAGATATACACAAGGAAAAATTTGCAGCCCTACAAGATACTTTATAGGTTATGGAACATAAGGGCATTTTAGTCTATTATTGCGATTAAATATGGTGTAAGTGCATATGTACCAAATTTTTCTTTAAAACTCATTTTGGTACAAAAGAGTTGGTGTATTTGCTAATTTATGTATATATGTGGAATTATGGAAAGAATGATGATTACTTGTGTACTTGAAGTGTAAAGCCTAATATTTGCCTCCTATTTATTTATCATTTGAAGGTGGTTTGCGGAATATGCTTTGAATCTTATTTCTTTGATCATCAATTTCATCTTTAAAGTACCTAAACTAACAAATGACTTTATTTTTTTTAAGAAATAAATCTTGGATTTCGTGTTAAGATTAAACAAGCATAAAATAGAGAAAGGGATCATGGTTAACATGTTCATCTGTAGAGTTACTCCTTAAGTTATCTTTTGGGATAATCCTATAGTATTTTAGGTAACAAATTTGGTGATTGAAGATAATATATTATTTAAAAACAAATGAAATTTTAGAAGTTATTCATATGATTTCATCCATGTCTTTATCTAACATTGTACTTTAATATTTTTTTCTTCAATATATAGCATCGTATTTTGGATAATATATCCAATCGTAGCATTCTACCATATAGTTTATTTCTTATTAGTCCGTTATACTTATGAAATTTTTACATAGTTTAGCTAATACTACATGCATTTTTTCAAAATACAATTTTCTTTTACTGGAATCATTATATTCATTTAGGATCAATGTCATATATTGTGGATGGTTTACAAATAAATTAGTTAACTTAGTTATTATATCATAACATAATTTGATATTTGAATGGATGATCTTTACAGTAAAATGGTCAAATCATTAATTAATATTAGTTTGCTTTTGGTCAAAAGTGGTTGGCAATTTGATTGTTAAAAGACTAATGATACTTTGGAAAGTATACGAGCTACTTTCAAATTATACTTATATTTTGTTAAATGTTGGACTTTCATGTTAACCGATTTGAATTTAAATACATAAACAAATAAAATATGATTTTATTTTGTATGTAAATGAATGTTTGTAATTTATAGTCTTTATGTTATTTTATTTTAAATAATCAATATAATATTCAAAACAAAATTTATATCTTTTTAATTTAATAAAATTTAATAAATATTTGATGTTTCATAACTATTTTGATTTATAATATTATTTTTCTTTTTGACCCGTGGTTTCCACGGGTTTTAACCTAGTAAATATAATATAGATAACCGAAACCTGAATCAAATTGTTTATTCGGCTTAATTCGGTTCAAATTTTGGGCCAAATTCTCTCCCTAAATATATTTTGAGAAAAAAAAATGTAGTAAAAATAAACAAAGAAGTCAAAAAGAAGATAAAAGGAAAAGGAAAAGGAAAAAAAAAGTGTATACAGGAAAATCAAAAGAAAGGGTTGCGATCTGATTCTGAGGTCGTGTTCTTGATTATAACACCCGTTTGATGGCCGTAAGGCCTTCTCTGCACTTCATCGCCTCCTCAATCAACATCGCCAAATTCCCCCTTTCTTCCATTTCACCATCGTCAACGACACTACTCCTCCGTCACATCGCATCCGCGGCTCCACCTCAACAACACCACCGAAAGCAAAAGCACAAACACAAGTATCCTCATCAAAACCCCCTCCGTCAGCTGCCTACGTCACTTCCACTTCCACCTCTACCTCCATCTCGATCTTACAGCCTCCGGCCGAAGGTTTCTCTGCAGGAAACCCTGGCGCAAAAGATCGGAAAAGCTATCCGCCGTCCCGGCGCCCCCTCCAAGGCTAGGGTTTATACCGATGTTAATGTTATCCGGCCTAAGGAGTATTGGGACTATGAGTCGTTGACCGTTCAGTGGGGGTTAGTGCTCTCTATGGCTTCACCTGTCATTTCTATGTTTTATTCTTTTTGTTGTATAATTTCGTGTGATTTTGATTATCTTACAGGGAACAGGACAATTATGAGGTGGTGAGGAAGGTTGGGAGGGGGAAATACAGTGAGGTTTTTGAGGGATTTCATTGTACTAATGACGAGAAGTGTATTATCAAAATACTCAAACCTGTTAAGAAGAAGAAGGTTAGACAATTTCTTGATTGTATGCTTGTCATTCAAGTTTATATATTCTTCTTCGACTACTGCATGCGTAATTTTTACACATTAATAACGCCGAACATAGATAAGCTTTATCCACAAGGAGACTGTGAAACCTGTACTCTTGCTCACCTAAGATCGATGTCACCTGATAAAGTTGAACAGTGTTTTCATAGCATTTATTTAAGGAACTTGACTGTGTACTGCAAGTAGGTCTCTTTTGCTGATAATACTAATTTGAAATTCTGCTGAACATCTTCATAGATGAGATCAAGTGATTCATTACTTCTACGTGTGATGTTCCTTTCACTTTTCCTCTTTCCATAATGCAGTATCTACCAAATATACATTCTGTTTTATCTTTAACTTGATGATTCATACTTTTGTGAGTGCAGATCAAGAGGGAGATCAAAATCCTACAAAACCTTTGTGGTGGGCCAAATATTGTGAAATTGCTGGATATTGTTAGAGATCAGCAATCAAAGACACCTAGTCTAATATTTGAATATGTGAACAACACTGATTTCAAAGCACTCTATCCAACACTTTCTGATGTTGATATTCGCTATTATATATATGAACTTTTGAAGGTAATCATCTCAAGAATTTGCTTCTTTTGTTAATGATTTGGTAAGTGGGATACATGTGAGCTCTCATTTTGCAACTTTTTTGATATTTCTTACATTACATGCATAATATTCCATGTTTTTGTTATTTGTGTTACACGTCTATTATTTATTTATTTCAATTTTCATGCTTTTAATATTTCAAAGTGGTGTTGTGGGTCTTCTTAGTTCTTACAAGGCTTTCCATAATGACTACTTACTTTTGCATTTTAGTGTAACCAATGCACCAAGTACACTTCATAAGTTTTTCTAATCAGCTTTTTAGTAATGACCATGTTATAGTAGTCTACTAAAACCTTATTGTCATGTTTAGTAAGACTAGAAAGACAGTCTTGGTTTCTGATCATGAGAAATTGTATTTGAAGATTCAGAAAGTTGGATTTTTGGTTTTGCAGGTTGGATAGTGGAAGCCATTAGGGAATGACTTAGGTTTGTAAGAGGGGTTAGAGCCATTTGACCTCAATCAATGGCATATTGAAATAGGGAGTATTTACATTGTTTAAGGCAACAAGTTGAGGTAAAAAAAATACTGTTAAAAGCTTTGAGCTGAAGATGGATAATGGATTGTCAAAATTCAAAAGCTAGAATTTCAAAAGATAGTGTCAAAAGCTTAGAGTTTAGTATTCTCTCATTCTATTCAATTATTTGGCTGAGCTGTTGATTTAGATTTTTATTTGTTTTGTCTCACATTGGGGAATATTTTAGTATGGTTCATGTTGTATTTGGTGGAACTTGAGTATTTATTGAGGTTTAGTAGCTAATACATTTGACCTCATTCAATGACATATTCAAAATAGGGAGGATTTTATTTTTTTATTTTTTGTATCTTCTATTATTTTTGTTTCCTTAGGTTGTGCAATTTATTTTTTTTAATAAATTTGCCTTCTTTCAGAAAGAAAAGAATGAAGTTGATAGTGTAGCTCAAATGGAATCTACTTTAGTACTTAGAAGCTTGATGTATGTATATTATGAATTGCAGAAAGTAGATTTGGCATACAAATACAACATTAGTAGACTTGGAAAAGAGTATTATAGGTTACAATACACTAGATTATTTTTCCTTTTTATGCTTTGATTATAGGTTATTATTATTGTTTTTATAAGTATTAAATCCTATATGAGTATATGTTGAGAATATGTTATAATAAATATATATATGCGATGATTATGGGTAGGCATTAGATTACTGCCACTCTCAAGGAATCATGCATCGAGACGTGAAGCCCCACAATGTGATGATTGATCATGAAAAACGCAAGCTTCGTCTCATTGATTGGGGCCTTGCTGAGTTTTATCATCCAGGAAAAGAATACAACGTTCGTGTAGCATCTAGGTCTCTTTCTCTCTCTCTCTCTCTCTCTCTCTCTCTCTCTCTCTCTCTCTCTCTCTCCTTTCCTTAAAATTAATTAAATAATCTCCTCATAACCGCAGATATTTCAAAGGTCCTGAACTCCTAGTCGATTTGCAAGATTATGATTACTCATTAGACTTATGGAGCCTCGGCTGCATGTTCGCTGGAATGGTAATTAATATTATATTAAATCGTTTTCTTAATTCATTCCTCATATTTTATCCTACAGATTTTCCGCAAGGAACCATTCTTCTATGGGCACGACAATTATGATCAACTCGTGAAAATTGCCAAGGTATGCTTTATTTTATGTGTACGTAACATATTTTATTACTTGTATAAATTTTAAATTTTGTTGGATAGGTGTTGGGGACAGATGAATTAAATACTTATCTACAGAGGTATCGCTTAGAGCTAGATCCACATCTTACTGCCCTTGTTGGAAGGTAGGTTTTGTTTTTTAACATATCATATTATCATATGCTTTTGCTTATTCACTTATTCTACCTATCTATATCTATATCTATACTTTACTAATAATAATTCTTTTCCTTTTTTTTTTTCTATGGGTGCAGGCATAGTAGGAAACCATGGACAAAGTTCATTAATTCTGATAACCAACATTTAGCTCTTCCCGAGGTAACTATCTATATATATATATATATATATATATATATATATATATATATATATATATATATATATATATATATACTCTAATATTATTTCAAATTAAATATTCTTCATTTTTTTTAAAATTTTTTTGAGTAGGCGGTTGACTTCCTTGACAAGTTGCTTCGGTATGATCATCAAGAAAGGCCGACTGCTAAAGAAGCAATGGTAAGTGTTTACTTTTTAGTCATTTATTAAAAATAATGGAAATGGATTTATTACATTTTTAATATAAATTTTACAGGCACATCCGTATTTCTACCCAATAAGGAATGCAGAAACCAGTAGGACACGTGCATAGTGTGGAAGAATGAAAACTAAGCAATTGGTATTTTGACCTTCCCTCCATTCAATGTTATGACTCACTAATATTTCTATTTTTTTTAATGAATGTTTCCGTTGTTTATTTTGTTTTTTTTTACTTTGAAGGGATAATATCGTTTGTGTGTGTTTGCATAAGTGTATTTTTTAAGTTCGGTTTTACTTTGAATCTAGTATGTGAAAACCGTACACTTGTTGTAGGGGGCATTTCAGTCTAGGTTCGACACATTTTCTTATAGTTCTTTGATCGTTGTACGATAACTGACATTAGTAAAATAAAAAAAAAGTAATTTTGTAAGTCATTTACTCAATTGACATTTCATTATAGTGTCTACGAGGCTTTTTCTATTTAAATACGCATTCATAGAATCTATTATTAATATTTATTATTAAAAAAATATGAAAAATCCACCTTGCATCACCCCTTTTGTTTGTCTTCTCCAAACATACCTAGATCGATTGTAACCAAAACGAATTCAAAAAGAGATGATTAGACTATGTTCACGTGTTTTGTGATATCTTAAATTATACGCTACTATAAGATATTTAGTAAAAACTTATGTTTACACAATTATAAAATGTAAGTTATGATATTAAATGATTAAAAATATACATTGTAAAGATTATTGATAAAGAAATAAGTTCTTACGAATTTTGCTTTTACTATAAAAAAGTTTTCCGCAAGAGAATTATATAAATAATAGACATACTAAAAATAAATTTTTTATTAAAATTAAATAATATAAAAGTATAATAAAAAACTTTATATTAAGAAATAAAATAAAATAAAAATATATCTCAAACTGATATTGATTTGGTATTCTCAAAATCTATAATGCTTTTTTTAAAACCAAAATGGTTTTCCCAAAAACAAAAGTTGTTTTCACCTTTATATATTGTTTATATAATGTAAATAACAACACATTAAAAACATAAAAAATAATTGTAAACAATTTGATATATTTTTATTTAGAAGTAATCAATGTTTTAAAAAGTTTGTCATGACTCTAAAGATTGTATTTGCCGTTAAATTTTGATAAAATGCCGTTTTAAATAAAATATGTATATAAAAATGAATAATAATAATAGGAAAAATATATAAAATTATTAATTAAATATAAAATTGCAGCCTTAAGTTACGCATTACAAACGACGTGACTCGCTACGACTCAAAAAAGCTTGAGGCTTAACATTGCCATCAAGTCACACCTTACGCTATTTAAAACCTTGGAAATAACTATAAAAACCGATATGATTAGTTGATTTTTTTTCTTTTAAATTTCTCCCAAAATTGAACTTATTAAATTGACACCGTACCACTCCATACATTTTTTGTGACAGACATGCCAAGTTTAGGTCGTTTCAAAAGATGAAAAAAATCTTACGTGTCAAGAGTGTTACCACTCTCTCTAGTCTTACAAATCAAATATAAATCTAAAATTGAACCATTCATTTTCTCTAAATATCTTCCTAACACTATACAATATCTCATAAAAGTGCAACTTTTTTACGAACACTTTTAGTTATAAATTGGAAAAATGATTTGTAAGAGTAATCATCTTTGGTGCATGTATAAAAATACCATTATTTTTCTTTGTACAAAGATACCATTAATATGTTTTGCAAGTAAAATTCTACCAATATTTTTTTTTAACATTGTACATATCATACCATAGGTAACCATATACAATTTTTATAATTAAAAAAATAAAACGGGTGATGTGGAAATTATGTATGATTACGTGGCTATTACACCTAATTACGTAAGATTACGTGGATATTATACCCGTCTCCCACTATTAGATGACTTTACCCAATTGAATGAGAGTAAATACTCTCAAACTCAATGCTCAGTGGAAGTTAGGGTTTATCAAACACAATACACAGTTGTAGCTTTTACTCTAAGAAATTGAGGATGTCTAATAAAAATGAAGCAACTTTTTTGATGTCTACTACTATCTTTGGCATAAGTCATTGAGAGATGAGTTGAGACCACTGACAAATGATGATGATTACACTAGGTTTATTGATGCTGCAAATGGTAATGAGGGAAAGATTAGTGTATATTTTGATAACTATAATGTACTTGTATTTGACTGGATTGAGGAATAAAAAGCAGAAGAAGGTGTTGATAGTGAAAGCTCTGATGAAGATATAGACTCAGTTATATCCGATGCCTTATTTGTTGATCATGAACCCGATGAAGAGGTAATACCGTTGACTCTGTCTGGTGATCCTTTTCCCACCCATATTAGTGTTATCCCTAGAGATGATGTTGATGAGGATGATGATTTAGATAATGGAACCAAACAAGTCCTAACTTTTCCTTTTTACGACCTAAATCATAAATGGGATACAATGCAACCCATCCTAGGTATGAGATTTTGTAACCCTCAAGAACTTAAGCAACTTGTATCCAACTATGTAGTAGCAAATGACTATAACCATTGGTACGGAAAAAATGATAAAAATTGGTTGCTAGTTAGGTGTTGTAAAACTAATGAAGGAAAGACAAAATGTCCTTTTAGACTATGAGCTACTTGGATAAGCAGTGAAAAATATTCCAAATTAAGTCCTTAGGTAATGAGCATAATTGTACTAGAACCTTCAAGTATAGGCCAGTTGTGACATACTCATGGATTGGGAAAAATTTTGTTAATCATATTTTAGAAAATCCGAAAATAAGTTATAGAGAAATGAGGACTAAAGTTGCGGAAAATTTTAATACCAATGTCGGTGTTAGATAGTGTAAAAATGATAAGAAGTTTGCACTTAATGAGATTTAAGGCAGTTTGAACTCATATTATGAAAAACTATGGAGTTATGGTGCTAAGATACTGAGAGCAATTCAAGGGTCAACAATGAAAATTGACACGAATATAATGCTTGATTCCATACTTTATTTTTCAAAGATGTATATTTGTATCAAAGGTGTAAATGATGGTTGGATTGAAGGATATAGGAGGGCTATAGGTGTATATGGGTGTTTTCTAAAAGGTATTTTCAGAGGTGAGCTTCTATCAGAAGTTGGAAGAGACGCTAAAAACCATATCTACCCCATTACTTGGGCAGTAGTTGCAGCTGGGAACCAAAAAAACTTGGAAATGGTTTCTAGAATTACTTCTTGATGACATTAACATGGGAAATAAAGCAGGCTTAACCCTAATTTCTAAACAACACAAGGTATCTTCTATTGTCACATTGTTGTATTATTTTTTAATCTTACATTTTAATTTAACTTTTTATATTATTATTTTATGTTTAGGGTCTTAATAAGGCTGTTAAAGAAAGAGTACCAGATGTTGAGCATAGGCAATGTGCTAGGCACATCCATGCTAATTTTAAGATTTTTTTTACAGGTGTTGAATATAGGAAGCTTTTTTGGAGGGCTGCAAAGGCCATAACTGCCCAAAGGTTTGAATGTACAATGAAAGGGATTAGGACGATTGATACACAAGCATATGACCACTAACCTGGTCTAGGGATTTTTTCTATTGGACAGGTGCTGTGATGCCGTTGAGAATGATATTCCAGAATCATTTAATGTTGTAGTTATGGGTGCTAGGAAAAAGTACCATGTCTACATGCAATATCTATTATTAGCTATTTGAATGAAAATATGGAGGAGTATATGGCAATTTGGTTCACACACAAAATGTTTAGAAATTGCTACAAGTATATAATCAAACCCTTAAATGTAAGTGAAATGTATCCATCTAGTGATTGTCATACTATCTTTCCCCTGAAATGTAGAAGATTTCCAGGCAGACTTACTGTCAATAGCAGGAAGGATGCTTCAGAAAAAGAAGGAATGCATACTATTAACAAGATATGGGTTTTACAAAATGCAACATTTGTAGACAATCGTGTCACAAAAAATCATGTGTTCATTGACCAAAGAAGGCTGCTTTCATTCATTTACAATACATATTAATGTTATCCATTAAAGCACAATAATTTTGAATTGTGACATCCCCAAAATCACGACCAGAAAAGACCGATTTCATTTATGCTTTTTAAAATAATTTCAGAGTAAATCGTTTTGATTTAAAAGTGTTGCAGAATTTGTTCCCAAAACAAAACATGATAAAATAATATTTATTAAAGCATTTCATCAAGAGATGCATTTTCATTATATAATCAAAACTCGGGATGTTATGTTCCGATACAGACCATAAAGCATAAACGATAACATTACAAGTCATTCAACAAATATATACATATACAGACTTGTAAACAAAACAATTCGATGATTCATCCATCTTACGCCCTTACGCTACTTCCTGTAATACAAATAAAACTGAGTGGGTCAGGCTTGGGAGCCTGGTGAGCATATAGGGTTTTCATCCCACAATAAATAAATTATATTTAATTTCACCAACCAATCACTATCCCGATTACCCATTCCCGTTATCCTCACTTTACGTCCCTAAAATAACATCTATCTCAAGGGACCTAATCTAGGATTTTCATCGGGACGAACATTACTGCTAAGGGGTTTCCTCAACAATAGATATCCTAAAGGCAACCATGAGGGGGATAGAGTACACCGGTGAACACATCGTTCACAACACCTACAGGTTATGAACCTGCTAGCGTTCCACAAGACTATCTAGAAAGAGTCTGTGGTCGTTATCCATACTCCGCTGAATAACTAGATCAACAACAACAACAACATCGAGGACTCTCATCTGTTTATTACACACCAACTATCTACCCATGTTCTACCCAACATATTAGTAGATAAAAATATATATTTTCATACATAGTTTAAAACCTGTATATCATTTTCATTCAATACATATTTCACATAACAGATGAGGCACACCCACATAACACGTATTTCATAGAAAGTAAATCAGATCTATGAGATAGAAGAGAATGAATATACATTCACACTTATAACAACAAAATTATACACATAAACAACAATATACTTAATACACTCAAACCATACTTGTATTATTATCGTGTTTATGAAAGGTAGTATACACTCACTTGATCAGAAGATGATCGAACAGCACTACGGCTTGTAGAAGTAGTATTCCTCAGTATATCTGGAAGATCTTCACAAAAATCGAACTTCTCGCGGGCAGAGCTTCGGCTCGGGAACCGCACTTCTCGGGATCTTCGGGATCTCGGGACTTGCTTCGGGGCTCGAGAATATTACCGGGGCTTCGGGGTATTTCTGGCATGCAAATCGATGCAAAACGAGAGAGAGAAGAGAGAAAAATAGCAATTGAGTCGGCTGCCCTCGCATCCAATTTATAGGAGGCTGGAGCCTCGGAGTACGCAGGGCGTACTGCGTTACGCGGGGCGTACTGCCTCAGAATCGTCATTGCTTACGTATCCGAAGAACTCGAGTGCGAGGCGTGTCATGCTTCGCTGTACGTGGGGCGTACGCTAGTACGCTGGGCGTACTTCGGATGAGTCCGATGACTCCTCTTCGGATAATGCCGGATTTAATAATTAAATTTAATTATTAATTATTTAATAAACTTCGAAAATTCATATCTTCTTCATACGAACTCCGTTTTCGACGTTCTTTATATCCATGCGTAGGTGAGACTATGCTCTACAACTTTCGTTTAGACTCCGTCGGCTAATTTTGACTTTATTTTTATTATTTATTTTTAATAAGTCGGGACAGAAAAACTTCGTTATAAATTCATAACTTCTTCGTTTGACGTCCGTTCTCGCCTAACTTTTTATCGCTTCGATACCAACAACGAGATCTTCGATTCTCGTTTAGATTGTTTCGGCTAAAAACCGCTCGATCTCAGATCGAGTATTTCAGGCTGCATACCGCTAAGCCGAAACTTCGATAAATCATAACTTCCTCATACGAAGTCAGATTTGGGCATTCTATATATATTCGGAAACCTCGTTTCAGCTACTACAACATTAACCAAAGATATCAAGTTTATTTTACACTTAAATTTTGACGCTTATTTTTATTCTTAATTAATCCAACCACATAATTAAGCTATTAAGCACAAAACACATAATACTCAAATAATACACTTCTATTATTTCAAAACGGGTTACAAAGGTTAACCTAGACTATTATATCAACATTAATGACAGACCCAGAAACACAGGCGTTACAATTCTCTCCACCTTAGAATGATTCCGTCCCCGGAATCACACATCAACAAACAACTGCGGATAGCGACCCATCATGTCACTCTCCGTCTCCCAGGTGAGATTCGGCCCATTCGTGTGTTTCCATCGGATAAGCACTAACTCGACCATCTTGCGTCGCAACTTCTTAGTCTTTTGGTCAACGATTGCCTCTGGTTCTTCAATCAACCTTTTGTTCTCATCGATTCTCAACTCCGAAAGTGGAATCATATCGGGAACTTCCCCCGTGAACTTCATCAAATAACACACATGAAAAGTGTTATGAATTCCATTAAGTTCTTTTGGTAGTTCGAGCTTGTAAGCTTGGTTCCCAATCCTATGAAGAACTTTAAACAGTCCAATAAACCTTGGACTCAACTTTCCCCTTTTACCAAATCTTATAAGTCCCTTCCACGGCGAGACTTTAAGCAAAACCGAATCTCCAATTTCAAAAGTCATCGGTCTTCGCTTTTTGTCAGCATAGCTCTTTTGACGATCCTGAGCTCCTAACATTCTTTCCCTAATTATTTTCAACTTTTCAGCAGTTTGATGAACCATCTCCGGTCCCATAAACTGCTTTTCCCCAGCCTCAAGCCAACAAGACGGCGTACGACACTTCTGTCCATACAAAGCTTGGTAAGGTGCCATCTTAATGCTCGAGTGGAAACTATTATTGTAGGAAAATTCTACCAAAGGTAAATGTTCATCCCAATTACCTAGGAATTCCAGAGTACATGCTCTCAGCATATCCTCAAGCGTTTGTATCGTTCATTCGCTCTGACCATCAGTCTGCGGATGGTAAGCTGTACTTAAACACAACTTGGTACCCAATTCCTCTTGTAGACTTTTCCAAAACCTTGAGGTGAAACGACTATCACGATCCGACACAATCGTTAACGGAACACCGTGAAGCCTCACAATCTCCTTCATGTAAGAATTTGCAAGCTTTTCCATAGACCATTTCTCCTTGGCTGCTATGAAATGCGCACTCTTAGTGAATCAATCAACGACCACCCAAATCATGTCGTGACCATTCTTTGTTCTGGGCAGTTTAGTGACAAAATCCATAGCAATGTCTTCCCACTTACCCATAGGCACAGGCAAAGGTTCTAAACTCCCGTACGGTTTCTGATGTTGTGTCTTTACTCTCGCACAAGTCACACACTCAGCCACATACTTTGCAACATCAAGCTTCATCGTCGGCCACCAGTAGTAGGGTTTCAGGTCCCTATACATTTTAGTGCTACCGGGATGAATTGAGTACATGGTCTTGTGAGCTTCTTCCATTAGAAGATCTCTTATCCCTCCGGACTTAGGTACCCAAATCCGACCTTGGAACACCTTCAGTCCATGACCGTATGTATCAAACACCAACGTTTTTCCCAAACGTTCCTCCTTTCGGTCATTCTTTTTAGAAGCTTCCTCTTGAGCATTCTTTATACTTTCCACAATAGTCGAGACAACTTCAATTCTCAACGCTCTTGGCCTTTTCCTTTCAAGATTGACTTTCCGACTGAGAGCATCAGCAACAACATTAGCTTTACCGGGGTGGTAAAGTATCTCGCAGTCGTAGTCCTTAAGTAATTCTAGCCAGCGTCGTTGCCTCATATTAAATTCCTTCTGATTAAAGAGATATTGGAGACTCTTATGATCAGTGAAAAGTTTGCACTTCGTGCCATAGAGGTAATGCCTCCATATTTTCAGAGCGAAAACTACCGCTGCCAACTCCAAATCATGAGTCGGGTAATTCTTTTCATGCTCCTTCAGCTGTCGAGACGCATATGCTATCACCTTTTCTCTTTGGGTCAGAACACAACCCAATCTAACCCCAGACGCATCGCTATAAACAGCGAAGTCTTCAACTCCATCGGGTAAAGAAAGTATCGGTGCCTCGCATAACTTCTTCTTTAGCTTCTCGAATGCTTCTTTATGCTTATCACTCCAAGCATAAGTAGCTCCTTTGTGGGTCAAAGTTGTTAATGGAGTAGCGATCAAAGAAAAGCCTTGGATAAACCTTCGGTAATATCCGGTAATCCCAAAAAGCTTCGGATCTCCGTGGGACTTTTCGGTTGTTCCCATTTCATCACAGCTTCGATCTTCGCTGGATCAACCATTATCCCTTCTTGGTTGACCACGTGACCCAAGAATTGGACTTCTCGAATCCAAAAATCACATTTGGAGAACTTAGCATACAACTTCTCCTTCTTCAAGACTTCTAACACTTCTCGCAAGTGTCTGCCATGCTCCTCTTGGCTTTTCGAATAAATCAGAATGTCATCAATGGACACTATCACGGATTTATCAAGGAACGGATTACAAACCCTATTCATCAAATCCATGAATGCTACCGGAGCATTGGTTAGTCCAAACGACATAACCAAGAACTCGTAGTGTCTATATCTAGTTCTGAATGCAGTCTTCTGTATATCCTGCTCTCTTTCTTTCAGCTGATGATATCCTGACCTTAGATCGATCTTCGAGAAATAGCTTGAACCTTGCAATTGATCAAACAGGTCATCAATCCTTGGCAACGGATATCTATTCTTTATCGTTGCCTTATTCAGCTCTCGGTACTCAATGCACATTCTCATACTTCCATCTTTCTTCTTCACAAATAACACCGGAGCTCCCCAGGGTGATGAACTAGGTCTAATGAAACCTTTGTCCAATAATTCCTGAAGTTGCATCATTAACTCCTTCATCTCCGTCGGTGCTAATCGGTAAGGTGCTTTTGCTATTGGCGTTGTCCCTGGCAACAAGTCTATTCTAAACTCCAGTTGTCTATCAGGCGGTAATCCAGGAAGATCTTCGGGAAATACTTCCGGTTAATCACACACAACAGGAATATTCTGCATCACCTTTTTCTCCTTTTTAGCATCGATCACGAATGCTAAGTATGATGTACACACTTTGGTCAAACATTTTCTGGCTTTCATTAGGGAAATGATTCCAGAATTTACTTTGCGTTTATCTCCATACACCATAAACGATTCCTTCCCAGGCGGGTTCACTTTCACTATTTTCTTCTTGCATAAAATTTCGGCATCATTGGCGCTAAGCCAATCCATTCCAAGCACGATGTCGAAACCATTAAGTTCGATAGGCAATAATTCCTCGTGGAACTTATTCCCATTCAGATCAATTAAGATGTTTTTCATACGATGGCTAACAGGTACAAACTTGCCACTAGCAACTTCGACTAATAAGGCATTATCTAGTCTATCAACAGGCAAAGCTATTTTTCTACCAAATTCATGCGATATAAAGGAGTAGTTGGCTCCAGAATAAAATAAAATTTGGGCAGACAATTCGTTAACGAGAAAGGTACCTGAAGCGACATCAGCTTCATCTTTAGCAGCTTCCAGTGTCATCTGGAATGCTCTTGCCTTTGGCTTTGGCGGAATGTTCGGTCTAGCTGCCTCCTTCTTCTTCGGACAATCCCTCGACATGTGTCCCTCCTCACCACATCCATAGCAAACCTTCTTAGAGAGGGTACACTCATTGGCATAGTGCCCTGGCTTTCCACATTTGTAGCACGTGGCCACTACCTCACATTTCCCATGATGCTTCTTCTTACATTTGTCGCACCATTTCGCTTCACCTCCTCCTCCTCTCGAAACAGACTTCGAGAACTTGTTTTTCTTATTGGACCCTGAAGTTCCATCAAACTTCCTCTTTTCACCAACTTCTATCCTTTCCAGACCCTTTTCCTTCTGCTAGGCCTCCACATTCTTAGCTGCACGAACAACCGTTTTCAGAGTAGCTGCCATCTTGACTGTCGGACCAAAGTCGGCAGGCAATCCATTAGCAAACCTCTCAATCTTGGAGAGTTCCGTTGGCACTAGGTACGGAAATAACTTCATTTTCTCAGTAAATGCGGTAGCATAGTCGTCTATGCTTGTTTTCCCCTTTTTCAAGTTTTGGAACTCATTGTTCAGATCAATCAGATCTATCTCTGAACAATACTGCACCCTTAGTTGTTCCAAGAACTCCTCGCATGACATTTTCAGGGCTTCTCCTCGTGGCATAGTATCTGCCAACAACTTCCACCAACTCAATACTCCAGTCTTCAGTTGTCTAACTGCAAAGACGGTCTTCTGTTTATTGCTACAGTCACAACTTTCAAATACCATCTCCATTTCAGAGATCCAATCCATTATCTCAACAGGCTTTGGGCTCCCAGAAAGACTTGGCGGCTTGGTGCCTAAGAAGTTCTTGTACATTCGCCCATCCTTGTTGTTTATCCTTTCCGGATCATTCCTTCGTTCTCCTTGAGTCCCAACTTGACTCATCATACGACTATTGTTCCCTTCCTCTGATTGCTCGGGAACCAATTCGAGTTCCTCAATAGGTATGATAGGCTCATCCCTATTATCATGCAACATTTGTCGCATCTCCTCCCTTTGTTCGGCTAGCATAGCCCGAATCATGGCTTGCACCGCAGCCATTGTTATTGGTTCTGGTGCTACTGCTACAACGGGTATTTGCTCAATCACTGGCGGTTGATTCCTGTTTTCATCCGCGTTTCCAACGCCACTCCTTGTTCTCACCATTTTTGATCTACACACCGAATAAGGTGAAATTAGATCCTCATTCACGACAGATATTCAAATCATCCTTATTACTCTGAAACGTTTACATGCTAGTTCTAATAACGTAGGCATACGCTTAGAATCCTACACACATAAGGTTTCCAGATCCGGTCGGCAACAGACCGTAGATTCGAACAATTAATATCATATATGAGGCACACCCACATAACACGTATTTCATAGAAAGTAAATCAGATCTATGAGATAGAAGAGAATGAATATACATTCACACTTATAACAACAAAATTATACACATAAACAACAATATACTTAATACACTCAAACCATACTTGTATTATTATCGTGTTTATGAAAGGTAGTATACACTCACTTTATCAGAAGATGATCGAACATCACTACGGCTTGTAGAAGTAGTATTCCTCAGCAGATCTGGAAGATCTTCACAAAAATCGAACTTCTCGCGGGCAGAGCTTCGGCTCGGGAACCTCACTTCTCGGGATCTTCGGGATCTCGGGACTTGCTTCGGGGCTCGAGAATATTACCGGGGCTTCGGGGTATTTCTGGCACGCAAATCGATGCAAAACGGGAGAGAGAAGAGAGAAAAATAGCAATTGAGTCGGCTGCCCTCGCATCCTATTTATAGGAGGCTGGAGCCTCGGAGTACGCGGGGCGTACTGCGTTGCGCGGGGCGTACTGCCTCAGAATCGTCATTGCTTACGTATCCGAAGAACTCGAGTGCGAGGCGTGTCATGCTTCGCTATACGCGGGGCGTACGCTAGTACGCTGGGCGTACTTCGGATGAGTCCGATGACTCCTCTTCGGATAATGCCGGATTTAATAATTAATTATTTAATAAACTTCGAAAATTCATATCTTCTTCATACGAACTTCGTTTTCGACGTTCTTTATATCCACGCGTAGGTGAGACTACGCTATACAACTTTCGTTTAGACTCCGTCGGCTAATTTTGACTTTATTTTTATTATTTATTTTTAATAAGTCGGGACAAAAAAACTTCGTTATAAATTCATAACTTCTTCGTTTGACGTCCATTCTCGCCTAACTTTTTATCGATTCGATACCAACAACGAGATCTTCGATTCTCGTTTAGATTGTTTCGGCTAAAAACCGCTCGATCTCAGATCGGGTATTTCAGGCTGCATACCGCTAAGCCGAAACTTCGATAAATCATAACTTCCTCATACGAAGTCAGATTTGGGCGTTCTATATATATTCGGAAACCTCGTTTCAACTACTACAACATTAACCAAAGATATCAAGTTTATTTTACACTTAAATTTTGACGCTTATTTTTATTCTTAATTAATCCAACCACATAATTAAGCAATTAAGCACAAAACACATAATACTCAAATAATACACTTCTATTATTTCAAAATGGGTTACAAAGGTTAACCTAGACTATTATATCAACATTAATGAGTGGCCCATAAACACAGGCGTTACATGAATGCAGGACAAGTAATAAAACTTAACATAATAAGGTTAAAAGTTGAACCTGTGGTTGAGGAACAAGGAGAAGAACTTGAGATTAAACATGTGGTTGTGGTATAAAGAGTATAACCTAAGATTGAACATGTGGTTCGGGAACAAGGATCAAAATCTGAGATTGAACATGTAGTTGAGGAACAAGGAGAAGAACATGATATTGAATCCGTGGTTAAGGAATAAGCAGGATCAAAACTTGAGATTGAACCTATGGTTGAAGTGAAACAAGGAAGAGCAGAACCTGAGATTGAACTTGTGATCGAAATGGATATGGTTGCAAGTGGAACACCATTAAAGATGCAAAGGAAATATTAAGAAAGAATCACCAAGTTGACATTGAATAAGATTATCATCATCAAGGATGGAAGTGTTTTAAGTTTGTATAAACCTGTTACTTTAGAGTGGCCGAGGACATGGTTTAAGTATGTCGTTTGTTTCGGGAAAGTGGCAACTTTTGATATGTTAGACAACAATATGATTTTGTTTTGTTTATGCTCATTGATGGTTTAAGTATGTCTTTTGGTATTTTAAATTTGATTTAAACCTACACATTAAACTGATTTGGTCAAAAATCAACTAAGTGAATATCAACCAAGGTGTATGAGAGGTTGTGGTGTTGTGGATAATGTGAGTACTGAATTGAGATAAAAATAACACGAGTGGTTTAGAAGGAAAGCCATTGATCCTTGCTAGGATCTCTGGCATAAAACCTTGAGAGGTGATAATGATCACATGCCTTGTATGATCTTATTGATTTGAATGTAAATTACAAAGATGATGATAGAAATACGATTACAAGTGAGAAATAAACAAGAATATAACCGTTAAACTTGTTAGGAAAAAATAATGGCGATGTTTAGGATCCTGATGTATGTTCGGGATCTTGAGACTCTTTTAAGATCCGGGATCCTGGATAGGATTGAGGATCTTGGCCCTAACAACTGCCCCCAAATTATACCTGTAAAAATATTTGAACCAATTTCAAGTATTTAAAGTGAATAATTTAATTAATTGGAAATAAAGGATTTGAAATTCAAACTCTAACAAATAGAATTGTATCCGTTCAAAAGATGTGATTATGTTGTTAAATCTCTTCACTATCCTCCGTGATCCGCATAAATAGTGGTGAATGGTTATCGATCTTCTATTACTTTTTAGCTCTTTTTCAAGCGTTATTGATTATCTTGAAGGTAGATATCCCATTCCTTTGTTCTCATTTCTTGTTCGATGATCATGGGTAAAAAGGTACTCCATTCTCGCTCGATCATCCTTACTCTTCCTGAAGAGGACTTCCTTGATCAAAAGATCTTGTATTACGGAGGGACTTGCTCTTTTGATGATAACGACACTGAGTCCTTGAAATCAATCAGAGCTTTTCTTGCCGACGTCATTTTCAAGCTTTTTGATGCTAAGGCCAAACCTGGCTTTGTCTTTCCTACTTGGGTTTGCTTGCATCCAAACTATGCATGTGATCTGGAGGATCTTGCATTAGGCTGATCAATTGAATCAATCTAAGGATCTACACATGGGATTAGTTGAGTTGGCCCACGTTTTTATGATTTCCAAACTTTTGGGTCTTCTCGTTTCCCGCTCAAAGTCTATACAAATAAATCACATATTATTTTGAAATTGAAACAAAATGATGGTTATTGGAAAGAGAAATATTTCTTTTTGAAACGTGAATTCATCCCCGATGGCGATCTCCTGCCAAGAAATTAGGTTAGAAAGGGTAGAATTTTATTTCGTTGAAGATCTGAAATTCTCACTTTCTTGTTTTATTTGTTTTGATGCAACTTTCAAGTTCGAGGATCCCGTCCCTGTTGTTGAAGATACCGAGGAGAAGATCGGGAATTTATTTGATTTTCCTAAGAATGAAAGATCCTTCAGGTTCGAACAACCTAACTTTCAACAGAGTACATATACTACTGCCTCCATGTCAACAGGTAAAGATCCTTTGTCTGTCTATTTTTTTTATTTTTCATGAAGGATCCTGAACGTATTGAGTTCCTTTGTTATGTTTAGGATCCAAGGGTACACACTCTAATGCTTGGTTCACCTTGGTTGACATCGAATCCGCCATGTCCGACGACCAACTTGTGGTAAAAAAGAAGAATACCTCATCTACTCTTCCTCCAAAGAGTACCTTGATTGATCTGACCGTTAAGACACCAGGATCCCGAAAGAGGAAGTCGGCTGAGACCTTGGATTTGGAGAGCCTTAGGGTGGACGAGGCATTGAGGAAGATGATCTCCTTCTCGCAAGATGTAAGGATCTTTGTGCTTTTCTCTGTTTGATTTTAGTTCACTTACCATGTTCCTTTATAGGTTTATGATCATGTTTCTTGATCCACCGAAGATATGAAGGTTAAGCTTGACTGGGCGGAGCATGGATTAAAAGAACAATATGGGATCAACAAGGAGCTTCTTAAGAGGGTGGATAAACTAAGTATGGAGAAAGTTGAGAAAGAGGAGGAGCGTGTACTAGAGATTAAGGATGTGATTGTGGAGGTTAAGGGCAGTACGGTTGAGGTTATATGGGAGGCAAAGATCAAGCTAGCGGATGATGTAGAGAATGCAGGATCCTGGAACGTGGCCGGTTGGTGTGAAACCTTGGCTAAGTGGACTGTCACGCTTGTAAATACTGGTCATGATCTTGCAGAGAAGAAGAGAAGAATGAGACAGAGTATATCCTAGCTGGGGGTGATCAAACCTTGAATTAAGTTTGATAAAATTTAAAAACAATTTTAATTTTTTGTTTCTTTAAAACAATATTTTCTTTTCTGTTGGGTTGGAGGGCAACCCCTTTTAAATTTGATGCTTTGGTTTTTCTCTTTTATTACGTGGTTTCTTTGGTTGTAGAAATAGGATAATGAATTTGTAACGCTCTAAAAATTTCAACCAATTTAGACTTTTCAAAAACAACCCAGTTTCATTAAGTTATTACAAAAAGGTTTTCAATACAATTATTTATCAGAGTCTTCCCAGAACCATATCATAAAACATAATCATGAGGAACGGTACGATTACGCCTTTGCCTTGCCACGGTCTCCTGAAGTACCTGAAACATTTAAACCACAACTGTAATCCCGAAAGCTTAGTGAGATACCCCCAAAATACCAACCACATACACATAACATGCCATATCATAACAGAACACAGAACAGCCATGCACTTCGGGTCTACTGTGTGACTGGTCCGCCCGACTGGGCCTTCAATCCACCTGGTCCACTCTCTGAGTCTACAGTATGACTGGTCCACTCTCCGAGCCTCGGCACGTCTGGTCCGCTCTCTTGGGGCCTACAACCTATCCGGACCGCTCGCTGGGCCTTCGGGTTAACCGGTCCGCCCTGGGTATGTTGGCCTACAACACAAAGCAGGACCCGCTTCAACCCAACCCCAGTCCAACAACCATGTGCACATAAACATTCAATCATATAACAATTCACATCCAATCAAACCGATCTAGCCGATCACATATCATAACATCATCCTAACTAGGATACCGACCTAACCGGTCACTAGCATAGCATCATCCTATATACTAGGATACTGACCTTAACCAGGTCTCTAACATATACCATCCCAACTACCAGGATGCAAACATAGCAAAGCAACAACATAACAACGATACCTGGATTACAATCTGATAAAGGGCCGGCTTTGGTGCCGTAGACCCTGTCGATATAGTGAGGATAACTCACCTCGCAACTGCTGACTGAAAAGGATAAGATCATGCTGCTCTAACCTCCGACACGAACTCCACCACTGGTCAATACCAAAAGACTGAACTCAATAAATACCCATAATTACCAAATTACCCCAGGAAGTCAACTGGTCAACTCTTGGTCAAAGTCAAAGTCCTCAGTCAAAGTCAATCCTCCTAGATGACTCTACTCGCCGAGTCAACCCGTTGACTCATCGAGTCCCCATGCTCTGGAACTTCCATAACATGACTCAACTCACCGAGTCTCCCCAAGACTCGTCGAGCCCCACAACTCTGAGTCTAACCATACTCAACTCACTGAGTCATCCCTTGACTCACCGATTCACAGCTTAACCAGAAAAAGGTTAGGAACTCACGACCAGACTCGCCGAGTCCAAGGCTATCTTCAACCAACCCGCCAAGTTGTTCTTCCAACTCATCGAGTTGCTGCCTATCTTCATGCAACTTGCCGAGTACACCCATGTGACTCGCCAAGTACCACTAGCTCTTAACCCATACAGAGGCTTTCCAAGCCATGCAGGGTCTCAAATCCATAGATCTACTCTTATACAAGCCATCCATCACGTAAAGTAGCAAACTTTACGTGAATCCAAGGAGATCTAAGCATAATCCACTATTGGCTAAGGTTTGGGACTAAAAGGCTTCATCAACAACTCTTGAACAGGGACTTTATGCTCTTTTGGATCATCACTACTCTAGATCTGAGGTAGCAACCTTAGATCCAACCTCCAAACTCAAGATAGCACTAGATAAATTCCCCAAAATCCCACAAATGATAGATCTAGATGGATAACAGCTCAAGCAACGAATTCTTACCTCCAAAGAAGACCCCAATAGAAGAATAAGCCAAAACCTTGCAAAGCCCCTTGCTCCAAGCCTCTTAACCTTCAAAGATCTCTTCCACAAACACTCCTTCAAGGTTCAAATGCTCTCTAATTCACTCACAAATGCGTATTAGGGTTTCTGGACTTCAAGGGAGAGTAAGGAGGCTGGGGAGAGGGTATTATGTCCTTTATATAGGGATCAACCCCCAGAATTAGGGTTTTCTCCACACAGCACCAACTCGCCGAGTCCATCCACTGACTCGCCGAGTTGGCCACTTAACACGCGACCAGAATCGCGACCCTACTCGCCGAGTCCACCCATGGACTCGCCGAGTTGACCATTCACATTTTTACTTTGAATCCTGAACTTGCACTCCTGAACTCGGGATGTTACAGAATTTTTCAAAAGATTTTCAAATAGTTAAGATCCTAGGAAGTTTAGAGTTTATACAAACTATTATGATCTTAATAATTTGAAATAAATAGCCATATGATTGGGATACTTTAATATCCGAGATCCTTAAATTTTATTTAAAAAATCTTGAAAGTTGTTGTAGAACTCTTTCAAAGAAAAAGCACTATAAATGAAAATCTTAGGTGTAAGGATAGATAAAACCTGATGTCAGCTTAAACTCTAATTAATCTTTTGGTCATCTCTATGAACATTACTTTGGATAGGTTTTATCATCTTGAATAGATTTCTTTTGGATGTTTTTTTGGAAGATGACCCCAACTTTAGAATTTACTAGGAAAAGTCCCAACTCAGGTAATATTAGGAAAGATCCCATATAGTAATTCATTGGGGAAGATCCCAACTTAGAGTATTACTAGGGAAAATTCCAATTTAAGAAATATTGGGGAAGATCCCAACTAAAGAAGTACTGGGGAAGATACCAACTTAAGAAATACTAGGGAAGTTCCCAACTTAGATTATATTAGGGAAGATCCCAACTTTAAATAATAACTGTGGAAGATCCTTTTTTGTAAGATAACATGATAATGTTATAAACCTTAGAAATTTACTTTAGGATCTTAACATGTATTCAGAAATAAGAGGGTTGCCAAGTCACTAAAGTGTGAAATGATCCCCTTACTCACATACCATAGTTAGATATCGTGTGTCCAAGTAAGGTGTAGAAACCTAAACTCATAAAAAAGAGATCATTAAGTCTTTAAACCTTAGGATATTAACATATGTTCAGAAATAATAGGGTTTCCAAGTCACTAAAGCGTGAAATGATCCCCTTACTCACATCCCTTAGTAAGATATCATGCGTCCAAGTGGGGTGTGGAAACCCAAACACGGATGAAAGAGGTTATTAACTCTTTAAACCTTAGAAGGGATTAAGTACCCTTAATCGGGTGAGAGATGATCAGTCTCTATTTGTAGTGGATAGGAACCTTGAGTTTCCGAATGTTGCAAACATTAGCTTGGGGTAGGAGTTAGCTAGGCTAACATCCCTCAGATGCTTAAGTCAGCAATGTTTTTAGAATAAAATTAACAAATAAAAGAAATGAGGGTTAGGAGTAGGTATGTACCTTGACTCAGTTGTGATGAATTATGACTAAATTGACTTACATAATGTATGCTTCAAGGTGTATAGCATTTTAGGATCTTGGAAATATGCTTCCTTATAGGGTAGCTAGCCAATATGCCCTTACTCCTACTTCTGAATCAATGAGATATGCATCACACTTCTGAGCATGCAGGAAGGAATCTTTCTTCATAGTTGGCTAATAGTATCATGTTCTTAACACTTTAGAACACAAGGGTCTTCCCCCAGTGTGGTTGCCACAATCCCTTTCATGTATGTCTTTTAGGACTTCCATGGCTTCTTGATCTTAGATATGGACCTGTTATGGATTTCTTGTATAATACTCCATGGATCATCACAAAGCGTGAGATCCTCATCTTGAGCTCTTTATCACCTTTTTCTTCTTTTGGGATTGTACCATTCTATAGATACCCTATGATGGGTTGTGTCCAGGATCTCAAATGTCTCTTAGGATTTTGATTGTTTGGATCGGGATCTTGAACATCCAGATCCTGTTCAGAGGATCGGGGAATTGGGCCTCCGATTGCCGCTATGTTGACCGTCTGATTATGGTCGCCGGGGTTGTCTGGTATCCTAGAGGGATATTCTATCACAAGGATCATTATGTGGGTTATTGGGATCTTGGTCTCTGGCGGGATCCTGAGGGAAGACTCTAAGTTGGCTAATGCATCTTCCTTCGTGTTATTTTCTCTAGGAACTTGATTCAGACTAAAAGCTTCAAATTCGGAGGCTAATTTTTAAAGAATTTGAAGGTATAGTGCTATTCTTCATTCTTTAACTGCATAGAACCCATTAAAGTGGTTAGTTATTATTAATGAATTGACATATACCTGAAGATGCTTGGCTAGTTTTATCCCTATTATCAGTGCTTCATACTCTGCTTCATTGTTTTTTGCATGGAATTCACAACTAACTGGTTGGGGTAGGATGTACCCATGTGGTGATTTTAGTATGATCCCAAGTCATGCTCTTCTAAAGTTGGATGCTCCATCTGTAATGAGTATCGAATCCCCCATGTTTTCTTCTTTTTGAAGTCATTGGATTTCTAACTCCACCTCAGGTTGTACATCATCACTAAAATTAGCCACAAAATCTACTAATGCCTGTGACTTTATTGAGGATCTTGGCTCATATTTGATGTCATATCTCATGAGCTTCACTAACCATTTAGTCATTCTACCTGAGATTTTTGGTTTTCTCATGACATTCTTAATAAGATAGTGAGTTTTGACATAGGTAGAAGCTGCAACTAGTGCAAGTATTAGTTTTTCAAGGAGAGAGTACCTGGTTTTAGGATCATAAGATACTTTTACTTACATAGTAGACAAGTTGTTGTTCGCCATCAAGATCCTTGTCCAGAACAACACTTATAGCGTCTGAAGATACTAAAAGATGTAGGAGGAGTAGTTCCCCATTCGAAGATCCATGGCCAGGACTCGCTTATATTCCCCTCTTGGTGACCATGTAACCAAGGAAATTTCATTTCTTCATTCCAAAGTAATATTTGGAAGGGTTCAATTTTATGTTTTATTAATCTAATATATCGAAGACTTCTTCAAGATCCCTGAGGTGATCTTCATCTCTTTTGGATTTGACCACCATGTCATCAATGTAGACTTCTATGGTATTCCCCAATTTGACCTTGAACATTCGATTCACCATTCTTTGGTACGTTGTCCCTACATTTTTAATACCAAAACCCATAGCAATATAGAAATATATACCTGTAGGGGTTATGGACTTAGTATCCTCTTGATCAGATGGTTCCATTTATATTTGTTGGAATCCAGCCGAGGCATCCATGAATGTTAGTAATCCATGGTATGTCGTGATATCTCTCATGGGGTCGATGTGTGGCAACGGGAAAGGATCCATAGATCAAGCCTTATTAAGATTCGTGTAGTCTACACATACTCACCATTTTTTGTTCTTATTTGTACTACCACCACATTGGTTAGCCATTTTGGGAAATTGACTTCTTTAACCATTCATGTCTTAAGAAGTTTTTCAACTTCCTCTTGGATGATTTGGTCCCTTTCGGGTGCCAAATTTCTTCTCTTTTGATGTATAGGTATGAAAGAAGGATCAATGTTAAGTTTATGAGTTATAATTTTATTATATATACCTGTCATATCCTCATGCTTCCAAGCGAAAGTCTTGCTTCTATCTTTTAAGAACTTTATTAGTTCTTTCTTGATTTGTTATGGTATTAAGGATCATATGAGGACATTGGCTTCAGGATCCTTGGGGCTTAGGGGAATTTCCTTCACATCATGTTCTCTTTCTTCTAGTACACCTCGTGCCCCCTGATTTAATTGCTAGGCTTGTCGTGGTACTGATGAAGGATTCATTGAAGTCTTGTAGCATTCTTTGGATTCTTGTTGATCACCGATGATCTTCACTGTCCCCTAAGGGGTTGGCATCTTGACGCATTAGTGGTACATTGCTGGAACCGCTTTCATGTCATGGATCTAGGGCCTACCTAATATAACATTGTAGGAAGACAACACATTCATAACACAAGAGCGTTGCATAGAATTTACCCCTATGATGTAGATGGGTAGCTTTATATCTCTAATAATATGTTTCATTTCACCGTTGAATCCTATTAGTATTAAGGATCTCTTGGTTATTTCGGATTCTGGAATGTTCATCCCGACCAGAGCATTTAAGAGTATGATGTTCACTGAGGATCCTACGTCCACTAGGATCCTTCTAACAAATCGATGTAGAGATTTATCACCAATCCATCATGATGAGGATTTCGGATATTTTCTTTATCTTATTCATCAAAGGTGATTTATTTCTCTCCTGTTATCGATGTGTTCTTCTGGGGTCATTCTTTTTTATTTGCCTTGGACTTAGAAGCATATGTTTTTGCTATAGAGTAAGAAGTTCCAAAAATGTTCAAACCCCCAAAAATAATGTTAATTACCTTGGCGTTTGAAGGATGGGATCCTGTTTTTTCAAGTATCTTCTCATGATCTGGCTCATTTTCTTTGGATCTTTCTTTTCATCTTCCTAGGATCTCTTTATGATTTCCTTTGCTTAGGATATAGATAATCTACTTTTTAGGGCTATGCAATCCTCAGTGATGTGACCAAGATCATCATGGTATGCACACCATTTAGACTTGTATTTCAAGCCACTCGATTTGTCTCCTTTCCTTGGCCACCTAGCCTTTTCACCAAGATCCTGCATAACAAAGATTAATCCTGAAACATCCACAGAAAAACAATAGTCTGTGATCATGGGGAATCCATATTCTTCTCCTTCATCTTCAAGGACATTAACCCTATGATGATTAAGTTTGGAACATGGTTTTGATTTATAGGATCTTAAAAGCCTCTATGGTAGTGGCCATGTTGATATTAGCAATGTTTAGTGCTTCCTTGACAAACCTGCTTACGAAATCTCTAAGGGATTCCTTACGATCCTGGACTACTTGATAAAGATCACTAGTGATCCTTTCGAATGCCTTGCTACAAGGAAACTGGTTATTAAAAAGATTAAATAAATGGGAAAATAAGTAATAGAATAAGGAGGAGCATTGCGGAGCCATATTAAGGCTGATCCTGTGAGATTCGATTGGAAACCTTTTCATAGACAAGCTTCTTTTAAGTGTGGTGGAATGAGAATGATCTCTATTCTCTCTCTCTCTCTCTCTATATATATATATATATATATATATATATATATATATAATGTGATATGTTCTTCAGGATCTGTGGTTTCATCATACGACTTCATGGGGGAGGGGGGTATTCCTGGTACACTCGAGATCATCTGTCTCAGTTATTAAAGTTCCCTAGCCATGATAGGACTTATACATGCTTCAAGACCCTCAGAGTTAGTATTAAATGCATTATTATTTAGTAAGTTACCAGTGTCTTGGTTTTTAAGGGTAGTGAAGGCTTCGTTAGGATCCTGAATCACAAGGGTTTGATTATTTGCGATTGCTCCCCAAGTTGAAGCAACAACAAGTGCCGATGTTGTAGTATCTCAACGATTCCCGAGGGATCCTGCGCTATCGAAATCGAGGATCTTGGGTTGCAAAATCGAAGGTGTTGTTTCATGCGGTTTGTGGATTTCCTCTCTCATTCTTTCCATCTCCTTGAGTATTGTCTTGTTTTCCACCCATTGTTGGTTTAGTTATTGCTTTACCATCTTCACCATGGAGAAGAGTTCACCGTTAAAGATTGGAACAAGAGGATATTGGAATCTCAGGGATCCCTGATTCACATGGCTGATGATTAAAGAGGTATTCTTTTTAGAGGTATCCGAAGTTTTCATCTGATAGGGAGGTCCTTATGGAGGTGGTGGAAGATTTTTTTAGGAAACAAGAGTAATAGAGGATCAAGATAAAGTTGGTTGTGTAGACATAATTTTCGAGAATTAAGAACACCATGGCGCCATGGTGGGCACCAAATTGTTTTAGTCAAAAACCGATTAAGTGGATATTAACCAAGGTGTATGAGAGGATGTGGTGTTGTGAATAATGTGAGTACTGAATTGAGATAAAAATAACATGAGTGGTATACAAGTAAAGCCATTGATCCTTGCTAGGATCTCTAACATAAAACCTTGGGAGGTGATAATGATCACCTGCCTTGTATGATCTTATTGATTTGAATGTAAATTACAGAGATGATGATAGAAATATGATTACATGTGTTTTGCTAGCTCTAGGTCTGTAAGGTGTAAAAAGATTGTTCCCATTGTGTGTTTTTTTATAGGTGTATATATAGTCTAGGTTATGTAACTAAGAGTCTGATATTTCCAGGATCCTGCTGAATTGGTATTTACACGTGCTTTGACTTAGTATTTCCAGGTCTTAAGCTTGATTGGAACGTTTCTTCATTGAGAATGAGTCTTATGTTGAACATTTATTCACATATGAGAAATAAATAAGAAATATATCCATTAAACTTGTTAGAATATAATAATGGCAATGTTTAGGATCGTGAGACTCCTTTAAGATTCGGGATCCTAGATATGATTATTTAATGTTTCTTGTACATTTGATTCTATAGTTTTTTGTATTGTTATGCCATTTTGTTTTGGTCAAAAAATAATTGAACTAAGATAGACCAAAGTGTATGAGAGACTGCGATGTTCAGTATAAAGCAAATATGTAATGTAGATCAAAGCAATACAAATCATTTACGAGGAAAACACTTGATCCTTGCTAGGATCGCCGACATAAAACCTTGGGAGGTGATAATGATGATGTTCCTTGATGTTTTTATTGATTGAAATGAATAATTACAGAGAAAATAGAAAGAGTATGAGTACAAGTGATAATATTCTACCCAGTATCGTGTGCAGTGTGATGACTACAAGTTTTTTATATAGTCAAAACCTAACAACTAGAACTCCAAAAATTCAAGGATCCTTAGAGATTATTTATAGTCGTTGCTTGACTTGGTCCTCCAGGTCTTTTCCATGGCTGTGACGACTATACGTTGAGAATGTGACTTTGAGTGGTTATTTCTACACATGTGAGAAAGACAAAGGAACATATAGTTGTTATAAATAATAAAAAATTTTATTCAGGATCCTGGAGTTTATTCAGGATCCTAAGCTTCGAGGATCCTGAGCCTTTGATTATCCTTAGACTTCAGGATCTCAATGTAGTTCCGAGATCCTAGCCCTAATAATTGCCCCCAAATTATTCCTACGAAATATTTTGGAGTTAGTTTGCCAAAATTCAAAGGGATAATTGAGAAATAAATATGATAAGGGTTTTTGAATTTTAAACCCTAACATATAGGATTTATCTGTTCAAGAGTCATCATACCCGTCCAATAAATCTTTCTCTTTCTTCTGCCATTAGCATAAATAGAGGCAATCGATTAGGGCTACTCTTCCGTGTGTCTTTAAGCATTCATCCAATCATCTTTGAAGATACATTTCTCTCTTCTTCTCTTTAGTCTTTCCTTTCATTAACAATGGGCAAGAAAATGAACGTATCTCATTAGAATATCCTCGCGTCTTCTGAAGATGATTTATTCGATCAGAGGATCCTATCGTATGACGAGATATGTTCCTTCGACGACGATGATATCGGGTCGTTGAAGACAATTGACGCTTTCTCTAACGAAGCTTTTTGCAAACCCATTGATCCGAAATGCCAACCTGACTTTGCTTCCTCGTCTTGGGTCTGCTTTCCCGGATATCCCTTTGGTTTAGGTCTGTAATATCCTTTCTACAGAATTATCTCCAAGTTCTTCGAAGTCACCCAAATTTCTTACATCTAGACCATGCCCATCGTATTGATAATCTTGTTTTGGATTGAGAAACTGAACTAGTCCAGAGGTCTAGATATAGGTTTAGCTGAGTTGGCTCACATGTATGATCTAACTACCTTTGGGAATTCTTGTTTTCTTCTTAGGCTTAAACCCCACAAATCCCTTTTGTTTTGAAAACAAAACATAAGGGCGGTGCTTGGAAGGAGAAATACTTTTTTGTGACACATGATTCGATCCCTGGTGGGGATTCCTACCGAAGTATTGGGTTAAAAAGGGTAAGAATAACTCTTCTTTGCTATCTTTCGATAACAAGTGATTTATTAGAAGGTAATTTTCTCTTTATCTTCTACGTTTTTACTTCTTCTATCATGGGTAAAAAATGGCAATTTCTCGTAAAAACATCCTAGCTCTTCCCGAAGACGACTTCATCGACCAAGGAATTCTTTGCTATGAGCAGACGCGTTCCTTTGGTGATGATGACATTGAGTCTTTGAGACTCAGTGGAGCCTTCCCTCCTGAAGCTGTTTTTAGGCCCTTCGATCCTCTCATCCAACCAGACTTTGTTTCTCCTTCCCAGGTATGATTCCCTGAATATCCCTTCTCCCTGGGGCTGAAATACCCTTTTCCTAGAATTGTCTCTGAGTTCTTTAAGGTGACTGAGATCTCATATATTCAGTCCATTCCTATCATTTGGAGGATCTTATATTGGATCGACCAAGTGAACCTGTCAAAAGACCTCGATATAGGTCTTACTGATTTGGCCTGTATGTATGATCTTACGACCTTCGGGAATCCTCGCTTTCTTCTTAAAGTCAAAACCAAAAAATCTCCTCTTGTCCTAAAAACTAAACATAACAACAGATCTTGGAGAGAAAAATACCTTTTTGCGAGACGTGACTTTGTTCTTGGTGGGGATCTCCTTTCGCATGGTTGGGTTAAGAAGGGTAGGATTCTTTTATACTAATATAAGGATCCTGGAATTCACTTATTCTTATTTTATTTGCTTTTTTGCAACTTTTAAATTCGAAGAGCTTATCCCCATCGCTCAGGAGTCGAAAGTGAAGATTGAGAAGTTCTTGGCCTTGTCTGAAGCTGAGAGATCCATTCGATTTGAACATGCCACTTTGCAAGAAAGCTCTTCTGCTACTGAACTCATGTCGACATGTAAGGATCACTGATTATTTATGCTTATGATGAAGGATCTCAATATTTTTCTGTTATATGTAGGACCCAAGATCACCCGTTCCGGTGCTCTGTAATGCTGTAAAATTTTCAAATAAGTATTTCATTTTTAAAACCACACAAAACACAGTTTCACATTTCTCAAACTCAAATTTATAAGTTGTTCAAAACACAAGACAACAAAATGTTTCACAATATCCCAGAATCCTCAAAACATAATCTCAAGCTGATGTGTATAATCATGTCGGCGCCTTCCTGTGATCCCGAGAGGTACCTGAAACACATTTCACACAGCACTGTAAGCACGAAGCTTAGTGAGTTCCCCAAAATATCACACACAAAATAATTAGCCTCTCATGGCTATATCTCGATAAGAACCCTCCGGTCATATGTCTCAGTGAAGACCCTCCGGTCTCACAGCTCGGGTTGGACCCTCTTGTCCGGTATCTTAGTGAGGACCCTCCGGTCTCACAACTCGGTTTGGACCCTCCGGTCTCACAACTCGGTTTGGACCCTCTAGTCCTAACTCAATAAGGAACAAAATAATATACAATATAAATCACAAAGACAAAATGCATGATATCACATAACTCAGTATAAGCACATAAGACCCTCCGGTCAATGACTCGAATAAGACCCTCTGGTCACACAGTATTACCAGTCAGGTAAGTATAGTGAGAAGACTCACCTCGTAAGTACACAAGTAGGTCTCGTACTCAACGATCGGTCTAGACTCCGCCTACATATCATAATCATCTCTAATTAACAGTTTATAACAACAACTCCAAAGATGTTAAGCTAACCCTTTTACTACCTCTTGGAAAGGGTAAAAGACCATTTTACCCCTCCATGGTCTACAAATTCCATAATTGACCAAAACCTAAAAGTCAAGGGAAGTCAGACCTTAAGTCAACATTCCTTATTGACTTAACTCGTCGAGTGCATCTATGCGTCTCGTCGAGTTCCTTCGTTTCTCTGAAATATTTGGAAAATCCAAGTCAACTCGCCGAGTTTGTAACGCGTCCAAACTATCGGGGGAAAACCCAAACCAATTCGTCGAGTTCCTTCAAGCCATTCTATCATTCAGACATCTTTAAGCAATATTCATCCCCAAAACTATAGATCTATCCTCCTAAGGCCGAAATACCACGTAACGCTGCAAGCTTTACGTCCATGCATGGCATCTAGGGCCAAGTTTGCCAAACCAAAGCTCAACAAAGGGTTTAAGGTATGGAAGTTGGCCAAAACTAGATAAAGATCGAGTCTTTAGTCCTAAAGGTCCTAATAATGTCTAGATCTGAAGTCTTATCTTCAAGGTAAGCTCAAAGCCAATAAGGACCCAAGGGAAATGCTAAAAATGGCCATAAATCTCTAATGAAGAGATCTAAAAAACAAGTGATCATGTTAGTGGATTTTTACCTCCAAATGGCTGCGAGCACTGAAAAAATTCCGGATCCAAGGACTCCTTCTCGTTCAAAGCGTTTTTCTCCTCAAGCTCCTTCAAAAAATGCACCCAAAACACACACTCTTAGCCTCTCACACACACACACACAGATGATAATAGCTCGATTAGGGTTTCTCTCAGGGTGTTAAGGTGATGAGGGAGGCAAGGTAAAGGAATTAAGGTCCTTTTAATAGGGTGCAAACCCTGAAAGTTAGGGTTTTCATGCTCAGCTCCTACTCATTGAGTTGACTCTAAAACCCACGTGGGTATTTCAATTTCTACTCGAAGAGTTGGGGGCCTCCAACTCATCAAGTTGTCCTGTCAAAATGAATATAAATTAATTAAATTTTATACCTGGGAGTCGGGATGCTACATGCTCGCTTCACACTTACTGACCTTGACACAACCATGTATAGGGATCAACTAACGGTGAAAAAGGAGAAGAGCTCGTCTTCTATTCCTCCCAAAATATTAGCCATTGAATTAACAGTGAAAACTCCAGGATCCCGGAAAAGGAAAACAATTGAGTTTGCAGGTCTATCCTTGGAAAACCTTGGAGTTGAGGATGTGCTCCAGAAGTTGGTCTCTTTCACCCAAGCTGTAAGTGTTGGTTTTATTCTCGAACCATATTCTACTTTTTGCTAACCCACTATGTCTTTGTTTCAGGTCTCTGATCACGTTTCCGTAGATCTAAGGATCCGATTGGAGAGGGATGAACAAGCCCTTTAGGGACAAGAGAGGACGTGGAAAGTGACCAAAGAGGATCTATTGAGGAGAGTGGAGATACTCAACACGGAAAAATTTAAAAAGAAGGAGGAGCACTTGCTCGAGATGGAGGAGGTGATATCCGATGCAAAGGTCAGCGCTGTAGTGGCTGTTTGCGAGGATAAGACCGGTCTTGTGGAGGATCCGGAGAATGCAGGTTCCTGGGACATGGCTGGTTAGAACGAGGCACTAGCCAAGTTGACTGGCAAGCCTGCTACCACCAATCACGATCCTATACTACAGCTGACCGAAGGAGGGGAGAAGAAAGATGCAGCCGATGATGGCTAGGCTAAGGTCTAGACCTGTGTAGATTAGTTTAAATAACTTTTTGTGTATTTAGGATCTAGAACAATTAATCTTTTCGTGGGTTGGTGCACAACCCCTTTTTTGAATACAATGGTTGTATTTTCTTTTCACATCTTTCTTTTGATCATCCTGTATAATTGTTTGTGATAATGGGATCCTTAGATCACTAGGATCCTAAAGAACTTAGTTCCTGCAAACAATCCTAAAAAATATATTAGTAAATTATAAGTAACCCTTTTAAACTCAAAGACTTAAGTTCTGGTAACGAAATAATCTTTGTTTAGCATCCTAAAAAGTTTTGGATCCTCAAACTTTACTTAGAGTTTTTCAAAAATAAGGATAGATGAAACCTTTTGATCTTAGGAAAAAATTGAAGTTATGAACTCCTTCTCTTCGTATGAACTTGATGCTTGAAGGGATCTTTATTTTAGAAGCTTGTTGGGAAGGATCCTTATTCGTCAAATTTCAGGAAGGATCCTTAGCTTCTTAAGGAAAGTTTTCGTATTATAATGCTACGAGTCTCATTCATCTTCTGGGGAAGATCCCATCTTGAACTCATGTCTTGAATTTACGGCAAACTTTTGGGAAAAATCCCAAATTATAATCCTTAACGAATTACTGGGGAAAACCCCCGATCGTATGATAAGTGTTATTTTCCTGGAGAAGATCCTAACTTAATATAACATGTAAATGCTATAAATCTTAGGAGTTTCCTAGGGAAGACTCCAACTTAGGATAACATGTGAATGTTATAAACCTTACGAATTTTCTAGGGAAGATCCCAACTTGAGATAACATGTATATGTTATTAACCTTAGATTCAAACTTTAGGATCTTAATCCATGTTCAGAAATAAGAGGGTTACCAAGTCACTGAAGCGTGAAATGATTCCCTTATTTACATCCCATAGATAGATATCGTGCGTTCAAGCGAGGTGTATAAACCTTAACTCGTGTGAAATAGGTAATTAACTCTTTAAACCTTAGAGGGGATTAAATACCCTTATTCGTAGGAGAGATGATTAGTCTCTATTCTTGGGAGATTCATATTGTGGTTCGTTGGATGTCTTCAATCATTGGACTCTCAGTGGTCCCTTGGGTACTAGAATCCTTGAAAGCTCATTTGTTTAAGATCCTTGTAAGTTAGGATCCTCAAGCGTCATGATCCTTAAACGTTAGGATCCTTGAGTGTCACGATCCTTCGATCTCTATATGCAGCAAATGTTAGCTAGGGGTGGGAGTTATCTTTTCTAACACCCCTCCCATGCTTAAGTTAGTAATGATATTTGAAGAAAATAAATAATGAAAAATAGAGGATAAAGGATAAATAGCATGCATACCTTGAGTGTATCAATAAATGACTGACCTTATCTACATAAAATAAGCTTTGAGATGCATCGCATTCTAGGATCTTGGTAAGATATATTCATCTATGGTGGCTAACCAATATTCGCCCTTACCTGCTTCAGCATCTATGAGGTATGGCCCTTCCCATTTCGGAGCTAGTATACCTGCACTAGGATCCTTGGTATTTTGGAAAGTTTTTCTTAGTACCAAGTATCCTACTTGGAATCTCCTGATCCTTATGTCTTTATTATATGCTCTGGTTATCCTTTGTCGATGAGCAACAATACGGATCTTGGTAAGATCCCTAAGTTCATTTATGGTGTCGAGATCCTGGTCTAGGATCCTGCTGTTGTCCTCTTGGTTTTGGAGTAGATATCTTGCTGTGGGGATCACCACTTTAGTGGGGATCATTGCTTCCATTTGAAACACTAATGAGTAAGGGGTTTGGATCGTAGCTATCTTGGAAGTGGTTCTATCTTCCCATAATATGAAAGGAAGCTCTTCTGCCCATCTTCCTTTTCTTCTCATTCAACCTCTTATTCAAGTTGCTTACTATAATTTTGTTACTGGACTCTGCTTGGCCGTTGTCTTGAGGGTGGATAGGAGTAGACATCACCATCTTAATTCCCCAACTTACGCAAAAATCCCTCATTCTTTTGCTTATGAATTGGGATCCATTGTCTCATATAATTTCAGCAGGGATCCTGAACCTGGTCAAGATGTTACGTTTGATGAAGGAGACTACCTCTTTGTCTCTTACTTGGATGTAGGCTTCAACTTTTATCCACTTTGAGAAATAATTAGTCATCATCAATATGAAGACTTTTCCTCTAGAAGATACTGACAGTTTTCCTACTATATCCATTCCCCATTTCATGTATGGCCAAGGGGAAATGATAGGATGTAGAGTTTCTGCAAGTTGGTGCATGATGTTGCTATGTATTTGACAAGCGTCACATTTTTGTGCATGGAGGAATGCGTATTTATTCATTGTTGGCCAGTAGTATCTTGTCCTTAATGCTTTGGAACATAAGGCTCTGACCTAGTATGGTTGGCCACATTCCCCTTCGTGGATGTCCTTCAGGACCTCTGCAACTTCGTGATCTTCTAAACAACTGAGGTATGGTCTTGCCACATATTTTTTATACAACTTACCTTGGATTATAACGAAACTTAAGATCCTTGTTATGAGTGCTCTCTCACTTTTCTCTTCCTTAGGGATCGTTCCATTTTGGAGGTATTCCATGATGGGTTGGATTCATGATCCTGAAGTTAAGGCAGGATCTTGGATGTTGGGATCCTGATGTTGGACCGTTGATTCGGGATCTTCGATTACGAGAACGTCGGTAGTTTCCCCAAGTTCGTGGGAGTCTTTAAGTTTCTTGGTGGGATCCTCGATTTCCGGGATTAATATGTGGATTATAGGGATCCTGGATTCTGGTGGGATCCTTAAGGAAGATCCTAGATTGGCTAGAGCATCTACTTCAATATTTTCTTCGCTAAAAACTTGGTTTAGGCTGAATGTTTCGTATTCTGAGGCCAGGTTTTTAAGAATTTGGAGATATAGAGCTGGCTTTTCTCCTTTCACTGGATAGGATCCATTAAAATGGTTAGTTAGTAGTAAAAAATCGACGAATACCTAAAGATCCTTGAATTGAAGATCATTGGATAACTGTAGTCCCATGATTAGTGGCTCGTATTGTGCTTCATTATTGGTTGTGTAACGCCTGTGTTTCTGGGCTTGCCATTTTTAGCAATGTAATAGTCTAGGTTAACCTTTGTAACCCTTTTTGAAATAATAAGAGTGTATTATTTGAGTAGTATGTGTTTTATGCTTAATTGCTTAATTATGTGGTTTGATTAATTAAGAATAAAAATAAGCGTCAAAATTTAAGTGTAAAATAAACTTAATATCTTTGGATAATGTTGTAGTAGTTGAAGCGAGGTTTCCGAATATATATAGAACGCCCAAATCTGACTTCGTATGAGGAAGTTATGATTTATCGAAGTTTCGACTTTGCGGTATGCAGCCTGAAATACTCGATTTGAGATCGAGCGGTTTTTAGCCGAAGCATTCTAAACGAGGATCGAAGGTCTCGTTGTTGGTATCGAAGCGATAAAAAGTTAGGCAAGAACGGACGTCAAACGAAGAAGTTATGAATTTATAACGAAGTTTTTCTATCGCGGCCTATTAAAAATAAATAATAAAAATAAATTCAAAATTAGCCGACGAAGTCTAAACGAAAGTTGTAGAGCGTAGTCTCACCTTCGCGTGGATATAAAGAACGTCGAAAACGGAGTTTGTATGAAGAAGATATAAATTTCCGAAGTTTATTAATTAATTTGTATTTATTTTTAATTGAAAATTCCGGCATTATCCGAAGGGGAGTCAGCAATCCGATCCGAGGTACGCCCCGCGTACTCATGTACTCCCTGCGTACTCCGAAGATGTTGACACACGCAGCAAGTGGCTTCGGATGACGAACGCAGTGACGATTTCGGATCTGTACGCCCCGCGTACGTGCGAGGCTCAGCCTCTATAAAAGGCTTGCGAGGGCAGCCGAGAGTTTTGTTCATTTTCTCTCTTCTCTCTCCCGTTTTGCATCGTTTTGCATGCCAGAAATACCCCGATGCCCCGGTATCATTCTCGAGCCCCGAGGCAAGTCCCGAGATCCCGAAGATCCCGAGAAGTGCGGTTCCCGAGTCGAAGCTCTGCCCGCGAGAAGTTCGATTTTTGTGAAGATCTTCCAGATCTGCTGAGGATTACTACTTCTGCAAGTCGTAGTGCTGTCTGATCATCTTCTGATCAAGTGAGTGTATACTACCTTTCATAAACACGATAATAATACAAGTATGGTTCGAGTGTATTAAGTATATTGTTGTTTATATGTGTGAGTGTGTAGTTACTTTCTTCTAACGCATGATTATGAAGTATTTTATACGAAATACGTGTTATGTGTAGAATTTGTTGTTATGTGTGTGAATGTATGTTCACCCCCTTCCATCTCATAGATCTGAATTGCTTTCTATGAAATACGTGTTACGTGGGTATGCCTCATCTGTTATGTGGAATATATATTGAATGAAAATGATATACAGGTTTCAAACTATGTATGAAAGTATATATTTTATCTACTAATATGTTGGGTAGAACATGGGTAGATGGTTGGTGTGTAATAAACAGATGAGAGACCTCGATGTTGTTATTGTTGTTGATCTAGTTATTCAGCGGAGTATGGATAACGACCATGGACTCTTTCTAGACAGTCCAGTGGAACGCTAGCAGGTTCATAACCTGTAGGTGTTGTGAAAGATGTGTTCACCGGTGTACTCTATCCCCCTCATGGTTGCCTTTAGGATATCTATTGTTGAGGAAACCCCTTAGCAGTGATGTCCATCCCGATGAAAATCCTAGATTAGGTCCCTTGAGATAGATGTTATTTTAGGGACGTAAAGTGAGGATAACGGGAATGGGTAATCGGGATAGTGATTTGGTTGGTGAAATTAAATATAATTTATTTATTGTGGGTTGAAAACCCTATATGCTCACTAGGCTCCCAAGCCTGACCCACTCAGTTTTATTTGTATTACAGGTAGTGGCGCGAGGGCATAAGATGGTTGAATCATCAAGTTGTTTTGTTTACAAGTCTGTATATGTATATATTTGTTGAATGACTTGTAATGTTATCGTTTATGCTTTTTGGTCTGTATCGGAACATGACATCCCGAGTTTTGATTATATAATGAAAATGCATCTCTTGATGAAACGCTTTGATAAATATTATTTTATCATGTTTTGTTTTGGGAACAAATTCCGCAACTCTTTCAAATCAAAAGGATTTACTCTGAAATTATTTAAAAGCATAAATGAAAAAAAATCGGTCTTTTCTGGCCGAGATTTTGGGGATGTCACAGTTGGTATCAGAGCATTAGTTTAAGCGAACTAGGAATTTGTAGGATTTCTAGACTTAAACTTAGAATGTTAAGTGGAATTTTGAGATGTGTGTCTGTTGGATTTTAGACACGAGCACTAGTTTATTTTAGGAAAGTTGCCTAAAATGCTTTTATGTGCTAAATGTTATATGTTGCCATATATGATATTAATTGTTCGGATCTACGGTCTGTTGCCGACCGGATTTGGAAACCTTATGTGTGTAGGATTCTAAGCGTATGCCTACGTTATTAGAACTAGCATGTAAACATTTCAGAGTAATAAGGATGATTTGAATATCTATCGTGAATGAGGATCTAATTTCACCTTATTCGGTGTGTAGATCAAAAATGGTGAGAACAAGGAGTGGCGTTGGAAACGCAGATGAAAACAGGAATCAACCGCCAGTGATTGAGCAAATACCTGTTGTAGCAGCAGCACCAGAACCAATAACAATGGCTGCGGTGCAAGCCATGATTCGGTCTATGCTAGCCGAACAAAGGGAGGAGATGCGACAAATGTTGCATGATAATAGGGATGAGCCTATCATACCTATTGAGGAACCCGAATTGGTTCCCGAGCAATCGGAGGAAGGGAACAATAGTCGCATGATGAGTCAAGTTGGGACTCAAGGAGAACGAAGGAACGATCCGGAAAGGAGAAACAACAAGGATGGGCGAATGTACAAGAACTTCTTGGGCGCCAAGCCGCCAAGTCTTTCTGGAAGCCCAAAGCCTGTTGAGATAATGGATTGGATCTCCGAAATGGAGATGGTATTTGAAAGTTGCGACTGTAGCAACAAACAGAAGACTGTCTTTGTAGTCAGACAACTGAAGACTGGAGTCTTGAGTTGGTGGAAGTTGTTGGCAGATACTATGCCACGAGGGGAAGCCCTGAAAATGTCATGGGAGGAGTTCTTGGAACAACTAAGGGTGCAGTATTGTTCAGAGATAGATCTGACTGATCTGAACAATGAGTTCCAAAACTTAAAGAAGGGGAGGATGAGCATAGACGACTATGCTACTGCATTTACTGAGAAAATGAAGTTGTTTCCGTACCTAGTGCCAACAGAACTCTCCAAGATAGAGAGGTTTGCTAATGGACTGCCTGCCGACTTTGGTCCGACAGTCAAGATGACAATTACTCTGAAAACGGCTGTTCGTGCAGCTAAGAATGTGGAGGCCCAGGAGAAGGAAAAGGGTCTGGAAAGGATAGATGTTGGTGAAAATTGGAAGTTCGATGGAACTTCAGGGTCCAACAAGAAAAACAAGTTCTCGAAGTCTGGTTCGAGGGGAAGTGGAGGTGAAGCGAAGTGGTGCGACAAATGTAAGAAGAAGCATCATGGAAGATGTGAGGTGGCGAACACATGCTACAAGTGTGGAAAGCCAGGGCACTATGCCAATGAATGTACCCTCACTAAGAAAGTTTGCTATGGTTGTGGTTAGGAGGGACACATGTCGAGGGACTGCTCGAAGAAGAAGGAGGCAGCTAGACCCAACATTCGACCAAAGCCAAAGGCAAGAGCATTCCAGATGACACTGGAAGCTGCTAAAGATGAAGCTGATGTCGCTTCAGGTACCTTTCTCGTTAACGAATTGCCTGCCCAAATTTTATTTGATTATGGAGCCAACTACTCCTTTATATCGCATTAATTTGGTAGAAAGCTAGCTTTGCCTGTTGTTAGACTAGATGATGCGTTATTAGTCGAAGTTGCTAGTGGCAAGTTTGTACCTATTAGCCATCGTATGAAAAACATCTTAATTGATCTGAATGGGAATAAGTTCCACGAGGAATTATTGCCTATAGAACTTAATGGTTTCGACACCGTGCTTGGAATGGATTGTCTTAGCGCCAATGATGCCGAAATTTTATGCAAGAAGAAAATAGTCAAAGTAAACCCGCCTGGGAAGGATTCATTTATGGTGTATGGGGACAAACGCAGAGTGAATTCTGGAATCATTTCATTGATGAAAGACAGAAAATGTTTGACCAAGGGGTGTACATCATATCTAGCATTCGTGATTGATGCTAAGTAGGAAAAGAAGGTGATGCAGAATATTCTAGTTGTGTGTGATTATCCGAAAGTATTTCCCGAAGATCTTCCTGGATTACCGTCTGATCGACAAGTGGAATTCCGTATTGACTTGTTGCCAGGAACAACGCCAATTGCGAAAACACCTTATCGATTAGCACCGACGGACATGAAGGAGCTAATGATGCAACTTCAGGAGTTATTGGACAAAGGTTTCATTAGACCTAGTTCATCACCCTGGGGAGCTCCGGTGTTATTTGTAAAGAAGAAAGATGGAAGTATGAGAATGTGCATTGATTATAGAGAGCTGAACAAGGCAACAATAAAGAATAGATATCCGTTGCCAAGGATTGATGACCTGTTTGATCAAATGCAAGGTTCGAGCTATTTCTCGAAGATCGATCTAAGGTCAGAATATCATCAGCTGAAAGTAAGGGAGCAGGATATTGAGAAGACTGCATTCAGAACTAGATATGGACACTACGAGTTCTTGGTTATGTCGTTTGGACTAACCAATGCTCCTGCAACATTCATGGATTTAATGAATAGGGTTTGTAATCCTTTCCTTGATAAATCCGTGATAGTGTTCATAGACGACATTCTGATTTACTCGAAAAGCCAAGAGGAGCATGACAGACACTTGCGAGAAGTGTTGGAAGTTTTGAAGAAGGAGAAACTGTATGCTAAGTTCTCCAAATGTGATTTTTGGATTCGTGAAGTCCAATTCTTGGGTCACGTGATCAACCAAGAAGGGATAATGGTTGATCCAGCAAAGATTGAAGCTGTAATGAAGTGGGAACAACCGAAAAGTCCCATGGAGATTCGAAGCTTTTTGGGATTAGCCGGATATTACCGAAGGTTTATCCAAGGTTTTTCTTCGATCGCTAGTCCATTAACAGCTTTGAACCACAAAGGAGCTACTTATGCTTGGAGTGATAAGCATAAAGAAGCATTCGAGAAGCTAAAGAAGAAGCTATGCGAGGCGCCAATACTTTCTCTACCCGATGGAGTTGAAGACTTCGCCGTTTATAGCGATGCGTCTGGCGTTGGATTGGGTTGTGTTTTGACCCAAAGAGAAAAGGTGATAGCATATGCGTCTCGACAGCTGAAAGAGCATGAAAAGAATTACCCGACTCATGATTTGGAGTTGGCAGCGGTAGTTTTCGCTCTGAAAATATGGAGGCATTACCTCTATGGCACGAAGTGCAAACTTTTCACTGATCATAAGAGTCTCCAATATCTCTTTAATCAGAAGGAATTTAATATGAGGCAACGACGCTGGCTAGAATTACTTAAGGACTACGACTGCGAGATACTTTACCACCCCGGTAAAGCTAATGTTGTTGCTGATGCTCTCAGTCGGAAAGTCAATCTTGAAAGGAAAAGGCCAAGAGCGTTGAGAATTGAAGTTGTCTCGACTATTGTGGAAAGTATAAAGAATGCTCAAGAGGAAGCTTCTAAAAAGAATGACCGAAAGGAGGAACGTTTGGGCAAAACGTTGGTGTTCGGTGTAAACAGTCACGGACTGAAGGTGTTCCAAGATCGGATTTGGGTACCTAAGTCAGGAGGAATTAGAGGTCTTCTGATGGAAGAAGCTCACAAGACCATGTACTCGATTCATCCGGGTAGCACTAAAATGTATAGGGACCTGAAACCCTACTACTGGTGGCCGATGATGAAGCTTGATGTTGCAAAGTATGTGGCCGAGTGTGTGACTTGCGCGAGAGTAAAGACACAACATCAGAAACCATACGGGAGTTTAGAACCATTGCCTGTGCCTATGGGTAAGTGGGAAGACATTGCTATGGATTTTGTCACTAAACTGCCCAGAACAAAGAATGGTCACAACATGATTTGGGTGGTCGTTGATCGATTCACTAAGAGTGCGCATTTCATAGCGGCCAAGGAGAAATGGTCTATGGAGAAGCTTGAGAATTCTTACGTGAAGGAAATTGTGAGGCTTCACGGTGTTCTGTTAACGATTGTGTCGGATCGTGATAGCCGTTTCACCTCACGATTTTGGAAAAGTGTACAAGAGGAATTAGGTACCAAGTTATGTTTAAGTACAACTTACCATCCACAGACCGATGGTTAGAGTGAAAGAACGATACAAACACTTGAAGATATGCTGAGAGCATGTACTATGGAATTCCTAGGTAATTGGGATGAACATTTACCTTTGGTAGAATTTTCCTACAATAATAGTTTCCACTCGAGCATAAAGATGGCACCTTACCAAGCTTTGTATGGACAGAAGTGTCGTACGCCGTCTTGTTGGCTTGAGGCTGGGGAAAAGCAGTTTATGGGACCGGAGTTGGTTTATCAAACTGCTAAAAAGTTGAAAATAATTACGGAAAGAATGTTAGCAGCTCAGGATCGTCAAAAGAGCTATGCTGACAAGAAGCGAAGACCGATGACTTTTGAGGTTGGGGATTCGGTTTTATAAGATTTGGTAAAAGGGGAAAGTTGAGTCTAAGGTTTATTGGACCGTTTAAAGTTCTTCAGAGGATTGGGAACCAAGCTTACATGCTCGAACTACCAGAAGAACTGAATGGAATTCATAACACTTTTCATGTGTGTTATTTGAGGAAGTTCACGGGAGAAGTTCCCGACATAATTCCAATTTCTGAATTAAGAATCGATGAGAACAAAAGGTTGATTGAGGAACCAGAGGCAATTGTTGACCGAAAGACTAAGAAATTGCGACGCAAGATGGTTGGGTTAGTGCTTGTCCGATGGAAACACACGAATGGGCCAAATCTCACCTGGGAGACGGAGAATGACATGATGGGTCGCTATCCGCATTTGTTTGTTGATGTGTGATTCCGGGGACGGAATCATTCTAAGGTGGAGAGAATTGTAACGCCTGTGTTTCCGGGCTTGCCATTTTTAGCAATGTAATAGTCTAGGTTAACCTTTGTAACCCATTTTGAAATAATAAGAGTGTATTATTTGAGTAGTATGTGTTTTGTGCTTAATTGCTTAATTATGTGGTTTGATTAATTAAGAATAAAAATAAGCGTCAAAATTTAAGTGTAAAATAAACTTAATATCTTTGGATAATGTTGTAGTAGTTGAAGCGAGGTTTCCGAATATATATAGAACGCCCAAATCTGACTTCGTATGAGGAAGTTATGATTTATCAAAGTTTCGACTTTGCGGTATGCAGCTTGAAATACTCGATTTGAGATCGAGCGGTTTTTAGCCGAAACATTCTAAACGAGGATCGAAGGTCTCGTTGTTGGTATCGAAGCGATAAAAAGTTAGGCAAGAACGGACGTCAAACGAAGAAGTTATGAATTTATAACAAAGTTTTTCTGTCGCAGCCTATTAAAAATAAATAATAAAAATAAAGTCAAAATTAGCTGACGAAGTCTAAACGAAAGTTGTAGAGCGTCGTCTCACCTTCGCGTGACGATTTCGGACCTGTACACCCCGCGTACAGGTGTACGCCCCGCGTACGTGCGAGGCTCAGCCTCTATAAAAGGCTTGCGAGGGCAGCCGCGAGTTTTGTTCATTTTCTCTCTTCTCTCTCCCGTTTTGCATCGTTTTGCGTGCCAGAAATACCCCAACGCCTCGGTATCATTCTCGAGCCCCGAGGCATGTCCCAAGATCCCGAAGATCCCGAGAAGTGCGGTTCCCGAGTCGAAGCTCTGCCCGCGAGAAGGTCGATTTTTGTGAAGATCTTCCAGATCTGCTGGGGATTACTACTTCTGCAAGTCGTAGTGCTGTCTGATCATCTTCTGATCAAGTGAGTGTATACTACCTTTCATAAACACGATAATAATACAAGTATGGTTCGAGTGTATTAAGTATATTGTTGTTTATATGTGTGAGTGTGTAGTTACTTTCTTCTAACGCATGATTATGAAGTATTTTATACGAAATACATGTTATGTGTAGAATTTGTTGTTATGTGTGTGAATGTATGTTCACCCCTTCCATCTCATAGATCTGAATTGCTTTCTATGAAATACGTGTTACGTGGGTATGCCTCATCTGTTATGTGGAATATATATTGAATGAAAATGATATACAGGTTTCAAACTATGTATGAAAGTATATATTTTATCTACTAATATGTTGGGTAGAACATGGGTAGATAGTTGGTGTGTAATAAACAGATGAGAGGCCTCGATGTTGTTGTTGTTGTTGTTGATCTAGTTATTTAGCGGAGTATGGATAACGACCACAGACTCTTTCTAGACAGTCCAGTGGAACACTAGCAGGTTCATAACCTGTAGGTGTTGTGAACGATGTGTTCACCGGTGTACTCTATACCCCTCATGGTTGCCTTTAGGATATCTATTGTTGAGGAAACCCCTTAGCAGTGATGTCCGTCCCGATGAAAATCCTAGATTAGGTCCTTTGAGATAGATGTTATTTTAGGGACGTAAAGTGAGGATAGCGGGAATGGGTAATCGGGATAGTGATTTGGTTGGTGAAATTAAATATAATTTATTTATTGTGGGTTGAAAACCCTATATGCTCACCAGGCTCCCAATCCTGAGCCACTCAGTTTTATTTGTATTACAGGTAGTGGCGCGAGGGCATAAGATGGTTGAATCATCAAGTTGTTTTCTTTACAAGTCTGTATATGTATATATTTGTTGAATGACTTGTAATGTTATCGTTTATGCTTTTTGGTCTGTATCGGAACATGACATCCTGAGTTTTGATTATATAATGAAAATGCATCTCTTGATGAAATGCTTTGATAAATATTATTTTATCATGTTTTGTTTTGGGAACAAATTCCGCAACTCTTTCAAATCAAAAGGATTTACTCTGAAATTATTTAAAAGCATAAATGAAAAAAAATCGGTCTTTTCTGGCCGAGATTTTGGGGATGTCACAGTTGCGTTGAATTCACAACTAATTGCCTTGGGTAGGATGTCTTCATATGGTGATTTTAGTATGATTCCCAAGCCAGTTCCTCATTGGTTCGATGCTTCATCTGTGAACAGTGTCCATCTTCCCATGTTTTCCTCTTCTAGAAGTTGTTTGGCTTCTATTTCAACTTCAACTCTTAGATCATCACTAAAGTCAGCCACACAATCTGCCAATGCTTGGGACTTTATGGCAAATCTTGGTTCGTACTGTATGTCATACGTGCTTAGCTTCACAGACCATTTCATCATTCTTCCTGACATTTATGGTTTTGTCATAACATTCTTAATTGGATAGTTAATTCTTACGATTATAGGGTGTGTTTCAAAATAGTGTCTTAATGTAGTAGAAGCTGTTACCGATGCAAGTATGAGCTGGTCTCAGGATCTAGGATACTTTTACTTACATAGTATATGGGATGTTGGTTCCCATTGAGATCCTTGGATAGTACAACGCTTACCGTGTTTGAGGATACTGAGAGGTAAAGAAGGAGTAGCTCCCCATGTAGTGGTTTTACCATTAGAGGCGGTGAGCTTAAATATTTTTTAAGTTCTTGGAAAGCATCTTCATGTTCCTGGGTCCACTCGAATCTTTTGTTCTTCTTCAAGATGTCGTAGAAAGGCTTGCATCTTTCTGAGGATCCTGAGATGAATCTGTTTAGAGCTGCCACTCCCCCTGGTAATCTCTGAATATCCTTTTTCGAGGCTGGTGACTTTTGATCAAGGATGAACTTGATTTGTTCCGGGATTCCTTCGATTCCTCTTTTCGTAACCATGTATCCCATGAATTTACTTGATCTCATCCCAAAGTGGCACTTGGAGAGATTTAACTTCATGTTATATTGGTCTAGGATGTCGAAGGCTTTCTCGAGATCCTTGAGGTGATCCTCAACTTTTTTGGATTTGACTACCATGTCATCAATGTATACCTCCATCGTGTCCCCAGTTTCTCCTTAAACATCTTATTCACCAATCTTTGGTATTTGCTCCTGCATGTTTAAGACCAAATGGCAAAATAGTGTAACAATAAATACCTGTTGGGGTTATGAACGTTGTTTCTTCTTGGTCAGAGGGTTCCATTCGGATCTGTTGGAATCCTACTGATGCGTCCATGAACGTTATAATTCGTGGCCCACTGTTTCGTCTATCATGGAGTCAATGTGTGTTAAATGGAAAGGATCCTTGGGACAGACCTTGTTAAGATCCGTATAGTCCACACACACTCTCCATTTACTGTTCTTATTATGTACCACGACGACATTAGCTAACCATCTTGGGAACTTCACCTCGTTGATCATGCTAGTTTTGAGAAGTTTATCTACTTCTTCTTGTATAACTTGGTTTATTTAAGGGTGCAAATTCCCTTCTCTTTTGATGTATTGGCCTGAAAGATGGGTCAATGTTAAGTTTATGGGTTGTTATGTTTTCTGTCAATACCTATCATGTCCTTATGTTTCCAAGCAAACATTTTGCTTCTGGCCTTGAGGAACTTTATGAGATACTGTTCGTTTTTTCAGGTATAGAGGATCCTATGAGAACTTTGGCTTCAGGATCCTCAAGGTTCAGGGGTACTTCTTTTATATCATGCTCTCTTGCTTCTAGTACGCCTTGTGACCCCTACCTTATTTGCTATGCTTATTGTGGTATTGTTGAGGACTTCATCGAGGTCTTGTAGCATTTGTTGGATTCTTGTTGGTCTCTGATGATCTTCACTGTTCCCCATGGGGTGGGAATCTTTACGCATTGATGATATGTCGATGGAACGACCTTCATTTCATGGATCCATGGTCAACCTCATATGACATTATAAGAGGATAATGTGTCAATCACACAAAAACGTTGTACAAAATTTACCCCCTTTATGTAGATTGGTAGCTTTATCTCGCCGATTGTGTGCTTAGTTTCTCTGCTGAAGCCGATTAGTATTGAGGAACTTGCAATTATCTCAGTCTCCGGAATGTTCATTCTTTTTATCGTGTCTAGGAGTATGATGTTCACTGAGGATCTTCCGTCGACGAGGATCCTTCTAACAAAATGGTTGGCGATATATAGAGTGATCACTAATCCGTCATGGCGAGGATCCTGGACGTCCTATCTATCCTCTTCGTCGAAGGCGATCTCCTTTTGGTTAGTGATCGTTGTGTTTTTTCATGGTTTATTTTCCTTCTCGGTTTTGGATACTTTGGCATGCCTTTTTTCCGCAGAGTAGGAGGTACCGCAAACGTCAGATCCCCTAGAGATCATATTAATCACCTTGGCGTCAGCTGGGGGGGGGGGATCCTGGTCTTTCGAGGATCTTTTGAGGATCCTGGTCTTTTCTTTGGATTTTTCCTTTCTTCTCCCAAGGATTTCTTTGAGATACCCTTTACCTAGGAGATAACTGATTTCCTTTTTAAGAGCTATGCAATCCTCCGTGATGTGGCCAAAGTTCTCATGATATGTACACCATTTGGACTTGTCCTTCCAAGCAGTGGATTTTTCTCCTTTCCTTGGCATTTGGCTTTGTCTCCAAGATCCTGCATGGCAAAGATCACACCTGAAATGTCCATGGAAAACAATAGTTTGTAATTTTAGGGAAATCCTCTTCCTCCCCCTCATCTTCAAGGACATTAACCTTGTGATAGTCGGGTTTGGAGTAAGGCTTCGATTTATAGGATCTTTCGGCTGAGGAGTCAACCTTCCTATTGGGGTGATCGTAAGAGCTTGGTGGGTTGCTCCTTTTTTGAATCTCCTTGTCTTCTTCGAGCCTGATGAATCTCAACGCCCTGCTCCTAACGTCGTCCATTCTCCTACATGGGGTCATTACGAGATCTTCGTAGAAGGGAGAATCCTACTTTAAGCCCGTTTTGAAGGCTTCGACTGCAGTTTCCATATCGATGTTGGGGATACTCAGAGCTTCCCTGCCAAACTTGTTCACAAAAGTCCTAAAGGATTCCTTAGGATCTTGAACCACTTGATAGAGATCTCTAATGATCTTCTCTAATGTTCTGCTACAAGAAAATTGATTGTTAAATAAATTAATCAAATGAGAAAATGGTGTGATTGAATAAGGAGGAATGTTAAGGTGCCATTTTAGAGCAGATATTGTGAGGGTGGAACCAAAGCCCTTGCACAAGCAGGCTTCTTTCAGGTGAGTGGGGATGTGAATAATCTCCATCCTCTCCCTATATTGTTCCACATGATCATCAAGATATGTAGTTCCATCATAGGGCTTCATGCTGGGGGTCTGGAAGCATTTTGTAACTTCAATATCAGCTATCCTTGGAATGAATCTGGAGATCCCGTGACATGTGGGGGATACTTCTGGTACGGTTGAAATAATCCGGGTATGCATGAGATCATTTGTTTTAGTTGCTAGAGCTCCTTAGCCATGATCGGGCTTAAACCTGTGTCAAGATCCATTGAGTTAGTTGCAAAATTATTATTATTGATAGAGGTACCAGAATCCCTGTTGTTGGAAGTAACAAAGGTTTCGTTAGGATCTTGAATCTCGCAATGGGTCGCTGAGGATCATGAGTTGTCAAAGTTCAGGATCTTAGGCTGCAAGACCGAGGGTGCTGCCTCCTGAGGCTTGGGGAATTCCGTCTTCATTCTCTCCACTTCCTTGAGAATCATCCTATTATCCTCCTGCTGTTGGGCGACCAGCCAGTCTCTTCATCATAACAAAGATTTCGCTGTTGGAAATCAACATAGGAGGATCCTGGAGTCCCAGAGTGACCTAAGAGGTGTTCTCCTTTGGAGTTTTAGAGACTTTCTTGGGAGCTCCAGCCGGTGGTGGTGGAAGGTTTTTTGAGGAAATGGGAGGAATCAAGGAGGAGGAGGAGAGAGTCGATTGAGTAGACATGATTTTCTAAGGGATTTTGAACACCACGGCCCCACGGTAGGCGCCAAATTGTTTTGGTCAAAAAATAATTGAACTAAGATAGACCAAAGTGTATGAGAGGCTATGGTGTTCAATATAAAGCAAATATGTAATGTTGATCAAAGCAATACAAATCATTTACAAGGAAAGCCCTTGATCCTTGCTAGGATCTCCAACATAAAACATTGGGAGGTGATAATGATCACCTGCCTTGATGTTTTTATTGATTAAAATGAATAATTACAGAGAAAATAAAATGAGTATGAGTACAAGTGATAGTATTCTGTCCAATATCGTGTGTAGTGTGATGAATGCAAGTGTTTTATATAGTCCAAACCTAACAACTAGAACTCCGAAAATTCTGGGATCCTACGAGATTATTTATAGCCGTTGATTGACTTGGTCCTCTGGGTCTTTTGCATGGTTGTGACGACTATATGTTGAGAATGTGACTTTGAATAGTTATTTCTGCACATGTGAGAAAGACAAAGGAACAAATAGATGTTATATAAAAAAAATATTAGTCATGATCCTGGAGTTTATTCAGGATACTGAGCTTCGAGGATCCTGAGCCTTTGAGGATCCTTAGACTTTAGGATCTCAATGTATTTCCAAGATCCTAGCCCTAACACCTTTTACATAGGATCCCTTCTTTTCGACTATCAAGCCCTTTTACATAGGATCCCTTCTTTTTTACTATCATGCCCTTCACATTGGAAGCTGCAGTATTGAATTCTATAATATTTTGACTGTTATGGATTATACAAGCTACATCATTTAATTTTGAATTTAAATTGGATTCTACAAGTTGAACATGAGTAAAAGTCAAATTCGTCATGATCATGTCAAAGAGCATCCTAAATATAATGAACAATAAAAAAGCATCCATGCACAATAAAAACTACCTTCCAACTGTTTTGTTCAAAAATTGATCAAGTGTAATTGGAACAAATTGTATGAGATGCTGTGGTGATAGTGTAATGTAAGTATCAAAAGGTAATCAATGTGAGACAAATGAGTTACAAGGAAAGCCCTTGATTATTTGTAGAATCTCTGGCATAAAACCTTGGGAGGTGATAATAGTCACTCGCCTTGATGTGTTTTATTGATTTTAATATGAGGTAATAAATATTATGAAAGTAATGCAAGTATAAGAGTAATGCTAGGGCTAATCGTGTATGTTATGTGCTAGATACATGTGTTATTTATAATCTAGTGTAAGTAACAAGAAGTACGCTAATTCCAGGATCCTCCAGAATCAGTATATGAATGTTATTTGACTTGGTATTCCGGGTCTTTTGCCTGGTTGAGATGACTCTCCATTGAGAATAGGTCTTGTGTTTACTAGTTCTGCACATGTGATTAAAATAAAGAAAATATAGTTGTTACAAGTGTTAGAAATATTAGTGGTAATAGTCAAGAGCCTGGGATATGTTTAAGGATTCTGAGGCTTCAGAAATATTTGAGGATCCTGAATATGATTCGATGATCCTGCCCTTAACAATTGCCCCCAAATTATACCTGCGAAATATAATCATTAGTGTTTAGATATTTAGAGGTATAATTTTTAAATAAAAAATGAATTAAAAATCTCCAACGGATGGGGTAATTTGAATTTCAATGGGTGGATTTCTAGCCGTTGGAATGGGTCAAATCACTCTTCTACCTTCCCTTAATTCTTGTATAAATAGGATATGGAGCTTTTCGATTTCATCTCACTATTAGATTTTCTTCTGGAAGTTCATCGAATATCTTCGAAGGTACTATCTTTGTTTATTTTCTCCTTCTTGTCTTTAATCATGGTCAAAAAATCTATTCGATCTCGCTCCAACATCATCGCTATTCTTGATGATAATTTCAAGGAACAGAAAATTTTATCATACTAGGATACTTGTACCTTATATGAAGATGACATCAAGGCCCTGAATTCGGCTGGAACTTTTCCTACCGGTACCATCTTTAGGGCTTTTGATGCTAGGATCCAACCTGAGTTTGTCTCTCCCTCTTGGGTTTGTTTTCCTGAATATCCTTTCACCCTAGGAATTTCTTACCGCTTCTCTGGAATCATTTCTGAATTTTCTAAGATCACTAAAATCTTATACATTCAAGCCATGCCAACAGTTTGGAGGATCCTCTATTGGATTGATCATTTGAACCGCTCTAGGGATCTTACCATTGGCTTAAATGAGATAGTTTATATCTACAATCTTACAACTTTTGGGATCCTATGCAACCATCTCTACGTCGAAATGTAAGGATCCTTCCCATATTTTTCTTTTTTATGAAGGATCCTGAATTCATAATGTTTCTTTTGTCGTGCTCAGGATCTAAGAGTACTCTCTCTGGTGCCCACTTCTCCCTTACTGACCTGGATACGACCATGTCTAGCGGTCAAATGGTTGTGAACAAAGAGAAGACATTGTCCTCACTTCCCATCATGAGAGCTCCCATAGATCTAACAATAAAAACTCCAAGATCTAAAAAGAGAAAGAACGTCGGTCCTGTGGATTTGAGCTTGGAGAATCTCGGGGTAGAGGACACACTCCAGAAGCTGGTTTCCTTTTCTCAGACTGTAAGTACCAACATCATTTTTCTATTCACAATTTTCTCTTTATTGCTTCTAATGTCTTTTTTGTTTTAGGTCTCTGACCATATCTCTGCTGATTTGAGGATTCGGGATGATAGGGCCGAGCAAGTCCTCAAAGAGCAAGAGAAGATGTGGAAAGAAACCAATGAGGACCTTTTAAAAAGGGTGGAACTCTTGAGCCAAGAGAAGGAAGAGAGAGAGAAAAAGAGAGAGAGTGAGAGAGAGAGAGGAGCACGAGGCGATGATGGCAAAGATGGTCGCCAAGGTAAAAGCCAATTTTGCCTTGGCTGTTTGGGAGGCCAAGATCAAACTAGCCGAAGATGTGGCCAACGCAGGATCCTGGAATCTGACTGGGTGGCAAGCAGCCTTAGCCAAATTAAAAGGGTGATCCTTACAACATCAATGAGGATCCTGAAGGGCCGCGGTCTAAAGCGAATGAGGAAGAGAACACCCCAGGCAATGATGACCAAGCCACGGTCTAGGCCTGTTAGTTAAGAATATTTTGCATGATTTTATATAAGACAATGTGTGTTTCTTATGGAATGGATGTACCACTATGTTTATGTATGGTTGTTTCAAACTTCTCTGTTTGCATGGTTAGTTTTCTTGATATGATTGTAGGATTTTTAAGGATCCTTACATAGTCAGGATCCTGAAAAGTTCAAATCTTACAAGAACTTTTTAAGATCTGATTAGCCTGAAACGATTAGTCATCAGACTGGGATCTTAAAATAATTAAGGTCTTTTAGGATAATAAATCCTTTTTATGTAGGAATAAATCATTTTAAAGGATAGATAAGACATGTTTATCCTTGAGATTTGTGACCATTTGACTCATGAGAAGTCTTGAAGCTTCCTTATGGAAACGATCAATGCTTTAGGAGTTCATCAGGGAGGATCCTTAACTTAGTGAACTGAGAAGGATCCCACTTTAGGAATCAGCGGGGAATAATGCTAACTTGGAGAAAAAATTGGGAAGACTCTTGTTTTGTATGATAATGTCACATACCTTGCATATTTTCAGGGGAGTATCCTAACTTTAGCCAGCATGTTAATGTTATATTTCTTAGCAGATCACTGGGGAAAATCCCAATTTCAGGGTAACACGTTAGTTTTACAAGCTTTAGTAAATCACTGGGGAAAATCCCAAATCGGATGATAACATGAAAATGTTATAGAGCTTAAGTTTTTTTTTTCTGGGGAAGATCCCAACTTTGGATAACACGTAGGTGTTATTAACCTTAAGAAATCACTGGTGAAGATCCCAACTTAGGATAACATGTAAGTGTTATAGAGCTTATGTTTGAACATTAGGATCTTGACATGTGTTCAGAAATAAGAGGTTTGCCAAGTCACTAAAGCGTGTAATGATCCCCTTATTCACATCCCATAGTATGATTTCGTGCGTCAAGGCGAGGTGTAGAAACCTTAACTCGTATGAAAGAGGTAATTAAAATTTTAAAACTTAGAGGGGATTAAGTACCCTTTTTCATAGGCGAGATGATAATATCTATTCGTAGTTATATGGATAAGTGCTTGTTGTAATCATCAAGATTACAAAACCATGTTTCTATTGGGATCGTTGAATCCTAGGATCCTCAAATGTTAGGGTCATTAAATGTCAGGATGCCTACCTATTAGGATCCTTGAATGTTAGGATCCTTATGTGTTAGGATGTTTGGTTTCCTGTGCATAGAAAATGTTAATAAGCTAATGCCCCTCTAATGCTTAAGTTAGTATTGGCTTTCATAATAATAAAAAGAATCAAGTAAGAGTAGAGGGTATAGAGTGTGTACCTTGATTTTGTTCGAAAGTGATCAACATAACTTACATGAAGTATGATTTTACGTGGATGTTACCTTCAAGGGTGGCTAGCCAATATGCCCTATTTCCTGTTTTTGAATCAATGAGATACGATCCTTCCCATTTAGGTGCCAATTTACCTACACTGGGATCCTTGGTATTTTGATGTGACATCCTTGGTTCTATTTATAGGGTGAAATATGGATGAAATTTTTGCCACATGTCACCATCTGGTGGCAAGACTTGGGGAGAAGTCAATGGCCAAGATTGTGCCACGCATCCATTTTCGCACAACACACTTCCGACTTCTAAAATCCGTAACTTTCGCATATGAGCTCCATTTTTGACGTTCTTCATGTCCACGCGTAGGTAAAAATTAGATCTACAACTTTCATTTTGACTCTATCGGCTAATTCTCGACTGATCTTAAATTTAACAGTAGGAGGAAATTATACTGTTAAATAACCATGAAAAATTCGTATCTCTTTCATACGGACTCCATTTTCGTCTGTCTTTTTATTGTTGACTTCCTATTAATGAGATCTTCAACTCTCATTTAGGTCGCATAGGCCAAAAACCGCTCGATCTAGAATTTGAGTTTCGAGCCGTGCACTGCTATGCCAAATCTTAGAAAATTCATAACTTCCTCATACGAAGTCAGATTTGAGTGTTCTTTTTTTGTATGTTCTCGGTTTAACATATACTACAAATTTTGTTTAGATAACTAAGTCTAAAAAGTCCTCTATCATAAATTCACTATTTACGTCTCCCGGTGCCGTGCCGGTTTTGCTGTAAAACTTTGACAGGTCATAACTTCTTCGTTATAACTCGGATTTCGGCGTTCTTTATATGTACGGAACCCTTGTGACATATACTATAAGTTGTTTAAGATTATTTATTCTAAATAATATTCTATTAAAAAGTCATTTTTGAAGCTGCGGGCATTACAATTATCTCCCCCTTAGGATGATTACGTCCCAGAATCATCAACAAAATAGGGATTGTATAATGATTCCATACGCTATCTCTTCATCCTAGGTAATAATCATACCTTCTATATTCCTTCGAATCAGTATCTATCTCTTGTAAGTAGTACTCGATCGTGCACCCACTTTCTATCTCAAGTTAGTCTTCCAATGATGACCTTCGAGTCACAATCTCGATTCCTTATTGGAGAATCCTTCTTCTTAAAAAACTTATGATAAGTTATTTGATTACCACCATGGACTAATGGGTCATGTTATAATGACATCTCGTCGTATGATGCGACGCTTAGACTCTGGTCTTTTAGAGTCAAATTCCAGATTTGAAGACAACTTCCTTAATGATTTAATGTGATATAATCACATTCTAACACGTAGCACTTATAGCTACAAGATCTTACAATGATCATGATACATCTATTGATCGCTTCGATTTTACTTCAACCGTGTGGCTTAAGTTAGACGCTACATCGAACTTGGTTCTCTGAACCACGTAACATACTCTTCTTAGTCGGACTCAGTTTGATATGAACACTAGGGTGAAACAAAAATCATCTTCTTAATCATTAACGAAACGATGGTAACGACATAATTGAATAAAACGAATCAATTACTAGCTTTTTGGTAACCTTGTGACTTTCCCTGATCCAAGTGTGAGTCTTGTTCTTCCGGTAGTATAGGTCTCTACTACCATTCACACCTGCTCATACTCGTCCCAAGTATTGTCTTGCAGTTTTCCAAGTCATCATACAAGAAAATCACACAACAACTTAACACATCAGATAGTAAAACAAAGGTTTTATATTATTCCTTGAAACGATTACATAGGTGTTCAAGTTCACCCTAGACTATGCCTCTATTAGGCTACACCTCTTGATACTAACCACATGACTACTTTATAAATTGATCTTCGGATATCAGTTCTCATTTCTGATTCCTTGCATTGCCATCTGCTTCGTCAAGGATCATATGGAATGCTCTTGCCTTCGGCTTTGGCGGTACATTGGGCTTTGTGGATTCTTATTTCCTTGGGCAGTCTTGCATGAAGTGTCCTTCCTCACCACACTTAAAGCAGACTTCTCTCTTGTGCTCCTTCCCCAGACTTTAAGATTTTTTTCTTCTCGTCGGACCTTGTGGATCCTTCAAACTTTCTCTTATCGCCAACTTTAACCTTGTTGGCTGCTCTTCCCTTGATCATATCTTCAACAGACTTGGCAGCCCAGATAGCTGCCTCTAGAGTAGGTGCCTGACATACCGGCACCGCATATTCCCAGGGAAGTCCCTTTACATACTTGTCGACTTTTGTCAGCTCGTCTGGGACAAGGCGCAAGGCAAACTCCATTTTTTCCGTGAAGTTGTTGGTGTATTCATCGATGTACATGCTTCCTTTCTTTAAGGTTAGGAATTGGTTCTCTAGCTTAAGCAGGTTTTGGGCTGAGCAATACTTGTGCTTGAATTGCACCAAAAAATCTGCCCAAGTCAGTTGTAGGGGCTCATTGGGGCTTAGAGTCTTCCCCAAGGTGTTCCACCAGTGAACAACGCCTCCTCTAAACTGTCGTACTTCAAACATGGTTTGTAGCTTGCCTTTGCAACGACATGTCATGAAGGCTAATTCCATCTCCGAGATCCAATACATGACTCCGATTAGATTTTCCTTACCGGTGAAAGTATATGGCTTGCAAGTTAGAAAATCTTTGTACTTGCATCCATTCCTCTCGACTTCGTCATCTTGATTGTTCCTCCTAATCATCGGTGGATCAACTTGACTAACGGTCTTGCTATCGTTCCCTTGTTCAGACTGCCTGCCATTCAGCTCGGTTGGTTCAATAGGCACCATAAGTTCCTCTCGATTTTGTTGAAGTAAATGCCTTGTTTCCTCCATTTGACGATCCAACATCATCTGGATCAACGCTTGCACTCCGACCATCGTGATGGGCTCAGGAGTGGCTACCACAACATGTATTTTCTCAATCACTGGAGGTTGATTCCTGTTTCTGTTCGCATTCCCGACTCCACTTCGGGTTCTTGCCATTTCGATCTATACACTAATTCAGACGTTCGGTGTGTAATGACGAGAATTAAGATAGGAAAGATTTTATTTACAATCGACGTGTAAATCTCCCTATCACTCCGAAAAGTTATATGCCAGTTCTAATACCATAATTAAACGTTTAAAAACCTGAACACATAAAGTTTCCAGATCCGGTCGGCAACATACCATAAATCCGATCATATAATGCATATCATAAATCATTTAGCACATAAAAACATGTTAGGCATTTTCCCTAAAATAAGCTAGTGCTTGTGTCTATTCAGGTGTATTACCTAAATTTATTAGACACATTCCTCACAATCATTGCTTAACATTCTAAGTTTAAGTCTAGAAATAAATCCATATTCCTAGTTTGCTTAAACTAATGCTCTAATACCAACTGTGACGTCCCCATTTTCACGGCCATAAAAGACCGATTTTGTTTATGCTTTATAAAAATCAGAGTACCTCTTTTAGTGAAAATGTTGCGGAATTTGTTCCCAGTAAAACATGATAAATACGTTATCAAAACATTTCTAAAGAAATGTATTTTTATTCATTTTAAAACATTTGGGATGTCATTGTCAATACAAAAACATAAGCATAAACAGAACTTACATTCATTTACACTAGTGATCTACATCTCTTTAATTTCTCAGTGTAATGTAACTTCATATCGACACTTGTGATACAAATAAGCTTGAGTGGGTCAGGTTGGGAAACCTGGTGAGTACACATGGATTTCAATCCCACAATGTTATATCATATATATAATTTAGAACTCACAAAATATACAATTTCACCATATATATATAAGCAACTCTTACCCCACCCCGTTAATCCTTACAACGAGACTATCCATACTCTCAGACCTTAAATTTTACCTGTTACTTAACCCATACTCTCAGATCTAATTCATGCTCTCGGATCAATAACTGTTCCCATTCCATACTCTCGGATTAGGAACAAGTGTCTATGTGTAAATCCATTCTCCTGGATTAATGACGAATGACTATGTCCTATCCATATTCCCGGGCTGAGGATGAGTGACTATGTCTTAATCCATACTCCCAGACTAAGGGCAACTGACTATGTCTTAATCCATACTCCTGGATTAATGACAGTTGACTATGTCTAATCCATACTCTCGGACTAGGGAGAATGACTATGTCTAATCCATGCTCCCAGATCAATGACATATACTAAAGTTCTATTCTCTGAGTATAACTCACTCGTACTCGTAAGAAAATACTACCAATATTCCTCATAATTAATTTAGGTTTACTCTTTATCCTAAATCATCATATATAATCAAGTATGTTCTTTAACACGTATTTCAGGCAACATCAATTAACTGGCACATAAACATATAATGAATATTTCAATCAATACTTGTATTAAAATCATGTTCATGAAAGAGACTATGCACTCACCTGCAAAGGTGGGGACTCGGTTCTCGGACAACACTTCGTTTACTTTAAAACAAATTTCCGTTGACAAAACTTGGTATCATTTACACTAGAGTATAGTCTAATGTTCAACGAGACTAATTAATAGTCTAGCTATTATTACTATTATATAAGCGTTAAACAATACTCTTCACCCACTATGTACAGACATGAGCCAAACATGAAACACTGGAGGGCAAGATCATTTTGGCATATAACACTTCTGAAATCCAACAACACTGGTGACCCTTCAAACCGGATTCCTCGTACCGCAAGTGGTTAAAAAGATATTATAACAACACTTATATAACCCATAATAATAGCTCAAATAATTATTATAAGGTCCTAATAACTTTACTATATTTAAATAAAAGCTATATTAAAAATTAGGTAGACGTATCTTACCTACGAGGGGGTTTGGCTAGAATCCAGGCTCTGTAGGGGCAGAACTTCCGAGCCGAAAGCTCTTCTTCTCGGAGCCGTCGAGCGCTCTGGGGCTTTCTTCTAGCGCTAGGGGAGTTTTTGGGAGGTTTAAAGAGAGTGTAGAGAGAAGAAAGAATGGGAAATGTGTGAAGAAAATGAGGGTGTGAGAGGTTCTATTTATAGGGTGAAATATAGCTGAACTTGGTGCCACATGTCACCATCTGGTGGCAAGACTTGGGGAGAAAGCAATGGCCAAGATTGTGCCTCGTCACCCATTTTCGCACAACACACTTCTGACTTCTAAAATCTGTAACTTTCTCATACGAGCTCCGTTTTTTACGTTCTTTATATCCACACGTAGGTAAAAATAAGATCTACAACTTTCATTTTGACTCCGTTGGCTAATTCTTGACTGATCTTAAATTTTACAGTAGGAGGAAATTATACTGTTATATGACCGCAAAAAATTTGTAACTCTTTCATACGAACTCCATTTCCGTCTGTCTTTTTATCGTTAACTTCCTATTAATGAGATCTTAAACTCTATTTTAGGTCGTGTAGGCCAAAAACCGTTCGATCTAAAATTCGAGTTTCGAGCCGTGCACTGCTATGCCACATCATAGAAAATTCATAACTTCCTCATACGAAGTCAGATTTGGGCGTTCTTTTTTTTATGTCCTCGGTTTAATGTATAATACAACTTTTGTTTAGATCACTAAGGCTAAAAAGTCCTCTATCATAAATTCACTATTTACGTCTCCCGGTGGTGTACCGGTTTTGCTGTAAAACTTCGACAGGTCATAACTTCTTCGTTATAACTCGGATTTCGGCATTATTTATACGTATGGAACCCTTGTGTGACATGTACTATAACTTGGTTAAGATTATTTATTCTAAATAATATTTTATTAAAAAGTCATTTTTGAAGCTTATCGTCTCTAAATTGACTAGCCCGAAGCTGCGGGCGTTACATTTGGAATGTTTTCCTAAGTACCAAGTTACATACTTGGAACCTTATGAATTTAATGTTCTTGTTATATGCTTTATTGATCCTTTGTTGATGAGCAACAATGCAGATACTGGAAAGATCCCCGAGTTCATGACTTCTGTTCCAAACACCAAGGAGTATGGAGTTTGGACAGTGGTTTCCTTTGAAGTGGTTCTATCTGCCCATAGGACAAGAGGAATTTCTTCTGCCCATCTTCCTTTCTTCTCATCTAACCTCTTTTTTAGATTGTTGACTATGATCTTATTGCTAGATTCAACATGACTATTAGATTGAGGGTGAACAAGAGTGGAAATTATCATTTTAATCCCCCAACTTGTGCAAAAGTCTCGAGTCCTTTTGATTATGAACTAGGATCCATTATCGCATATGATATCAACAAGGATCTCAAACCTGGTCAAGATATTTCTTTTGATAAATAAGACAACTTCCTTTTCTTGTACTTGAACAAAGGCTTCAACCTCTACCCATTTTGAGAAGTAGTCCGTCATCACTAGCATGAACACCTTTCCTCTAGGGGCCTTTGGTAACATGCCAACAATATCCATTCCCTATTTCATGAATGGATAAGGGGAAATGATAGGATTCAACAGTTCTGCTAGTCGATGTAGGATGTTGCTATGTCTTTGGCAAGAATCACATTTTTAGGCTTGCAAGAAAGCATCTTTTTTCATTGCTGGCCAGTAGTATCCAGTGCTTAATGATTTGGAGCATAAGAATCTGCCCCCAATGTGGTTGCCACAATCTCCTTCATGTATATATATTTTGGAATTCTGTAGCTTCTTAATCTTCTAAGCATCTAAGGTATGAACCTACCATAGATTTCTTGTATAGTTTTGTAAGTCCCCAAAATTGCTTGTGTATCAATCAGATTCAATTGATGGTGTGGAATCCCAAACAATTGGATGATGTCAGATCAATATAGAAGAGAAGGAGAAGAAGAATAACTTGAATCTAATGATTTGATGATATGATTGATGCTCCTTATAATAGATTCTCTCTCACACACACTTCTTCTCTCTAACTTTCTCTCTCTTCTCTAGCCTCTAGCTGTACACTCCCACATGCACTCCTCTATTTATATGGACCTCCAGCCATACACATGTGTACAGCCGCACACCCTGTGTACGACCGTACATAGGGTGTGCGGCCGTACACACGTGTACGGTCGTACACACAAACCGCAAACACATACAACATTACATAAAAAAATATATTTTCCTAGAAAAGCAAAGTATAAACCATATTTTTGACCCAACTATCTCCCCCTAGGTTTATAGCTTTCTTTTCTAATTGGCCCAACAAACTCCCCCTAAAAAGTAGCTGACTTTTTCTTGTTAATCTTCATTGGGAGCTTGGCTTCAGCATTAATCTTCAAATTTCTTCACAACATCAAGATGAACATATGAATCTTCAATAAATAAATTCATCTTGAGCGGTCGGGTTTTTCTTCAAAATTTGACATTGAACGCACGTTGGGTGAGGAGGCTTCTTGAAAAGATTAATGAAAGACAGCTCTTTTAGCTTGAGAATCTTTAGGGAGAACATCAGAGAGAAATAATCTTGTGGATCAATTCAGCAGGTTCATAGATAGCATAAAATTGATTGAGGAGGCTTCAATGCAATCTGTCAGATAATCTTCAAGAACAGCTTCACCTTGCTTCTGAGGTTGAAATATTGAATGATGTAAGAATAGTCTTCATTTCTTGCTCCTTCGAATGAAAATTCTTCGATGCTCACGGATGGAGCCTTGGCTCAGAAGATCTTCAATACAGTCTCCACGAGTCTCATCTACGCCTGAAATCACTTTTCAAGACAAAACAAAACTAAATGAAAAATTAGCACACAAAAAAATATTTTTGGATTTTTTTTTTAATATTTTCTGGAAAAATAAAAACAAAAACAAAAACAAAAATATTTTTTTGGATTTTCTAAACAAGATATAACACTATTTTTGGATTTTTAATTTTCTGATTTTTGTTTGATTTTTGAATTATTTTTAATTCTCTCCCTAAAATTTGTGCATAGAGGAAAACTATGAACAAATTTAACAAAAATAAAAATGATATCTAACTTTTAGAATGATTGGGGATCAAAGTTTTTAGACAACCTTTGTCCGCTTGTCGGTACCTTCTATCTTCACGTCTTTGTCTGGTCGATCGCCGATATTGTTGTCCACTTAAACACGAAAAATTGTAACAAAATTAGGACATACTATAAGTGACAAGACTATGTGATCCTAAGTTCCTAGATATTATATCTAATCCTAAGTTTCTAGATACTATATCTTAAGGACCATTCAGCTGACGATGACCAGGGATATTGTTGTCCACCTAAATTGAGCAGCGAGATCTATAGACATTCTTTGAGTGTTTAATTTTAATTGTACTGGAACATGTTTCTCGCTTCCAGATATGCCCCGGTAATCAAGGACTTCCAGAGTACTCCTTACATCGGATGAGCAGACCATCATTAGGGGAGAAGATAGATTCAGAGTATTATCACTTATAGTGCATATGCTATGTACCAGGTCAGATTGTTAGTCACACAAAGGAGACAGCATATGGCTAACAGATAAGAGGAATTTCATATGTATATATATATATATATATATATATATATATATATATATATATATATATATATATGTATAATATGCAGAGAAATAGAGTTGCATATGTTACAGTGCAGGTCGGATCTCTTCCAATCACGCAGAGGAGGTAACATATAACTAACAGACAGAAAGAAAGAAAATGATTTTCTACAGACCTAATTAATCGGAATTTACCGGTTGCCCCATCAATACCGGAATTAAGGACATAATCCGCACATGGAGGAAAAGTTAAACCACGGTTCCAGATACGTGTTCAATTAATGTGACGAGTAGATTCCCATATATATCTCCCTGCTCAACCTATCCGAGCGTCGTATTGTCAGGCTGAACGGATCTAACTAGGTCAAGATTTGTCAAGTCATTGATTTCTTAAGTTCAACTCTGCCTAGTCATGTCCATTTAGAATCTTTCGTGCCTACCGACGCTAGACCTGGCAAACGTGTCGTGTTGTGTCGGGTTCGTGCCGTGTCAAGACATTAAACGGGTTGAGAGTGCATGACCCTAACCTGACCCGTTTAATTATCGTGTCGTGTCGTGTCAACCCGTTTATTTTCGTATCGATTTTGTGTCGGGTTTCGGGTTAAGGTTTAAACCTTAAAAATATATTTTGTCATGTCGGGTAGAAACATTTTAAAGGTTGAAAAGCAAGAGTCATGGAGGGAAAAAAAATGAAAAAGTGAAATGCTGGATTTGGGAGGTGTAATGGAAAAAAAGTATACTCTCTTCGTCCCATATTTATTGTCCATTTTTGACTTTTGAAGTTTTTATTTTTCAGCTTTGACCTTAAATATTTTTATTTATGTTATAAATTATTTGATAAAACTCATAACAATGAAAAGATATTTAAAACACAATCCATTCATACATTTTGCATTAAGTGTTATATATCAAAAAACAAAAATATTTAAGGTCAAATTTGAAGAATAGAGACTTCAAAAGTTAATATTGGACAATAAATATGGGACAGAGGTAGTAGTCACTACAAGAAAAAAGGCCTTTTACGACGCTCATTGCGCGTCGTAAAAGGCTCAGATGACGCGCAAATGCGTGTCAAGGAAGGCCCTGTCATAAAGAGAGACGACGCGCTTTTGCACGTCGTCTATAGACGACGCGCATTTACGACGCTCATTTACGACGCGCGTTTGCGACACGCAATGCGTATCAAGGAAGGCCCTGTCATAAAGGAAGATGACACGCATTCGCGTGTCGTAACCTTACGACGCGCGTGTTAATGACACGCAATGCGTATCAAGAAAGCCCCTGTCAAGAAAGGCCATGTCATAAATGAAGATGACACACATTTTTGCGTATCGTAAATTTAAATGTTTAAAAAAGATAAATTTATATATTTATTAATTTTTAAATTAAATTTGCATTTAATTTCTCATAATAGAAATAAAATACCATATACAAAAAATACAATCCATTGCATAATATAAAATAAAATTTCATACTCAAAAAATAAAATAAATTACACAAATTGTAATGTCATACAAAGAATCATTCAAATGTTAAACAAAAATAAAACATTGCTAACATGGGTTATACATTCCTATAAAACTAACAAATAATCATACAACTCTTTTTCTTACTGGAAAGGAATGTCAAACATGATTACAAGTCTCCCTTAATCTTGATTACTCACCTGCTTAAGTAGAATGTTGTTGTTGAGAAGGTTACCTAGCAACAGAGAAAAACACAACACCTCTCCCACAATCACAACATCATTTACAGAGAAAGGTTGTCAATTACTTTCATTAAGACTTTCATTCAATCACAAAAATATTAAATAAAAGGGTGAAACAGTAACTTACTTGTGATAAGTTGATCTCCCTTAGAGCAAACACAGCTAAAGCATTGAACAAGACCCTATTTCCCTCTTCTTTTAAAGTTTCCAGAATGTTTAGAATGCTCTCCTTACTCATAATATATAATCAATAATCAGATTGAATTATATATTATGAGTAAGTAATAAAGTACATGTAACACAATAAAGTATTATTAAGGAACTTATGAGTTCAAATATTATTTTTTACACTCAGATGCCAAAATATTTTATGTTATTCTTCTACAAGTTGAGAACCAACTCAAACATGAAAGATAATAGTCCATCTGGCAGCTTTTGATGACATGGCAAATGAAATTTCTCAGAGATAGAATAATACTTGTACTATTAAAATGATGGCAACCACAACAGGTGGTCCAATAACTACAGCCAAAAACATGCCTTTAATCATGTCTAGAAAGAAAAGAAAGATTGTTTGCTGCAATCATAAATCCCATGTGTTACAAACTTATATCCAAATTTAAATTAAATAAAAAGAGAAAACTGTAAAAACAAATTATATCCAAGGTAATACACCATACAACAAAATAGCAAAGTCCATCAGTATTTTTCAAAAAAACACCGTTTTCTTAATTATTAGAACACATTAGGAAAGCTTTATACTCTTTGATTTAAGAAGCTAAGTAAACTATAAGAAATCCACAACAAAAAGAAACTATAAGAAATCCACAACAAAAAGATTTGAAACTTACCTGTCCAGTAAGAAGAGGGGTATCAGCAACAAGCTTGAAAGCAACAGGCCTTGGAGTACGCACATGCCAAGCCTGCAAATAAAAGGTGCATCAAGTATAAAAGAGAACAAGGAAACTGATATTAAAAACAAGAACTTTGATCATTAGAATAAAAGAGAGAAAGAAAAATAGAGAGGGAATAAATGGAATGGAATGACTCATTCCATTCCATTCCATTCTATATTCCAACCTTTACCTTGTTTTCTTATCATTATCAGTTGTATCTGCACCTCAATTTCCTTCACTTCAAATTCTTGGGTGTGTGACAAACAAGAGTTACCATAAGTTTCTGAGGCCAAACTTGACCCATTCAATCTGGGGAAAAAAATATGCAAATTGCCAAATTACCATATTATCCCTCAAAAAGAAAAATAGGAATGATGCAAGTGCAACACTCTTACAAGTCACTATCGAGATACAATGCAAAATGATTTCCCCCACCAAGCGCTAAATACTCAGTTGAACAAAGAGTAAAATACCGATTCACCCCTAATAAATGCACAATTAACATAATAAATCCCAAATAAATATTAAAATTATAAAAGATTTTTTTATATATTATCAAGAAAATGCAGTACCTGTGGGGCGATATATAACAGGACGCCCTGGTGTATTTGTAAACACAAATTTATCATTCGATCCCTGTATAGTATTTACTCATCATAGTGAAAAAGGGTAGAAAAGTCTTTTGTCAACATATAGAGAAACGAACTTAATTAAACAATTACAAACCTGGTATCTTTTCTTTGTTGATGGTTTCAAAGGTGCCTCAACTAAACCACCAAACACTGCACCTTTACGATCTCCAACAACCTGAAAATGTTTAATCAAGTTTCAGTTAAAGGGTAAAGTTGACATTTTGCATAGTTACTGAAGACAAGACATTACTAGTAGACTTAACCCAGGGCAAATATTGCTTCTTCTATATAAGGTTGAAAGAGATATGCCATGCCTCCATGTACTAACATATAAAAAAGATAATGATATATCAAGATTCAAGAATAATGTGAAACTGAAAATATGATGAAGATGAAATTTTACCTGTATAGTAAGACCCATTTCTTTCCTTGACTGAGAACAGGGAGTGCAACATAAAGATCAGAACGTGTATTTTCTGTCATAAGTTGTGAAGGTTCTGACATTTTTGGAAGTTTATCAGAAGGAAAATCTGAGAACAAGAGCCTCAACAAGTGCTCCAGTTCCACCAACAGGGTATTCTAAACTACAACCTGGTTTATACCATTCTGCAAACATATAAATCTGCAAATATGTGGATATATATACAGGCAAAAGATTAGACATTTAGAGAACTATAAAATATGAAGGAATAGAATGGATTCTGTTTGGTTGGAATGGAATGGATGAGGACATGTGGTAATGGAATAGCCCATTCCATTCCTTCCTCAATTCCGTCATTCCAAAAAGTAAAACTACCTTAAAAGAAACTTTTTAATGTATGATATGATTATGTACCATTTCTGCTGAAAGAACACCATCGGATTTCACTCCAGCAAGTAAGAAAGACAAAAGATCCACCCAATTTCTAATGAAAGGATCTTTGAGTCCCAATGAATCAACTATTTCTGAAAAAGGGCGTAAAAGCTTTGTGGCACCAAGAACACCATGAGGTCCCATTTTTGCAAATGATTTTAGGAGTGGATATGCATATCTAACTACAGCAGTAGAAACAACTCCCAAATCACCTCGAATAGATAAAGGTGGCAAAGCCATGGCAGCTGCGTATTGTACTGTGGGGTATTCCTTCTTGATTTTAGATTTCACTTGGATCCATGATCTTCCTGCATATATATACATGACCATAAATTATTATATGACTTTAAAGTTGAAAAATGATATCAACTTTAAAAAGGTTAAATGCAAGAAAACTTATTTACAGATTATATAGAAAAACTTATTTCTATCATTACTCATGATTTTGTTATTTTTCAAAACAAAATAATAACTTTCAAATCATACATCCAAACACCCCCATTATCATTAAACCAATTCATAATCGTTTATCTACTAAAATAATTATAGTCAACATATTTATTCAAACAAGGAACCAAAAAGACCTTACCCTCGATAACAAGCCCATAGTAAAGCAGAAAAATCAAGTTGTTCCATGGAGAAGATGTCACTTGTTCAAGCAACACCTACAAATATATAGATCAAATCGCGAATTAGGTGTCATATAATTCAGTTGTAAGATTGTAAATTTCCATTGTTATCCTTATTATCAAAGGTTCTTAGGATACCTTTTTGGCAACTGTTGTCGTGTCTTTTTTGCCCTTTAACAACTTATCCAACAATAAGTGGTAGAAATGCCCAAATGGTCCAAGATATGCACACCCAAAAAGCTACAAACACTCCCGCATTAATATTCTATACTGATTCTTATATATATATATATATATATATATATATATATATATATATATATATATATATATATATATATATATATATATATATATATATATATATATATATATATATTTGACTGGTGCTTTTTCATTTATTGCAGAGAGAATAAGTTATGTGACTTTCATATCCTGATATTTTATATGTGACACCCCGACCTTACGGATATTGTCATTTATTCTTAGTATTCTTTAATTCATTAGGAATGGTGAAAAGTTTAACAGCAGAACATGGTAACCTGCTATCTGGTAACACCAATGGTTCCTAAGTGCAAATCAAGAAAATAAGAGCAACAAATATCGCAGGTTTCTCTCCCTCCTTGAAATTGAGCACAAGTCTAAAACAAAAGAAATATGATGAAATTGAACACAGGGCCTAAATTCTTTGAGAAATTTTCAGAATTCAATGAAGAACCATACATGTTCAATAGAAAAATCATAAATCAAAACCTATATATTATCAAAAAATCGGACCTGATGAGAAGAGGAAAAAGGAAGAAGCGTACCTGATGAGAAGGGGAAGGAGACTTCAAAAAATTGGAACAGATGAGAAGAGGATCGTCGACGATTGGTTGTTGCGGGAGAAGAAAATTGGCGTTGAAGTAGGAGAAGAAACGATGGAGTCGCTGATTTCTTCCTTTGGTAGGGCAAGGGTATAATTGGAAACCCTTCTCCCTTTCTTCCTCCTTTCTCAGTCAGTCGATTTTTTCCATCTTACCCGATTAGATTAAGCTTTCCGAGTCAGATACACAAATTTAGTTCATCAAACGTCTTTATCTGACCGGGTCATCAAAAAAAGTCGTTGATGTCTGAGATTCGATACCTTGAACCAAGAAATCCCTAAATCTCTATGAGATAGGAGCGCCGACACCTCGATCGATTTTGTTGAGAAGCATCGAGCATAACACTAAATCTTTTGGGAGTCGCAGTCGCATGCCAGGAGAAGTGAATGTGATGTTGCAGTGGTCTGTTAGAGATAGACAGAAAGGAGGGACATGGATGGAGGAAAAGGGTGGCCTGGTGGTTCTAGGGTTTTTATACAAATGGTGGTGTTAGTAACCAACGATGGTGATTGACCATGGAGTTTCGAGACCTTGACTTTAATGGAGCTATTGTTCTACTTGATATGGAAATCACTCTAAATTTGTAGTTGTAATACAACTCTTCTATTGATTGAGAGGCTAAGAAAGTACTTGAGGAACTGAAGATCGAGGGAAGTAGATGAAGGGTTTTTGAACTGAAACCGTAGTTCCAACAATAGTCATGGTTCCAAAAACTGTATCCCTTTGATCAATTTCATGGCCTGGTGACCAAAAAACCTTCGATTTCACTAAGAACCGGAACCCTAGTTCCAACAATAGTCGATTTTTGGTATTTGATTGAGAGAGAGAGAGAGAGAGAGAGAAGAACGATTGAAAGAAGGTAGAGGAGAGCTTGGCGGGGTTTTTAATTTTTTCAGAATTTCATTTCCCCCTTTCCCCCACTATTAAAGGATGGAACGCGCGTTCCATTAAAAAATATAAAGCGACATCCGTAGACGACGCACATTTTATTATAGGTGCCCTCCGTGTTTTTTTAGACACTAATTTAAGGGCGCGCAATAATGTGTGTCTTCTATCCTAAATTTTTTTGAAGAGATGACATTTTTCTAATGTCACTCTCCTTTGCGTAACATAGATCAATGAGCGTCGTATTTTGCGCGTCGTAAAAGGGCTTTTTTCTTGTAGTGAGTAAGTTTCGAAAGCAAAATAAAAAAAGTTAGAGTTGGAAAGAAAATGAGACAGGAAATGAGGAGGAGTAAAATTTAGTCACTTTGAAAGTTTGAATTTTACTTTTAATTTTTGAGTTTGGGCCACTACAAATGTATTTAAAATATTTATTAGAATATGATATATATATATATATATATATATATATATATATATATATATATATATATATATATAAGTAAACGGGCCATCTTCGAGTCATCTTCGAGTCATCTTCGAGTTGAAAGTCTTGACCCTAACCCTACCCGTTTAATTATCGTGTCGTGTCGTGTCAATCCGTGTACATAAACGGGTCAAAATCTCTGACCCTAACCCGCTAACTTCGTGTCGGGTTGTCGTGTCGTGTCAGATTTTGTCAGGTCTAACCGGCGCATCAAACCAGAGCATTGACCCTTCAACTTTGGGTACGTTACGCAGACTCAGATTGCCCGTTATCACTCACTTCCCAAAACATCTCCCTCAAGCACATTCCATAACCAATATATTATTATTTTGATTTTCTATTTTTTTTGGATTTAAAATTTTCTAATTTTTGTTTTGTTTTTATTTCTCCCCCTAAATTTGTGCATAGGAGAGAAATGAAAGTAAATGCGCAAATTTAAACTATCCTAAAACAAAAATTTGCCTTTAAAGCGAATCAACTTAAGAAAAACTCAGGAGTACAGAGAAGAAAACTCAAACCGTAAGTCACCGATTGAATTTGCATCCAGAAGATCTGAGAACAGCACGCGTAATCTCAGAACAGATCCGAAAATTCTTCATGTCATTAAGCACAAACCCCATGTGATCCCTTCCTTTCTTCCCTTCCCGCAACGGACACAATATCTCTAACAAATGTCTAAATGTTGTACAGTTGAGAGATGTCTCCTATCAAGTGCCAGGAACAACCACTACCAACAAACCGAAGTCTAATGATATGCCTCCATAGTTGCTCTGACACAGAGCGGGATCAGTTGGTCTTTGGAACCCAGTCCATTTTGAAACTAGGTCGACCTTTGTCATCTTTGCACGATACTCTCTCCCATGACATGTCCTACTTATCACAAACAGAAGATGTAAAAATATTAGAAGCGTTAGAAGATTTGGGAGAGTGAGCCTTTGGAACCCATTTGTAGTTGGGTTTAACCCATTTCTTTTTCGATCTGATGGGTGGCTCAGTATTTGCTTTGGGACTTGATGTCAGCCGTTGATATGACTTTGATTTTGGCTTCATGGGAGCATCTCTTGGATTTGACTTCTTGGCCGACTTTCCCTTCTTGTTCTTGGGAGTTTGATTCTTGGCCTTGTGGGTTTGATTCTTGGCCTTCTGTGTGTTCCAGTCATCATGGTCTGAACGTGACCTTGAGGGGTTTCTTTTGAAGTATCTCCCTCTTGGCGCGTTCTGCCAGCCTTGTGCATAGTAAGGAACATATGGATGATTTGGACAGTTTCGGGCAATGTGTCCAGGTGTTCCACAGTGAAAACATGTCTTTTTCTTCACTGTGGAGTTGTTTCTTCCTGCCCCTGGTGGCGTGTCTTTGCCTTGTCTCTTGCTTTTCCCACACGCACAGTTGCAACAGGCACTCTGTTTAGCTTGAAATGGTGGCATGTACTTCTCAACAACAGGTTGATCAGAAGCAACTGAGTTCGAAGCAACAAATTCAGAGTTCAAGGAGACATTTTTTTGTTCAGTAGTATTCTCCTTGTTCTCATCCTCTACTACTTTACCTGTACAAGTAGAATCATTAGTATCGCTCATCTCAACATCCTCAGTTGGCCCTGATTTTTCAGTCTTAACTGAAGCTGAAGCAGGGGTTTGTCCATATTGAGCAGGCATTTCTTCCTCATTGGGCTCAAGGGGTGGGTTATAGTTGTGATTGAAAGGTGGAGGAACACTATCATACCCTAAACCATTGTTTTGATTATCTTTGAATTTTAATTGGTTTTCAAATAATGACTCGAATGTCTTACTTGACGCGGTGTAATTTTTAAAACTAATATATGTTTTTCCACACTTAATTTTCAAAGCGTCAAGTTCTTCAGTTACAGCAGCAAGTTTGTGTTTAATGTGATCGTAATTTTCACACTTGTTGCTGTACTCTTCCTGAAGCTTCCTAAAGTCTTTGGTTTTTGCTTCTAGTTGTGCTTTTAACGATTTCTGACCTTTTCTTAGAGTATAGCCTTCATATTTAAGGTCCTCATTTTCCCTTTTTAGCAAATCAATTTGTTCGAGAAGAAATTTAATCGTAGCTTTACAAGATGGAGTACATGAAACTTCATTTACCGGATTTGATGTGGAACTGATTTTCTTTTTTTCTTTTTTAATTGCCCTTTGACTTAAAAATCGAGAAAGTCAACCTTAAAAATTCAAATTTAAAAAATCAAACTCAAAAGTCAAACTTAAAAGTCAAACCGAAAAGCCAAATTTGAAAAATTAAAAGTCAAACGAGAAAGTCAAAATCTAAAGTCAAAGGTCAACTTTTAAAAGTCAAAGTCAAAATTTTAAGTAAAAAGTCAAAAATAAAAGTTAAAACTTAAAAACTAAAATTTTTGGGTTGAAATTGGATTTTAAAAATAAAATTTTGAATTTTTGGGGTTGAAAATGTCAATTTGCGAAATTATATGCGAAAAGGATGAGTTACATTCTAAATTTCGGATGTAGGGCGCAAGGGGCCTCTTAGACGAGTTGGTAAGGCGCTGGGGCAATGACCTGGAGGTCCAGGGTTCGATGCCTGGCACCTTCAAACACGTTTCCCATTTTTTTTAATACAAAGCTGCTGTGCGAGAGATGCGAGACCGAAGCGAAGATGCTGAACCGTACACGAGACCGCACACCGGGGCCGCACACCGAGACTGCTGAGCCGCACACCTTCAACAGATTCGCGAAAAAAACGACGTTTTTCAACCGTTTTTGCTCCAAAACTCGATCAAAAACTCGTTTTTATGAAAAATGCAAAGAAGAACCCCCCCTTATTTTTCCGAGATCTATCCAAAAACGCAAATATCTTTTCAAAATAAGATCAAATAAGCTCTAGATCTGACAAAATTGACTGATACAACCTTGCTCTGATACCAATTGTAAGTCCCCAAAATTGCTTGTGTATCAATCAGATTCAATTGATGGTGCGGAATCCCAATCAATTGGATGATGTCAGATCAATATAGAAGAGAAGGAGAAGAAGAATAACTTGAATCTAATGTATTGATGATAGAATTGAGGCTCCTTACAATAGATTCTCTCTCACATACACTTCTTCTCTCTAACTTTCTCTCTCTTCTCTAGCCTCTAGCCGTACACTCCCACATGCACTCCTCTATTTATATGGACCTCCAGCCATACACATGTGTATAGCCGCACACCCTGTGTACGGCCATACACAGGGTGTGCGGCCCTACATACGTGTACGGCCGTACACACAAACCGCAAACACATACAACATTACATAAAAATATATTTTACACAAACCGTAAAGTATAAACCATTTTTTGACCCAACAAGTTTTCCTTGGATCATCACAAATCGTGAGACCTTCATGTTAAATGTTCTCTCTTAGTTTTTTCTTCTCATGGGATTGTGCCATTGTAGAGGTATTCCACAATGGGATGGATCCAAGATTTGGAGTGTTCTGGAGGATCTTGAATATTAGTATCCTGGAGGTTAGGATCTTAAGGAAGCGGTTGAGGGTTAGGATCCTCGATTATTGCCACGTTAGTTGTTTGCTCATGGTGATTGAGATCATTTGGTTTATTGGAGGGATCTTTTATCGCAAGGATCAATATATGGGTTATAGGAATCCTGATTTTAGGTCGGATCCTAAGGGAAGATCCTAGGTTGGCTAGCACGTCAGCCTCAACATTGTCTTCTTTCGGAACTTAGCTTAGGCTGAAAGGCTGGAATTTAGAGGCCAATTTTTTGAGGATTTGGAGGTATAGTGCTAGTCTTTCGCCTTTTATTGCATAGGATCCATTAAAATGATTAGTTAATAATAAGGAGTCAATGAATACCTGAAGATCCTTGATTTTAAGATCCTTGGCTAGATGTAATCCCGTGATCAATGCTTCATATTTAACTTCTTTGTTGGTTGCATTGAATTCACAGTTGACTGGATGGGGTATGATGTCCCCATTTGACAATTTTAGTATGATCCCTAGGCCTGTTCCTCTAAAGTTTAAGGATCCGTCAGTGAAGAGTGTCCATCTTCCCATGCTTTCTTCTTTCTGGAGTTCCTTGCTTTCTAACCTTGATTCAGGTTGTAGATCATCACTGAAATCATCCACAAAGTCTGCTAGTGCTTATGACTTTGTTTTTGATCTTGGTTCATACTTGATGTCATATGTGCTTAGCTTCACGGACCACTTTTCCATCTTACCTGATATCTCTGGTTTTTGCATAACATTCTTGATAAGGTAGTTAGTTTTCACATGTATAGTGTGTGTTTCAAAATAATGTCTTAATTTTGTGGAAGCATTTACTAATGCAAGTATTAGTTTTTCAAGATGGGAATAACATTCTTGATAAGGTAGTTAGTTCTCAGGATCCAGGAGACTTTTACTTACGTACTATATGGGATGTTGATCCCCATTGAGATCCTTGGCTAAAGTTACACTTACAACGTTAGAGGATACCGAAAGGTATAGGAGGAGTTATTCCCCATCTAGTGGTTTCACTAGCAAGGGTGCAGAACTAATATAATTTTTGAGTTCCTGAAAAGCATCTTCGTGCTCTTTAGTCCACTCATATCATTTGTTCTTCAAGATGTCATAGTAAGGCTTGCACCTTTATGAGGATCTTGAGATGAACCTATTAAGTTTTGGTACTCTTCTTGTTAGTCTCTGAATATCCTTCGTCGAGGATGGGGATCTTAAATCGATGATGGATTTTATTTGCTCCATACTTTCTTCTATTCCTCTTTTAGTCACCATGTATCCACGTAACTTGCCTGACCTCATTCCAAAGTGGCACTTGGAAGGGTTCAACTTCATGTTATATTCGTCTAGTATGTTGAAGGCGTCTTCAAGATCCTTGAGGTGAACCTCAACCTTCTTTCACATTTTCACCATGTCATCAATGTAGACTTCCATGGTGCCCCCAGTTTATTCATGAACATCCGGTTGACTAACCTTTGGTATGTTGCACCTGAATTTTTAAGACCAAAGGGCATAACAGTATAACAATATATACCTGTTGGGATAATGAATGCGGTATCCTCTTGGTTAGATGGTTCCATTTGGACTCGTGGGAATCCCACTGATGCATCCATAATCGTTAGTAGTTCATGGCCAACTGTAACATCTATCATGGAGTCTAAGTGTGGTAAGGGGAAAGGAAACTTAGGGCAAGCTTTATTTAGATCTGTATAGTCCACACATATTCTCCATTTTCCGTTCTTCATCTGTATGGCGACCACATCGGCTAGACATCTTGGGAACTTGCCTTCCTTGATCATCCCTGTTTTGAGGAAATTTTCTACTTCTTCTTGGATGATCTGGTTTCTTTCGGGTTCAAACTTTCTTCTCTTTTGGTGTATTAGTCTGAAAAAAGGATCAATGTTAAGTTTATGAGTTATGATATTCTTTTCTATACCTGTCATATCCTCATGCTTCTATGAGATGTTTTGCTCATATCTTTTAGGAACTTTATTAGTTCCTGTTCGGTTTGTTATGGAAGTGAGGATCCTATCAAGATTTTGGCTTCAAGTTCCTCGAGGTTTAGGGGAACTTCCTTTACATCCTGTTCTCTTGTCTCCAACACACATCATGCCCCCAAATCTAATTGTTATGCTTTTTGTGGTACTATTGAAGATTTCATCGAAGTCTTGTTGCATTCCTTGGATTCTTGTTGATCACTGGTGATCTTTACTGTCTCCCATGGAGTGGGCATTTTGAAAAATTGATGGTATGTCGAGGGGACAACCTTCATATAGTGGATCCATGGTCTACCTAGTATAACATTATAGGAGGATAATGTATCGATTACATAAAAGTGGTGCATAGAGTTTACCCCCTCTATGTAAATAGGTAGCTTTATTTCGCCGACGGTATGTTTTCTTTCACCACTGAATCCGATCAGCATTGAGGATCTTTTGACTATTTTCCTACGGGGATGTTCATCCTTTTCAAAGCGTCCAGGAGTATGCTGCTCACAGAGAATCCTCCATCAACAAGGATCCTTTTAACAAAATGGTTGACTATGTAAAGAGTGGTTACCAGGCCATCATGATGAGGATCCTGGACGTCTATTCTATCTATTTCGCCAAAGTTGATTTCCTTATTGTTTGTGATCGATGTGTTTTTCCGTGGCCTTTCTTCTTTCTCCGTCTTCGATAGTTTAGAATGTCTTTTTGCTGCAGAATAAGAAGTGCCACAAATGTCAGATCCTCCAGAAATCACATCGATTACCTTAACATTTGCAGGAGAGGATCCTGGTTTTTCAAGGATCTTATGAGGATCATGATTCTTTTTTTTGGATATTTCCTTTCTTCTTCCAAGGATCTCCTTGATGTATCATTTGATGAGTAGGTAACTAATTTCTTTTCTTAGGGCTATGCAATCTTCCATAATGTGAGCAAAGTCCTCATGGTATGCACACTACTTAGACTTACCTTGCCAGGTGGTGGACTTTTCTCCCTTTCTTGGCCATATCGCTTTGTCGCCAAGTTCCCGCATGGCAAATATTAGACCTGAAACATCCACAGAAAAATAGTAGTCAGTGATCTTAGGAAATTCTTCTTCCTCCCTTTCATATTCAAGGGAATTGGCCTTATGATGATTGGGTCTGGAATAAGGTTTAGATTTGTAGGATCTCTGGGTCAAGGATTCGGCATCCCTATTCGGATTCTCATATGAGCTTTGTGGGTTGCTCCTCTTTGATCTCCTTGTCTTCTTCGAATCTTATGAACCTTAAAGTTTTGCTCCTCACCTCATCCATTATTTTTCATGGAGTCATTACAAGGTCTTCGTAGAAAGGAAAGTCTTTCTTTAGTCCCATTTTGAAGGCTTCCACGGTAGTTGTCGTGTCGGTGTTGGGGATACTCAGAGCTTCTCTGCCAAACCTGTTCATGAAATCCTTGAGGGATTCCTTAGGATCCTGGACCACCCGATATAGATCACTAGTAATTTAGTTTCCATTTCAATGCCGATCTTGTGAGGGTGGAACCAAAACCCTTTCACAACCAAGCTTCCTTCAAGTGTGTGGGAATGGCAATGATCTCCATTATTTCCCTGTATTGTGCCACATGTTATTCAGGATCAGTGGTCCCATCATAAGGTTTCATGTTGGGAGTTTGGAAGCGCTTTGGGACATCGATGTCAGCGATTGCAGGAGCGAATCTCGAGATCTTGTGGCTTGTTGGGGAGACTTTCGGTATAGGTTGGACTACCCCAGGTATGCTTGAGATCATCTGTCATAGCTATTGAAGTTATTTGGCCATGATCGGCTTCATTCCTGCATCAACATCCATAGAGTTAGTGGTAAATGTATTATTAGTGATGAAGTTACCAGGATCCTTGTTATTGGGAGTAACAAAGGTTTTGCCGGGATCTTGGATCATATGGGCTTGCTCTGTTTGAGCCGTGACCTACGAGGGAATAGAGGCTGGTATTGAGGATCCTATCCCGCGACGATTCGATAGGAATTCCGTGTTGTCGAAGTTCAGGATCTTGGGCTACAAGATCGAGGGTGCTGCTTGTTGATGTAACGCCTGTAGATCCGGGCTAGTCAATTTAGAGACGATAGGCGTCAAAAATGAATTTTTTATGAAAGATTATTTAGAATGAATAATCTTAACTAAGTTATAGTATATGTTACAAGGTTTCCGTGCGTATAAAGAATGCCGAAATCCGAGTTATAACGAAGAAGTTATGACCTGTCGAAGTTACGATTTTTCGAAGTTTCGACTTAGCAGTATGCAGCCCGAATAATCGCTTTGAGATCGAGCAGTTTTTAGTCGAATCAATCTAAACGAGAATCGAAGATCTTGTTGTTGGTATCGAAGCGATGAAAAGTTAGGCGGGAACGGACGTCAAACGAAGAAGTTATGAATTTATAATGAAGTTTTTCTGTCCCGGCCTACTAAAATTAATTAATAAAAAATAAAATCAAAATTAGCCGACGGAGTCTAAACGAAAGTTGTAGATCGTTGCCTCACCTACGCATGGATATAAAGAACATCGAAAACGGAGTTCGTATGAAGGAGATATGAATTTTCAAAGTTTATTAAATAATTAATATTTAAAATTAATTATAAAATCCGGTATTATCCGAAGGTGAGTCATCGGACTCATCCGAAGCGAAGCGTGACGTCCCTCGCACTCGAGTTCTTCGGATGACGCATGCCATGACGATTCGGACGCGTACGCCCCGCGTACTGCTGTACGCCCAACGTACTCCGAGGCTCCAGCCTCCTATAAATAGGATGCGAGGGCAGCCGGCTCATTTGCTCTTTTTCTCTCTTCTCTTTCCCGTTTTGCATCGTTTTTCGTGCAAGAATTATCCCGAAGCGCCGGTATCATTCCCGAGCCCCGAAGCAAGTCCCGAAGCCCCGAAGATCCCGAGAAGTGCGATTCCCGAGCCGAAGCTCTGCCCGCGAGGAGTCCAGTTTTTGTGAAGATCTTCCAGATCTGCCGAAGAATACTACTTCTACAAGCTGTAGTGCTGTCCGATCATCTTATGATCAAGTGAGTGTGTAGTTACATTCTTCTAACACATAAATATTAAGTATTTGCTATAAAATACGTGCTATGTGTATAATATAAAGTTGTTTATATGTGTGGGTGTATAGTCCCTTTCATAAACACGGGTATAATACAAGTATTGTTTGAATGTATTAAGTATATGTTTGGGTGAACGTGTGGTTACTATCTTCTAACACATAAATATGAAATATTTGTTATAAAATACGTGCTATGTGTTTATATATTGTTGTTTATTTGAGATGAGTGTGGAATGGATGTTTTATATAGTTTTTAAATGAGTTAAACTGTATATGTATTTTATATCTACAAATATGTTGGGTTGGACATGGGTAGATGAGATAGTTGGAAAGTGATAAATGATGAGGTATGAAAGATGCGCTTAAGAATAATATCGGTAGATGCACCAAGTAGTGAATGTCGTAATCTTGGCAGATGCGCTTATAGGATAATCCTGGCAGATGCGCTTATAGGATAATGTCGGCAGATGCGCCTAAAAGAGAATGTCATAAACCTGACAGTCGCTCCTCATAGTGTATGACGTAATCCTGGCAGAGGCGCTTAAAGGATAATGTTGGTAGACGCGCCTTATGTAGAAATGGAAGTTTTGTTCTAATTCCTTAGGTCAATCCTTAGGAATGAATGAAGGAAGGATAGTTGATTAATAGGGTAAAACCTTAAGAAATAAATGGTGATGGGTAATTGGGTTGATTGTTTAATGGTTGAATATAATAATTATATTATTGTGGGTCGAAAACCCTATATGCTCACCAGGCTCCCATGCCTGACCCACTCAGTTTTCTTTGCATTACAGGTAATGGCACAAGAGTATAAGTTGGTGGACTTGACAAGAGATTTTGGATTATAGGCTAGTAGTTATGAATAACTGTTGTAAGGTCTATTTTGTTCTGTTTATGCTTTTGGTCTGTATTGAACATGACATCCTGAGATCTTGTTATATAATGAAAATACATTTCTTTAAAGAAATGCTTTGATAATTTTTATCATGTTTTGTTTTGGGAACAAATTCCGCAACTGTTTTCTTTAAAAGATTTCTTTGATTTTATAAAACAAAGCATAAACAAATCCGTCTTTTCTGGCCGTGAAAATGGAGATGTCACAGTTGGTATCAGAGCATTAGTTTAAGCAAACTAGGAATTTGTAGGATTTCTAGACTTAAACTTAGAATGCTAAGTGAAATTTTGATATGTGTGTCTGTGATATTTTAGACACGAGCACTAGTTTATTTTAGGAAACTTGCCTAAAATGCTTTATGTGCTAAATGTTATATGTTGCCATATATGATATTATTTGTTCGGATCTATGGTCTGTTGCCGAACGGATCTAGAAACTTTATGTGTGTAGGATTCTAAGCGTACGTCTACGATATTAGGACTAGCATGTAAACGTTTCGGAGTGATAAGGCTGATTTGGATATCTATCGTGAATGAGGATCTAATTTCACCTTATTCGGTGTATAGATCAAAAATGGTGAGAACAAGAAGTGGAGTTGGAAATGCTGATGAAAACAGGAATCAATCACCAGTGATTGAGCAAATACCTGTCGTAGCAGCAGTACCTGAGCCAATAACCATGGCTGGTGTGCAAATGATGATTCAAACAATGTTGGATCGTCAGATGGATGAAACCAGGCGGTTGCTTCAACAGAATCGTGAAGAACTATCAATTCAAGTGGAAGAGCCTGAATTAAATGAAGGGCACTTGGAAGGAGGAAACTTCAGTGGATCTGTTGGTCAAGCCAACCCACCGATAGTTAGGCAAAACAACCAGAATGGAAGGAATGATGGAATGGGATGCAAGTATAAGGATTTTCTGACTTGCAAACCATCGACCTTCACTGGAAAGGAGGATCCGATCGGAGTTATGGATTGGATATCGGAAATGGAGCTAGCCTTCATGATGTGTGGTTGCAGAGGCATGTTGCAGACCACTTTTGCAGTACGTCAGTTCAGGGGTGGGGCTGTTCGTTGGTGGAACACTTTGGGGAAGATGCTAAGTCCTAATGAGCCACTACAACTGACCTGGGCAGAGTTCTTGGTGCAATTCAAGCGCAAGTTCTGCTCGACCCAAAACCTGCTAGAGTTGGAGAACAAATTTCTGATATTGAAGAAAGGCAGCATGTCAGTGGATGAATACACTAATGCCTTCACAGACAAGATGGAGTTTGCTTTGCGCATCGTCCCAGACGAACTGACAAAAGTCAACCGGTACGCAAAGGGACTCCCTTGGGAGTATGCGGTGCCAGTGTGTCAGGCACCTACTCTAGAGGCAGCTATTTGGGATGCCAAGTCTGTTGAGAATATGATCAAGGGGAGGACTGAAAATAAGGTTGAAGTTGGCGAGAAGAGAAATTTAGAAGGATCTTCAGGTTCTAATGAGAAAAGAAAATTCTCGAAGTCTAGAGGAGGAGGAAGGGATGAGTCAAGGTGGTGCGATAAGTGCAAGAAGAAGCACTCAGGAAAATGTGGCGCGGAGGTGACATGTTTCAAGTGTGGAAAGCATGGGCACTACGCCGATGAATGTATTTTCAACAAAAAGGTGTGTTATGAATGTAACGAAGAGGGGCACTTCAAGCAAGACTGGCCAAGGAAAAATCAAGCAGCAAGGCTAGAGGCGCCGCCAAAGCTAAAGGCAAGAGCATTTCCATTGATCCTTCATGAAGCAGATGGCAGTACAAGGAATCAGGAATAAGGATCTTATATCTAAGATCAAGTTATAAAGTAGCGATATGAAAAGTATCATGTATGTAGCCTATTAGAGGCATAATATAGGGTGAACTTGAACTTTTGTGTAATTGTTTCAAGGAATTAATATAAACCCTAGTTTTGCTAACTGATATGTTGAATGATTGTCTGACTTTCTTGTATGGTGACTTGGTCGACTGCGAGACAATACTTGGGACGAGTATGAGTAGGTGTGAAAGGTAGTAGATGCATATACTACCGGAAGCACATGACTCGCACTTGGATCAGGGAAAGTCACAAGGTTACCAAGAAGCTAGTAATTGATTCCGTTTTGTTCAAGTGTGTCATTACCTTCGTTTCGGTAGTGACTAGTAAGATGTTTCTTGTTCCGACCCTAGTGGTCATATTTAAATTTGAGTTCGACTACGAGGAGTATGTTACGTGGTCTAGAGGACCAAGTTAGATGTAACATTTGACTTAAGTCAGAAGGTTGAAGTTAATGCGATTGATAGTGTCGTGCTCGTTGTTAAAAGAAGTTTGCAGGTAGAAATGTTACATGCTGAAATGTGATTATATCACATTAGAATATGAAGGAAGGTATAATTCCATTCTGGAATTTAACTTTATTAAAGACCGAGTTTAAGCGTCGCATCATGCGATGAGAGGTCAATAGAGCACGACCCATCGGTTTGTTACAATAGATAAAGGAAAGTATTTATCCTGAGAAGAAGAAGGAGTCCACAATGAGGACTTATTTGGTAACTTGAAGGTTACAATTGAAAGTATAACATAGTACGATAAGCAGATGCAAGATTGGGCATCTTCTGCGGTTAAGAAAGCCATAGAGTTAAATACTCTTTCGAGGAAACATGGAAGTTACGGTTATTACCTAGGATGAAGAAATAACGTGTGGAATCATTATGCAAGTCCTATTTCGTTGATGATTCCGGGACGTAATCATCCTAAGGGGGAGATAATTGTAACGCCCGTAGATCCGGGCTAGTCAATTTAGAGACGATAGGCGTCAAAAATGAATTTTTGATGAAAGATTATTTAGAATGAATAATCTTAACTAAGTTATAGTATATGTTACAAGGTTTCCGTGCATATAAAGAACGCCGAAATCCGAGTTATAATGAAGAAGTTATGACCTGTCGAAGTTTCGCGGCAGAACCGACACGACGCTGAATGACGTAAAAAGTGAATTTACGTTAGATTGATATTTAGCCTTAGCAATCTAAACGAAAGTCATAGAGTTCATTAAACCATGAGCGTGCATAAAAAGAACGTCCAAATCTGACTTCGTATGAGGAAGTTATGATTTTTCGAAGTTTCGACTTAGCAGTATGTACCCCGAATACTCGCTTTGAGATCGAGCGGTTTTTAGTCGAATCAATCTAAATGAGAATCGAAGATCTCGTTGTTGGTATCGAAGCAATGAAAAGTTAGGCGGGAACAGACGTCAAACGAAGAAGTTATGAATTTATAACGAAGTTTTTCTGTCCCGGCCTACTAAAATTAATTAATAAAAAGTAAATCAAAATTAGCCGACGGAGTCTAAACGAAAGTTATAGAGCGTAGTCTCACCTATGCGTGGATATAAAGAACGTTGAAAACGGAGTTCGTATGAAGGAGATATGAATTTTCAAAGTTTATTAAATAATTAATATTTAAAATTAATTATAAAATCCGGTATTATCCGAAGGGGAGTCATCGGACTCATCCAAAGTACGCCCAACGTACATCGAAGCGTGACGTCCCTCACACTCGAGTTCTTCGGATGACGCATGCAATGACGATTCGGACGCGTACGCCCCGCATACTGCTGTATGCCCAGCGTACTCCGAGGCTCCAGCCTCCTATAAATAGGATGCGAGGGCAGCCGACTCATTTGCTCTTTTTCTCTCTTCTCTCTCCCATTTTGCATCATTTTTCGTGCAAGAATTATCCCAAAGCCCCGGTATCATTCCCGAGCCCCGAAGCAAGTCCCGAAGATCCCGATAAGTGCGATTCCCGAGCCGAAGCTCTGCCCGCGAGGAGTCTGGTTTTTGTGAAGATCTTCCAGATCTGCCGAAGAATACTACTTCTACAAGCCGTAGTGTTGTCCGATCATATTCTAATCAAGTGAGTGTGTAGTTACTTTTTCTAACACATAAATATTAAGTATTTGCTATAAAATACGTGCTATGTGTATAATATAAAGTTGTTTATATGTGTGTGTGTATAGTCCCTTTCATAAACACGGGTATAATACAAGTATTGTTTGAATGTATTAAGTATATGTTTGGGTGAACGTGTGGTTACTATCTTCTAATACATAAATATGAAATATTTGTTATAAAATACGTGCTATGTGTTTATATATTGTTGTTTATTTGAGATGAGTGTGGAATGGATGTTTTATATAGTTTTTAAATGAGTTAAACTGTATATGTATTTTATATCTACAAATATGTTGGTTTGAACATGGGTAGATGAGATAGTTGGAAAGTGATAAATGATGAGGTATGAAAGATGCGCTTAAGAATAATATCGGTAGATGCACCAAGTAGTGAATGTCGTAATCTTGACAGATGCGCTTATCGGATAATCCTGGCAGATGCGCTTATAGGATAATGTCGGCAGATGCGCCTAAAAGAGAATGTCATAAACCTGGCAGTCGCGCCTTATAGTGTATGACGTAATCCTGGCAGAGGCGCTTAAAGGATAATGTTGGCAGATGCGCCTTATGTAGAAATGGAAGTTTGTGCTAATTCCTTAGGTCAATCCTTAGGAATGAATGAAGGAATGATAGTTGATTAATAGGGTAAAACCTTAAGAAATAAAGAAGATAATGGTGCTGGGTAATTGGGTTGATTGTTTAATGGTTGAATATAATAATTATATTATTGTCGCCAGGCTCCCAAGCCTGACCCACTCAGTTTTTTTTGCATTACAGGTAATGGCACAAGAGTATAAGTTGGTGGACTTGACGAGAGATTTTGGATTATAGGTCAGTAGTTATGAATAACTGTTGTAAGGTCTATTTTGTTCTGTTTATGCTTTTGGTCTGTATTGAACATGACATCCCGAGATCTTGTTATATAATGAAAATACATTTCTTTAAAGAAATGCTTTGATAATTTTTATCATGTTTTGTTTTGGGAACAAATTCCATAACTGTTTTCTTTAAAAGATTTCTCTGATTTTATAAAACAAAGAATAAACAAATCGGTCTTTTCTGGCCGTGAAAATGAGGATGTCACAGTTGAGGCTTGTGGATCATTGCCCCATTCTCCCCACTTCCTTGAGTATCGTCCTATTATCGTCATGTTGCAGTGTGACTTTTCATTCCAATCTCTTAATCATAACGAAGATTTCGTTATTAGAAATCAGTACCGGAGGATCGTGAAATCCTTGGGTAACGACTAGAGAGGTGTTTTTTTTGGTGCCTCAGAGGTTCTCTTGGGAGCTCCACCTGGGGATGGAGGAAGATTTTTAGAGGAAATGTGAGGATTTGAGGAAGATGATAAGGTCGGTTGGGTAGACATGATTCTCGAGCGATTATGAACACCACAACCCCACGGTGGGCGTCAAATTATTTTGGTCAAAAATTGATCAAGTGTAATTCGACCAAAATGTATGAGAGGTTGTGGTGTTAATGTAATGTAAGTATCAAAAGGTGATCAAAGTGAGACAAATGAGTTACAAGGAAATCCCTTGATCCTTTGTAGGATTTCCGACATAAAACCTTGGAAGATGATAATAAACACATGCCTTGACGTGTTTTATTGATTTTAATCAGAATTACATAACTTTTGAGATTACTCATTTTCCTAGTCATCTTATCTTATTCTTTTATAAAATTAAGAGCTTCTTCATTTGTCTTCCTTTTGTACATATTGAATTCATATTCCATAATGACAATCCTTACTTAATAGGATCGTCACACCACTTCATCTTCATTCTTTTTGTTGACTGTCACTTTATCATCATCCCATTACCGAAATTTATATTTAATTTCTGGATTATTTTAAAACAAACAATGCAAAACTTAGTGAAGAAAACCTTACGAGATATAGATTAAAACCCACATAGCAATCAATTAGGGCAAACCCTAAACCGTTTTCTAGGATTATTTTTGGTTAGTGAAGTCCAAATACAAGAGAGGTAGCCAAAATCATAATCATAAGGATTTGCAATATCAATTTTCAATTTTGACATGGGTATGTTAAAACTTAAGCCGAAGCTGTGCGTATTTTAGGAGGAAGCCATGAGAGAAATTGTGCACCTTTTTTGAAGAGTAGTGAAGAAGTACTTGCCTTAAAGTCGACTAATAGAGGAAATGTGTATGATAACCATGTATTCACATATAATTTCTACATCATCTTTATTTTTTTAATTATAAAAAATAATAGGTAAACTTTTTGTATCCGGTGGTCTATGGTATTACATGTCAAGTGTAAAAAAAATATTGATAAAATGTGTATAAGAAAAAAAAGTTTATATTTTTATATGTCCATCAGAGATAGTTACTTTTACGAGTCATTTCCCTTATAAATTTACATATTTAGATGTGATGGTCTTTTTATTTTAGTTGTTCATCAAGTTATTTAAAACTTTTATTAAATCATATATCAATGGTTTCAAACTTCCGAAATATTTTATGAAGTACGAACAATTATTTGGTAGACCAATGACATCACAGAGTAAATTATATTAAGTTGATTGTGCCAAACTGCAAATAGTTCAAAAATGCATGCACGCCATGACAATGATGGTTCAGTAGGATCTTTTGGACTTTCCAATTATTACATATTCCTTTCATTCAAAATTCACAATCTATCTCCAATCACCTGAAATTTAATATAGAGCTAAATACAAAAAAAAAAAAAAATCAGTTTTTATTTTTAGGATTTTCTAAAATATGCCTTAAAGACATATATAAGAAACATTAATTAATGACAAATATTATCATAATTAAATATAAAATACATTAGTTGTAAGGAATATTATCATAATTAAATATGAAATATAATAATAATCTACATAGTAAATATATTCTGTATTTAATTATGGTAATATTTTTTATTATTATTACTCATTATATGTGCTTTATGGCATATATATATATATATATATATATATATATATATATATATATATATATATATATATATATATATATATATATATAAAAGAAATTCCCTTTATTTTTTTAATTGTAATTTTATAATTTCATTTTCTTCGTCACGACATTATATTATGAAATTATCATTTTATTAAAATAGTGAACTTTGGAAAATATACTTCTTATCACTTATTTAAACTATAATGACATGATATGGATTAACATATTTTTATGTCCTTTTATTGTCAATGTGTAATATATTTGTGTAATATATTGATGATGCGATAATTTTATGATTTTACCCCATTTATAAAATGTATTCAACAACATCGACTACAATTTTAAGTTGTAATCGATGTTTTAAAAATCAGTTTGAATCGGCCAGTTGAATTAGGAACCAAGACGAGATTATTTTAATAATTATTGGTTTTATGTTAATTTCTATACCAAATTGAACCATACGGTTTCTTTAAAACTCGGGTTGAACCAGTGTGATAAAACTGATAGAAAACTGCTTGAACAATTTATTAGAATTTGATAGTTGGATTTCACTTAGCACATTAAAATGTAACGTCTGTGTTCTTCGCTAGACATAGTTATTAATCTGTATCTACATCGGTCAAAGATTAATATCTTTTGGAAATAAATGAAAGAGAATTATTCAAGTATATATTTGTTTATGTGATAGTGTACATTATATATATATATATATTTGTTTATTCAAGTATATATATATATATATATATATATATATATATATATATATATATATATATATATATATATATATATATATATATATATATATATATATATATATATATATAAAAGCACCTAGGGTTAAGGAATAGTATAGTTTAATCATTTTGAGTTTTTGCCGCACTTCTTTAGCAACTTTTATAGTTTTGGTCCCTCCTCAACTTTTTAAAATTTTTGCCACAAAAGGTTCAATACTTGGTCACTTTTGGTTAATCCTCTGACTTTTTTCAAAGTTTTACCACAAAATTTTCAAAACTTTGCCACTTTTGGTCCCGCCTCAACTTTTTACCACATTAGTTTGTGGAGTTGACACTCTTGGTCCGGTAGCTTCAATATTCTCTACTGTTAGCCGGGTTCAAGAGTTTTTCACTTTCGGTCCCTGACATTTACCAAGTGTGACACCTCAAGTTTTTTCCACATTATTTTGTGGAATTGCCGCTTTTGGTCCATCTACCTTTGATATTCTACTATACGAACCTTATTTTTTGTCATATAACAACACATATATATTTAGCAACCTTACAGTTTTGGTCCCTCATCAACTTTTTCAAAATTTTTCCACAAAAGATTAAATACTTTACCACTTTTGGTCCCTCCTCAACTTTTGACACTTTGCCACTTTTGGTCCATCCTCAACTTTTTCAAATTTTTAGCACAAAACTTTCAACGCTTTTCCACTTTTGGTCCCTCCTCAACTTTATACCACATTAGTTTGTGGAGTTGGCATTTTCGGTCCCGCAACTTCGATATTCTCTATTGCTAGCCATAAAGGTTTAAGAGCTTCCCACTTTTGGTCCCTAACATTTACCAAATATGGCACCTCAAATTTTTGTTACATTAGTTTGTGGTGTTGTCGCTTTTGGTGCCCCGACCTTTGATATTCTACTATACGACCTTATTATATATAGATTAATTTTAAACCCCTTTATTGAACAATACTTCACTATTATTGGTGGGATTTTTTTTTTATTTTTCTTTGTTGGGTTTTCTTTTGTGAGAACCACCAACTGCTACACGTTATGTTCTATGATACATCATTGCTACGTGTTATATGTTCATCTCCCACCTCCCACTGCTGCCAATTACAAATCGAAACATCAAATGATATACCACCCTGAATACGCATTCTTTCCGCCACCGACTCATCTAACTTATCTCTCCAAAACCTCCCGTCTATCTCTAAACTCATCGACATCCAACATGAATCAGTCCTCCACTGTTTGTCGTGCGTTTGCCTCACCTGTTTCGCCTCTGCTTCTCCTTTACTTCTCATCTATATTCTTTATTTTTTTTTTTTTCATAATTTCTCCCGACAGCACAATTCGTAAACTTGAAGGAAAACCCATGTTTGGTGTTGAGGGTGTGCGACAGTGGTGGTTTAGCTGATGATAATGATGAGCAAGGTGGTTGGTTCCTTTGTGTTTCCATCTTCCTCTCTCAGTTAGCTTATCGATTGAAGCAGAAATTCTTATATGGATTTATATTGTGGAGATTTAAATTGAAGACAATCTATAAAGAAATTAAACATAATTTATGGTGTTGAAAAGTGATCTATCCTTTAATCACGTGTTCTTCTCTGCTTCTTCCAGATCTTGGACCCATCGATTCAACCCACCGCATGCATGTTTACTCCACCACCATAAGAGTTATTCAAGGTTTTCATTGGGCTAACTGCTACCTCTCATGGTCTCCGATTCAATCTCTCATGTGCCCCTACCAGAGACATCCTCGATTTTGTGTCTTCTCCCTCCGATAACTCCTTCCGTTTCGAAGGAGGAGTTTATTTTCTTCATCAATTCCGTCCCCTCGATTTCGTCTCCTTCCTGCTTTCGGTTGTTGATGAGGGTGATCATGCTTTCATCGACAATAATTCTAGCCTACAAAAGGCACTTATTTCCACACCCGTCTGCTACTAATGGGTTCTGTCAATTTCGATAGCAAAATTTTGATTTCCCTATATGCATAGAATGAATTATTACATGGATTTAAGCTATCAGTTACATGATTGAGTTTTTAGAGATGCAAATTCACATCTTCCAATTTTATATCAGTGTGCTTTAGTAGGGATTGATGTTTTGATTATTGAGTTTGTTTATGTGGTTGTGTTTGTGATTTTAGGGAAAATTGGTGAAGGGTTTTCGCATTAGGTTTATTCTCCAATTGAAGCAAGGCGCATTTGGAACCGCCGATGAGCGAGATGATCGGAGGTGGTGGTGTTTCGGCAGAGCATAATGCGATTCCATGGATGAAAATTCGATTTTCTCTTCTTTTATCAAGTTAGGGTTTCTTAAGTTATTTATCTTCAGTTATTTCTTATACGAGGAAGTACCCTCTGATTTCGAATCCATATTACTTCCATTATTTATCTCAAATGTCTTACTTTAGTTTTTGTTTGTGATGAGAAAACAAGAAGCTTTGATTCCTCCTATTGTCATTCTTAACTCTTTTGTATTCAATATTATTCATGTTAGCACAATCTTCTATTCTTTACGGTTCTTCAGTCAATTGGTTGTTAGATTTTGGAATTTTTTCCCCTTTAAAAAATGTACATTTTGATATTATACAACACTATTTGTGGTTAAAGATTATATAACCATTTTATACAAGAATATGTTAATAGGTTGGTGAACAGATTTGCTAATGTTGGGGATACTGCTGTAGAAATAGCAAAGGTTATAGTTTCATGATAGTTTTGTTTCAACCTAAACCATGTTGTTAGAAATAGTATCTAATTTATATTATTTGTATGCTTGTTGGTGGTTTATTGAACATAGGTTTTGATTTCCAGAATTGATTCTTACATAATTTATTCAAAGATACAAAAGCACTTTTTGATTTAGTAGTCACATGACTCACATCTCTTTGATCATGTTATAATTTTAGAGCCTTTGTCGTTTTTTACAAACTAATAGTCTTTCTTGCTTCCAAAGATCAAAAAAAAAATTTATTTTACAAGAACAAACTATTTTCAAGATATTATTTGAAAATTTTAACCAATTATAGGATTCCACTTTCAATTTTCCTTACTAATCCTTTAGCCTTTATATAACTAAAATTGAAAGTTCGTTGTTGTTCCTTTTTTCTGTCAACTTAAGTTTTTTTTTTCTTTCTAATTTGTGCTTCAAGGTGGATTGATGATAGCGTGTATAGGTGGATGGCAGCTCTTACTGTGGTTGTTGATTTCAGTGGCATGGTTCTCTAGGCATGCTTTTCTGTATTATTTAACATTGTCAAATAAAGAAATGGAAATTAATATCTTGAAGTTAGTTATACAAATCTAACTGATTTGCAGGGGGAATTCTGTTCGCTGTTCCGTTCATATCACGAAGGTGGATTGTTCATCGACTTAATCGATTGTCATCAGTAGATGATGAGGTGTTCCACTTATGCTAATGTTCTGACTCCAGGACTACGAATGCAAAAACGTTGATGAACAGGTAAAATGGGATATTGTTATATGCTACTACATAAGTTGGTATATTAATAAATTTTAAAAAACAAAATAATTCACTATAAAGTATAATAAAAAAACATCTTCTATTTTTTTTATACATAGACACGTCATTCAAGTAAATATGAATTCAGAAGATATATAAAGCTTAAAGAAAGTTACATGATGGCTTTCCAAATCATCATTTTGACTTCCTTGCATTGATTATTTCATTCTTATAGCTTTTATTCAAAAATAATCACATGTTTACTACTTCTAATTCTTATTTATAGTACTTACACTATTACACTATATTTCACACAAGCATCCATACACATCTACTATCTATGCAATCTTGATTGATAACTTTAGATAGATCTTACAACAAGCACAATGTACCAATATCACAATTCTTTTCATAATTGATGTTTCACAGCCAGTGAAGAGAAAACTTTGGAACAAGCTAAAATAAAGTTACATCTAACAAATCATCCAGCCCTGGTCATGCATCTACAATCAACATTCTTCTTTACACTCCTATATCTGCAAAAGGTGGAAAAGTCAATAGTAGGTCAAAGGGTACAAAAAGCAACAAACCCATTCCTCAATCCCCTCTTCACATTTCAGGTGAGACTTTAATACATTATATGAAGTCATAATATGTTTATAAGTTATATTAAGTCATGATATGCTTTTAAGTTAAAAAACAATTGTTATTTGAAGGAATTGATTTCTTGGATTAATTTTAAACTATTTATGCAGGATCACCTTCTCCAACTACTCGATATGCCAACTCGCTTGCTAACTTTTAATTTCTACATTTTATATTACTTTTAAATATAAAGAAAGCAGTTATATTGATGGAAAATTCTAAAGTTTTTGCGTCTTTTAACAAAGAAATTCATCAGTCTCATTACATATGCTGAAGATTTGGAAGATGGTGTTACTCTATATTACAGGTATATCAGATAGTTATTGTAATTTTTTGATTATATTGGTGTTTTATAATATATCATTTAGTGTTTGTAGTTTGCTCTTCAAACTAATTGTCATGGGTTTAAATTGATTCTTTGTATAATTAGCAACATTTAATATTACATTTTGTTTTAGCAACATAGGAAAAATTAGAGCCATTATATCTAAAGCATTGTAAAGTTTGTTACTATTTCCTGTTTCTCAATAAAAGACTATAAAATACTCTCCAAACCCCGCAACTTGAACACCCACAACGCGAGATTCTTCTCTAGTTTTTCTCAAATAACAACAATATATTTAATTACCAATGATAGCAATAGAAATCAAATAAAGTATTGTAACACTATGTAAGAATGCTGCTACTATAGGTAAAAATAAACTTTTCAAAGTACAATACCCTAATTTGATTTTTTTAAAGAGTAAATCTTTAGATTTTTAAACTTTTGCAATGCATACTTTTAGAGTTTTACATTTTTACCCCAAACTTTTGTTATGTTAGACTTTGGTCATAAATAATCTAAAAATTTAGCCATGAAGTTTTTTATTTTAGACTTTAGCTACAAAACTTTCTTATTTTGGCATATTTAGTCTTTAAACTTTCGTACGCTCGCACTTTCTACCACTTACTTTTTCGAATGCCACTTTCTATCTCTTACTTTTGTATAATATCACTTTTACCCCATAATTTTGTACACCGACATTTTCATCTCTTATATTTTGTATCTTTGCCGTTTGTAGGTTTCACATGTTTGGTCCTTACGTAGGAAATAAGTTACAAAAGCGGTCCTTGTAATTTACATAATAGGTCCTTGTGCATATTTATATTTATAGGAATGATGTATATGTTAAAAAATTATATAAATGCCCATTCCTAATAACAAATTTTGATTTCTTATGAAAAAATTATGATTTTTTAAAGTTTTAGTATGACACAACACAACAGTGTGCGACACAGAGATCGAAAATAGAATGTGTTTATTGTTAGCTAAAATAGTGTAAACGAGAGTTGATCTTGTAAATACGACCTGATTATAAAGACAGCCGAGAAAGAAGTACGTATGTATGAGTTATGGTTTCACATAGATTTTAACAGTGTAATCTCTATAAAAATATGAATTTAAATTAGAATGAAAATTAGCAACTTGAATCTAAAGGAAAGTGGTAGTACTCATAAATTCTTATGCGTGGATATAAAGAATGTCAAAAACAGAGCTCGTATGCGAAAAATAAGATTTTTTGAAGATTTGAAAAATACCTGGTAAGATGTTGACATGGCGGCTCGATAGCGCGTCACATGACAGGTCGCGAATGCTCTTAACTGCCTCGGAACCAGAGATGTGGCAAACTTATGGCCACGACATGGGGATTCATGAGGACAACAACTCTTACACCGACTTAACACATGGCACGAGGAGAATGTGACATGTGGCACATTTTCCTTGCGGTTTTCTTTCAAAATTTACCGCAACCTCGAGGCCAGACTTTAGGATTTTCTAAGTATTAGTACCGAAGCTCTAGAGAATCAGAGTGCCTGATTAAATATATTTTTCACCTTTAATCAAGTGAGTGAATAATTATAATAAAAGTATTTATCACTCGAATATTAATTATATATTAATTGTTCATTACCTGTATGGTTGTGCTAATATTATTATATTCGTAACATATGATCAAGAAACTTTATTCAAAGTAAATTTCTTTTAGTACCGTCTTGTATAATTATAAGTTAAGACTCATAAAGGAGGTGTGTCACACCCCCAAACCAGAACAGCGGAAACGTTCGGGGGCGGAGGACGTCATGTTCAGTATCATAACAGTTCATAGTAAGGAAAGTACACACCACCATACATATAAAGGTTTCAAAATATTTACATAAATGTATTTGTTACATGTTCAAAAGATAATTACATAAACATCTTTCAAAATAAGTAATTAACGTCGGAGCGTTAATCCCCAAAAGTTGGTTTCCAAACTTGCTTAGCGGTTCCCTGAGAATACAAGTTATTTAAAAGAAAAAGTGTCAACATTTAAGTTGGTGAGTTCATAAGAGGTTTTGAGAAAAATGTAAGCCATTCCAAGGTTCGTACGTTTTACAAGAAAATCCTTTAATTTCTTATAAAAGTATGAAATGCATATGGATGTTCGTGTTGTGAATTGTAAATAGTTGCACCAGGAAAATCCCTTATTTTCCTATTAGTTGATTGTTTTAGATACAGGAAAATCCCGTATTTTTCTAAAGTAGCAGGCAGTCTCTAATGTCCAAGACCGAAAATCGCAAGCAACTGACATGCTTAAAAGGTTGAGACATAGTTTTATATAATAAAGCTATAAGAAGATCGCACTTGTTAGATGAAGAATAGTTTTAATAACTACTCAATCATGAAATCAGAATACCATAATAATTGTCTATCTGGTGAGTTTTATAACCATACTAAACATAATATGCATGTGGTGACAGTCTTCAGGCGTCGAAATGTTTATGACAAACTGTCACCCAAAGGATTGTAGCTAACAGTCAGGGCGCAGGATCATGACTTCCCGTATAGATCTATACACATTTGACACGCTCTCCAAACAGGAGACTCTGGTTATAATAGATAGGACTTTAAGTTGTACCTTTTAGTAAAAAGGTAGCGTTGAAGATGTAAATGTCTCACGGATTCTCAACTAAGTCTGTATTAAGGTGATAGTTTTGTATATAATGTTTATTCTCTTTAACAATGTTTGACTAAGCATAAATCTTGAGTTCTTTGAATGCATAAAATGGTTTAACAAGGATGGCTACCCTGAATACTATGCATTTTATATAAACCTAGCGCATGCAAGATATAACAAGAGTTTTCACGTTTTCACTCGGGATTAACCGGATGTTTACTTCTATTCTCCCCCGAAATGTATTAAAAGTACATTATAAAGTATTTGAAGGTGTATAAAAGGGGTATGAACTCACTTGATTGAAGTGGTTGTTTTGAAGTAGTCGAGAGAAGAATCGAGCAGAACTTCGACTAGGGAGAGTTGAAATCTCGGGATCCTCGGGGATCTCGAAAGTGTAGAACTTCCTTCGGGACTCGAGTATGAAAAACCGGGGATTCAGGAAGACTTATCGAGGTAAACACGCAGAGTAACATCACTTAGAAGTAAAGAAATGAGCACCAAACCCGACACCCTTAAGCTTCTATTTATAGGGGCTGATTTGGGGTCTCACGTCGTGAGTTTTGGATCCTCACGTCGTGAGGCTTAGTCAGCATGATCCTCTTGATGATTTGACATGGCTGACACTCTGGAACCCATCAATCATGAGCTCACGTCGTGAGCATGGTCCCCTCACGTCGTGAGGCTGAGCCAGCCTCGGATTTTGTGTCCCGAACTTGTAAAATCCGTAACTTTTGCGTACGAGCTCCGATTTCAATGTTCTTTATATGCACACGTAGGTGTGAAAAGGCTCTATGACTCTCATTTAGACTTCGTTGGCTAATTTTGAATTTATTTTTATTATATTATTTTTAACAGGCCGGACCTAGAAAAGTCCGTTTAAATCCCATAACTCCTTCATCTGATGTCCATTTTCGTCAGACTTTTGACTGTTGTACTCCTATTGTTGGGGTCTTCAACTTTCGTTTAGGTTGTGTCGGCTAAAGACCGCTCGATCTCTATTTCGAGTTTTTAGTTGTCTACTGCTAGGTCAGAAACTTCGAAAAATCATAACTTCCTCATACGAAGTCAGATTGGGGCGTTCTTTTTATGTATGCTTGCCGTTTAAAGATATTTTCAACTTTCATTTAGATGCCTAAGGCTAAAAAGTATTTTATTGAGATTTCTCGATTTATGCTTAACAACGCTTTACCGGTAGTGTTACGAATCTTTGATTGGTCATAACTCCTTCGTTATAACTCGGATTTTAGCATTCTTTATATTTTTGGAAACCTTATCACGATATCTACTACATAGTGTACCCAAATAGAGCTGTTTGAACCTTTCATTTTCGATGAAATTCTTATTACTTTACAAAGAGGTTACAAGACTCAACTTTTAGTCATTACATTGACTTGAAATAACGGGTTGTTACAAGGTTTTAGTTCGAAGTAAGTAGAACATCTGAATAGTTTCATATTTGGATAATGTGTAGTGTAGTAGTCCTCCTCTTTTTGGATAGTCAATATTGATAGGTCTAGATCAAACAACCGACATGTATGTCTGAGTCATCTCCCAGAGTAAGATGACAACATTTTATTATTTTAGACGATCTTCTGAATTACGTTGCTAGTGTGAGATCATAACTCACAAACGTAGATAAAATAGGATACCATATTTATCAAATACTCTGAATATTGGTTGCCGTTAAATGGATTACACTGGCTAAGGACTCCCCTAGTGTAGGTTCCTTTATCGGTATCAATTAACAATAAACAAATAACATAGAAGAATTAACACAAATGTATTCACTAAGAATATGTTCTCACTAAGAGAATAAGCATATAGCTCCAGGGTTCGAAGATAAACCAATGATTAGAACCATAGTATATAAAGAAAAGTAAATACAATGTGAATCCCTACAAACTAGGGATATCACCTAATCTATGATAATAATAGAGTATATCCGATATCACTATGATAGCGGATCAGCTAACTATCTATGTACCTTCTAAAAATACAAGAGATTACATAAGATATACATATCACACTAACATGATTTTCCAAACATAACTTCATGTTGGTGCTTGTGAGACGCTGACGCTGATTGAGTCAGTGTGATTGTTTTACGTCATTAGATTCTATGGCTTGACCTTAAAATCTCTCCTAATCTGATGATGTCAAAACCCAAAGTCTTCTTCTTCAGAAGGATGGTAGAACTCATTAATATCTTCTTCAACTTTCATTTCTCTCCCTTAGAGTGTTATGTAATTCTTTCATTTGTTCTTTCATTTCTCCCCCTTAGAAGTACATTAATATAGATTGTTATATAATTCTTTCATTTCTTCTTTCATTTTCCCCTTAGAAGTATAGTAATATATTATTTTTCTTCTCCTTTTCTCCCCATTTTTCACATCATCACAAAATCTCCCCCATAGGAGTTGATTGATCAGCAGATTGAGCATCCCATATGTGAAGAGAACAAATGGAGAAGCCATTGAGTAACATGTTGATGTTGATATAAGATCATTTTTTATACATTTAGAAATCTATGAGAAGAAGGTTAATTGATCTAAGAGATTGTATTTGGTGAGCATCAATCATCAGTGACAAAAAAACAGAGTCAACATCAGTGTATGAAACATGAAGCAGAAATATAAGAGGGATTTTGGTGTATCACATTATTGTGTTGTAGCAATAGATGATCATTTACAAAATGTTGTTAGGTGTCATTAGTGTACGGTTCTATATGTTGAATCATTTACCACTTTTATTAGAAGAATAATTTGGGAGAGAGTGGTATGATTTGTGTAATACATTCCGGTGGAGAATGTACCCATCGACATAGAATGTTGACTTTTTATCAGTGTATGGATTTTACAGTGAATCATAAGATTCTTTGTTAGAAGGTTTAGGGAAAGAATGGGTAGGTACGTGTAATACATCATAATACATGATATACCCACTGACATAAAGTTTTCAAGTCCTCATCATCATCTGGTATCATATGCTGAATCATAAATCTTTAAAGAAGAAAAATAGGGAAATAAAAGGGGGGTGCATGTAATATAGCATGGTACATGGTATACCCATCGACACATTTTCAAGTCCTCATCAGCATCTGGTATCATACGCTAAATCATAAGATTTTAAAGAAGAAAGTAGGGCAAGAAGGGGTTGGTGTGTGTGATAAACTATGGTACATTGCTTCACCATTAGCATAATATTTCAAACTTTTATCAGTGTATGGTATTGTATAGTGAATCATCAAGTTTTATGATAGAAGACTTATTATGAGAGAGTATGATGTCTCAGTCACACTGAGGTGTAATCAATATGAATCATAGACAACATATAACTCATCAACAGGGAGTGGTTCAACTCATAGCATCATAGAGTATAGTTTCAGTCTAGAATCAACGATTCACCATCAATTCATTATGGTATGGTATAGTACAAAATTATGAAAATAAATAAAGACAAAAAGAAACTGTAAAAAGAAAAAAGTCAAAATGAAATTGTGCACCTTTTTTAGGAAGATCATAAAGAACTGATATGGTGTATCTTTTGAATTAAATGTTCGTAAAGTACTTCCCTTTCTCAAGAAACCGGCCATACCAACTTCTATCTATAAAAGAGAGACAAATTAGCTCTCATTTCACACCTCAAAATATATCATGATACATAGATTTTAAGCATCAATATATAAGGGGAAATATTCTTATCCTTCAAAGATGAGATTATTTTGATGGATTCTAAGCTTCATAATAATCATAGAGAAAAGAGATCTGAAGTAACAAAGTCTTTGTAATCAAACAGTTAAGAAATTCTAATCTTGAAGTCTTCAAGATATTAGAAATATCATTAAGATACTTGAAGAGTTAAAAGGCTTTGAAGCCAAGAGATGGTATACAAGAATCATTGAGCTATCAGTGAATGCTTGCACCCATGACAGAGGATGATTGCAACGAAATCATCATCAAATAGAATAAGAGTGTTGTTACCGACTTCAATAATTATTTCCTTCTAAACTACAAGATTCATCCATTAAAGAATGGATGAATCGTCATTTAGACTATTCATACGCTTACGCTGAATGACAAGATTTGCGACGAAAATGTTGGGGAAAGTGGACTTGAATGAGCAGATGATTCACCCTGAGACTTGTACATAAGAAGAAACAAACAAGAAGAATTACTCATAGCTAAAAATAGACATACACTTTATACTCCTTTAGTAAAGAGCAACTATTTTTGTAATTTTCTGAAAGCATATAATCAAAATATATTTTTGTAGTTGTTAGGCGAATCTCTATGAAAAAGTACTTGTAACCTCTGTTTGAGTGCTCTGAAATAAAGAATACTCCTCTCCTGCCCGTGGACATAGGTCACCTTGATAGAACCACATAAACATTGTGTCTTGTGTGCTTATAGTTTTGCTAGTTATCCACTTTACTTCCTTGTGTGTTTATACTCATCTCCTCCATGGTGGAATATCTGATGAGGATGGCGCAATTTCTCCTCAAGATGGAACAACTTCTCCTCCTTAGCGCAACATCAAACTCTTGGTGCAACTTCACTCCTTCATGGCGCAACATCCATTCCTTTGGTGTAACTCCTTTCCTCTTGGCCCAACACCTTCACGAATGGCACAAGATATAACCCCATGGTGCAACATCTTCTATTCTTGGCGCAACATCGATCTTCATGGTGCAACATGTTGCTCCAAGTTGCTCCAAAGAACTCTAAGTTGCACCAAACCACCTTTTGGAAGATTCGTTCCTTTATTACTTGATCCATTCCTTTGTCTGATGATCCATTCCTTTCTCAGAAAATCCACTCCTTTGTCACATGCTCCATTAACCCCATGTGCTCCACTGTGATCTAAGTGCTCCAAATGCTCCATGACCATGATCCAAATGCTCATGTCACATTTAACAATAGTTTTGTAATTTTTTTTGAAAGAAAAGCAACGAGTACTAAATAAGTTAAAAAACCTATTCATGCCACTAAATAAGTTAAAAAACCTCAGGACACGGAAACCATGTCTAGTTTTCCAGTGCAAAAAGTAATATTCTACTTGTCCAATGGTTTGGTGAAAATATTAGCGAGTTGATCATCAGTGGGAATATACATCAGCTCAATCTTTCCTTTTTGGACGTTGTCCCTGATGAAATGTTGCCGAATCTTGATATGCTTTTTTTTGGAGTGCTGAACTGGATTTTGAGTAATAATAATAGCATTGGTTTTATCACATCAAATATGATTCTTTAGAAACTTAAAACCATAGTCAAGAAGCTGATTCTGAATCCAAAGGATTTGAGCACAATATCTCCCAAGGGTAACATATTTAAATTCAACAGTGGAACACACAATAGACCATTGTTTCTTGCAAGATTGGCTAATCAATATGCTACCCAAAAGTTGACAGCCACCAGAAGTACTTTTTCAATCTAGAGAACATCCTGAAAAATCAGAGTCAGATAAATCAATCAATTCGAATGGGAAGTCACGAGAGTACCACAGTCCAAGATTTGGAGAATCCTTTAGGCATCTACAATCCGCTTGACAACTTTAATATGTGACTCTTTTTGATCGGATTAATAATGAGAAAACATGATGGTGGAAAACATTATGCTTGGAAGACTTGCTATAAGATAGAGCAAAGATCTGATCATTCCTCGATATATAGTTGCATTTACATCAACACCATCAATTTCAACAAAAATCTTTGAAAGAGAGGACATAGGAGTTTTCATAGGTTTACAGTCAGAGAAGAAGAATTTCTTTAACATGTATTGAACATATTTTCTTTAACAAATGAAGATTCCATCCGAAAGTTATTTGACTTACAGTCCTAGAAAGTAGGTTAGTTCATCCATCATGCTCATTTCAAAATGATGAGCCATGACTTCAGTGAATTCTTTACTCAGAGCATTATCAGTGGATCCAAAAATGATTTCATTAACGTACACTTGAGCAAGAATAATATGAGACAATGATTGTTTGATGAACAAGGTATTATCAATGGCACCACATCGATATCCATTCTAAATGAAATAATTCGTCCATATATCGTACCATGCTCTTGGAGCCTGCTTCAATCCATAAACTTCCTTGTCCAGTCTGTAAACATTAGGAAACTTGTCATTCTCAAAACTAGGAGGTTGTTTGAGAAACACTTCTTCTTGAAGTTCTCCATGCGAAAAAGTTGTTTTGGAATCCATTTGATACACTTTGAAGTTCATATAAGATACATATGCAAGAAAGAGCCGAATAGCTTCATGTATTGAAAGCGGAGAAAAAGTTTCATTGTAGTCAAGGCCTTCCAATTGAGTAAATACCTAAGCCACAAACCATTCCTTATTTATAATAAAAATTCTGTCTTCATCCATCTTGTTGCGAAACACCCAACAAGTACCACTGATTGTTTTGTGGTCAGGACATGGGACAAGAGTCCACACCTTTTGACGTTTAAACTCGTTTAACTCATCTTGCATGGCTCTATTCAACATCTTTAAAAGCACCATTGACCATCTTAGGTTTAATTAGTGAAACAAAGTTCACACAAATAAAGAAGTTGTTTGTTGCTTGACTCCGAGTACGTACTCCATCTGAGACATTTCCAATAATTTGGCCAATAGGGTGACCTGGAGCAACAAGTAAAATTTTCATTGAGGAGTCAGTTGCATTTAAGTTACCAGGATGTTCCTCAGAATTAGATGAAAGGACTTCAGAAATTTCAACAGAAGAACTTTCACTGGGTTCTTCAACATCAGAATCAGTGATTTGAATGGAATCTTCTGAAGGGTTAGAAGATGATGGACAAAGTCTTGATCAAGAAAAATAACATGTTCAAAGAGCTTGAAATCTGCAGACAATGAGTGAGCTCATCTATAATAGAAGTTGGATGATCAATTGGATCATTTGTATAAGAGTCATCATCAAAGATCACATGAATAGATTCTTCAAGGATTTGGGAATTAACGTTGAAAACTTGAAAACCTTTAGACTCATTTGAATATCCCAGGAAGATACCCTCATCAACATTAGCTTCAAACTTTGAGCATTGACCCTTTTGATTTAATATAAAACATAAACATCTAAAAACATAAAATTAGGAGATATCTAGCTTTCTTCCTTTTTAGCATGAAGATCAATATTGGTAAGAGATAGATTTGTAACTTTAGTATTAGTTAAGGCATGTGTATTTTCAATGTTGGATAAACTATCCATGAATGTGTCAATTTCTAACTTAAGTGCATGTTTTTTTGTTTAACCTTTGAGAGATGATGACATAGGTAATTAAACATAATGCAATTTTCTTTAGAGTAGGTGATGAAGTTGTTTACCTGGTATAAGGATGAAGAGTCCCAGTTTTGTAACCTAGACTCCTTGTCAGCTTTTGCTAGATCAACTTCAAAGGTATTTTAACCATTGCTTCTTTTGTCATTAGTGAAAAATATATCAATGCATGCCATGAGACACATTTCCTTTTCTTTACTTTCAACAAATGAATCTTCAACATCTTTCAGACTTTCCACCTATGCAGTTAATGCTTTTACATCAACATTTTGTTTCTTAAGGGAAGCCAACAACTTCTTATATTTCACTTCATAATCTTCATCAACGTCAACTTTTATGGTTTTACATTCCCTGGAAAAATGATCATCTTATCCATAGTTGAAGTATTTAGGACCCTCTTTCCTTTTACTGACTAATTTTTTTTCCAGTGTCATAACCCTCAAATGCTGTTGAGTCAATCCTTGATTGAATTCTTTTAAGTCTAGAAGTTTTCTTATCATTCCGGCTAACATTACACTTGACTATTAGGGCTTCATCTTTAGATTCATCAGAGAAGTCATTGATGCTATCTTGAGGAGACTTTTTCGAGTAGAGTACCATATATCTGTTCTTGTAAGTGTCTTACATGATATCCTTTCTCAAAATCTTTGTTTCTTCATGACTACAAAGATTACCAAACAAGGACGCCAGATCCATGGTTGCAATTTTTTCATTATTCTTCAAAACATCTACACGATGCTCCCAGATATCGTTCAGTGAATCAAGAAACTTGATAACTAAAGAGTTTCTAGTCTTTTTCATATTAAGTAAACGCATATATTTCACCAAGAAATTAAAACAATTGAATACGTGAGTAAGCATCTCATTACTTTGCTGAAAAAAGTCTTATATCGACGATTAAGACTATACCGTTTAACAACCTTTACCTCACCAGTACCTTCATAGACAACAGTCAGTGTATCCATCATCTCCTTTGTTGATCAGCAGTTTTGAACAAAGTGATAGATGTAATACAAAAGAGAGTTTCCTATGGTAATACAGGCTCTAACATTAAGAGCAAAAAGACATTTTTCTTCATCGTCAAATTCATGAACAGGTTTTCGACTGGATCACCTTCTTTGATATTGTCCTTCTTGGGCTGGATCACCTTCTTTGATATTGTCCTTCTTGGATCACCTTCTTTGATAGGAACATGAGGACCGTTTTTGACAATATCAATCATTGAGTAGTCAATAGTTTCAAAGACTATCATTTCCTTCTATTTCCACATGGTAAAGTTCTTTCCATTGAATTGTGGAATTTTGTTACCGAAGGTGGTTTTAGTGGGATTTGAAGAAGAGGTAGACATATTTAATTGATATAAGCAACCCGCTCTGATACCAGTTATAGTTAGTTGATTGATACCAATTAACAAATAAAAAAAGAACACAGAAGAATTAACAAAAAGGTATTCACTAAGAATATGTTCTCACTAAGAGAACAAATACGAAGCTCTAATGTTTGATGATCAACCAATGATCAGAACCCTAGTATATAAAGAAAAGTAAATACAACGTGAATCCCTAAAAACCAGGGATGTCACCTAATTTATGATAATAATAGAGTACATATGACATCACTAAGATATCATATCTGCTAATTATCTACGTATCTTCTAATAACACAAGAGATAACATAATATATACGTATGACACTGCACGACTTTCCAAACATAACTTCATGCTGGTGCTTGTGAGATGCTGAAACTAATTGAGTCAACATGACTGTTTTACATCATCAAATTCTAAGAATTAACCATACACCTAGTTGTGTATTCAAGTAGTTGCTCAAACAATTTATCAGGTTAGGTGATTCTTCTAGGTAATCGTTGAACTACGATTTGTGGGAATCGGTTGGACTGGGTATGTATGGGTAGAGTGTCTTATAGATATTTACGTCAGGTTTATATGTCTTTATTTTTTGGAAAAGTTTATTTTACATGATTATTAATATGATTTGATATCATAAAAATATTATGGGCTTGGAAACCGTATGTATCTCACCAGGTTTTCCCAAACCTGACCTGCTTAATTTATATGTGTGACAAGGAGTGGAACTAAGGCTGCTGGAAGATAAATTGGGTGCCGAGTGAAATAAGAGATAAACCTATAATAGTTTTCAGGACCTTTATTTTACATTGTAACCTATGTCAGATAATAATTTTGACATCCTTGGTATTTTAATATTATAAAACAATGTTTGTTATCTCAAAGTGTTTTATTAACCTTGGATTTTCCGCAACATAGACAAATGATATCTCAAAGCGTAATGAATCTTTAATTGGTTTTGAGAAAATGAGGGATGTCACATAAAAACAAACAATTTCCAAAGCAAAGCAGAACAACTCGACCGACTAGGTTATCCAAACTGTATACAATTTGTTGAGAGAAAAACTTTTGAAGAACACTTGAACAAACGTTAGTACAAGATAATAAGTTGCAGAATAAGTTAATCTTAAGGATCAAGTTAGCTCAACAATAATAAGTTAGAAGTGTTAGATTATTAGTTGCGGAAATGTAAGGGAAATATAAATGACAACAAGTTATATCAAGTAGACACCAAGTTGATTCATAACAAGGTTTGCAGTCAAACACAAGTTAGTAAATGCGAACATCTTAAGGTGAAGAGGAACTCGGTTTATCAGAAGATAATAGATAAAGATGAAAGATCTTTGTATTGCAATGATAGTTTAGAAAGATCGTGAAGGTGTGTTTTAAATGAAGTTGGATACTCTATTTATAGAGTTCCGAAAAGTTACATTTGAAATAAACTAATAAGATCGTAATGACTTCAGTGACCATGGAAGGTTCACTAGACAAAACTATGCTAACACGCTAAGTTAGTAAAGTAACATTGAAAGTCTTCATTTTTCATCTTTGTGGTAGTAGGTGCGGTTGCGGTTCATTGCGGTTTCGGTTGCGGTTCAAAAAATCTTCTCCAGTTGCGGTAGAAAGTTTTTGCTACGGTATAAACTCTAACTGCGGTATTGACTACAATCCAGACTATGGTTCCTTAGACAAAGAGGGTCACTTTTTGTATCAACGATTTCCCCAAAAGTGACATCTTAGCTATCTTCTTCACTATTTCAATTTTAGGAACTAGATGAGAATCCACCAGAATTTTCTAACCTCGAACAACCATTGGATTCTCCTTGTGATTTCAAACTTGACTTCATCCATAGTGTGCTTTGATCGCTACACTGAAGCGAAAGTGGTGTCGAGTTGCTTCTTGGTGAGTTTGTGGATTGCAGTCACCAGAATGAAGTTTTTTGGACCGTCATGAACCCTTTTGTAAACAACTCCTAGCTCTGTAAAGTTGGTTGCACCAAGTGACATTTATTGAAACCCGTTAGTGTATGCTAGAACAGGTTCGAGTTCAGGAAAGTCAAATTTTTGGCAAGGATTGGATGAATTTCTGCATCGATTTTACCGAATTCGCGTACCGGAGCTTTGAGAAATTCACAGGCTCTTTCATAAGCAATCTTCATCTTAGGAGGCTTTTCAGACTTGACTTGAAACACTCAAGCTATGAAAGAAATTTCCTCAGGATTCATGTTCACAAAATCTGCCTGAGTCCGAATGTACTTATCTACTCTTCGGGTCAAGGTATATTGATAGAAACCAACCTTCATTAATTTTCTTGCCTTGAAGTTTTTGACCCCATCTGGTCTATGATTAGACCATATTTTCCCAAATGCGGTACCATGCTTGGCATGGAAGAGGTTTAGGCATTCAAAATCCATGGGGAATCTCTTCACATCCGGAAGGCTTGGATCAAAGGATTCTAAAACTGGAAAGAATTTGGGGTTTAAGGAGATGGGAATGTCCCAATAGCCGCCTGAGGGAGGTTTGGCGTAAGTGAGAATGGGCTTTTAGTCATCATCTAATAGCCTATGGGTAGGGTTTACCCAAGAGTTGACTAAGGATTCATCCATTGTTGTATCGAATCCATGTTCTCTCCATATTTGTTCGGCAAACTTTACGGCCCTCCAGTCACGTTTCTTTTGACGAGTTGCTGGGGAGTCACTAGGGTGATCAAAAGACATAGTTGGTGCTAAGTTTTTGAATTGTGGAGGAGTCTGTTGTTGAGAATTCTATTGAGGATCTTGTTGCGGTGGTTTTTGTTGTGGAGATGGTTGCGGTGAAGGCTGTGGAGTTGGTGGTTTGTTTTGTTCTTCGTTATGAGGAGGTTGAACTTGTGGGGGAGTTTGTTGTTGATGAACCAAAGGAGTATTTGATCATGAGGGATCTTGTTCTTGATGAATTATAGAAGGGATTTCACTTCCCCCTTTTGAGGAAGCAACCTCTTGTTGCTCCTCAAACCATTGCTTAAGACCATCAATCTTTGAAAAGGTCTCATTGAATTGAAACTTCATCTGCTCACAGATTTGAAGACTGTTTGGCATGTCTTTGTTGAAGAGTAGTTGAGTTTCTTCGACCAACTGTTTGGAGTGACTTGCTTGTTTTTCAATAGCTTGATTAAAGTCATTCTTCAGTTCACTTATGTTCTTGATGAGTTTTTCAGTTGTTGAGATTAACTCCTTGTGATATATAGTTCTTTTATGACCCAGTTCCATTATACCCATTTCAACCCTGATAATCATTCGATCTGTGGCCAATACCTCCCTTCTTCCAAGTCTTTCAACTCGGTCAACGAGTGACTGCAGGGTGGCAAGTTCAGTGTTCCGCGATTGATTGGTAGAGAATGTGGCAAAGATTTGGTCGACTTTGTTTTAAAGATTAAGGAACTCCTTCCTGGACACCGCAATCTTTTTCTTTTTCTTTCGTTTAGGCTTAGAAGTGGAGTGTATGGATCCACTTGATTCTTCATCATCCAGAACCATTATAAAATCATCTGAGAGAAGGGGTTGCTGAACATCATCAAAGTTGTCTTCATCAAAACAAAACATAGGGGCTGAGCTTATTTCAATGGCCGTTTCTTCTTCATTTTAATCTTGATCTTCTAAATTTGGAGGGGGCTTTGAGGGACCAACAACATTCTCTAATTGATGAGCATTTTGAATAGTTGCCTCCATGGTAGAAATCCATTGTTGAATGGAAAGGATGCTATGACCATTTTGGCATTATTAAAGGAATCGGCCTAGTACTTTGCTACGGTTTGAATTTTACCGCCCTTCTACTATTGCTGTAGTACTTGTTGCACCTTTCTTGCTTGCACCACTCTCTTGAAAGCTTCAAATTTTTTGATTCCGGACTCGGTATTTGGATGATATCGAGTCCAAGAATCATCAGAGTTGTAACCGTCAAATCCTTGTCTCACCGAGGTGTCCATTAGGTTCGTGGTTCCTTGCATATTTGTGCTCCCCACGCCTAGACCACTTAATTTTAATATTGATGGAATAGGATTTGCTGAGCTTCCTTAGTCTCCTTGACCTAACGTCAAGTCTGGCCTCGGCTCAGTTTCAACAAGGGCTAAGAAAGAAGTGCCCTGCAGTGCAACTGGTGTATCTAGTGTTCGTGTGACACGAAGTAAGATGGAGCGCAACTCCTTAGATTCAAATACGTGCAAGTGTGATGCCCTGGACACCTTAGGGCGACTCGACACAAGTGGTTCCACTTGGGATCCAATTGCGGGTGTGTCTCCAAGATAAGATGAAATATATACACTTACTGTATCTGAGTGGTGAGATGGGGTATGAGAGGGTGAGTCTGCGGTGACTCCAATGACTACCAGAGTCTTTTGAGAGACTGCGATATGAGTCATGCTTCGTATATGCCTTTGACTGGGGGTGAGTTTGAGTTTCTTTCTTCTAAAGACATCTTTAGAATTTGAAGACTCACGATGAGTGTCATCAAAGACATTCATAGGGGGATCAAGAGTCTTGGATGGAGATTGATGAACCGCAGCAGAAGAAGCTGCGGTCTTAGCTTTCTGTTCTTAGGAACACCATCTCCTTTTATGACTATGTTGACTGGAGTTTTCTTGGAGATTGCAAGAGACTTGACTCGTTTTGGTTTGGGATAGTGATTTGGTCTGCGGTAGTCTGAGGGTCCTGTTTTGCGGTGGACTGACAAGGTCTAGGCATGGAAGAGTGATATGGGGTAATATCACTCATAGCTTGAATGTGGTCAGCCACCTCTACCGTAGTGAGTCCAATGGACTCCAAGATGTACATAGGTAAACGTCTAAGGGGTCCAAACACGGTTTGATCTTTAGAATCAATGTACCTTTTGATATCGCGATTTGAAAACAGATTTGTGTTGTTGCCCATATCAAGCTTGGCCTCCTTGTGAAGATCGAAGATGCAAAGTGTAACGCCTAGTTCCTGGTATATATTTAATTACAACTTATTCACTTTTGTATAGAAACTCGACAAGTAGGAGGCCCCAAACTCGTCAAGTCGGAATGGAATTGGACGTGGGATGTAAGTCTACTCGACGAGTTCAGAGCCCCAACTCGACGAGTAGGACTGGCAGAGTGAAACTCTAATTTTTAGGGTTTTGCACCATATTTAAACACCTTAACCTCCAAAGGCTGGCCTCATTTACATCCTCCAAGTTCCAAACCCTAAATCTCAAAACCCAAATGCCTTGTGTGAGCTTGTGAGTCATTTTTGAGAGAAACTTGTGCATGTGAAGCTTATGGAATAAGAAGAAGCTTGAGGACTCAAAAATAAGGGAGTAGATACAGAAACTTCACTCCATTTGCAACATTTTCTTGTAAGCAAGTCTCAAACTTGCTTAATGATTACTTAGTTCTCTTCATCTACACTTTTATTGAGTTTTTGGTCCAATTATCTTGACCCTTGGGAAATGGACGTCCCAAGTGAGTATACTTCCAGATCTAGGGCCTTGAAGGGCTTTCATGGCATAAAGGTGCAAACTTTATGGCCATTGAAGCCCTATGCAAGCTTTAGGGTGTCATTTTGGCCTTTTAAGCTCCAAAAGGCCATGCATGGAGAGAAAGTCAGAGACTTTATGTGTTCATGTAGTGTCTAGGGTCTAGATCTCAGTCTGTATGCCTTAACTTGAAGTATTAATGGCTTTTGGGTCAAGAGCAAGGTCTTAAAGAGTTAGGGATTGATCTAAACCCATTAAGGAAGGGTATTAACGGGTAAAGTTGGAAACTTTACCCCTAAAAGGACATTTCCAGTGTATATATGAAGTATGGAGATTAGTCTTAAAGATAGGGGCTTAATCTATTAAGATAGCTTAATAACTTGAAGAACTCGACGAGTTCATAAAGGAACTCAATGAGTTGGGTCGAAATGCCCTGCCTCCATAGAAGGAAAAACTCGACGAGTTCAGGACGAACTCGACAAGTGGAGTTGGAAAGTCGTGATGATGATAGGAGAAACCCAACGAGTTTGTGAGGAACTTGGCAATTTGGATTGTGATTTCAGGGTTTCTGATTTATGTAACTCTCCGAATTGATGGGCCAACTCGACGAGTTGAGTCAACCCAAAATGTTGACTTTGACCAGAATGTTGACTTTGACCAGGGGTAAAATGGTCATTTTACCCTAAGAAGGAGTTTTGGATTTTAACTAAGTGTTATTGTAATAATGATAACCAAGGAGTCGTTGGAGTAGCCATTAGAGATTCCTTACCATGAGATTCCGCAATCAGCTTTGTGAGGTGAGTTTCCTCCTGTAGGAACGGGTCGAAGGCACCAATACTGACCCGTTTATGTATGTTAGTATATGTCGGGCTAAGGTCCGATGCCGGGCAAGGCCCGATGTAGGTTTATATGTTTCCAAACTTCGGTTCGATGCTGGGGAAAGCTTGAGGAATGTTTGTATGCTTGATGTCTTCGTGATTCTTGCATGTGCTTGTTTTATATGTTTCCGGACTTCGGTTCGATGTCGGGGTAAGCCCGAGGAATGCTTATATGTTTATGTTATATGCTTCAAAATTTCGGTTTGATGCCGGGGGGGGGGGGGGTGATAGGTTCATTTTATTTACTTATTTTTATAGTTTTTTAGCACATTTTATTCGCATTTTAGTTAATTTCCATGCATATTTTCCTTTTTGTTATTTTTATGACCATTTCGGGTACTTTCTACTTTCTTGAGCATTATTGCAGATTTTTTTGGAGACTAGCGGAGGGGGATTTTTGGGAGGCAATTGGACTTGAAGGGAAATGGGGATTTCGTGCTTGATGGCTATGGATGTGATTCATAGAGTGGGCTTGTCAATTTCTTGAAGGCGTGGAAGTGTTGTACTTTAAATTTGAAAGGCACGGGAGAATTCTTGAGTGTGCAGGATCGATGTTTAGGAGTTTGCGGAAGTTTTGAGTGATGTGGAGAGACCAATTGGGCTCAAATTGAAGAAATATTGAAGAAAAATGGGCTAGAAATTGATTGGACTCGAAATGGGCCAATGGATTAGCTATGGGGGTCCAAGACTTGAAGAAGCCCAAAAATCCGTTGCAGTCATGCGACCCGCGTAAGATTCCCCATGGCCCGCGTGGATTCCTGAAGGGGGCAATTTCGGGATTTTACCTGGAGTTCTATATTGGGAAGGTTGTTGTGCCTCTTCTGCCTTATGTTGGAGGTCCAATTTTGATACTTCCTCTCTGGAGTTTGGAGCACTTTTGAAGGCCAAGAACACGTCAAGAACATCTTCTTTTCATCTCTTGATTATTGTAAAATGTTTGGTACAATCTTCTCTAACTTTGCTTCTTTGAGTTTAGTCATGCTTGGCTAAGCTAATATTGGTTGACTTTTGGTGAAATCCTTTGACTATTTGTTGAATATTGAGGAATCCATGAACATGTTCATAAATCTTTATGGGAATGTTTTGTGTTTTAACATCTTATCACTACTTGTATGTTTTAGTTCATGAGTTTAAATGTATTTGTAGTGATTAGTTGGCTAATTTCTTGATTAAGTAAAGGATCCTCAAATTAGCAAGCAACAAATGATTTTTGTGTTGTTTTTGCTGCACACAATCATAAAAACATTTCCTCCAACATGGTGGTGAAAGCATTTGACCACTCTTGGATTTGGTGACTTTTTGGTTCTTAATGCTAGTTGACTTTCACTAATTACATGCTTAATGGAAATTATGACTTTGAATAAGGAAATTGTTATGAGCTTCTCTAACCATTTTAACAACTAAAGAAAGTCTAGGTAATCTCAAGCTTCTTGGATTACTATAGCCAAATTAAGGATTTAAATCAAGTATTGCACCATTGGATTCTAATGATATGTTCATAAAAAGTCAAAGAGAGGAAACCTTAAGTCAACCATCCTTCTCTTATTGATTTTACATCAAACTCTTATTTTTGTTGAAATTGTTTATTTAAATCTTAGTTTAATTCTAGTTTATTTCAAGTATTTCAAAAGACCAAACCCCCCATTTTTAATTTATTGTCATTTTAGAAATATTTTTACAAAGAGTTTTTTCATAGAATTATAAAATTGAACCAATCTCCGTGGATTCGATCCCTTTACCACTATACACTATTTTAGTGTGTAATATTTAGGGTTATTAATTTTGTTGGCTTCGACAACCACCAGGGGGAGCACGAGGAATGTTATATGTTCATGTTATGTGATTATGTTTATATATTTTTATATTTATACTAGATTCCGATCCGATGTCGGGCGGGGGCCAATGCTGGACTTCGATCCGATGCCGGGCTGGGCCCGATGTAGCGGTCAAGGCCCAAAGATATGTTATTATGTGATTATATGATTATGTGTATGGTTTGTGGTAGTTTGGGGAGACTCACTAAGCTTCGTGCTTATAGTTTTCAGTTTCCAGTTTTGGTTTTAGGTACTCTTGGTGGCAAGAGGAAGAGCTCGGGATGACTGCATCGCACACACCATGATTTTAGCCTGAGAAGTTTTTACTCTGATTTGTTTTGAAAGATGTTTATGATGTTTTGAGAAACAATAACTTATGATTTTCATGTGATGTTTGATAGCTATGGTTTTATTAATAATTAAAAATGAAAATTTTGGACCGTATTTTTGGGATGTTTCACAAAGTGACCAGAATTGAACAAAAGTAAGCTCTGTTGAACCCTCTTTTGGAGCTTCTTTGGGGATGTATTGCAAGAAATCATCCCATAAAATTTGGCCATACTTGACTGCGTTGCCCATGTAGATACTCCAAACGATCTCCAAGAGATTGATTCCCATGTTATCAGTACCACCAGTCCTTCCTGAAAGACACATGATGATAAAATGGCACACGAACTGCCAAACCACTGGAAGCTGATTCTTCTTGAATTCACCAATACCCTTAAGCTTCTTCTGGTAACCCTAAGATTGATTGCATTAAAAAAAATTATTATCCACAAGTTTGAGATGAACTTGTTGCAAATTGTGGCTAGGTTGAAAATCTGAGAAAGCACATTTGAACAAAATTGCCATTGGAACTACTTTAGTAAAGGAATCGAAAGTGCCATACGATGAGTGTTTTGGGAGGAACTTAATCATCAGCTTAATGGATTCGTTGTAAGAAGGATGATCTTCAAAAATAGCTCTAAAATTGCTTGAGGCAATGGATGGAGTTTGGTCCTTGATGGTGGATTCAGAACCAGTTGTACGAGCAGAGCTTGAAGCTTTTGATTGCTTCCTTGAAATACCAGACTTCACCATTGTTACGAAAAATGTTTTTTATTGAGAACTTGCAGAAAATGGTTTTAGCAAGAAGGTGGAGAAGATGAAGTTCGTCGAGATAGTTCAGATAGCATAAAAGCTATCTTGGAAAGAATTGGGGGTTTTATACCTCCAGATTTCAACAATTATTGTTATTACTTTAATTACAGCTATTAAAGTTAAAAACCCTTGGGTTTTTACTATTATCAACAAGAATTAAAATAAATCGAAATTAAATTATTTCTAGGAAAAGATGTGCATTTAATGCATTTACAGTACCATGATCGCACGCCTTCTGAATGTGGGGTGATAATCATTTATCCATTGGAAAAAATGGGGAAGTGGAAACAGATTTGACATCCAACGACTGAGTGGTAGGACTAGTTGAGGAAAGTGATTTCTTAAAAGATTTCGTTAATGGGAAAAGCGATTCACTTGTTTTTATCCGAAAAAGGAACCAGACGAAGGAAAGTTATTTTAAAAAATGACTGAAAATGTCGTGCGCGACAAAATGAATGTTTTTATTAAAGTCCATTAAATAAAACACAACATTATTTAATGCATTTATGAAGTGATGAATGTAGGTTCATTCTGTGCAATTGCGGTTGGATTCATGTGACTGCGGTAGCATTAGCTGAAAGAACACTTGATCGTGAAGCTTAGAAATAAAGGAAATAAAATACTGAAAGAATATAGTGATCATATGTGATTGTGGTATACTAAGTATACTGTAAGACTATGAGGAATATATTATTCTAGAACTATAGTGAAGAAAGTGCTTCAAGAGTTTTTTTTTTAAAAGAAAAGAAGCAACTCCTTCACCCTTGGAGACCAGTTGTGGTATGCGGTACTTATTAATTCAAAAACAATTTCGGGTATGGGTTCATCATTCATAGCATTTTAAAAAATCCATTTAGCTTTGTAGCATCGAGTGCCTTAGTAAAAAAATCAACTATTTCTTCGTGAGTGGGCACAAAAATGAGTTCGATGTTACCTTTGAGGACATGGTCTTTGATAAAGTGGTACCGTAGTTCGATGTGCTTCGTCTTCTAGTGATGAATAGGATTATGAGAAATCACTATTACACTCTCTGAATCGTAGTAAATTGGCACCCACAACATCTTGTAACCGTAGTCCATAAGTTGAGTCTTCATCCAAAGGACTTGGGAATAATAGCTGGCTGTGGCCAAATATTCCGCCTCTACGGTAGACAAAGAAACAAATGTTTTGTTTCCTTGAATACCAGCTAACCAATCTTCCTCCTATGAACTGACATCCCCTCGAAGTGGTTTTATGATCTAGTCCGCACCCTGAATGATCTGCATCTATGAACGGTTGAAGACTGAATTCATTGCCCGTAAGGTACTAGAGGCCTAATGCTTTACTTCCCTTTAGATATATGAGGATTTGCTTGATTGCGATCAAGTGAGATACTTTTGGGTCAGCTTGGTACCTAACACAAAAACCTGTTGCAAAGACAATATTCGGTCGGCTTGCAGTGAGGTACACCAACAACCCAATCATCCCTCGGTAGGTTTTGTGGTCAACTGAATCTCCGGTAGGGTCAGCTGAGATCTTATATCCAAAGGCCATCGGGACCTTGGTTGTGGAGCAATTATCCATTGAAATTTTCTTCAACAAATCAGTGGTATACTTTTCTTGATGATTGAATATCCCTTGAGGGACTTGTTTAACTTGAAGTCCTATAAAGGAGTTGATCTCTCTATTCATGTGCATTTGAAATTTACTTGTCACGAGCCTCGCAAAATCATTCACCATACCTTGATCGGTTGATCCAAAAATGATATCATCCACATATATTTGAATGAGCATCAAGTGATTACAGTTTGCTCGTTTGAATAATGTAGGATCAATCACACATCTTTTGTATCCCAACGTGACAAGAAACTCATAGAGAGTCTCATACCACCTCCTCGGTGCCTGCTTCAGACCGCATACTACTTTCTCCATCTTGTAGTAGTGGTTTGGAAATTCTAGACTCTCAAAGCATGGAGGTTGTTGAAGGCAAACTTCCTCTTTTAGTTCTCCATTCAGAAAGGCACTTTTATAACCATTTGATGCACTTTGATGTTTTTGTGTGCCGCATACGCTAAGAACATGCGTATTGCTTCCATTCTGGCTACAGGGGCATATATTTCATCGTAGTCAACGATTTCAAGTTGACTATACCCCTTGGCAACTAATTAGGATTTGTTTCTCACCAATGCACCAGATTCATCTAGCTTGTTTTTATATACCCATCTTGTACCGACGATTGTGTGACCTTTTGGCTTCGGTACCAATTTCCACACTTTATTTCTTTCAAACTTAGCAAGTTCCTCTTGCATAGCAACAATCCAATCGGGCTCCAGGAGTGCTTCTTTTGTAGTTCTGGGATCGAACAAAGACATGAATGCTGTATAGTGACCATGGTTAATTAAATCACTAGAGGATCGAGTTTGGATACTTGAGGATGAGTTGCCAATGATTTGACCCGATGGGTGATCCTTCGTCCAAATGTGAAGACAAGTTTGTTGGTGATTGGCAACTGCGGTTGAGGGAATATCTTCAACGTCAGAGGAATCTGCGGTTGGAGAAGGTAGTCCCCCCTCGAATTGGGAGCAATCCAAAGATGTATCTTGGACTGTAGGAATTTGAACTAAAGTTGTTGAAGGAAGTTCCCCTTGAATTGAGAATGGGAGTTTGTAACATCCCAAAATTCGTACCAAAAATTTTCTTTAAATCATTGCCAAAACCATATTCATAAAAACATATCATAAGTCATAACATGAATTCAGAGTATCATTTTCAAAGCATATTTTCATTATCAGAGTAAAACATCCCAGGCTGACTAATCAATGGTGTGTGCCATGCGATCACCCCGAGCTCTTCCCTCCGCTACCGGAAGTACCTAAAACCAAAAATGAAAACCGTAAGCATGAAGCTTAATGAGTTCCCCAACCTACCACATACCCTACATAAACACATACAACATATACTGGGCCATGCCCGCTACAACGGGCCCACCGCTCCAGGCTCCACCTGGCATCGAGCCCCGCTCGGATACATATTTGTTTCACTAAGGCCTCGCATGTCACTAGCCCTCGCCCGCTAACATATACTAACACATAGACATAAAAAAACACATAAGCTAACATATACTAATAAATCCTGTCCTGAGGCCTCGCCTATCTTGGGCCTCGCCCTTGTCCTGCTACTGATGAGTCATGGAACCCCGTCCATGCTCCTACTGATAATGATATACGGGCCCAGCCCACACTCACTCTTTCCCTAAATTGGGCCTTGCCCCTGTTCTGCTGCTAATGAGATGTGGAACACCATCCACACTCTGCTATTGGTGAGATTCAGGACCTCGCCCACACTCACCTCCCTACCAGGCACATACATGTATCACACCGACAACAAGTATAAACTATCATATAAACCATTCCTTGGGCACCTGCCCGCTATCATTGGACCTTGGTCCTGAATATGATTCTAGCATACAGCGCCTAGGGCTAACCCTCGGGTCTTCCTACTCATAACTGATGGGTTTGAGCCATAAGAACATTCCTATGTGAACATGCAAACCCTAATGCTTGGATCTAGGTTTCTCTAATTGAACATGCAATATATCCAAGACTTTGATTGATAGATCTAATAAAGAACATTCAAATCATAGATGAAAACAGATCTAGAAGATTACCTTGAGTTGCTTGCTTGAATCTTCTTGTCCTTGGAGCTTAGAGTCACAAGTGTCACTCCTCTAATGGCTTACAAACACCAACTAGCAAGAGGATGATTACAGAGAGAGAGGAGGGTAAGAAAAGTTGGCCAGGGTTTCTTTAATCATAGAGTGCCAATTTTCTTAGCCTTAAGGGTCTATTTATACTAGTGAGCCTCCTAGGGTTTCACCCTTAAACCCTAATTGGATAACTTAGGCCCTAAGCAATCCAATCTCCTTATAGATAAGCCTTGGACGATTTCTAGGTCTTTCCTAACCCTAAAATCGTCCACTCCGTTATTCATAAGGAATCATAGCCGAAAGTACAACTATCATACAATTGACAGTTTATGCCCCTTTATTCAATTAATCTCTTTAAGTCACCAAATTAATTCCTAATTAATTTATGACTTATATTAATCAAATAACAATATTATTATTCCTTATATTATACTCATAATATATATTAATAATATTTCTTCTCTCATTATAAATCATCTTGTCAAGTTGCTATGGTTAAGGCAACCCAAAAGGACCATGCATAACCGGGTCAAATACTTGCCAAATATAGTTGCAGCCTTAGACACTATTCCAACAGTCTCCCACTTGGATAAGTCTAGTAACTATATAAGCATAATCCGGTTAGCAATTTAGTTGGTTTCTCGATCTCAGATTTATTCGACATAGAACTTAATCGAACACATCAATTTAGTTCTGACCGGGCTCGGCACATAAGTCAAATCAAATCATCGAGCGGCCGAGATATTGCTTTTACCTTCTTAGGATAAGAGTAACAGATAAACTTTGACTTACATGCATTTACTTATTCATTAATCAACTATGCATAACAATGCGTTTTATAACATCAATTTACTGATGCAGTTTCGCATTATCAATGTACAACTAATTAACAAATAACAAACCATATATCTAGGTTTTAAGACCATATGATATTATTGTCTTGCGATCACCCCTTTTTATCATATTCCATAAGGTGATTCCAGCAAGCGTGGGTTTGTTCCAATGCTCAAAACTAGTTCATAAGCACTCATGAACGTTGTAGCAAACTTTTGCTATGTCTAATACCATTTAGACAATCTACACACCAATTCATGACAATCTTCATTCATACCTACTTCCAACATATGAACGATTGTGCACTGTTTGAATAATTCGATTATTCTTAATAAACTCAATTATTCTGGAAGTCAAAACATGCAAAGTGAAACAATAGTTAAACAATTAACATAAGACAGTAACTTAACTCAAAAATAATACTCCTTTATTTAATCATCAAATGTCAATAACACTTATCTATTACATGTTTTAAAAACTATCTAATCTAATCTAATTTCATCTTTCAGTCCAATACTCCTAGCATGTTGCAAATGCTTAACCCTACTCAGTCCCTTCGTAAGCAGATCTGCCGGGTTATATTCTGATGATATCCTCCTAACCACGAGGTGTCCTTCTTCTACTCGATGTCTAATGAAATGATATTTTCTGTCGATATGACGAGATCTACCATGATCCCTTGGTTCCTTGGTCAAGGCAATCGCTCCTTCATTATCACAGAAAATTTCCATAGGCTCCTTTATGGCAAGCACAACTCCAAGATCACCAATGAAGTTCTTCAACCATATTACCTCCTTTGACGCTTCGCTCGCTGCAATGTACTCTGATTCGCACGTTGAATCAGCTACGGTTTCCTGCTTGGAACTTTTCCAAGTTACTGCTCCTCCATTAAGGGTAAAGACCCAGCCCGACTGCGAACGGTAGTTGTCCTTGTTGGTCTGGAAGCTGGCGTCACTATACCCTCGCACCTTTAAGTCATCACTCCCCCCGAGGACTAAAAACCATTCCTTCGTCCTCCGAAGGTACTTAAGTATATTCTTGACCGCAATCCAATGGTCTCTGCCAGGGTTCCCTTGATATCTACTGACCATGCTCAAAGCAAAGGCTACATCAGGGCGAGTACAAGTCATAGCATACATGATTGAGCAAACTGCGGAAGCGTATGGTACTCGGCTCATTTCTGCTATCTCGGCTTCGGTACTCAGACTTTGAGTCTTACTCAACTTGGCATTACTTTGTATCGATAATTCTCACTTCTTCGAATTTTCCATACTAAAAGGTTTTAGTACCTTTTCCAAGTAAGTGTTCTGACTAAGTCCTATTAGTCTTTTACTTCGTTCTCTCACTATCCTTATTCCCAAAATATAGGAAGCCTCTCCGAGGTCCTTCATAGCGAAGCACTTCCCGAGCCAGGACTTAACCTCCTACAGTGTCGGGACGTCGTTTCCTATGAGTAGTATGTTATCGACATACAAAACGAGGAAGCTAACTATACTCCCACTGGCTTTGACATATACACATGATTCATCTTCGCTTCGTACAAATCCAAACTCTTTGACTTTCTCATCGAAGCAAAGATTCCATCTACGAGACGCTTTCTTGAGTCCATAAATGGACTTCTCAAGCTTACACACTCTATTCGGATGCTTCGTATCAACAAACCCCTCTGGCTGAGCCATGTAAACATCCTCAGCCAACTTTCCATTAAGGAAAGCGGTCTTGACATCCATCTTCCATATCTCATAATCATGAAATGCAGCAATGGCTAGCATCACCCTAATAGACTTTATTTTCACAACTGGTGAGAAGGTCTCATCATAGTCAACTCCGGGAGTTTGAGTAAAGCCCTTCGCAACCAATCGCGCTTTATATGTGTGTACATTTCCATCTACGCCGGTCTTCTTCTTGAAGATCCATTTGCACCCAACGGTCTTACATTTGGGCACATTATCAACCAAATTCCAAACTTGGTTGTCATACATGGATTGGATCTCGCTGTCCATCGCCTCCTTCCATTTTGTAGACTCCGGGCCTGCCATGGCTTCCTTATAGCTATTAGGTTCATCTAGATTTATTAATGTACCATCACTAATATACGTGTCCCCTTCGGTATTAATATGAAAACCATAAAACTGGGGTTGAATTCTAACTCTTTCGGAACGTCTAAGAGGTAAGGACTCATCAATCGGTTCAACCGGAGTTTCCTCCTCGGGTTGAGTGCCAGCGGTAGAGGTTCCTTTATCAATCGACTCTTGAATCTCTTCAAGCTCGATCTGCCTCCCACTGTCTCCTTGGCTTATGAGTTCTCGATCTCGGAAAACCCCTCTCCTTGCGACGAAGACAACATTGTCACTCGGTCTATAGAAAAGATATCCAAAGGATTTCTGCGGGTAGCCGATGAAAATACACCGCTCACTACGAGGTTCGATCTTGTCGTGAGTATCTCATCTTACGAAGGCCTCGCAACCCCAAACCTTGATATGTGCTAACGAGGGACCTTTCCCTGTCCACATCTCGTGAGGTGTTTTGGCAACCTTCTTAGTAGGGACTCAGTTAAGGATATGGGCAGTAATCTTTAAGGCATACCCCCAGAATGAGATAGGTAGTGAAGCACGACTCATCATAGAACGAACCGTGTCTAACTAGGTTCGATTACGCCTTTCTGCCACACCATTTAACTACGGTGTCCTAGGTGGCGTCAATTGCGAAACTATTCCACATTGTTTGAGATAGTCGTGGAATTCAAGACTTAGGTACTCTCCTCCTCGATCGGATCGAAACATCTTGATTTTCCTGCCCAATTGATTCTCCACTTCATTTTTGAATTCTTTGAACTTTTCAAACGTTTCTGACTTGTGCTTGATTAAGTAAATATACGCATATCTACTATAATCATCGGTGAAAGTCACATAGAAGCGGTTCCCATCCTTTGTGGTTGATCTAAAGGGTCCACACACATCGGTATGTATGAGGTCCAATAAACCCTCACCCATTTCACATGTGCTAGTGAAGGGTGACTTGGTCATCTTTCCAAGTAAACAAGATTCGCATGTGTCATCTTCCCTAAGGTCGAATGACTCCAACACTCCATCCTTTTGGAGTTGGGCTATGCGCTTCTTGTTGACATGTCCAAGACGACAATGCCATAAGGATGCTCTATCCATACTATTGGAAGAATCCATGCATAAAACATCATTTCCTAGGTTATCTACAATCATAACAGTTTCATAAATTCCATTACATGGCATTGCTTCAAAATATAAGACACCATTTAGATAAGCATAAATTGAACTATTCTCATTATTAAAAGAAAATCTAAATCCTTGTCTAAACAAACCATGAAACGAAATGATGTTTCTTGCCATTTCTGGTGAGTAGCAACAATTATTCAAATCTAAACATAATCTATTACTAAGCACTAGAGAATACACTCCAATCTTGGTCACAGGCGACGATCTTCTGTTCCCCATGATTAGATTTATTCTTCCATGCTCCACATCCCTATTTCTTCTTAGCCCCTGCAATTCAGAACAAATATGGTAACCACACCCGGTATCGAGGACCCAAGAAATAGCATGAGATGAATCATTAGATTTGATTGTGTATATACCTGCGAAAGACGGCTTGATCTTTCCTTCCCTGATGGCTTGCAGGTATTCTGGGCAGCTTCTCTTCAAATGCCCAATTTTATGGCAATGGTGGCACTCTGCCTCCTTTGGGTTAGGGTTGGGCTTAGCAGGATCAACTTTGGTCCCACTAGAAGAAGAACTATCTCGGGACATTCCCTTGTGGTGGCTCTTAGACGGAGCCTTCCTCTTCTTGCCCCTTCCTTGCCCAATTGCCAAAACAGGAGCAACGGGTGGATTGGGAGTTGGTGCAACAAACTTGTCCTTGAGGTTGCTCTCAGCAACCCTTAGGAGACCTTGGAGCTTACTTAGGATGACCTCTTCCTTGTTCATGTGGTAGGTCATCCTAAATTGGTTGTAACATGGAGGCAAATAATGAAGCACCATGTCAATAGCCAAATCTTCGCCAAAGTCGACATTCAACTTGCGAAGACGATCGACATACCTTTGCAACTTTTGCAAGTGTACGGTTAGAGATTCTACATGTCCCATTTTAGCGGAGATCATGTTAGTGAAGATCTCGTAACGTTCCTGCCTCGCGTTTTGATGGTATCTCTCCAATAAGTCTTGATGCATTTCGTACGGATACATGTCCTCATAGGACTTTTGGAATTCAGCGTTCATTGTGGCTATCATGATGCAATGAACCTTCGTCGCATCACGTTCATGAGTCTCAAAAGCAGTCATTTCAGCCGGAGTAGCGATTTCTGGATTGATCTTCTCGAGCTTCTCGGCAAGGACATACTCCTTGTCCTCGTAGTGAGCAATCGTGTGAATGTATCTTATCCATTCGCTAAAGTTCGTTCCATCGAAAGTCACCTTTTGGAAAAGGCTCATCAATGTGAATGAACTAGCAGCATCGTTGTTCGCGTTCGACATCTACAAATAGAAAGGACAAAGATTGATTAGAATTTGAATCCCTAATTATCACCCAATAAGAAGAATTAGGGCTAGGATCCAACAAAAATATTTACATATTAGAAAAGGGATGCCGTAATCTAACATGCAAACAATTTGAAGGTAAGTGAATGACGATTCACTAATTCTCCATCACAAAACATAACTTTAAGTTCTTAATGTATTGAGAATTCCTAGGTTTCGATGAGATTCATTGAACTTTTCAATGGCATGTTTAAATCTTGATATGCCCCTCTTGTTTGTGACTGGGATACCGAGGATCACAAAGTGGGTGTGAATAACCATGCAAATCTACACGGTGCCTTCATTGCAACAATCACCTATTTAATGTGCCGGTAAACCACACACGCTCCACCGAACTATGATAAACAATGAATCACCCTTTGCCACCTTTGCTTAGAACCAATTAGTGTGCCGGTAAACCACACACGCTCCACTAACTTCTAGGCAAGGGTGCAAAGTGTTATTTCATGGGATTGCATCAATTCACTTTTCCTAAAGTAACTAGGAATGGGAATTTAGAAAATAGTTTAGTTACTTTATGTGTTCATTATACTTATTAATGAGGAGAGAGAGGTTGCCCTATCCTACCCGTTCGGCTAACGACCCTCCACCGATCAAGCAAGCGGTGGGTGTGAGTGTACACCCATTAAGCGCTATTTTATAGGCAACAACCTTATACCCACCTTATAGACTGACTTCGTGAATGAGGCCTACTAACGGTAAGACTAGCATTTTAATTATACATACATACATACATATATATATATATATATATATATATATATATATATATATATATATATATATATATATATATATATATATTAAGCTTGTAATCATATAGAGTATAGGGTTGAATTTTAAACTTGTAAAATTCTGGGGTTTGAAATTTAAATTGTCTAAATTAAACTTTTAATCACAAAACATAAATTTCAAAACTTGAGGACAAGTTTTAAACTTTTCAAAGCATAAGTGATCAAATAACAAATAATTCAAATTAACCATTTAATCTCATAATTATCTATATTTGATTTATTTAAATGTTTCTTGCAAAACAATTTACCAATTTAATTAAAAATAATTAATCAATTATCACATAAGGAAATTATTATTCAATTAATTGGTAAATATCTTTAATTGGGTCAAGGATATACTCATATATATGTTAAAATCAGATTTATATTGACCCATTAAGATAAAGGCAAGTTTCCATAAGATAAATAACAAGAAATCTCGAAACTAGCTCCTTCTGACGCTCGAACTCGCCGAGTACCACGCTGTACTCGCCGAGTTCATCAGGCAGAAGGACCAAATCGATTTTGCAATCAACAATCAAGCAACCAATGCATCCATTCAATAGAAACCAATCAAGGCTCTGATACCACTGATGGGTTTGAGCCATAAGAACATTCCTATGTGCACATGCAAACCCTAATGCTTGGATCTAGGTTTCTCTAATTGAACATGCAATATATCCAAGACTTTGATTGATAGATCTAATGAAGAACATTCAAATCATATATGAAAACAGATCTAGAAGATTACCTTGAGTTGCTTGCTTGAATCTTCTTGTCCTTGGAGCTTAGAGTCACAATTGTCACTCCTCTAATGGATTACAAACACCAACTAGCAAGAGGATGGTTAGAGAGAGAGAGAGAGAGAGAGAGAGAGAGAGAGAGAGAGGAGGGTAAGAAAAGTCGGCCAGGGTTTCTTCAATCACAAGAGTGCCAATTTTCTTAGCCTTAAGGGTCTATTTATACTAGTGAGCCTCCTAGGGTTTCACCCTTAAACCCTAATTGGATAACTTAGGCCCTAAGCAATCCAATCTCCTTATAGATAAGCCTTGGACAATTTTTAGGTCTTTCCTAACCCTAAAATCATCCACTCCCTTATTCACAAGGAATCATAGCCCAAAGTACAACTATCATACAATTGACAGTTTATGCCCCTTTATTCAATTAATCTCTGTAAGTCACCAAATTAATTCCTAATTAATTTATGACTTATATTAATCAAATAACAATATTATTATTCCTTATATTATACTCATAATATATATTAATAATATTTCTTCTCTCATTATAAATCATCTTGTCAAGTTGCTATGGTGAAGGCAACCCAAAAGGACCATGCATAACCGGGTCAAATACTTGCCAAATATAGTTGCAGCCTTAGACACTATTCCAACAATAACTACATGGGCCGACATTGTGGCCGTAGACCCATTCACTTAAAGGGAAACTCACCTCGAACTGCTGAACTTGCTGGTAACCCCTCTGGATGCTGACCGACAATTCCCTGAACCGCTGCTCCACTAGCTCACCGAGCTACCAATATCAAAACATATATCACTTAGCTTAACTGTTCTCCAAGGGTCAACTAAGTCAACTATGGTCAAAGTCAACCTTCCAGGTCAACCCTACTCGCCGAGTCTGCCTACCAACTCGCCGAGTTCATTAGCTCAGAATCCTTTCATTCGCGACTCGACTCGCCGAGTCAGCCCCTGACTCGCCGAGTCTACCGATTTCCGAGTCCTGACCTGTTCAACTCACTGAGTCCCCACTCAACTCACTGATCTGAGTCTTAACTTAAAGGATTTGGGGTTTCGCGACTTGACTCGCCGAGTCCAAGAACAGACTCGCCGAGTCCAAGACAATCTTCAACAGACTCGTCGAGTTGTTCATCCAACTCGTCGAGTTCCTCCTAATCTTCATACAACTCGCTGAGTCCACTCGAAGGACTCACCGAGTCTACTCAGTCCTTCACACATTCAGAGGCTTTTTGAGTCATGTAGGGACTCCAAACTGTAGATCCACTCATCCAAAGCCCATCCCTCACGTAAAGGTGCAAACTTTACGTGTAGCTAAGGAGATCTAGGCTCAAAACACTCCAAAATAGGGTTTAAGACAACCATGCTTCACCTACACCCCCAAGACTGATACTTTATGACTCTCTAGGCCAGAATACACTTAGATTTGAAGTAGCAACTTCAGATTTGGGCTCTAACTCGAAATGGTTCAAGGACATGGCATAAAAGCCCCAAATCTCATAACAAAGGGAAAACTATATGCAAAAGAGTGAAGGTAACGACTTCTTACCTCCAAATACTCTGAAAAGTCACACCAACTCTGGATCCAAGGCTTCCTCTTGCACCACTATGAACTTCCTTCTCTTCCAAGCTTCAAATCACAACACCAAGGCTAGATCTTTGCTCAAAAACGGATATGGTGGCTAAGGTTCGATATTATGGATGAGAGAAGTTGTAAGGAACCCTAAGGGAGAGAATGAGATGCTTAAATCATGCACAAAGTCCTGGATTTAGGGTTTCCGTCTTCAGACCGGACTCGCCGAGTCTCCTTTTCCGACTCGCCGAGTCGGCTACTTAATCGATCCCCCAGATCCCGCTCCGACTCACCGAGTTCCTCCCTAGACTCGAAGAGTTGACCCTTTGACTTAGGGTTTTCCTTTCCTTTATTGGTCTTTCTGATTATGGGTGTTACAACTCTCCCCCACTTAAACTAAACTTCGTCCTTGATGTTTCTCTACGGCCAACCCTCCTGTAATTTGCCTTCAACACTCCGCTTGGGAATACCTAACACCCGCTGACTACCTCCGCTGGCTTTCTACCCGGTTATTCTGACTATCATTAATCCTATAGGATAATATTCTCGGGTTTACCCTAACCCTGACCATCCTGGAAACACAACTTACTCAATTGACTATCCTTTTGGTACTCCCCGAGTACTTATGCTAGACATCCTAGGGGTTCACCCCCTTCTTTCCGTGCGCGTGTTCTGGCCTCCCCAAGGCAACGTTCCATAACTAACCACTTCTTCTTCCACTGTGAAGTTCCTATCCTTCACCAACTCAATTACCCTCGCTACTTCCAGTTGTTGGATTAATGTCTAAGTCTATAACTATACTTGACCCGACCCGGCATGGTCCATTTGGGTTGCACTTAACCGACACAATTTATATGGATAATCTTTTGAGAATAGTATGTTTATGATTAATATTAATATACTATTAAGTTCTAATATATTAATATGGAATCATATTATTTAATTAGTATTGATCAAGAATTAATTTATAATTAATTAAGTGATCAAAAGGAACTAATTAAATATGCACTCTTATATATATGGAATAGGCCAAGTTCATTTAGGTTGGACTAAGCTTTCATGGATAGTCCATGGAGTGTTTAACCCATGGATCCTAGGAAATGAAAGGTCATGGGTATTAGGGTTTAACCTTAATCCCCCACACTATATAAAGATGTCCTTGGTTGGTGAAATTGGCACTAGTGTGGTACACTAAGAAGGGCTAGCCAATTTCACTAGAGAGAACCAAGTATCCATATTCTCTAAAGTCTTCCAAGGTGTTTTGGTGATTTGTGATTCCATTTGAGGTTTCCACACTATTGGGGCTAAGCTCTTAACGCTTGAAGACATCAAGCTACATCAAAAGGTATGTCATCTAACAAGTACTTTGTAGTATAAGAACTTCATAATATGCTAGTTAGGATTAAAGCCTTGGAAAGTTCTTATTTGCATGTATTATAGAGAAAACATAGATCCAAGGTATTTAGGGTTGCATGTACACTTAGGAGTGTTAGAATGCTCATAACCTAACATTGTTATCAGAGCCAGGTTTGTTTTCTTGTTATACTTGCAAAAGAAGCTGGAAAATCGAGTTTTGATGCTTCATGCCCAGCAGACTCGCCGAGTCCATGTATGGACTCGCCGAGTCCAAGGCAAAAAGCATCCAACTCGCCGAGTTGGTTCGTGCACTCGACGAGTTGGACCCTCAGACAGCATAAATTCGACTTTTTTGGCTGGAATTGGACTAGGAACATTACCCTAAGATGTTTTTGAACTTATAAACTTGTTTTTGATGTGGTAATGTTCATGCTAATCCAATTTCAAAGATAATTGTCAATAGATTCATGTTTTGTATTAGTTTAAGGTTTAGACTAATTACATGAAAAAGTTTGATTTGAATTATCTTGTTCTTATGAGTTGCTTAGATTAATAGAAAAGTTGAGTGAAATAGTTGTTTTCAATCCAAATTAATCTAAGAGTTGATTCTAAAATGTGTTTTTGTAACTTGTCCTCAAGTTATATGAAAAGTCACATTTAAGTTTCATAAAACTCATAAAAAGTTGGCAAAGGTTACAAAATGAAGAGTCTAGTTCTAAGTAAATGGTTTTATGACTCAATAACTTGTCCTCAAGTTATGGAGGACCAAGAGTCTCCTCATTAAATAATAATAATAAATATAAAAAAAAGAGTGTCACCTTAATTAATTCCATAAGTTATAAAATAAAGAAAAGTTAATTCTTTTATTAGTTTAAAGTCTTCTATAACTTGTCCTCAAGTTATGGAACTTGAAGAGTTTTTGGATTAAAACTACTTTAAACACATAAGTTATGGAACTAATTAGTTTTGAATAGTTTCAAAACTTGCCCTCAAGTTTTGGAATTTGTAAAGGTTTCTCTTATGAATACTTTAATTCCAAGTTAGCCCTTAGAATTTTAAAGAGTTAAAATTTAACCCTTATACTTTATAATATTATAAGTTAATAATATATATATGTATAAGAGTAAAGTCAGTCTTACCGCTAGTACGCCTCATTCACGAAGCCGGTCTATAAGGTGGGTATAAGGTTGTTGCCTATAAAATGGCAACTTAATGGGTGTCCACTCTCACCCACCGCTTGCTTGACTGGTGGAGGGTCGTTAGCCGAACGGGTTTGACAGGACTATAATTCTCCCTTCATTAAAAGTATTAATGATAAATACTAAGTAACTAAACTCTTAATAATACCCAATCTTAGTTACTTAGGAAAATGTGAATAAGGTGCTAATCCATGAAATTACACTTTGCACTTTGTTTAAGTCGGTTAGTGGAGTGTGTGTGGTTAACCGGCACACTAACTCGTATTTAACAAGGTAGGCAAAGGGTAACTTAATGTTTATCATAGTATCGATGGAGCGTGTGTGGTTAACCGACACATCGATTGAGGGGTAAACACTTAAGGGTACCAAGTAATATGCATGGTTACTTCACACCTTGTTTTGTGATCCTCGACATCCCAGTCACAAAACCTGAAGGGTACACTCGAGATTGAAACATGCCATTGAACAGTTCAATGAATCTCAAAGATCTAGGAGTTTCAAAAACCAATTAAAACCTAATAATACATTTCGTTTATCTTGGTGGAAATTGGTGAATCGTCATTCATATACCTTCAAATATTTTATAGCTTGGATTACGGCATACCTCTTCTAAGTTATAAAATAGTTTGTAGGGTCCTAGCCTTAATATTTCATATTGGGTGTCATATTAAGGACTTAAGATCAACTATCTTGAATATCTCCCAAAAGATGTCTGGTTTAGACATTTATGATCTTCCCAAATCTCTTGAAACAAGCTTTCCTAAATGAAAATGACGTCCCTTAGAAATCATACTTCATTCACCTCCTCCAATTATTCTCCCCAACCCACAAGTTCTTGAAAAGTTTAAGGTCACTCAAGCCCTATTGGCAAGGTAAGGTCTATGTGTGATCATATCTTGGAGATGTAGTCACATATTGACAAGCCGGGAGAGTTGGGTGTCAAAGTCTTGAGAAAGTTGGTGGTTCAACTACTTTCTAAGTCACATAGTGAGTTCTTTTGGAACACCTACGAAACAGACTATGACAAGACCCTTAATGATCTTTTCTATTTGATAAGATCAACTTCCTAAAACTTTATGGACATTGACAATGGTGACATTGGAAATCCAGAAAAAGCATTCTCTTCCTAAGGAAAGGGATTGACCATAGTCAACTAGGTTGACCAAATGGTAAAGAGAAAAACTAAGTCTGTGATAGTCCCGTGTACCATTATCAAAGGGTCCATATGTTTATATTGCCAAAGGAAGGGACATTGGTTACGAATCTGCCAAAATTACCTAAGGATGTTGAAGTCAATAAGTTTGACTTTACTTCAGGTAAAGTCCACTATCTAACTATGCTAAGTTTCTAATATGAGATTCTTGATACATGATGTGACTGGGTCACATGGTGATGTTTTAAGAATCAAAGAAAAGTAAAGAAACTTAAAGAAAGAATATGTTGGATCTGATGGCGTAGATGGATTTCTGTCGCATAGTTTGAAGATCAGATTCTTGAGCTACTTCTTAGGAGTTATGAGATATTGCTTAGTAATAGATAACAGCAAGTTTTCATATGGATTGTAAGGATAAGTTTTTCCGCATAGTTTTAAAATAAAAGAAAATTTTTGATTTTATTTATTTTAAAATATCCTTACAATGGCATCTGAGGAAAAAAAATTGTTGCTTATATGATTCCATTAATAGCAAGAGTGGAAATATGAAATTGATTCTTTCATTTGTGGTAATGTCTAAATTTACCAAATAAGAAAAGATTCTTATCACCCAAGTTTAAATTGGACCGGAACTTGGAATCATGCAAGTTGTATAGCATGATGAATGAGAACTTTCAAGTATTGGAAAATTAAGACTAATTACTTGTTCACATGGATGTGTGAGTCAAGTGAAGGAATAAGGGATCGAGTACACAGTCTTGTGCACTGATTAAGTCCACCACAAAAGATCGATAAGATTATTCGTCATAATTTACTATAGCTCAGTAAATATGGTTATACTTACAAGCTTAAGTATAATTCCGAGACATTGGAAAAGGTTCCAATGTATGGCAGAGCGAATAAGAAGAATCAAATTAGGCAGAAGGATAAAAGTTTCTCAAATCTGAAAAGATGGGAGAGTACTTTAGTATCAGTTTTGTGATCATCTTAATGATTAAGAAACCATAGCACAATTAGTTCTCTAAGGAAATCTTAGTGCATTCTTATGACTAAGAAGAGGAACTTGAATTGTTGAAGTGGTTAAATCAAGAAGATGCGTCATACTTCGTTCCAATACAAGTCTTAGAGTCATACTCCAAGATTGTAACTTGAGTGACATGTCTCAAAGAAGGTTTAAAACACTTGTCAAATGTAAGAGTAAAAGTTTTCTACTCTTGTACATTTGAAATTGGTAAGTTGTGATGTTTTGGATAAAACAAAGACCAACTTAGGCCAATTGTGTAAAGTGTTTGTCTTGGTTAGAATCCACACTATCTCTTGGATGTTTGACAAGGGAGTCTTATAGGTCAAGAGGACAGTGGGAGTCTTAAAGGTCTTGAAAGTCTCAAGAACTAATCAAGAATAAAACATGAAGCTCTTCACTAGCACACGACTTGAGGTTTATAATCTATCGTGTTGACATATTCTGTGCCCATTCCAGTTAAAGTTGGCTTTGCATATGAGTTATTAGAGTTCTCAATTTGTTGCACAACAACTTGGAAGCAATGGCAGGCCCTTGAGCTGCCAGGTGGCAAGAAATTAAGATTGAGTTCAATCCATATGAGTTTGGATTTGTCATTATCCCTGTCTTGTGACTATGGTTTTGACAATTCACATTGATAAGAACACATGCACCATTAAATCTAAGTGTCATAAGGTTTCTCTCTGATTCATGAAAATGATGGTGAGGAAACACTTTCACTAAGTAGATTTTAGCTAGATAGCAATTGTGATATTTGCATTCTCAAAGTCGTTAGTGGAGCGTGTGTGGTTAACCGGCACACTAACCTAGACTTGTGAGAAGTGACAAAAAGGTCTAAAAATTATGATTACGACATCCCTCTTCATAATTGTTTAGACACACAAGTGTGCTATCTAAGGGAAGGTGTATGATTTTGATAAAGTTTTATCAAAACAATCTAGTATAAGAAATCTGAACATTGGTAAGAAAGTCAGCTGATTTCTAAGTACATGTGAAAGCTAGTGGGAGCATAAGTGTTATGCTAATAATCATCATGTTAGTGGGAGCATGATAATTATGATAAGTATTGCAAGTTCGCAATGTTAATTATAGAAAACAAAAGTTTTAATTGGGAAAGAGTTGTTTTGCTATAATTAAGGGAGAGGGAATTATACTTCATCTCAAATCTATAAGCTTAGATCGTGAGGTTTTAATCATTTAGTCAAGGATATATATATGAATTTCATGTTGGAATGGCTCAACATAAGGAAATTTTGTATATGAGTCCATTATTTGCGTTCTAAAATTTGGTTATGATTACGGCATCCCTTTTTCATAATCTGAATTATGAGAACTTGGTAAATTGAAACGGAAATGTTATAGCAAAAGACTGTTTTAGTCTTTATGTGAGACATCATGAATCGATTCCCATATGCTTCGGATATAGGATCGATTACATGTGCTATATTCATCCTTTCTAAAATTTTCCAAATGCCTGGGGCATTAAGAAGGGAAAAGGTTTAGAACTGGATATGACTAAAAGGATTAAACAATTGTCGAGGACAATCTAAGGTTTACCAAAGATTGGGTGCTCAAGGACAGTTGGAAGTATAGTGATAATTCTGGAAGGACCATATTGACATAGTCTGTAAGGAGGCAACTCTTGTTCAGAAGTGATAGTGAAAATGGAATCTGGAAATGTTTCAAAGTTAGAATTTTCAATCTGTTTAAGATTAGGAAACTTAATGCAAGAAGGATCTTTCCAAGGAGCTGATATCCTTTGGAATACTTTGTAATGATGGTTGTCAAGTCTTTCTGACTTTGTACATAATCATTACAAGAAGATCAATGCATATAAGTTTAGAATCTAACAGATTTCAGTAAATGGCATGAATTTGGAATTCTTGCATTTGTAGTAAGGATTTGGGAGTGTGAAAAGAGAATCATTGAAGTTATGTTCAATGGATCTAGTCCACAAAGTAAAGATCATAGACAAACATAGTATGCATACTTGGTGTATGGCATGACTAGTGTTTAGAAAACATAGTGTACATGCTTGGATCATGGGACAACTATTGTTTTAAATTCAAGAATAAAGTTGATAGCTGAAAGAGTATACAATGAATAATGTGTAATCATATGGTGATAAATAAAAGGTGTTTTATTTACGTTCATAGGTTTTGATACCATATTTGATTCAATTATTATTGTGTTTCACTTTTCATGTTTTGACTTCCCGAATAAACTGGGTTATTCTTCTGGAATGACTAAGTTATTCAAACTATCCACAGTTGGTCATATGTTGGAAGTAGATATGATTTAAGACTGTCATGGGTTGGCTTGTAGAGGTCTAAGGTGTTAGACAAAGGGCTACAACACTCATGAGTGCTCATAAGTTCTGAGTATTGGATTCAACCCGTGCTCATTGGAATCACTTCATGGATTTTATCACGAGTGATCATGAGACGATAATATCTTATATTCTTCAAACCTAGAGATATGAGTTGTTACTATGAGTTGATAGTACATTGATTGCACGAAAACGCATTTGGTAACTCGGTGCTATAAAACGTGTCTTTGTGTACGATTCAACAAGTAGTAGAACAAGCCATATGAGTAGAAGTTTATCCATTCCTTTTACCTTCGGGATAAAAGCGATATCTGTGGGCCCCTCGATGATTTGATGATGAGAAATGGAAGTGTTCGGCCGGGCCAGGACTGATTTGATTTGTTCAATTAGTCAGTCGTCATAAATCGGAAATCGGGAAACAACAAATGGACATAGAGAATGATTATAATGCATGTCTCAGTCCATATGATATCTAGAATGGAGGAATATATGATCCCTTATCTAATGGACAAGTTCGTTGACAAGATCAGAGTTCGACAGCGGCTTTAAGAGCTATGATTGCCAGTTAGGTTTGAAGTCATACGCAATAATAGTTTTAGACTTATCCAAGTGGGAGACTGTTGGATTAATGTCTAAGTCCATAACTATATTTGGTATGTACTTGATCCGACCCGACATGGTCCATTTGGGTTGCACATCACCGACACAATTTATATGAATAATCTTTTGAGAATAGTATGTTTATGATTAATATTAATATATTATAAGTTCTAATATATTAATATGGAATCATATTATTTAATTAGTATTGATCAAGAATTAATTTATAATTAATTAAGTGATCAAAAGGAACTAATTAAATATGGACTCTTATATATATGGAATGGGCCAAGTTCATTTAGGTTGGACTAAGCTTTCATGGATAGTCCATGGAGTGTTTAACCCATGGATCCTAGGAAATGAAAGGTCATGGGTATTAGGGTTTAACCTTAATCCTCCACACTATATAAAGATGTCCTTGGTTGGTGAAATTGGCACTAGTGTGGTACACTAAGAAGGGCTAGCCAATTTCACTAGAGAGAACCAAGTATCCATATTCTCTAAAGTCTTCCAAGGTGTTTTGGTGATTTGTGATTCCATTTGAGGCTTCCACACTATTGGGGCTAAGCTCTTAAAGCTTGAAGACATCAAGCTACATCAAAAGGTATGTCATCTAACTAGTACTTTGTAGTATAAGAACTTGATAATATGCTAGTTAGGATTAAAGCCTTGGAAAGTTCTTATTTGCATGTATTATAGAGAAAACATAGATCCAAGGTATTTAGGGTTGCATGTACACTTAGGAGTGTTAGAATGCTCATAACCCAACACCAGTATGGGTCATTACCGCCTGTATCTACTGGACACTTCTCACTACTATAACTTGGTGTTGAGCACTCCTCGATCAACTAACTGAATTCCACCATAGACTACTTACCATCACTGCTATTGACTGAAAATTTCTGTTGTCCCTTATTTTCCTTCCAGATGAACCGTGACCACCCTGGTCCTTACTGATCTATCAATATATGGATTAACGACTCCCACCGGTCGCTAGCCCCAACACATACTTCCTGTTGCTCCCAGCAACTTCCGAGGAAAGTTAGGCTACCTAATATCGCTTCCTCTACTCTGCCATTCTGGCGCTACAAGTCCTAGGATCATCGATCCCCTAACTTGACCCTAAGGTCGTTAACATGTCCCACCTGTGCTACTAAAACTCATGGGCCTCGCCCACGGTTCTCAACCGACTATACTACTGAGCAACCCTGTTCTCAGGTCTCACCTATACTTCTACTCTCATACGGGCCTCGCCCACGGGTCTCACCCAACTACATCCTAGAGCGGCCTCTCCCAAGGTCTCACCTCTCTAGGGTTATGCAGGCAAGCTCCATGCTATTCTCATCCATTACCCATTCTTGATTCCTACCTGGATCGCTAGGAGGTAAGGGCCTCGCCCCAACTCTGCTAACTAAGCTGCTAGGGAATGCTACGGCTTACCCGCAGTCTTACAACTCCTTCCATACTCACTGACTGCTGACGCAAAATGTTACGGCTCCCCCGCTGCTCTACCATGCTCTACATGCTGACTCTGCTACTGACTAATAATATGAAAGCATCCCATGCTACCGTTCTCAAAATCCTCATTCCAACTCTTTCGAGTCTTGCAGGCGATACTCTATCCTGAGATTCCAACCATATACCAACCATCTTGATTACATGATCTAACTGTTGGGAAGTTTCTCAAACTCCCAACCCTGAACTCATCAACCCATCCATCGCTGTGCTAATTCTTTTCCTTCTCAGAGGTCGTGTACTCATCCTGGATTTGCGGGCTCTTACCATTGTACACTCGAAGGGTTCTCCCCCACTTTGATCCTAATTATACCTCACTGCTCAATGCTTGAGAAGAATCCCCAAACTTCTCTGCTACACCGCAAACAATTTGCTGATGAACCAAGCTTGCCATAGCTAGGGACCTAACCGATCCATCTCTCAGTAATACCTTTTCTGAATCCAGCGGGTCACTACTGAGTTCCACATAAGCATGTTATAGTTACTGCATCCTAAGTAACATGCTTCCATAAGGCACAACCCCCTAAACTACCAATTTAATATCCGAGGTATGCAGATGGCATATAACTAAATTGCAAGCAAGCCGCTCAATTCAAAAATACTTATACCACAAACGATGAAGAACCATAACAATAAAATCATAACATAAGCTGATAGAGAGAGGAAGATTCATACCCACAACCTGCTCTAAAGAACCCTAGAATCCTCCTTCCTTCCGAGGCCTGTGATGATACTGCGGTTGCTCCATCCGCTGAGTGGGGAAATTTTCCCTGACATGACCAGGCTGATGGCAACGATGGCATAACTCTACTTCTCTTGTGCATTCTTGGTGTCTATGACCCTTCCATCCACATCTGTCGCACTTAGACTTGCTGCGCACGTCAGCCCGTGCTCCCTCCTTCCTTGTGCAACCATCTCGACCCTGCGGGCCCCTGACACCAACTCCGACAGTGTCCATCTGCCCATCTTGCCGGACTAGACCGGAAGACTGATTCCTCTTCCTTAGCTGACTATCTGAACCAATCTCCTGCACCCGGGTCATGGTGACCATTTCACCCATCGCTTGGATAGATGAGGTCCACCTTTCAATCCCGACGACCACTCTGTCAGTGACACGCCCAATAGTGTCTGGTAACTCTTCGCGGAGGGCCCGCGAAACCTCTGCAGCAAGCCAATCTTGTAAATGACTCCCCTGAAAACATGATGCACCATTCACTTTTGACCCCAAACTACAAAAGCTAGGGGTAGGATCCTCCTTCCAGAAGGATCCCTGAGGCCTACAAGCTTCAGGCTCTAGATGAGCCCCCACCTGTTCTGCTACAATCTCGGCTCGAAAGGCCCCGAGGCGGCTATCCAAAAGCTCCACAATGACCTTCATGACCGAATCGAAGATCACAGGAGTCTGATCAATGATGTTGCGTATAATTTCTACTAAAATAAACTCTCTCATCCAATCATCAATCTGCTCGACTCCAGAGCCAGAGCCAGATCCCTTCCCGACACCTGAACTGCCCACTGGTATCTCTCGCAACGTCACCATGATGAAAACATTCCACCAGAACCATCAAAATACACAACATATCTGAGGGATCACACACACACACACTACAAGTTTTCCTGGTTTTATCTCGGCCTCTCTTGAATCGAGTACGAATCCTCTACTTTCAATAGTACGGGCCCATACTACCTTCCACATCTATCCATACTTTCCTCAAGAACTGCTTCGACTCCACCAGGTCCTTTTTTCTACTACCACCGCTCCCAGCACTATCCCATCCTAGGCTTACCCAAGGGAAACCTCGAACTCAACTAAAACCAGTCCTCAGCTGCTGAAGGCCTCCTTGTGATGCCAATTAGCCATCACCTGAATGCCATCACATGTGACGAGGCTCAGATAATCCTTCGAGTGAAAGACTCGTCCCTACAACGGTTACAGTCAAACGAGAGCTACGCAATAGGGCCAAATCCAGCACTCTGAGATTATTCAACCCTGATCACATGTGACATGACGTATTCACCTAATGGCTAACTCCTATCACTCAGAATCGCACAATGCACAAGAAAGCAGCATTCAGACAAGGGAAAATCTAACCATAACATACTCAAGCAATCATAATCTCATATCAAGAATCTATACTAGCACGCAACATAAAAGCACATATAATAGGCACATAAGGCATCCTCCCTAGATCCTTAGTCCTAATCTAGCATGCTGTTGTACTAACTGATAATCATAACATAAACTTGTATTGGTATTTTCGAGTACTTACTTGAGCTTGGCTGATTGCATGCACCACACCCTTTTCTCTTATCAATGTTCTTTTCTTTCTGTATTCTTTTCACTTTTCTAAAACTGTTTCATTTCTAAAAACTCTTTTTACAAAACTGTCTTTTCATTTTGAAAACTTTTAGACCAATCCCTTAGCTTGAGTTCAGACACACCCAAGAGTATATCCGAATCCCTCAAACCAAGGCTCTGATATCAACTTGTAACATCCCAAAATTCGTACCAAAAATTTTCTTTAAATCATTGAGAAAACCATATTCATAAAAACATATCATAAGTCATAACATGAATTCAGAGTATCATTTTCAAAGCATGTTTTCATTATCAGAGTAAAACATCCCAGGCTGACTAATCAATGGTGTGTGCCATGCGATCACCCCGAGCTCTTCCCTCCGCTTTCGGAAGTACCAAAAACCAAAACAGAAAACCGTAATCATGAAGCTTAGTGAGTTCCCTAACCTACCACATACCCTGCATAAACACATACAACATATAATGGGCCACACCCGCTACTTCGGGCCTCGCCCGCTACAACGACCCTGCCTGGCTTCAAGCACCGCTCGGATACAGATATGTTTCACTTAGGCCTCACATATCACGGGGCCTCGCCCGCTAACATATACTAACACATAGACATATCACAACACATAAGCTAACATATACTAATAAATCCTGTCCTGAGGCCTCACCTATCTTGGGCCTCACCCTTGTCCTGCTACTGATGAGTCATGGAACCCCGTCCACGCTCCTACTGATAATGAGATACGGGCCCAGCCCACACTCACTCTTTCCCTAAATTGGGCCTCGCCCCTGTTTTGCTGCTAATGAGATGTGGAGCACTATCCACACTCTGTTATTGGTGAGATTCGGGACCTCGCCCACACTCACCTCCCTACCAGGCACATACATGTATCACACAGACAACAAGTATAAACTATCATATAAACCATTCCTTGGGCACCCGCCCGCTATCATTGGTCCTTGGTCCTGAATATGATTCTAGCATACTGCGCCTAGGGCTGACCCCCGGGTCTTCCTACTCATAACTACATGGGCCGGCATTATGGCCGTAGACCCATTCACTTAAAGGGAAACTCACCTCGAACTGCTGAACTTGCTGGTAACCCCTCTGGATGCTGACCGACAATTCCCTGAACCGCTGCTCCACTAGCTCCCCGAGCTACCAATATCAAAACATATATCACTTAGCTTAACTGTTCTCCAAAGTTCAACTAAGTCAATTATTGTCAAATTCAACCTTCCAGGTCAACCCTACTCGCCGAGTCTGCCTACTGACTCGCCGAGTTCATTAGCTCAGAATCCTTTCATTCGCGACTCGACTCGCCGAGTCAGCCCCTGACTCGCCGAGTCTATCGATTTCCGAGTCCTGACCTGTCCAACTCACTGATCTGAGTCTTAACGTGAAGGATTTGGGGTTTCACGACTTGACTCACCGAGTTCAAGAACCGACTCGCCGAGTCCAAGACAATCTTCAAGAGACTCGCCGAGTTGTTCATCCAACTCGTCGAGTTCCTCCTAATCTTCATACTACTCGCTGAGTCTACTCGAAGGACTTACCGAGTCTACTCAGTCCTTCACACATTCAGAGGCTTTTTGAGTCATGTACGGACTCCAAACTGTAGATCCACTCCTCCAAAGCCATCCCTCACATAAAGGTGAAAACTTTACGTGTAGCTAAGGAGATCTAGGCTCAAAACACTCCAAACTCGGGTTTAAGACAACCATGCTTCACCTACACACCCAAGACTGATACTTTATGACTCTCTAGGCTAGAATACACTTAGATCTGAAGTAGCAACTTCAGATTTGGGCTCTAACTCGAAATGGTTCAAGGACATGGCATAAAAGCCCCAAATCTCATAACAAAGGGAAAACTATATGCAAAAGAGTGAAGGTAACGACTTCCTACCTCCAAATGCTCTGAAAAGTCACACCAACTCTGGATCCAAGGCTTCCTCTTGCACCACTATGAACTTCCTTCTCTTCCAAGCTTCAAATCACAACACCAAGGCTAGATCTTTGCTAAAAAATGGATATGGTGGCTAGGGTTCGATATTCTGGATGAGAGAAGCTGTAAGGAACTCTAAGGGAGAGAATGACATGCTTAAATCGTGCACAAAGTCCCAGATTTAGGGTTTCCGTCTTCAGACTGGACTCGCCGAGTCGGCTACTTAATCGATCCCCTGGATCCCGCTCCGACTCGCCGAGTTCCTCCCTGGACTCGACGAGTTGACCCTTTGAATTAGGGTTTTCCTTTCCTTTCTTGGTATTTCTGATTATGGGTGTTACAGAGTTCCCCCTGAATCGAAGACAGTTCTGCTTGAACCAGTGACATTGGTTCCCCATGGATTGATGGGTGAGGGATAACCCTTGAATCTGATCTTGTGTCAATTTTCTCAACTTCTTCATCCTCAGTCTTCAGAAACATTTGATTGGATAGTGATTCCGTGGGTAGAAACCGGAGCTGTATCATCTAATACTGGAACCTTGATGGGTGTCACTTCCAACGGAGTTGAACTTTCCCCCTCAACCGACGAGGTGGAAGTATTAAGTGACAAATCTTTAGAAAAGGTTGGACCAGATATCTCAACATGTTGTTGGGCTACCGGAGACAGCAGGATTTCAGAGAGATGAGATGTCTCTGTGGGATCAAAAAGATCATCATAGTTGATTTCAACTATGTTCTATGGACCCGAAGAGGCTGGGATATCACTTTCCTGGATAGATTTCGTTTCAGTTGAAGGAGCAGTGTTGCAGACGTAATAGTTACGAAATCTGACATTAAAGCGTTCGACTATCAGTCTTGTATGTCTAATGAGAACCCTGTAGGCCACTTTGTTGGTTGAGTAGCCAAGAAAAATGCATTCATCTGATTTCGGTGCGAATTTGTTAAGGTGATCCTTGTTGTTGATCACAAAACATATGAAACCAAAAATATGGAAGAATTGGACATTGGGCTTGCAGTTGTTAAGAACCTCATAAGGAGTCTTGTTAAGACGTTTGCAAATGATGCTTCGGTTTTGAACAAAGCATGCAATTGCCACTGCTTCCGCCCAAAAGTAAAGTGGAAGTTGGCAAAGTTCAACATCGATTTAGCTGCTTCGACCAATGTGTGATTTCTTCGCTCTACTACTCCATTTTCTTGTGGTGTGTAGGGTGCTGAGAAATTATGACTAATGCCTTGGAAACCAAAAAACTATTCAAGAGTTGATTAGTGAATTCAGTTCTGCTGTCACTTCTTATCTTCTGACTGGTAGCTTGATTTGGAGCTCTATTTCTATTATGAAGTTGATCATTGATCTGCGGTGTGTCAGATTTGATTCTCAAGAAGAAGATTCAAGTGAATCGAGTAAAGTCATCAACTATAACTAGAATATATTTCTTGTGATAAAGAATGGCTACGGTAGATGGACCGCAGAGATGAATATGAAGTAGCTCTAAAGTTTCAACGATTGAAGAATCGACTATCAGAGGATGACTTCCCTTTGTTTGTTTTCCACACTCATAGGCTAGGCACAACGTATAGTTACTGTAATTCAAGATTGGGAGACTACATACTAGTTCTTTGGTGACCAGGTTGTGGATGTATCTGAAGTTGAGATGAGCTAGTTTGTGGTGCCAGAACCAACTTACATTAGATACCGCTTTGGATAGAAAACACAACTGTAGTTTGCCAATGATCAATGATACATCCAAAGGATACATTGTCGCTTCAGCTTTGGATTTGATCAAGTAGATGTTTCTATCATTTGTCATTATGTAGAAATATTCACTATCAAATTCTACCCGATGACCACCTTTACATAGTTGGCCTACGTTGATCAAGTTATGCTTAAGACCCTCTATGTAAGCAACCCTTTGAATTGAGAAACTTCCTGTGGTCAACACAACGTAAACACTGATGATTCCATTTGCATTGTTTCCAAAAGTGACGTGTCCACCATTACAGATTGGCCTGAAATCGTGAAGGTATTCTAACCTTTCGGTTACGTGCAAGGAGCAGACACTGTTGATTAACCACTCCTCTTCTTGTTCCTCATTGCACATTGCTTGCAAATTAAAGGGTTAGTTTGGGAACCCAAACAAGTTTAGAGCCCAGGGCTACATGAGAAATTTTCTTAATGGATGTATGCACATAGGACTTAGGAACAGGTTGCTTTTCAGTTTTTGAACCTTGTCCAGGATGTTTCACAACTTTTGGGGTGTTATGAGGTTGGGTTGGACGCGATGTTTTTAGTGGGTAAAATCCAAAGGAGATATTTTTCTCGTTTATCCAGACGCCATACTTTGTCAACGGTCCGGAGGGTGTGGTTGGAGACTTGTGATCGGTCCTTGGGTGATGTTTGGCTGTAGTGACCTTGGGACTTGAAAAACTTTTTTCATGTGAACTAGTCTTAGGTTTTGACTTGAAGACTGACCGATGTGATTTTAAAGGTTCAGGAGTTGTCAAGATTCTGATACCACTTTGGAACATTTAAGGAATATTGTTGAATTGACATGACTTTCTGTTGAGATTTTGCAAGAGATTTTTTAAAAAGATTTTGTCACTGTACATTCCTTTTTGCATGATCCATTCACTACAGTGTATTTTGAAAGAGTTTTGGCAGTAATGGTTTTATGAAATTCTTTTGATTTTAAATCCTGGTTTGTTTGAAAGTTTTATTTTTAAGATCAGTTTCCTGCTTTTTACCACGGGATCTGAGTTCCTCTTTGAAAGCAAATTTTTCTTGGGTCTTTGGAGAAACACAATCAGATACATTTAATTACAGTTTATTGAAAAACTTTGAATGAGTTGAAAAATGAGGACTTAATTCATTAGAACTAAAACGTTTAGGACTTTGAGAACATTGGCAACCTTAAGTCTCTTATCCTCAAGTCTTCCTCTCATATGATAAAGCTCTTGGGATGTTATGTTCTTTTCTTCTAGTGCTTTGTTGTTGTCTAAAAGGATGGCAACACGCATGTCATTAAGTCCTTCTAAGTATGGTTCACAATCATGCATGCTATAATTATTAGAATGGATCATGATTTTTACCAGTTTGACGATGCTGTGAGTGCCATCTTTGGCCATGTAGCAGTAATTCCTTTGCAGATTCGTTGATCTGTTATCTTCAGTAGTTGGAACCTTAGAAATCTTCCCTTTTCTCTTGTTGTTGTCAAAATCTTCATCCTGATATCCGGATGACCATAATTGATGATCCCTCTTCACTTGAGCAACATAAACTCTTACCTTTTCTTTCTCTTCCATCTCTTGGGCCATTCTAAGGTAGAATGCCTTATCTTTAACCACATTTGCTTTGCAGTCTTTGGCAAAGTGATTCTACTTATGACATTTATGGTACATAATGACTTCATCTTCATCTTCAGTTGAGGTACCAGAGTCTGATGGTTTGTTGGACTTTGGTGCCTCTTTGGAATAATGTGCATTCTTTCGCTGGGCAGAATGGTGAGGGTTTCTGGGATATCTTGAGTGGTTATTTTGAGGATCAAAGTAGCGGTCAAAAGGTGGTTTGGTATACTATTGATTTTTATAAAATGATAGTTGTGGAAGCCTATTGAATTGTTGGCTGACCAAGGTGATGGCATTTTGAAATTCTTCTTTGTTATTGATTGCAACATCAACTTCATATGACTGCGGTGGGTTGTCATATGAAAGTGGGTAGGATGACTTTATGGCGTATGGATACTGTTGATTTTTGACTTGTGGGGTTTGAGCCATCAGGGCGAGTGGTCCAGCCAGGTCTGCACAATCTTTTAGCACAGTTGATTCTTGTGCTTGAAGTTCTCCATATAAGTTGAACAAGGACAACATATGAATCTTTATATCCCCTTACACAATCATGTTTGCGGTAGACCAATGTCTTCCCAAACCATTCAAAAATTGCAGGTTTGTTTCATGATTACTTCGAACTGTACCAGCATTTGATAGCTTTGTGATGATGAGATTAAACCATTTCATCGAATCGTCAAGACTTTCACTAGGAAGAGGTTTAAAGTTGTTAAACTCATTGAGAGCTGTGGTGAGTTTCTTATCCTAAGCTTGTTCTGACCCCTGATAGAGATTCTTGAGTACATCCCAGATATCCTTGGCAGACTTGCAGTTGATGATGATGTCAAAATTATCTGAAATAACCTCGCAAGAGATTTAATAAAAGGCTATGACATCATTCTCCATTTTTTCAAGATCATCTTTGGTTGGTGGATTCATTGTTGCTTGACCTCCACCTAGTCGCACCCGAGCACCATCTGCTTGAATGGGAGTGAGAACAGGGACATGTGGTCCTTCTTCTACAAACCTCCAAACATCTCTTCCGAGTCTCTTGTGATACCTTTCCATTCTTTGAGACCAATGGTGGTATTCATCTGCAACCATTATCGGAGCTCTGTTCGGGCCTCCAACACTGTTGGAAACATTCAATGATAAAGCTTGTGCCATATTTCCTTTGTTTTTTTTTTTTATTTTCAAGAATGAGCTTTAGTGGTATAGAAGGTTGTTTAAAGTCAGAGTTTTGTTTAAAAAGCAACCACTATGGCTCTGATACCAATTGTTGAAAGAAAAACTTTTGAAGAACACTTGAACGAACGTTAGTACAAGATAATAAGTTGTGGTATAATTTAATCTCAAGGATCAAGTTAGCTCAACAATAATAAGTTAGAAGTGTTAGATTGTTAGTTGTGGAAATATAAAGGAAATATAAATGACAACAAGTTATATCAAGTAGACACCAAGTTGATTCATAACAAGGTTTGCAGTCAAACACAAGTTAGTAAATGAGAACAACTTAAGGTGAAGAGGAACTCGGTTTATTAGATGATAATAGATAGATCTGAAAGATATTTGTATTGCAATGATAGTTCAGAAAGATCATGAAGGTGTGTTTTAAATGAAGTTGGATAATCTATTTTAAGAGTTCTGAAAAGTTACATTTGAAATAAACTAATAAGATCGTACTAACTCCAGTGACCATGCAAGGTTCACTGGACAAAACTATGCTAACATGCTATTTAAGTAAAGTAACATTGAAAGTATTCATATTTCATCTCTGTGGTAATAGGTGCGGTTACGGTTCAACAAATCCTCTCCAATTGAGGTAGACAAATTATGCTACAGTATCAACTCCAACTTTGGTATCGACTACAATCCAGACTGCGGTTCCTTAGCTAAATAGGGTTACTTTTTTTTATCAACACAATTGAAGGTCAACGAAGCACACCATGGTGTGCGTCGTCTATGTAACGAATTTGACATACGCCATACACCAGTTTGAAGCTGATCTTCTGAACTTGGAAACCATTTACTTCTCAACTGTTATGTCTATGATCTTATAATATAATTAATTATGTTAAAGGTTTATGTTTATGGGTGCCAAATTCTTGGTTATATATATATATATATATATATATATATATATATATATATATATATGTGTGTGTGTGTGTGTGTGTGTGTGTGTGTGTAGGAAAGTAAAGTAAAAGATACATAACAATTATGAAAATTGGGTTGAACTGGCGGTCGAATAAGTTAAACCAGAAATCAATAACCAGATTTAGGGGAAGATCTAAGGGGTATCCAGAGATGCCCCTCATATTTTATTTGGTAGTGTAATTTTTTTTTTCTAGAAAATTTCCTTTTATGTAATGTATATATACTCATCCCTTCACTTATAAACACAAACAAACAACTTGTCTATTAGTTAAGGCGCTGGCTTATTGAAGCAAATATCTCAGGATCGATTCTTGCTCCTTACATATCCTTTGTGTATCTTTCTTTTATTCATTTTTTACCTTTCTTTTATTTTGTCAGCTATTCTATCCCATATCGCCAAACACATGTAAATTCAACCATTTTCGTCTATTATATAAGTCTGTTATCCTCATGCTTCATTTGACATCTACTTTGAGTCCCATATCGATTCAAGTATCAAAAGATACTTAAACTTCATGTTTATATAACAAGACTTCATGTTAGCTAAGGATTCGATTAAAGTTTGAGTTTAAAACCGAAACCAAACCAGGGAAACCCAAGTACAAATTGAAACCGAAACACATAACCGATGGGTTTGGGTTCGGTTCAGTTTTAAAAGTTTCAAAACGGAGGCTATTGATTGTGGGTTCGCTTTAGGTCAAAACCAACCCAACCCAGCCCATGATCAACCGTTGCGGTGATACCTCGAAAAAAAAATTAAAGATACCCTTACCGACCATATTATTTCAACTAAAAAACATAATTTTTTAAACATTGATTTTAATTAAATATATTGCTCAAAGTAGTAGCAAAGTAAACATTTTACATGGAAAAAAAAGATATGGTTGTTATATAAGAGTATAATACTACATTGTTATCATCAATTCTTTGTAATAACAACTTAAAAAAATATTATCGATATTAAATTAATTTATTTTGTCCTAAATAAATCTAGAACATTAAAGTTAACTTTAATTTATTAATAATAAAGAAGCCAGTTGGGGTTGTCTTATTTTAATAGATAAAATTAAGAAATAAAATTAAGAAAGTGTTGTAATCCAATATTAACACGTCCTTTTCATTAAACATAATTTTAATACAATATGTAGCCAATTATATTTCTTAACTTTAATCATATAATTTAAGATACACCACCCAAATATAAAAAAGGAAAGACCAATAATCTTTCGACCTTTCATATGTGACAATTTACTTTAGATGTTATGGTCATGATATTTTAAAATTACTTGTACGTTTGTTAAATATCAAAATTTGGTTACCTTGAAAAAAAATATAAGCTATATGTTATTAAATGGACCGTCAAAAGTTATAATTCATTCAAATATGATTTTCTTAGATATGTAAATAACAAAAAGATGCTAATGTGACAAAAAAGTTTTGAGAGAATCAATCTTTCTTATTATCAAAATGTATAGTATATCACCCATTATACACATGAAATACATGTATTGGACTAAGGCATATAATTTCACAATACTAGAAGATATGGGAATATCAAATATACAACATATATTAGCTATTATGCCCTCATAACTTGATAGGGAGGTTTACAAACTTTCAATGTTGACAATTTACCTGGTCATCCATTTGACCATTTGCTAGCTGACGTGACAATTTTGATGACGTAGCAGTTGGCATGACAATTTTTGATGGAGAGGCAGGTGACATGACATGTTGATGTGACACCACATCTTGAGTGTCTAATTTGAAAAAAAAAAAACTAAAATGTAACAACTTTTGTGATAGTTATCCAAAATATAATGACTTTTGTATGATTTCGTATTATCAGTTTCAACATTAAACTTCTATAATCATATTTTAAACCCTATACATCTTTTTAAAATAAAAATGGGAAAAATAAGTTTTAAGACTATTAAAGACAACCAATAAATGATTGTCTTTCCACCAAAATTATGAAGATAATCAAGCATGTAAGCAATACCTAATAGACTTTTTATAAGATACTTAGTTGAGGGACCTCGTTATGCAACCATTGGTGTAAAGTTCCATTAGACATGAAGTCATTTCGTTTCCTTGAAAGTCAATCCCACTGCAACAAGTTATCATCTTTGATAAGTTTCTATAATGTACATTACTGAGTGCTTCACACTCGGAGATGAAGCTCTCGGAACCACCTCTACTATGGAGGTTTAGTACTTTGATAGCAACAATCACATCACCTTTATGGAGGTTTCCTACAAACTAATGAGAATATACCTTCACCTATGGAGTTCTTGGTATAACAACCTAAAATCATGCTAAAATTTTTCATTTTTGTGAAACCAATTCCACAAACCATAATATACTAAACCATTGCTTCAAAAAAAATTCATAAAATCAGAGTATCAAAATCTCTCAAAATATATATCAGGAGGAAGATGTGTACGATCACGCCTTCATCTTGTTCCGATCATCTGATGTACCTGAAACCATGAAACCAACAACTGTAAGTCGAACCTTAGTGAGTTCCACCAAAATATCCCACACAACAATACATATACAAGCATGCACTTTGGGTCCACAGTCATCAGACTGGATTACCCTCGGGTCCATAGTCATCAGACTGGATTACCCCGACCCACAGTAATTGGACTGGATTCCCCCGGCTCACAATCATCAGACTGAATTTCCCCCGCCTACAGTCATCAGAATTGATTGCCTCGACCCACAATCATCGAACTGGATTACCCCGGGTTTGTTGGCTTATAACACAGAGCAGTACAACCTCAACCCAACTAAACTATGTCGATATATGCAACAGATAAACAATAACCATCAAGCACATGTAATCATACAGATCTACCAATCTAACAGATCACTACAACATAACATTATCCTATATACCTTGATACATAACACAACCTAATGGGTCGATTGGTGCCTTCGACCCACAAGTATAGTGAGGAAAACTCACCTCGAATTCTAGAAGATAGTTGAACTCATCACTTATCCGAATACCGGCTCTACATATCACCTATTCAACAAACATGGACAAAGTCTCAAACTACAGCTAAGAATACTCAATTTAACCTAAAGTCAAACTTGGTGAAAGTTAATAGTTAACGGTCAAAATTCAATAGTCAACATCCAACCACTCCACGCCAAGCATAGCAGCTTTATACATTGTGTAGATGCTTAGGTGGCAAAAACAGGGAAAGTCAGGGATATGCCCTGCGTAAACCCTTGATACCCTTACGTCATTACTAAGATCTTAATCAAGACCAACAATTCTCTTAACTCCTAAATCTCTATCTTATAAATGTCCTAATGTATCAAGTATCTGACTTTATCCATTTGCATGCATACAAAGAGCACAAAACCATAACCTAGGTCCAAAAAGTCATCAAATGCTCAAGAACTCATGCATGGATTCATGAGAGTGACCAAGCTCTCATTTTTATGACTTAGCAACCCTAAATTGTTTGGAAATGACATTCTAATGGTTTGGAGTATCTCTTACTCATATACACCATGGTTATGGGGACAAAAAGCATGAAACCCTAAAGCAAATCTAGATCTAGCATAAAAACACATCAAGGTAGGAGCTTTATACCTTATAGAGATGGTTGGGTGGATGAAACTTCTGAATCTATGCTGATTTTAGCTCCCAAATGGTTCCACAATCTTCTTCTTCCTTCAAAAGTGAGCACAAAACACACTCAAGGCTTAAAACTCTCAAAAGGGAATCAAGGTTACAAAGGGGCCGTTTAAGAGGATGGAAGAGCCTCAAGGGAGTAAGAGCCTTTAAATAGGGCTCAAACCACCAATATTAGTGTTTTGGTTATGGGAAGTTACACGATGCTTTTCTTGATCTATACCCTGCGTAGATCATAAAAACCCTGCTTCAAGATTCCCTCGTACATGTTACATAAGAGATTACCCTACACCCCGTGTAGGACCAGACTCCCCAAAACTTGAACTTTTAAAACAAGAGAATGAGTTTACCTACATGGACCGGGTGTTACAAGTCTCCCCCAAAGGAGCTAGATTTCATACTCAAAATCGTCGTCTACAAACAGATCCAGACAATTCTCACGCATTTCCGAATCGGGCTCCTATGTATACTCGGAACCCTTCCAATGTTGCCACTGAACCTTGACCAAAGGTACCACCTTGTTGCACAAGGCCTTCGTCTTCTTATCCATGATAGCCAATGTTCTCTCCATATAGTTCAAGCGCTCGTTGACCTAAATGTCATCCAAAATAAACACCAACGAATCATCAACTATACACTTTTGAAGTTGAGAAACATGGAAAGTGTTGTGAATCTAACTAAACTCTTTAGGAAAATCCAATCGATAGGCCACCTTTCCTACCCTGGACACTACTCCAAAGGCTCCAATAAATCGGGAACCCAACTTGCCCCTTTTCCTAGAGCATATAACACCCTTCTAGGGTGATACGTTCAGTAAAACCATATCTCCGACTTGGAAATCTGACTCAGATTGTCGTATATCAACATAACTTTTCTGTCAACCCTCGTGTTATCTATAATCTCTACTTGATCTATTGGATAAGCTCCATCATCTTAAGGACCACCTCAATCCTCCCCATGACCCTGTGTCCGACTTTTTCCTAGCAAACTGGTGTACGACACTTCCTCCTATAGAGAAGCTCATATAATGGTGCACCAATACTAGAGTGATAGTTGTTGTTGTAACACCAAGATTTCCAAAAATAAAATTTTTATTTAATTAATCAATTTAATATTAAAAACACTTGTTTAAAATCTTATCCACATTCGAATTACAAGACGTAGTTTCATTTTTATTATAATAGAAGACCAGGATCCTCCAAAACACAACTCTTTCTTCGGTGTGTACAATCGAACCGTTGCCATCCCGCGTTACTGTAAGAACCTGAAACAACATAACATGAACAACGTAAGCACGAAGCTTAGTGAGTTCCCCAAAATACCTTACGCACATACGCCTTCCGGCCCGGACCTTTCGGTCCACATAACATTGCCTTCCGGCCCGGATCTTTCGATCCACATAACATCGCCTTCCGGCCCGGATCTTTCGATCCACATAACATTGCCTTCCGGCCCGGATCTTTCGATCCACATAACATTGCCTTCCGGCCCGGATCTTTCGATCCACATAACATTGCCTTCCGGCCCGGATCTTTCGATCCACATAATATATATCGCATATAAGCACACATCACATATAAAGCATCTACCTCTCTAGACATAGTATGAATATAACACACACGACCTTCCGGTCTAACAGTCAAACCCTTCCGGGTGAAGTATAGTGAGAAGACTCACCTCGCGGACACTGGAAGATAGCAACTCCTGAAATCTCTTGCACTTGATCCTCCGAGCTACAAGCTCCCTGTCTCATCATATATCTCTTTTTAATACTTCTATCTTCCACGTTAACTGACCCTAAGAAATCACACCAGTCAACTCTGGTCAACAGTCCATTGTCAGCTCGACTGGACTCGGCGAGTTCCCTGGCGACTCGGCGAGTCTGGTCGTCCTTCAGTCCTCTAAGATTCCCCTTCTACTCGTCAAGTATCCTCTTTGACTCGACGAGTCACTCCTGGAAGAATCGCGGGGCCACCCCGACTCCACTCGCCGAGTCTGAAGAACAACTCGGCGAGTCCCAGTGAATCTTCAAGCTACTCGCCGAGTCTGATCATCCGACTCGGCGAGTCCACGCCATGCAGTCGATCAAACTGCTTCCTGAGATACATATTTTCCGAATATACAACCATAGGACCTTCTGAACCTCTAAGGGGTACTAATACAAGGTTATAAACATTGGGTAACGACACAACAATCCGTCTAATCTCCAAATGGGTTTCACAAACCCTAAATCCATGCACACATTCACATCACAGAAAATAATCCGAAAGGTTACCTGAATCATGCACCCTCAGTGTCCCCAAGCCTCAAAACGTGATTCCCTTGCTGCCCCATTAGCCAAAACCTTCTCCTTCTTGGACAATAACTTCCTCAAATCACCAATGATCTTCAATCCTTGCTCTAGCCGCTCCAGTCGCCTAGGGTTCTTCCCAATCGATCCAAAGTCGTGAAATGACGGCATAATAACCCTTATATACGACCCAATACTGAACGGCTAGGGTTTCCGCTGAACAGCGTCGACTCGCCGAGTCCATATCTGGACTCGTCGAGTCCAGTCGTGAACCCGCGACCAAATCTGCGACCCTACTCGGCGAGTCTGGCTCCAACTCGCCGAGTCTCCCCTTTAAAACACCCCCAAAATGCAACTTAACAATACTTGAGATTTTGGGCTGTTACAATTCTCCCCCACTAGAATTAGACTTCGCCCTCGAAGTCTCACTCTGAAAATAGCTCTGGTTGCTGCTCCCGCATCTCACGTTTCGGCTTCCCTAGACACCACCGATCTCTTCCGAGGCCGCTACTGAACCAATACCAGAGGTACCTTCTTGTTCCTCAGAACCTTGATATTCCGATCTCCGACGGCCACTGGCCTCTCGACGTAACACAGGCTCGCATCCACCTAATCGTTCTCTAGTAGAACCACTGCTGACTCATCCGCTATACACCTCTTCAATTGCGACACATACCAGTGTCATGGATCCGTCCCAATCCGTTGATAGCTCCAAACGATAGGCCACCCTTCCTACCTTCGCACTTTCACGAAAAGACCCAACATACCGGGGCCCCCCATTTACCCCTCTTCCTAAATCGAAGCACCCCGTCAGAATTACGAAGTCGCTGACCTGAATCACATGCTCGTAACGGCGTCTGCCTGCATAACTTTCCTGTTAACTCTAGACGATCACTAACTCTCTTTAACCTGCTGAGTCTGCTTTGTCAACTAAAGTACGAACTCTGAACTGCTCATCACTCTCTGTAATCGGAAATTACCCAAGATGCACTCTGCTCCAAATCTCAACGATCACTCAACCCATAAGGGTTAGGAAACCCTGAACCACCGGATCCCCGATCCAAAGCCCACTTTGCCCATTCTGGACCAACTGAGAGATCCGTTCTCCCTCTCAGATCAACTCTCACAAGTTCCCTCTTGCCATCACATACACATACTGAACTCGTCCCAACACCCGCAGGTGGAAAGACCCGATACACTGATGATATCCTCGAACATCTCCCAAGATGAACCACCACATCCACCCTACACTCTGATCAGATTCACACTGAGAATTTAAAATTTTCTCCCTCCATGCATCCCTTCTGAGCCTCAACAGACATCCCAACCGGATGGGTTCCTACTCCACTGCCGCGAACACGATGCTCAAAACCATACTCGAAATACTCTAACCATAACTCTGCTCTGCAGCTTTCACTTTCGTGAACTTGCACCCCCTTCGGAGTTACATACCCTCCTCTTTTCCTTTTCCACGGAACTCTCTTGAACATATTGCCACTCCAACCGGTGCCACGGTGCTCGCCCCAAGCGACACCACCCTTTTTGCGTAACTGCTATTCACATACTCTGGTTCTCCTTGCAGGGGCTCTCAATCCCACGCACTCTCTCCACTCATCAAAATCACTGCCTCCGCTAAACAAGATCAATAACCCGGGCCAGACCTTCCACTGCAATCACACTGCAACATACGCGATCCGCAAATCCCGAGCTAATCCAGCAATACCAACAGAGTCTCCAGTATGACTGAACCGACTCTCATAACGCATACTAGCCACTCGAGGCTATATCTCTGTGGGTCCGTACACCCAAACTCTGCGAACCCTCAGGTTCTAACTCTGGGAACCTTCCGGTTCCAGCTCTAGAAACATGCACAACATAATCCCGTGGGATTAATGCAGTACAACCCATCACGTACCTCAAACGTACCAATACTCTGATCGCAAAATTCCGATTACTTACTCAAGCTTGATCCCGGCCTTCTCTCAGGCCTCCAAAATCGAATGCCCTGGGTCTGTATCCCGCCCCGCATACCCGACACTCGCTCTCATCGGCCTATACTTTGCGCTGACCAACACTGCTGAATCCCGGCAGCTAAGCACCCTCACATACTCATCGATCTCCCGGAGAATTTTCTAATTCTCCCCCACTAAAGCACTGACTAACAGTCCGATCGTCATTAACGACCTTTCAGAACCATCCTGCACAAAAAGAACATTTACCCACTGACTGCTTCCCACAAGCGTAAGCAACCCTCAGCAAAACACATCTCCTCCCTGGTCAATCCGCTCAAAAGATTCCGATCTTTCAATTATCCACTCCACAACTGCAGATGCTACCTGTCATTCAACCCAGTGCCGCATCTCCACTATCAACCCTCACGAACGATGCCCAACGGAATTCCCAAGCAATAACCCATAACCAAACCCACAACCTGCCAAAGGTTGAATATCGCATCGAAAACCGCACAAGGCTACCGGTACCAAAATGCCAAACTATAATCATACTAAACCATCAGGGAACAACGAATGCCAAGCGAAAACCTGAAGCACCAATCCATAACCATGCCAAACCCGCGAAACAACGAATACCGCATCGAAATCCACACCAGACACCAGCACAAACGATACGCCACAATCAACGCAAGCTACTCAAGACATCAAGAGAGCATCATACCCGCAGCTGCCTCCGGCACTGCTCCGTCTCCCTCTGCCGCAAGCCGATAAGCACGACCCTGAGCTCTTGGGCTCTGCTCCATCCTGTCCTCCTCCTGAACTCCTCAAGGTGGCCGATGCTAGAGCCTGCACCGGTCCTGCAGGAAACTGAGGACGGTTGACCCTCAAATGTCCAACCTACCGACACTGATAACAAATCCTGAAATCCCGAATTGGCACTGACTGCCGACAATCCCGTGCACCATGCCCCTCCTTTCCGCACTTGCGGCATGCACCACTGGGCCAACAAGCTCCGGTGCCATCTCTCTCACACTTCCCACAAGTGTGACCGCTCCGATCCCCCATTCTAACGTCTACGGTCATGGACCGTTTCGGCGCCGACTGCGACTGCATCGGGGCCTGCCTCATCTCACGCTACTGCAACTCAACCTCTAACTCACGCCACATGGCGGCCTCCTGCGATACCAACACGGTCTCGCGTCTCTGCGCAGACACGAACTGTCTGATACCCCACCCCCCCTTGAGCATACTCGGATTTCGGGACATCTGAGCCTGCTCCGAAGCGAACTCAGGGCAAAACATCGCCCTCTCAATAAACATCCCGGTGCTCTCAGTCACCGACTCCAAATCCTGCCTCAGCTTAAAGAACTTCCGAGCCAATTTCTCCTTTTCATCCCGCGGAACATAGCGAGTACTGAACATCCCTCTGAATTGATCCCATGGAACCGCATCCCTCTGCGCATCGGAAAATGACCTCGTGGTCAATCTTCACCAATCCTTCGCCCCGAGCCTCAACAGGTTCAGAGCACAACCCACCCTCTGATCAGCAGGGCATAAACTCGTGGAGGAACACCCCTCCATGTCTGATAACCATCTCATAGCAACAATCGAGTCCTGAACTCCATCGAATGTGGGAGGCTTCGCATAATAGAAGTCCCGATACTGGAAAACCCCGACTATCCCCTTTCTTTGCCGTTGCTACAGCCGCGGTAACCGCCGCGGCAGCCGTCTCTGCGAAAGCCGCATATCGCTCATCAAACTACTTCAATCATAGTGGTCCTGATCGACCCAAACAATTCTGGCGACTCAGCCCGCAACAATGCAGCAACCTCATTACGCCGGATCTCGCGAATCCTCGCATCCCGCTCGCTCGTGCTCGTCCGATCGATAACCGGATAACAAGATAGCCACAAGCATCATCCACTACGAACCCTGGTACTCATCCCATGACATCCCTCCTCAACATGCTTCGGTGTATGGTACCTGAACCATAGCACCACTCCTCAATCTGCTCCAATGTATAGCACTCGAATCACAACATCTATCTCAACTGTTCCGATGTATGGTGCCCTGACCATAACATCACTCTGTATCCGCTCCGATGTATGGTATTCGAACCATAACATCACTCCTCAATCTGTTCCTTAGGACCTTCAGAATGCCCCCTGTGTCAAGTATGGGTCCTCTACTTTCAGTAGTACGGGCCCATACTACCTGCCACATCTACCCATACTTTCCACACGGACCATCCCAAAGTTCCTAAGTAGCTGATAAACCTGCTCTTGCACCCATCTCATCGCGCGTGTTCGCTTTCCAGCGAAATCCTCTACTCTACCAGCGCACTCATTTGGCTAGGTTTACTCCCTAGTCCCTTCCGCCGTCCTCCCACTTCTTTGCTATCAGCTGCTGAAGAGTTCCTAATGATGCCAGCCCTCTACCTCCTGAGTATCGTCATACTCACTTAGTAGCTGACTCCCATCATCGACAACTCCACAAAGCACAAAGCAAGCAGCATTCGAGCATTGAAGCATACATAGGACTCCCCATCTGTGGTAGCTCCACCTTCTCGGCTCATCCTCGGAAGTACCTCTGTACTCCGTAGCTTTACCCCTTGTGCGTCCTAACTAGATGCTCTCACTCATCACATACACACAAAAGCATAACGCACATATAACATCAAACCCTAGACTAAGGCATCACAAATCAGGCCACTCTAGTCCTAAGATATGAAATACCTAGTCTGTCTCTAGCATGCAATAATGTCTCATAAAGTGCATAATAGATACTTCATAATACAAAAGTAAGAGTATTTTGGGAAATCACCGTTTGGCTCTGGCTGATTGTACACACTACTCTTTCTTGCTTTCTCTTTGAATTCTTATTCACTTTTAGAAAACCATTTATTTGGAAAACTTTTTCTTACTTCCTCAGTTTGAGTCCAGATTTACCCGTAGGCGCGTCCGAATCCCTCAAACCTGGCTCTGATACCAATTTGTAACACCAAGATTTCCAAAAATAAAATTTTTATTTAATTAATCAATTTAATATTAAAAACACTTGTTTAAAATCTTATCCACATTCGAATTACAAGACGTAGTTTCATTTTTATTATAATAGAAGACCAAGATCCTCCAAAACACAACTCTTTCTTCGGTGTGTACAATCGAACCGTTGCCATCCCGCGTTACTGTAAGAACCTGAAACAACATAACATGAACAACGTAAGCACGAAGCTTAGTGAGTTCCCCAAAATACCTTACGCACATACGCCTTCCGGCCCGGACCTTTCGGTCCACATAACATTGCCTTCCGGCCCGGATCTTTCGATCCACATAACATCGCCTTCCGGCCCGGATCTTTCGATCCACATAACATTGCCTTCCGGCCCGGATCTTTCGATCCACATAACATTGCCTTCCGGCCCGGATCTTTCGATCCACATAATATATATCGCATATAAGCACACATCACATATAAAGCATCTACCTCTCTAGACATAGTATGAATATAACACACACGACCTTCCGGTCTAACAGTCAAACCCTTCCGGGTGAAGTATAGTGAGAAGACTCACCTCGCGGACACTGGAAGATAGCAACTCCTGAAATCTCTTGCACTTGATCCTCCGAGCTACAAGCTCCCTGTCTCATCATATATCTCTTTTTAATACTTCTATCTTCCACGTTAACTGACCCTAAGAAATCACACCAGTCAACTCTGGTCAACAGTCCATTGTCAGCTTGACTGGACTCGGCGAGTTCCCTGGCGACTCGGCGAGTCTGGTCGTCCTTCAGTCCTCTAAGATTCCCCTTCTACTCGTCGAGTATCCTCTTTGACTCGACGAGTCACTCCTGGAAGAATCGCGGGGCCACCCCGACTCCACTCGCCGAGTCTGAAGAACAACTCGGCGAGTCCCAGTGAATCTTCAAGCTACTTGCCGAGTCTGATCATCCGACTCGGCGAGTCCACGCCATGCAGTCGATCAAACTGCTTCCTGAGATACATATTTTCCGAATATACAACCATAGGACCTTCTGAACCTCTAAGGGGTACTAATACAAGGTTATAAACATTGGGTAACGACACAACAATCCGTCTAATCTCCAAATGGGTTTCACAAACCCTAAATCCATGCACACATTCACATCACAGAAAATAATCCGAAAGGTTACCTGAATCATGCACCCTCAGTGTCCCCAAGCCTCAAAACGTGATTCCCTTGCTGCCCCATTAGCCAAAACCTTCTCCTTCTTGGACAATAACTTCCTCAAATCACCAATGATCTTCAATCCTTGCTCTAGCCGCTCCAGTCGCCTAGGGTTCTTCCCAATCGATCCAAAGTCGTGAAATGACGGCATAATAACCCTTATATACGACCCAATACTGAACGGCTAGGGTTTCCGCTGAACAGCGTCGACTCGCCGAGTCCATATCTGGACTCGTCGAGTCCAGTCGTGAACCCGCGACCAAATCTGCGACCCTACTCGGCGAGTCTGGCTCCAACTCGCCGAGTCTCCCCTTTAAAACACCCCCAAAATGCAACTTAACAATACTTGAGATTTTGGGCTGTTACAGTTGTTATAAAAATACTCAACTAGGGGAAGGTAGGAATCCCAACTCCCATTAAAATCGATGACACAAGCCCTAAACATAGTCTCGAGTGTCTTAATGGTCCACTCACTCTGACCATTAGTCTGGGGGTGATAAGCAGTGCTAAAATATAGCCTTGTACCCAACTCCTCATGAAATCTATGCTAAAGCTGAGAATTAAAGCATACATCATGACCAGATACAATTAAAACCGATACATCGTGGCGAGCGACAATGTTGTGAACATACACATCGACCAATTTCTCGGCCAAAGAGCCCTCTCGAATGGTAAGAAAATGGGCATTCTTATTCAAACGATCGATAATGACCCAAATAGCATCGAATCCTTTGGCCGCCCTCAATAACTTAGTGATGAAATCCATGGTGTTCTGCTCTCATTTCCACATGGGCACCTCCAAAGGCTTCAACTTTCCATGCAACCTCTGGTGCTCTGCATTGACCATCCGACATGTCAAATATCTCTCCCCATAAGATGCTATCTCTCGCTTCATGTAAGGCCACCAATAACTAATTCTCAAGTCTCAATATATCTCTATGGCTCTAGGGTGAAATGAGAACCTGAAATTGTGTGTCTCTTCCATAGTTGTCTGTCAGACCCCTGCCAAAAACTAGGATCCAAATTCGACCACACAGCGCCAGAAGCCTACCATTATCAGTGGCAAACCTACCAATCTGACCCCTGTTCTTCTCCTTCTTCCAATTCTCTCTCCCGATTCCATCGACCTGAGCCTCCCTAATCAAATCTAAAAGTGGTGACTCGGTGGTCTTCCTCAAATAGTGCTCTCGAATAGGAGCACTATTCTCCTTGCAGATCTAAGTGTCAATGACCACATTGTCCTTCCCTGGATGGTAGATAATCACACAACCATAATCATTAACCATGTCAACCCACCCACACTACCTCATACTTAAATTTGGTTGATCCATAAGATGTCTCAAACTCTTGTGATCCATGTAAATGGTACAACGGACCCCATAAAGATAATGACGCCACATGTTGAGGGCTTACACTACTGCTCCCAACTCCAAATCATGTGTTGGGTACCTAACCTCATAAGGATCCAACAGCAAGGATGCATACACAATGACTCTTCCTTACTGCATAAGTACCGCCCCAAAACCTATAATCGATGCATCGCATAATACAATAAAATCCTCAACATCCTCAGAAAGTGTCAATATTGGGGCCTCACATAATTTCCTACTTAGTGTCTTAAACACAACCTGTTGCTCAGGTTCCCAACATAAATCCTCACACCTCTTCGTTAGGTGAGTTAGAGGAACAACAATCTTGGAGAAATCCTAAATGAGTCTCCACTAGTAACTAGCCAGTCCTTAAAAACTCCAAATCTCAAATGGATATCTCAGAACCTTCCACTATATAACGACTTCAATCTTGGCCGGATTGTCCAGAATCTCATTATGATTGACGAGGTGTCGTAAAAATTGGACCTCTCGTAATCAAAACACATACTTGGAGAACTTGGCATTAAGCCTCTCATTCCTCAGTACTCCAAGTAACTCCCAAAGATGCTCCTCATGTTGCTCCCTAGTCTTGGACTAGACGAAAATATCATCAATGAAAACAATAACTCTCCGATCGAGCAACGAACATCATACTCGGTTCATCGAATCCATAAATATTTCCGTTGTGTTGGTGAGCCCAAATGACATCACCATGAACTCTTAATGACCATAGCGAGTTCGGAACACTGTATTTTCCACATCCCCTTTATGACTCTCATTTGATGGTATCCCGACCTCAAATTATTCTTGGAGAACCAAGAGGCACCCTACAACTAATCGTAGAGATCATCAATCCTAGGAAGTGGGTAACGATTCTTTATCGTCAACTTGTTCAACTCCCGTTAATCTATGCACGTGCGGTAAGACCCACCGTTCTTCTTCACAAACATAATCGATGCTCCCCAGGGTGAACTAATCGGTGTGATAAACTGCTAGCTAACAGCTCCTGAAGCTGAGAGGACAACTCCTGAATCTTTGGTGGTGCTAGGCGATACGACGCCTTAGTAATCAAGGCTGCACCGACGATCATATCGATCTTGAACTCTTCTTGCCTCATAGGAGGCACACCGGTAAATCCTACGGAAAACATCTGGAAACTCTCTCACCATTGGAACATATGAAACTGAAACTCTCCCCTCATCCTGAGTGTCGACCATATAAGCGAGATAAACCGAACATACATGTTGGAGATACTATCAAACCCTGACTGCTAAACAAAAAGTTGAACCAACCCTGGTACCCTCGCCATCAATGGTCAATTCTCTCCCACTTGGGGTTCAAACCACCACAAGCTTCCTCTCACAATCTATCATAGCTCCAAACCTACTCAACCAGTCCATCCCTACAGTCACACATACATCCCACATAGGAATGGGAATCAAGTCAACTGGGTAAGACACCTCGAATATCTCTAAGGCACAATAGCAAAATACGCTCGTAGCTGAAACCTTGTGTTCGTTGGCGATGGAAACTTGCAACAGACACTCCAAATACCCAAGGGCTATATAGAAATCCCTACATAAGGACTGAGATACAAAAAAATGACTCACACCCGAGTCTGAAGGCACAAGAGTAGGATAGGAATTCACTAAGAAGATACCTATTAGAAATGCAAGCATAAGCACACAAGATTTAGATTGACAAAATAATAAATCAATACAAATTGTTTGGGGTCAGAAATGGCATTGACCAAGTCCTTGTACGATGGCTGTTAAGCCGCAATCGAATGCCTGGTCATGAAGGGCTGAATGCGCTATATGGGTTAGGTTGCACTCTTTCTAACACCAATTGGTTTAAGATCAATTGGTCGCGCTAATGTCCAACAAGTGGTATTAGAGATTGTTAAGTCTAATTTATTGTTGTGTCAAATGTATGTTTTTGGATTTATGTTTAATTCTGATTCTGAAATGGGGATTGTCCATTCTCAGAATTGCTGTCTTGTATTGTCTATATAAAGAGTGTGCATGTAACTTCTAGGGTTACATCTTTTCCATCACAAAAACAATAGTTCCATCTTCAAGAACCATTCTCTTGCTGAAGTTAATAGAATTCAACTTTTTTCAATCATCATCGTTCCATATCATTGATTTATCGCATAATATAGAATCTATCGATCTATTTATTTATCTATCAATTGGTATCAGAGCAGGAGATAGTGTAATTCAATCGCTATTCTTCTTTCGAGTAAAGGGTTTTTCATTAGGGTTTTTTAGTTTTCTCAGATTTGTTCTTGTTATCTCAATCGTCTTAATCGATTGTAGATCTCATATCTAAATCTCTCATTTTCTCTTGAACTCGATTCAAGTTTACACATCTAGTTATGTATTTTATTTCATTGAATTCTTGTTAAAATGCCTAAAGATGATCTTCACTCTCTCTCATTCAATCTAGCAAGTAGCATTGGATCAACAAAAAGGATTCCTATCCTTTTTCCTGAAGATTATGAGGTCTGAGCTCTTCGCTTTGAAGATTATGTGTTCGGTATCGAAGCATATGGATCTAGTATTTGGCATGGAAAATCTGTTGAAACATACAAGTATTCAGAAACGAAGAAAGAAGTCAAAACTCAGGCTGACAATGATGCAATCATTGCTAAACATAATGGCACTCCAAATGATGAGATGGACAAGTTGATGTGTAATTTAAAGACAATGAGAATCTTTTGATTTACCCTTCCTCTTGGAACATTCCGTCTCATCCATTCATATGACAATGCAAAAGGAATCCTGGAAGGACTGAAGGAATTGTATTCAGGTGATGATGACTTGGAACATTCTCAACAAACAACACTTTCGTTAGAGTTTGTATCTTTTGTGCAGAAAATGGATGAGAATCTAGATCATACTGTCAATCGCTTTAATCACTTGTTAAGTCGAATGCTTAAATACAATCTTAAGAGACAAGTCATTAAAGAAAAGGTAACATTCATGAATGGTCTCAGATCTAAATGGAAATATATTATTTCTACTGTTAAGGCACATGAAAAATTCAAAAACTATTCGCTGGAAAAACTCGTGGGAATTCTGAAATATCATGAAGATGAAGTTACTAAAGAAGCAAAGCTAGTCTCTGGTGTTTGATAGTTGGCATTGGTTACTAAAGGTAATAAGAAAAAGAAATAAGTTGTTGATGATTCCGAATCTGACATGTTGGATGATGATCTCTCAAAAGAAGATAAAGTGTTGATGGTGTCTAACCCAAAGAAGTTCTTCAAGAAGAACTTCTCTCGTTTTCAAAGCAAGTACAAGCAGGGAAACTGAAACTACGAGAATCCAAGAGAGAAGAGTTATAAGAATTCTTAGAATGATGATGATAAGAAAGAAAAGAAGTTCCTAGGTGATTCTGGATTTGACTGCAACTATTGTCATGGAAAGAATCCTTTTGCAAAAGAGTACATGTTATGTGAGTAGAATGAGAAGAAGGAGATGGATAAAGATGAAGCCTACTACACTCAGAAAATAGAAGAACTCCAAAAGAAAAATGTATCAACTGTGATGATGGACAAGTCGAAGTGTGGTCCACAGATTCAGAAGATGATGTAGTAAGGAAACCAGCTCATGGTGGGTGTTTCTTGGTCAATTCCAAGAAGCAAGGTTATGCAGGAAAGTGTTTGATGGTTCAGAGTAGCAGTTCAGGAAGGAAAGGATATGCAACTGATGAAGGAAAAGCTTCATATAGCTGCTTTGCTACGAAGAAAATCAAGGAGCAGGTAAGCGAATGCGAGAAGGTTGTCGACAAGGTACACTCTATTCTTAAATATCTTAATATCCCTACATCTCGTTATGATTCTGAATTGAATGATTTACATTATATGATTTTTGATTTTAGTGATATCTTAAATAGGACTCGTATCAGTAATTTTAATCTGAATGGTAATCTTGACATGATAACATCTAAGAATGGGGAGAGAAGAATAAGAATAAATGCCTTGGAGGTTGAGCTTAATAGATCTAGAGATGATATTATTTTGCTTAAGAAATATAATAAAGTACTTTTGAAACAGCAAAACATCTTTTGTTTAATTGCTAAAAGTTTGTATTTTACTATAACTAAGCTTCATTTAGATTGCGAAATAGGTAAAAGTATACATAAGATGATTTTGCCTTTTCTTGAAATGAAAGAAGATGAAATTGACGTTGAATGTTATAAATGTTAATCAATTGTATCTTTTGATGATGTTTTTGATTCTTATAGAGTTACATTTCAGAAAATGAAGAGTATATTAAGTCCAAAGAACATAAATGATGGGTTTTATTCAAACAATCCTATGTGTGCATGCAAACCTAGAGTTGGATCTATGTTTTCACTATTAGTTATACAACTTTATGAACACAAAAAGAAACCTGGCATGCTAGTACTATTTTAGAAATCCACATAGAAGAATAGAATACATACCTTTTGTTGTTATATAGTAATAACAACTATTTCCTTGAATTTCCTTAGCTCTTGAAAGCAAGTACCACAAGTGTAGTACCTTTAATGGCTCACAAACACACTAGGTGAAAGGATGAATATAGGAGAGAGGAGAGAAGGGTATCTTGCCATAGATTTCGTCCCTTTTAGGATTTCCCAAGGCTTGGACGAGATCTTAGTGCCTTGGGGTGCTATTTATACTTATGGCCAACTAGGGTTTCAAGGTGTAAACCCTAATCCCTTAGCTTAGGGCCTAAGCAAGTCCATGGACTCCTTTCCTTGAGCCCTTGGATGAAAACTCTTAGATCCTTCTAGGATTTTCGTTCAAGCCTTAATAAAGGTGATCCAATGGCCCAAAGCCTCAACTATTGAATAATTACAAAATAGCCCCTACACTTTCAGTCAGTTCCTTTAATCCCAAAATTAATTCTAAATCAATTTCTGATTAAATACTAATTAATAATATGATTCCAAATTAATATATTATTCATATAATGTATTAATAAATCATATTTATACCCTAATTTATTATTCTTAACAATAAACCAGCCTCTCCCCTCAACAATCATCATGTCTAGTCACCAGTGTGAAGGCAACCCAAAAGGACCATGCACAATCGGGTCAAGTACATACAAAAATAGTTATGGACTTAGACACTAATCCAACAGTCTCCCACTTGGATAAGTCTAATAACTACTCTGCGTATAACCTCAGATCCTGATTAACAATCGTAGCTTTCAAAAGCCGTTGTCAACTCTGATTTTATCAGAAGCGTGTCCTTTAGATAAGGGATCATATATTCCTCCATTCTTGATATCGTATAGACTTGAGACATGGATTGAAATCATTCTCTCAGTCTATGTGTGGTTTCCCGATTTCTAATTTATGACGATTGACAACAAACTACAATTGAACACATCAAATTAGTCCCGGCTTGGCCAAGCGCTTAGGATGTCATCACTAAATCATCGAGGGGCCCACAGATATCGCTTTCATCCTACTGTGGATAAAAGGAAAGGATAAAATTTGATTCAATGCTTGCTTGCACTCACTTACCGAATCACACACAATAATATGTTTTATAACACCAAGTTACTGGTGCGTTTACATATTATCAATGTGTAACCGACTCGCAAGATACAACTCACACATCTCGGTTTCAAGAATATATAAGATGTTATCGTCTCACCAATCACTCGTGATAAAATCCATGAATTGATTCTTGTGAGCATGGGTTAATCCAATGCTCAAAATCATATTCATAAGCACTCATGAACGTTGCAGCAAACATTTGCTTATGTCTAATACACTTTAGACAATCCACACACCAATTCATGACACTCTTCATTCATACCTACTTCCAACATATGAACGACTGTGGTCCATTCGAATAATTTTGATTGTTCTGAACCAAATAAGTATTCAGGAAGTCAAAACATGCAAATTGAAATACAAGAATAATACTAATCCCATATGGCCCCAAACTCTGGGTATAAATAAAACATTTTATTTAATCACCATATTGATTACTCATTATTTGTTGTTTCGGGTAATCAAATTCTTTCTTGAATTATTACTACACTTGTACCATGCTCTCAGCATGCACACAATTTTTACTTATGGTCCTTACTTTGTGAAACATATCAAATGAAAACATTTCCAATCATACTCATTTCACAACTCCCAATCCTTATCACAAGTGTAAGAATATCAAATTCTTGCCACTTATAGAATATGCTAGATTCTAACATTTTATGCAATGATCCTTTCGTAAAGTCATAGCTCAAAATCATCAAGACTTGACCAATCTCTATCAGAAACAATTCTATATATATGATGTCTCTCACTCAAAGTACATTCCTTTGAACATCCTTCTTGCATAAAAGTTTCTAATGTAGACATAGATTCTCAATAATCAGCTCCCAATATGGCAACATTTCCATATTTTCCATATAACAACTCATTCTTAATAGAATCTTATCTATTCATAATAATGTCGATATGGTCCATCCAATACCATACTTCTAAATACTCACAAGCAACCAATCTTCAGCGAACTTTATATCGTCCTTTGATAGTTGTTTAATTATTTTAGTCAAAACTGATTGTTGTCCTTTTTCCCTCTTAATATGCTAGACATTTGGAAAATTTTAGAATGGTCAAATATTATAGCATTTGCAATCGATCCTATACCCGAAGCGTATGGGACACGATGCATAATGTCTTACATAAAGATGTGATACTTTATCAATCTTCTGCCATAATATTTTATGTGTCACGTTCTCACAATTCGAACTATGAAGAGGGATGCCGTAATCATAATCGGAATTTGAGAACACACTATGTATCCTTGAATAAATTTTTTAACATTCCACAATCTAAGCCTTTAGATTTGAAATGAAATACAATATTCTCTCCCTTAATTATAGCAAAACAACTTTTCAACCCTTACGACTTTGCAAAGCATAACTCTTGTTTTCTATAATTAATATTGCTAACTTGCAATACTTGCCATAATAATCATACAAGTATAATATTTATGCTCCCACTATCATGATGATTATTATCATATAAGCATAACACTTATGCTCCCACTAGCTTTGACATGTATTCAGAAAACAACTTAACTTCCAGAAAACAATACCTATTGAATTTCTTAAGTTCATATTTCTAATACCTAATGCTTTGATAATCCTTTATCTAAGCTTCTCAAACTTATACACCTTTGCCTTAGATAGCTCATATGTGTGTCTAAACAATTCAGACTAATTGCCAAATCTCATAATTCGAATTATGGAAAGGGATACCGTAACTATAATTGAATTCGAGAATACAATTTTCGCAATCACTATCTTCTTAAAATCTCTCTTAGTAAAAGCATTTCCTCAGTCATTTTCATGAAGGAGGGAATCTTATGACACTTAGATTTTAATGGTGTATGTGTTCCTATCCATGCGAATTTGTCAAAACCAAAGTTTCGACAAATCCAAACTCATATGGACCGAACTTTCTCAATCTTGATTTCTTGACTTATGGTAACACGAGTTCCCACCATGTCTTCCAAGTAGTTAATCAGCTCATCCTTTCCTATGAATGTACTTTTCATTGATCAAGGTGCTTGCCTTTTATGCGTTCAAATGAGAACTCATAGAACTTACATGCATAATTAACTCAATTGGAACGACACAGAAACAAGATAGTGTCAACACGATAGGTTGTGAACCTCAAGTCGTGTGCTAATGATGATCGATAAGGTTTATTCTTGATTAGTTCTTGAACTTTTCAAGACCATTAAGACTCCCACTGACTCCTTGACATATAAGATTCTCTTGTCCATAAACATTTCTCGACAAACTAATATTCAAGAGTTAGTGTAGCTTTTATCAAGACAAAACACTTCACAAAATTGGTCCTAGTTGGTCTTTTTCTTATCCAAGACATCACAACTTTCCACATTTGATGAATGTTATAAACCTTCTTAAGACTTGTCACTCAATGTCACAATCTTAACTCTAAGACTTGTTTTTGGAACGAAGTATGATTGACTTCTTGATTTAACCATTTCTTCAATTCTTGATTACTCTTCTCAGACATACAATTCTACTAAGACTCATTTAGAGGATCAATTGAGATATGGTTCTTAATCATTAAGACCTATCATAAAACATAATAAAAGGTACTCTCCCTTCTTCTTAAAATAGAGAAACTTTTATCTTTCTGCCTGCTTGATTCTTCTTATCCGTTCTGCTATTGATTGAAACTCTTTCAATCAACTTAGAATTATACTCAATCTTATAAGTATAACCATATTCACTAAACTTTAGTAAATCATGACAAATATCTTTGTCACTCTTGTGGTAGACTTGATCAACGTACGACCTAGTGTACTCGATCTCCTAGTCCTTCAATTGACACTTTGTCAACGAATTAGTCTAATTTCCAAATATGAAATTTCTCATTCATCATGCAACCAAGTTGTATGATTCCAAGTTTCTTGGGCGATGAGAAACTTTCCCTATTTGGTAAATTCTTGACCTTTCCACAAATAACATAAGTAAGAATCAAATCCATTATTGTTAATAATAGAAACTTTCAAACATCAATTTTTCATACACGCCATTGCAAGGATAAATAAATAATAATCAAAATTTATTTTATTACGGAAAAATTTGTCCTTACAATGCAATTGAAAACTATGTTGTTGCATATTCCTAAACAATCTATTCTAACTCCAAGTAGTAGCTTAAGAATCTAATCTTCAAGAAACGCGATCGAAATCCATTTCTTCATGATTAGATTCAACTCACTTCTTCCCTTAAGCTTCCTTTCTTTTCTTTGATCCTACAAAACATCAAATGTAATCTTATCACATCATGTATTAAGAATCTAAAATAGGAACTTAAAAGAGTTAGTTAATGGATTTTACCTAAAGTAGAGCCATACGTTTTGACTCTCCCATCTCTTAGATTTCTCAGGTAGTTAGGGCAGCTTCGTCTTCAATGCCCCTTCTCTTGGCAATAAAAGCAAATGGACTCCTTTGGCACAACACATTGGACAATCATAGACTTAGTTCTTTCTAGACTTCCGATGTTTCCAGTGTCCATTACAGTTTGGGAGTTTGATTCACCCTACAAATTTTCTTGACCAGCATGCCAAATAATTGTTGATTCAGCAGCTATAAGTAAATAGGTGAGATCAATGAGGGTCACGCCGTGATGCATCATATAGTATTCTCTAACGAACTCACTATATGATTCAGGAAGTGACTGAAGAAACCAATCAACATCCAACTTGCCTAAAATCTCGACACCCAACATCCTTAACCTATCAATGTGTGATTTCATCTCTAAAGACGTGTGCACACACAGGTTTCCCATCTTCATGCTTAATTTCCAATAGGGCTTGAGTGAGCTTGTACTTTTCAAGCCTTTGAACTCGTGGGGTAGAGAGAAAAATTGAAGGATGTGGAGGAAGTGAAGCATGATCTCTTGTTCATCGATCATATCGCGGAATATCATCTTCATGTGGAAAGCTTGTTCCACGGGATTTGGGAAGACCATAGCTGTCAGACTTTGACATCTATAAAACGGGAAAAAATTCAAGTTAAGTTGATTAGAATCCTTGATGTGACACCCAAATGAAACATCAAGGCTATGATCCAACACAATACTCTACAACCTAGAAGAGGGATGCCGTAATCTACTTGCAGAATATTTGAAGGTAGGTAAATGACGATTTACCAATTTACACCATGAAGAACAAAAAAGAAATTTAAGTTTTAAATCTATTGAAAATTCCTAGATCTTTTGAGATTCATTGAACTTTTCAATGGCACGTTTAAATCTCGATATGCTCCTCTATTTGTGACTGTGATGTCGAGGATCACAAAATAGGGTGTGAATAACCATGTAAACTTACATGGTGCCCCCAATGTTACAGTCACCTATTCGATATGCCAGTTAGCCACACACGCTCCATTAAACTATGACAAACATTGAGTCACCCTTTGCCACCTTTTCTTAGAACCATTTAGTGTGCCGGTTAACCACACACGCTCTACTAACGTCTTCGCAAGGGCACAAAGTGTAATTTCATGGAATTGCATCAATTCACTTTTCCTAAAGTAACTAGGATTGGGAATTTTGTAAAACATTTAGTTACTTTATACTTATTATACTTTTAATGGAAAGGGTTTGCCCTATCCTACCCGTTCGGCTAACGACCCTCCACCAATCAAGGAAGCGGTGGGTGAGAGTGGACACCCATTAAACGACCATTTTATAGGCCATAACCTTATACCCCCCCCCCCCTTATAGATCGGCTTCGTGAATGAGGCCTACTAACAGTAAGACTAGCATTTAGACTTACACTTTTAATTTAATTAAATATAAACCATATCATTATGGATTAATTAACTCTCTTTTAATTATACACTTAATTAATTTAATAAAACCATAAGCGTGTAATTTGAAGTTATTCAAAATTAGGGTTTTAGAATTTGGACTTTTTCAAAATTAAACCTTTTAATCAAACAATTTAAATTCCAAAACTTGAGGGCAAGTTTTGAAACTTTTCAAAACATAAGCAAGAACATTCTAGATCAAATTACAAATAATAATAATTAACCAATTAATTAGTAATTATCTAAATATGGCCTAATTCAATTTCCTGCAAGATAAGCTATCAAATAATTCAAATAAATCAAGTTTATCACATAAGGAAATGATTATCTAATTAATTTGACAATTATCTTTTACTTTGGTAAGGATATATTTTAAATTAAACAATTAATTTAACATAATCCCTTAAATCCCCTAGAATTCGAAATTATGGGATGGGATATTTAAAATCTTTACTTACCAAATTTAAACATTTAAAGGATAATTACAAGATATGGCAATATCCAAATCCCTAAAATTTAGGATCTAATCAATGGGAAAGAGGCAATTTCGAAATTCTAGGGTTAGACAACCCTAAAATCGAAATTTTGGGGCCAAAGAAAAAGGTTTAGGAAACCTTACCAAAATTTTCGAAATCTAGGGTTTAGAAACCCTAATTTAGAAAATCAAGCCTCCAGGGTTTATTAGCCATAAACCCTAGTATGTCAAGTTCATACATTTGAATAAAGCTAACTGAAAACAAAAACCAATGTCTCTGATACCACTGATGGATTTTATTCAAACAATCCTATGTGTGCATGCAACCCTAGAGTTCGATCTATGTTTTCAGTATTAATTATACAACTTTATGAACACAAAAAGAAACCTGGCATGCTAGTACTATTTTTGAAATCCACATACAAGAATAGAATACATACCTTTTGTTGTTATATAGTAATAACAACTAGTTCCTTGAATTTCCTTAGTTCTTGAAAGCAAGTACCACAAGTGTAGTACCTCTAATGGCTCACAAACACACTAGGTGAAATGATGAATATATGAGAGAGGAGAGAATGATATCTTGCCCTAGATTTCGTCCCTTTTAGGGTTTCCCAAGGCTTGGACGAAATCTTAGTGCCTTAGGGTGCTATTTATAATTAAGGCTGACTAGGGTTTCAAGGTGTAAACCCTAATCCCTTAGCTTAGGGCCTAAGCAAGTCCATGGACTCCTTTGCTTAAGCCCTTGGACGAAAACTCTTTGATCCTTCTAGGATTTTCGTTCAAGCCTTAATAAAGGTGATCCAATGGCCCAAAACCTCAACTATTGAATAATTACAAAATAGCCACTTCACTTTCAGTCAGTTCCTTTAATCCCAAAATTAATTCTAAATCAATTTCTGATTAAATACTAATTAATAATATGATTCCAAATTAATATATTATTCTTATAATATATTAATAAATCATATTTATACCCTAATTTATTATTCTTAACAATAAACCAACCTCTCTCCTCAACAATCATCCTGTCTAGTAACCAGTGTGAAGGCAAACCAAAAGGACCATGCACAATTGGGTCAAGTACGTACCAAAATAGTTATGGACTTAGACACTAATCCAACAATAAAAACATGTTGAAAGATATTTTAACCAAAGAAGATAAACAAAAAATCAAATTGAGTGCTATGCAGAAATATGAGTTATGATGTAACAAATTTTATTCGAAAAATACTCTTAATTCTGAGAATATTTATGAAAGCGAAATGAGTGAAATATCTACAGAAGACAAAGTTGATTGTTCTATTTAACACCACAATTTCCTGGTATGAGATTTTTCCATTTATGCATGATTTTCCTCTAAAACACGACGTGGTGAAGCCTCACCACGACGTCTTGAGGAACTTCTAGGCTGTGTGTTTTTATGGACCAACACGACGTGTTGGTGTGAAAATACAGCGTGTTGGCGGCTGGTTGAGAAAACTCTAATTTTCAGGATTTTGCACCCTATATAATCTCCTTAAGTCCCAAGAGCTGGTCTTTTATCAGCCTCCAACTCCCCATATCGACACTTGAGAGCCCTAATCATCTTTCCTCTAATTTATGAGTTAGTGTGTGTTTTTGGAGCCAAAGAAGAAAGAAGTTGGAAGAAGGAAGTAAGGATCCATCAAGCAAGTCTTCATCTTTAAGTTTGTCACTCCTTTGGAACTTTGTAAGTGTCCAAGATCCGATTTTCATTCCTCTATGTTGCAAGATCTTGAGTTTTGTCCCTTTAACTTGTTGTTCTTGATTAAAGAAATGGTTGGATCTCATAAAGTCAGCAACTTTATGAATCTCCGGGTCTAGGTGACCTTGTAGAGTCTTGGATATGGCATATAGTCAAGTTTTGATGCCATGCGTAGAGAGTAGGTCATAAATTCCCATTTTTGACTTATTTTGGGTTCAAGACATGCATCAAACATGCATGTCTATAAAGCACCGACCTTTGGGATGGTTTTAGTGACGGAATCTCTTCTGGAAAGGATGAGTTTCAAACTTCAAGGATTTAGTGCTTCTTAGTAAAGCCCTTGAACATTCAAGCCACGTGGTTGGGTTTTTGGGACCCTTGGAGTAGTTCCAATGGATAAAGTTGGAAACTTTAACCTTCTTGGTGAGCCTTGGAGTCCCTGGAATCGGAGAAAACAACTGAAAGAATTAAGTTGTCGGAACCCGGGAAAACACGACAATCTTGCAAGCAAACACGACGTGTTGGTTGGGGTTTTCCCGACCGTCTGAATGCTATCGAAACACGACGTGCTTGCTAGTAGACACAACGTGTTGGGTCAACTTGGATTGTTGACCTACACCGTTGACTTTGACTTTGGCCAAGTTTGACCTTGAGTGTATCTAGGGTATTATTGGGATTTTGATGGAATTGGTCATTTTGTGGTTGTAGGCATTTGAGTTTAGAGCTGAGATTTGGAGTCAACCCTTATTAGTTATGTGCTGCTTGTGAGGTGAGTTTTCCTCACTGTACTTTCGGGTCGAAGGAACCAAGGTCGGCCCATTGGTTTGATAACCTGATATTGTTAGTATGATGAGTATGGAATAAATATGCATGCTAGTTTTAATACACTAGTTTGGTAGACCTGTAGGACTACCTGTGATACTATCTATTTATGTATATATTATATTATCTGTTATATGTCGACATATTGTGTGGGTTGGGTTGAGGTTGTACTGGTCCGTGCTGTAGCCAACAAACCCTGAAGTAAGCAAGATGTGAGCTGACGGCCAAGGAGAGCATGCCAGGCTTATACTGAGGGCTCATGAGCATTTTACATATGAGTGAGGCTTGAGAAGGGCATGCCAGACTCGTACTGAGGGCTTAGTGGTATTCAATCCGAGGACTGATCAGGCCGAGGAGCAACCCAGACATAAGCTGTAGGCCACGGGCAAGCCAGACTTACGTTGTGGGCTCAGGGGTAATCCAGTATGTAAGCTGTGGACCCATTATATGTTGTTATTATATTTATGTTATTTCTTTGTGTGTTGGTATTTTGGGGGAACTCACTAAGCTTTGGGCTATAGTTTTGGATTATGTTTCAGGTACCTCAGAGGATTGCGGGAAGGAGAAGGCATGATCGTGCACCTCCTTATGTTTTGTTTCATGATTTTGGGATTTCTCTAATATTGAACCTCTTTTGAAAACTATTTGTAAACAATAATGATTTTTGGGTTATTTTAAAAGTTTAAAATTATTCATGAATTTTATGGATGTTACATGTTGTTATCAGATCCTTGGTTTGAGTGAATTACAGGAACACTCATGTCAATCAAGTATCAAACTAAGGAAAAAGATTTTTTTTTAAATTAATTTTTCAAATGGTTTTCAAAATAATCAAGGATGACGCAATGTGTACGATCCGTCGTAGCCAGTAAGTAGACCCCAAAATACCATATTGTTATTTGATATGGTGATATGTTAGAACAACATGCTATCAATAGGCTAGGGATCTTCAGGATTTTGTATGATAGAATTGCCTGATTATATGATGTCTGATAGCCTAGGGTTCTTCTCTAATGGAATTAACTTCATTACTATAGTTGCTTAGTGTATGCATCATGGTCATGCATAACTAAGATTTTATAGAATGAGCATGTTTGGTCTGGCCTTATTTCCTATTCTTGTTTGATGAAGGGCTTATGTTAGGATCAAATATTTGGTTGTCTACGGATAAGTGTGGAAGGTAATATAGGCCTGTACTACTGAAAGCATAGGACCCGTATGCGTAGCAAGGAAGTCAGAAACCCTAGGGCTTTGTTGGGAATTGGATCCATTATGATGATATGCGTGTATTAGATATCCTCCTAGCTTATTTTCAGCATGGTGACTACGCATCGAGTTGAGGCTAGGTCCGGTTCGGGATCAGGAGATGGCCGCAATGGTAAGTCAGTTGTGTTGGATGATAGGATCAGGGATATCCTGCAGAAGGAGGTTGTTGCTCGTTTCTTAGCTAAGTTGCTAGAGATGGTTGGGTCTATGAAGACTGCTATTATTGAGTACTTTGATCAGCATTATGATGCTTTGTCTGAGGCTACTGCTGTTGCAGCTACTACAGCCGTTACGGCTGCATGGGTTGGATCGGGTTGGGTTTTTTAGTATCGGGACTTTAAGAATATGAAGTCCCTGACTTTCGATGGGGTGCAAGAACCGATCATCTCTATGAGGTGGATATCTCATGTTGAGGGATGTTTCTTCAATTGTTTTTATCTAGCTGAGTAGAAGGTCAGGTGCGCTCTGAAACTTTTGAGGACCGAAGCGAAGGATTGGTGGAGGCTTGCTACTAGTTCATATTTTGCTGAGAAGAGAGCTGGTGTGTCTTAGGAGAAATTCTCTGAGATGTTCCACTCCCGATATATGCCGCTGGTGGAGCGCGAGAGGTTGGCCCAGGAGTACGTGGATTTGAGGTAGGGTTCTGAGACAGTGGCGGAGATCACCAAGATGTTCACGAAGAGGGCTATGTTTTGTCCTAAGTTTACTGCATCTGAGAAGGCTCAGATGACCCGTTACTTGAGCACGCTCAAGACAGAGATCAGACAGTTTGTTTCCATCCAACGCTATGGTACATTGTTGGAGATGAAGGGGGCGCTAGGTGACGTGAGATTGAGATTGATTTGCAGTCAATGGAGTAGAGGCTGGCACCGACGCAGTCACAGCTTGCGCCAAAGGGTTCAAGACCGCTGATGTCAGATCTGTGGGCCAGAAGGGCCGCATTTATGGATAGTACGGCAAGGTGCATGAGGGTGCTACAATTGTGGTCGGCAGGGCCATATGCTGAGGGATTGCCTCCAGCAGCCCCAACACTCATTTCCAGGATTTGTTATCATTGTGACCAGGTTGGCTATGTGAAAGCCAACTGCCCATCGCTTGCTGCTAGGTCGACACAGGCTCCAACACCGATTACTTTTAGGATCACTGATGGGAGTTAGGGCAGGGCGGAGCCCCCGAGGGCTCGAGGTTACACTTTCCAGCTTACTGCCAAGGAGGCCAGAGCAGCTCCAGATGTTGTGACTGGTATGTTTCTATCGCTTACAATGTTGATTATGTTTTGTGTTATGTTTATGTTTCTACCTCTGTTAGGCACGTTCCTAGTGAACTCTTTGCCTACTCTAGTGTTGTTTCACTCGGGTGCGAGTCGGTATTTTGTGTCTCGATCGTTCAGTAGGGAGTTTGATATTCCCATTAGGGAGTTAGAGTTTCCATTGTGAGTTACTATCGCCAACGAACATGAGGTTTTAGCATCATCAGTATACCAGGGTTGTATTCTGGAGATCCTTGGGGTGCCTTATCCAATCGATTTGATCCCTATCCCCATGGGGGATGTCTGTGTGATTATGGGAATGGATTGGCTGTGCCATTTCAGTGCTATGATTAATTGTGAGTGCCAGCGCATGGTAATTCGAACCCCAAGTGGGGGAGAATAGGTTTTCTATGGAGAGGGCACCAGGATGGGTTTAGGTTTTTGTTCAGCAGCTAGAGCTCGACAGTATATTCAGCACGGGTGTACAAGTTATTTGGCTTATGTGGTGGATATGCGTGTTAGGGATCAAGTTTTAGTTTCAGAAGTCCCGGTTGTCAGGGAGTTTGCCAATTTATTTCCGGAGGATTTACCCAGTGTGCCTCTTGAGAGGTAGGTCGAGTTCAGGATTGACCTCGTGCCAGGTGCGGCCCCGATTGCCAAGGCGTCGTACCGCTTTGCAGCGCCTGAGATGCAGGAGTTGTCATCTCATCTACAGGAGCTGCTAGGCAAGCAGTTTATCAGACCAAGTAGTTCTCCGTGGGGAGCGCCGATTTTATTCGTCAAGAAGAAGGATGGTTTACACCGGATGTGTATTGATTATCGGCAGTTAAACAAGCTAATGGTGAAGAACTGTTATCCTCTCCCGCGGATGGATGATCTCTTTGATCAGTTGTAGGGTGCATCTTGGTTCTCTAAGATATATCTAAGGTTCGGGTACCACCATGTCAGGGTGAGAAAGGAGGACGTGGAGAAGACCACGTTTCGAACTCATTATGGGCATTACGAGTTTGTGGTGATGCCATTCGGGCTCACTAATGCGCTTACAATATTTATGGATTTAATGAATCGGGTATGCACGCCGATGCTCGATCGTTTGGTTAGTGTATTAATTAATGATATCTTGGTATATTCCAAGACTAGAGAGAAGCATGAGGAGCATCTTCGAGAGCTCCTAGGGGTTTTGAGGCGAGAAGGACTTTATGCTATGTTCTCGTAGTGCAAGTTTTGGTTACGAGTGGTTCAGTTCCTTGGACACCTTGTTAACCAGGATGTGATATTGGTCGATCCGGCCAAGATCGAGGTTGTGATGCAGTGGGAGGTTCTGAAATCTCCCTCAAATATCATGTGTTTCTTGGGATTGATAGGGTACTATCGAAGATTCATTTAGGATTTCTCCAAGAGTGTTGTACCCCTCACTCATTTGACAAGGAATGGGGTGGATTTTCGATAGGGCCCTGAGAAGCAGTTAGCATTTAAGACCCTTCGGCAGAGATTATGTGAGGCCCCAGTTTTCACCCTCCTAGAGGGAATTAAGGATTTCGTGGTATTTTGTGATGCTTCCATCATTGGTTTGGGAGTGGTCTTCATGCAAAGAGGGTGGGTGATAGCATATGGTTCACGACTGCTGAAGCCACACGAGACTAGGTATCCTATGCATGATCTGGAGTTGGGGGAAGTAGTTTTTTCCATCAAGACTTGGAGGCATTATCTTTATGGGGTCCGCTTTACTATGTACATGGATCACAAGAGTTTGAGGCATTTTATGGATCATCTGAACGTGAACATGAGGTAGCGCAAGTGGATGGATGTAGTCAAAGATTATGACTCTGAGATCCTTTACCATCGCAGTAAAGAGAATGTGGTGGAAGATACGTTGAGCCACAAGTCGGTTGGGTCTTCAGATGGGTATCGTGTATGAGGATATCAGTGGATTCTTTTGGGACTGGTTAGGGAGGCTCAAGTCGAGGGTCGTCGACAAGAGAACTGGAAGATAGAAAGGATCAACGGTGAGATCGTCAGATTTGTTCCGGATAGTCATGGATTGGTGACCCGTTGTGGTCGGGTATGGGTTCTTATGTCTAGTGGGGTAAGACATATTGTGTTGGAGGAGGCTTATAAGTTTTGTTTTGTCTATCTATCCGGGGGCCACCAAGATGTATCAGGATCTGAGATTGAGTTATTCGTGCCCGTGTATGAAGATAGAGATAGTGTGGTATGTGGAGAGGTGCTTGACCTGCAGGATGGTCAAGGACAAGCATCAGAGGCCACATGGAAAGCTGCAACCTTTGGAGGTTCCCATGTGGAATTGGGAGCAGATTTCGATGGACTCCATCACCAAGTTGCCGAAGACAGCAAGGGGTTTTGATGCTATTTGGCTCATCGTGGATCGATTAACCAAGAGTGCCGACTTCCTAGCGATTCCAGAGAGTTCTTCGACCGAGAAGTTGGCCGACGTGTATATTCACGACATCGTTGCTCGCCATTAGGTTCCGATCTCTATTGTTTCAGAGCGTGATGTTCGTTTCACCTGCCGTTTTTGGTAGAAGTTCCATGAGGAACTTGGCACGAGGTTGCACTTCAGCATAAATTATCATTCGCAGACCGAAGGCTAGTGTGAGCGGACGATACAATCCCTTGAGGATATGTTGCGGTCCTGTGTCATTAATTTTGGTAGGAGCTGGGACTCGTACCTACCTATTGCCGAGTTCTCCTACAACAACAGTTTTCATTCCAGCATTGGTGCTCCTCCTTTTGAGCTCGTGTATGGGTGGAGATGTCGTACCCCAGTTTGTTGGGGCGAGGTTGGTCACAGGGTTATGGGGCGGACTGAGGTGGTCCTTTAGACTACGGAGAGGATTCAACTGTAACACCCAGATTTCCAAAAATAAAATTTTCATTTAATTAATCAATTTAATATTAAAAACACATGTTTAAAATCTTATTCACATTCAAATTACAAAACGTAGTTTCATTTTCGTAAAAAAAGAAGACCAGGATCCTCCAAAACTCAACTCTTTCTTCGGTGTGTACAATCGAACCGTTGCCATCCCGCGTTACTGTAAGAACCTGAAACAACGTAACATAAACAACGTAAGCACGAAGCTTAGTGAGTTCCCCAATATACCTTACGCACATACGCCTTCCGGCCCGAATCTTTCGATCCACATAATATCGCCTTCCGGCCCGGATCTTTCGATCCACATAACTTTGCCTTCCGGCCCGGATCTTTCGATCCACATAACGTTGCCTTCCGGCCCGGATCTTTCGATCCACATAATATCGCCTTCCGGCCCATATATAAGCATGTATAACACGCGTAGCAGCTAACTTTCCATTCATAGCATATAAACATAACACACAACATACTTGACCTTCCGGTCACACAATCAAACCCTTCCGGGTGAGGTATAGTGAGAAGACTCACCTCGCGGACACTAGAAGATAGCAACTCCTAAAATCCCTTACACTTGATCCTCCGAGCTACAAGCTCCCTGTAACATCATATATCCCTTATTTAATACTTCTATCTTCCACGTTAACTGACCCTAAGAATCACACCAGTCAACTCTGGTCAACAGTCCAATGTCAGCTCGACTGGACTCGGCGAGTTCCCTGGCGACTCGGCGAGTCTGGTCGTCCTTCAGTCCTCTGAGATTCCCCTTCTACTCGTCGAGTATCCTCTTTGACTCGACGAGTCACTCCTGGAAGAATCGCGGGGCCACCCCGACTCCACTCGCCGAGTCTGAAGAACAACTCGGCGAGTCCCAGTGAATCTTCAAGCTACTCGCCGAGTCTGATGAACAACTCGGCGAGTCCTAGTGAATCTTCAAGCTACTCGCCGAGTCTGATCATTGGACTCGGCGAGTCCTCGCCATGCAGTCAATCAACTGCCTCCTGTAATTCGCATGATTCCGCAATATATAGATATGGGACTTCCTGGACCTTTACACATACTATTACTGGGATTTAAACACTTGTAACAACTCTATAATCTATCAAATCCTTAAATGGGTTTCCTAAACCCTAGATTTGTGTACAACACCAAAACTACAGAAATGATCCGAGAATTACCTGGAAAACGTGATCCCTGCGTCCCCAACCTTCAGAGCTCAACCCCTTGATCCTCCTTTGATCACCACCTAGCCTCTCCTTGCCTATCAACCTCTTTAAGCTTCCACTAGCCTTCACCCTTGCTCCAGATGCCCACAGCCATTTAGGTTATCTTCAATCGGCCAAAAGACGAGACATGACGGCCCTAAAGACATTATATACGATCCAGAATCGAAACGGCTAGGGTTTCAGCTGAACAGCGTCGACTCGCCGAGTCCCTAATGGACTCGTCGAGTTCAGTCGCGAACCCGCGACCAAATCTGCGACCCTACTCGGCGAGTCTTGCTCCAACTCGCCGAGTCTCCCCTTTAAAACACCCCAAAATGTAATTTAACAATACTTTGAGATTTTGGGCTGTTACAATTCTCCCCCACTAGAATTAGACTTCGCCCTCGAAGTCTTACTCTGAAAATAGCTCTGGCTGCTGCTCCCGCATCTCACGTTTCGGCTTCCTAGACACTACCGATCTCTCCCGAGACCGCTACTGAACCAATACCAGAGGTACCTCCTTGTTCCTCAGAACCTTGATCTTCCGATCTCCGACGGCCACTGGCCTCTCGACGTAACACAGGCTCACATCCACCTAATCGTTCCCTAGTAGAACCACTGCTGACTCATCCGCTATACACCTCTTCAACTGCGACACATACCAGTGTCATGGATCCGTCCCAATTCCGTTGACAGCTCCAAACGATAGGCCACCCTTCCTACCTTCGCACCTTCACGAAAAGACCCGACATACCGGGGCCCCCCATTTACCCCTCTTCCTAAATCGAAGCACCCCGTCAGAAATACGAAGTCGCTGACCTGAACCACATGCTCGTAACGGCGTCTGCCTGCATAACTTTCCTGATAACTCTAACGATCACTAACTCTCTTTAACCTGCTGAGTCTGCTTTGTCAACTAAATACGAACTCTGAACTGCTCATCACTCTTTGTAAACGGAAATTACCCAAGATGCACTCTGCTCCAAATCTCAACGATCACTCAGCCCATAAGGGTTAGGAACCCTGAACCACCGGATCCCCGATCCAAAGCCCACTTTGCTCATTCCGGACCGACTGAGAGATCCGTTCTCCCTCTCAGATCAACTCTCACAAGTTCCCTCTCACCAACACATACACATACTGAACTAATTCCAACACCCGCAGGTGGAAAGACCCGATACACTGATGATATCCTCGAACATCTTTCAAGATGAACCACTACATCCACCCTAAACTCTGATCAGATTCACACTGAGAATTTAAAATTTTCTCTCTCCATGCATCCTTTCTGAGCCTCAACAGACATCCCAACCGGATGGGTTCCTACTCCACTGCTGCGAACACGATGCTCACAACCATACTCGAAATACTCTATCCATAACTCTGCTCTGCAGCTTTCACTTTCGTGAACTTGCACCCCCCTTCGGAGTTACATACCCTCTTTTTTTTTTTTTTTTTTTTTTTTTTTTTTTTCCTTTTCCACGGAACCCTCTTGAACATAATGCCACTCCAACCGGTGCCACGGTGCTCGCCCCAAGCGACACCACCCTTTTTGCGTAACCGCTATTCACATACTCTGGTTCTCATTGCAGGGGCTCTCAATCCCATGCACTCTCTCCACTCATCAAAATCACTGCCTCCGCTAAACAAGATCAACAACCCAGGGCCAGACCTTCCAATGCAATCACACTGCAACATACGTGATCCGCAAATCTCAAACTAATCCAGCAATACCAACAGAGTCTCCAGTATGACTGGACCGACTCTCATAACACATACTAGCCACTCGAGGCTATATCTCTGTGGGTCCGTACACCCAACTCTGCGAACCCTCAGGTTCTAACTCTGGGAACCTTCCGGTTCCAGCTCTAGAAACATGCACAACATAATCCCGTGGGATTAATGCAGTACAACCAACACGTACCTCAAACGTACCAATACTCTGATCGCAAAATTCCGTTTACTTACTCAAGCTCGATCCCGACCTCCTTTCAGGCCTCCACAATCAAATGCCCTAGGTCTGTATCTCGCCCCGCATACCCAACACTCGCTTTCGTCGGCCTATACTTTGCGCTGACAAACACTGCTGAATCCCAACAGCTAAGCACCCTCACATACTCGTCGATCTCCCGGAGAATTTTACAATTCTCCCCCACTAAAACACTGACTAACTGCCACCGATCGTCATTAACGACCTTTCAGAACAATCCTGCACAAAAAGGACATTTACCCACTGACTGCTTCCCACAAGCATAAGCAACCCTCAGCAAAACACCTCTCCTCCCTGATCAATCCGCTCAAAAGAATCCGATCTTTCAATTATCCACTCCACAACTGCAGATACTACCCGTCATTCAACCCAGTGCCGCACCTCCACTATCAACCCTCACGAACGATGACCAACGGAATTCCCAAGCAATAACCCATAACCAAACCCACAACCTGCCAAAGGTTGAATATCGCATCGAAAACCGCACAAAGCTATCGGCACTAAAACACCAGACTATAACCATACCAAACCACCATGGAACAACGAATGCCAAAACGAAACCTGAAGCACCAATCCATAACCATGCCCATCCCGCGAAACAACGAATACCGCATCGAAATCCACACTACCAGCACAAACAATACGCCACAATCAACGCAAGCTAATCAAGACATCAAGACAACATCATACCCGCAGCTGCCCCCCGGCACTGCTCCGTCTCCCTCTGCCGCAAGCCGATAAGCACAACCCTGAGCCCTTGGGCTCTACTCCATCCTGTCCTCCTCCTGAACTCCTCAAGGTGGCCGGTGCTAGAGCCTGCACCGATCCTGCAAAAGCTGTGGACATTTGACCCTCAAATGTCCAACCTGCCGACACTGATAACAAATCCTGGAATCCCGAATTGGCACTGACTGCCGACAACCCCGTGCACCATGCCCCTCCTTTCCGCACTCGCGGCATGCACCATTGGCCAACAAGCTCCGGTGCCATCTCTCTCACACTTCCCACAAGTGTGACCGCTCCGATCCCCCATTTCAACGTCTACGGTCCTGAACCGTTTCGGCGCCGACTGCGACTGCATCGGGGCCTGTCCCAGCTCACGCAACTGCAACTTAACCTCTAACTCACGCCACATGGCGGCCTTCTGCAACTCCAACAGGGTCTCGCACCTCCGCGCAGACACGAACTGTCTGATACCCCCTTGAGCTTACTCGAATATCGGGCATCTGAGCCTGCTCCGAAGCGAACTCAGGGCAAAACATCGCCCTCTCAACAAACATCCCGGTGCTCTCAGTCACCGACTCCAAATCCTGCCTCAGCTTAACGAACTTCCGAGCCAATTTCTCCTGTTCACCCTGCGGAACATAGCGAGTACTGAACATCCCTCTGAATTGATCCCACGAAACCGTAGCCCTCTGCGCATCAGAAAATGACCTCGTGGTCAATCTCCACTAATCCTTCGCCCCGAGCCTCAACAGGTTCAGAGCACACCCCACCCTCTGATCAGTAGGGCATAAACTCGTGGAGAAACACCCCTCCATGTCTGATAACCATCTCATAGCAACAATCGAGTCCTGAACTCCATCGAATGTGGGAGGCTTCGCATAATAGAAGTCCCGATACTGAAAACCTCGACTAGTCCCTTTCTTTGCCGTTGCTACAGTCGCTGTAACCGCCGCGGCAGCCGTCTCTGCGAAAGCCGCATATCGATCATCAAACTACTTCAATCATAGTGGTCCTGATCGACCCAAACAATTCTGGCGACTCAACCCGCAACAATGCAACAACCTCATCACGCCGGGTCTCGCGAATCCTCGCATCCCGCTCGCTCGTGCTCGTCCGATCGATAACCGGATAACAAGATAGCCACCAGTATCATCCACTACGAACCATGGTACTCATCCCATGACATCCCTCCACAACATGCTTCGGTGTATGGTACCTGAACCATAGCACCATTCCTCATCCTGCTCCAATGTATAGCACTCGAACCACAACATCTATCTCAATGTGTTCCGATGTATGGTGCCCTGACCATAACATCACTCTGTATCCGCTCCGATGTATGGTATCCGAACCATAACATCACCCCTCAATCTGTTCCTTAGGACCTTCAGAATGCCCCCTGTATCAAGTATGGGTCCTCTGCTTTCAGTAGTACGGGCCCATACTACCTGCCACATCTACCCATACTTTCCACACGGACCATCCCAGAGTTCCTAAGTAGCTGATAAACCTGCTCTTTCACCCATCTCATCGCGCGTGCTCGCTTTCCAGCGAAATCCTCTACTCTACCAGCGCACTCATTTGGCTAGGTTTATTCCCTAGTCCCTTCCGCCGTCCTCCCACTTCTTTGCTATCAGCTGCTGAAGAGTTCCTAATGATGCCAGCCCTCTACCTCCTGAGTATCGTCATACTCACTTAGTAGCTGACTCCCATCATCGACAACTCCACAAAGCACAAAGCAAGCAGCATTCGAGCATTGAAGCATACATAGGACTCCCCATCTGTGGTAGCTCCACCTTCTCGGTTCATCCTCGGAAGTACCTCTGTACCCCGTAGCTTTACCCCTTGTGCGTTCCAACTAGATACTCTCACTCATCACATACACACCAAAAGCATAACGTACATATAACAGCAAACCCTAGACTAAGGCATCACAAATCAGGCCACTCTAGTCCTAAGATATGAAATACCTAGTCTGTCTCTTGCATGCAATAATATCTCATAAAGTGCATAATAGATATTTCATAATACAAAGTAAGAGTATTTTGGGAAATCACCGTTTGGCTCTGGCTGATTGTACACACTGCTCTTTCTTGCTTTCTCTTTGAACTTTTTTTCACTTTTAGAAAACCATTTATTTGGAAAACTTTTTCTTACTTCCTCAGTTTGAGTCCAGATTTACCCGCAGGCGCGTCCGAATCCCTCAAACCAAGGCTCTGATACCAATTTGTAACACCCAGATTTCCAAAAATAAAATTTTCATTTAATTAATCAATTTAATATTAAAAACACATGTTTAAAATCTTATTCACATTCAAATTACAAAACGTAGTTTCATTTTCGTAAAAAAAGAAGACCAGGATCCTCCAAAACTCAACTCTTTCTTCGGTGTGTACAATCGAACCGTTGCCATCCCGCGTTACTGTAAGAACCTGAAACAACGTAACATAAACAACGTAAGCACGAAGCTTAGTGAGTTCCCCAATATACCTTACGCACATACGCCTTCCGGCCCGAATCTTTCGATCTACATAATATCGCCTTCCGGCCCGGATCTTTCGATCCACATAACTTTGCCTTCCGGCCCGGATCTTTCGATCCACATAACGTTGCCTTCCGGCCCGGATCTTTCGATCCACATAATATCGCCTTCCGGCCCATATATAAGCATGTATAACACGCGTAGCAGCTAACTTTCCATTCATAGCATATAAACATAACACACAACATACTTGACCTTCCGGTCACACAATCAAACCCTTCCGGGTGAGGTATAGTGAGAAGACTCACCTAGCGGACACTAGAAGATAGCAACTCCTAAAATCCCTTACACTTGATCCTCCGAGCTACAAGCTCCCTGTAACATCATATATCCCTTATTTAATACTTCTATCTTCCACGTTAACTGACCCTAAGAATCACACCAGTCAACTCTGGTCAACAGTCCAATGTCAGCTCGACTGGACTCGGCGAGTTCCCTGGCGACTCGGCGAGTCTGGTCGTCCTTCAGTCCTCTGAGATTCCCCTTCTACTCGTCGAGTATCCTCTTTGACTCGACGAGTCACTCCTGGAAGAATCGCGGGGCCACCCCGACTCCACTCGCCGAGTCTGAAGAACAACTCGGCGAGTCCCAGTGAATCTTCAAGCTACTCGCCGAGTCTGATGAACAACTCGGCGAGTCCTAGTGAATCTTCAAGCTACTCGCCGAGTCTGATCATTGGACTCGGCGAGTCCTCGCCATGCAGTCAATCAACTGCCTCCTGTAATTCGCATGATTCCGCAATATATAGATATGGGACTTCCTGGACCTTTACACATACTATTACTGGGATTTAAACACTTGTAACAACTCTATAATCTATCAAATCCTTAAATGGGTTTCCTAAACCCTAGATTTGTGTACAACACCAAAACTACAGAAATGATCCGAGAATTACCTGGAAAACGTGATCCCTGCGTCCCCAACCTTCAGAGCTCAACCCCTTGATCCTCCTTTGATCACCACCTAGCCTCTCCTTGCCTATCAACCTCTTTAAGCTTCCACTAGCCTTCACCCTTGCTCCAGATGCCCACAGCCATTTAGGTTATCTTCAATCGGCCAAAAGACGAGACATGACGGCCCTAAAGACATTATATACGATCCAGAATCAAAACGGCTAGGGTTTCAGCTGAACAGCGTCGACTCGCCGAGTCCCTAATGGACTCGTCGAGTTCAGTCGCGAACCCGCGACCAAATCTGCGACCCTACTCGGCGAGTCTTGCTCCAACTCGCCGAGTCTCCCCTTTAAAACACCCCAAAATGCAATTTAACAATACTTTGAGATTTTGGGCTGTTACATCAACAGATCAGGCAGCGGTTGCAGAATGGTCAGAGTTGGTAGATGACCTATGCCGACTGGTGCCGATCCAAGTTGGAATTTCAGGTCGGTGACATGGTGCTGCTGAAAGTATCACCTTGGAAAGGTGTGATTCGCTTCAGGAAGAGGGGGAAATTGGGTCCCTGATATATTGGGCCATTTTGGGCTATTGTCAAGGTAGGCAAGGTCGCTTATAGATTGGATCTTCTAAAGGAGCTCAGTCTGATTCACAACACTTTCCATGTTCTACAACTGCAAAAGTGCATATTGGATGAGGACGCGGTGGTTTTATTGGATGATATAGGAAGAGTTACGGGCATGTAAAAAAAATACGCTGATGGGGGGCGGGCATACTATGTGTAATGCTTCACTCATTTACGATAAATAATAAATAAAAAGGCCATTGAAATTTGTTGAGAGGTCGATAGTTATTCTCGAAAGGAAGGTAAAGGTTTTGTGTAGCAAGGAAGTACCTTTGGTAAAGGTACGATGGCAGCACCGGAGGGGCTTTGAGTTGACCTAGGAGCTGGAGGCTGAGTTGTGGGTGCATTACCCATATTTTTTCATTGCAGCAGGGTTCAAGGATAAAGTCTACTTCATGTGGAGGAGAGTTGTAACACCCCGATTTCTAGGTATGAGATTTATTTCATTTATGCATGATTTTCCTCTGAAACACGGCGTGGTAAAGACTCACCAAAACGTGTTGAGGAACTTCTGGGCCGCGTGTTTTTATGGACCAACACAGCGTGTTGGTGGACAAACACGACGTGTTGGCGACTGGTTGAAAAAACCCTAATTTTCAGGGTTTTACACCCTATATAATCTCCTTATGTCCCAAGAGCCGGTCTTTTATCATCCTCGAACTCCCCGTATCGACCCTTGAGAACCCTAATCATCTTTCCCTCTCATTTGTGATCTAGTGTGGTGTTTTTGGAGCCAAACAAGAAATAAGTTGCAAAAAGGAAGTAAGGATCCCACAAGGAAGCTCTCATCTTTCAGTTTAGCACTCTTCTAGACATTTGTAAGTGTCGAAGATCCGATTTTTATGCCTCTATGCTGCTAGATCTTGAGTTTTGTCTCTTTAACTTGTTGCTCTTGAGTAATGGAATGGTTGAATCTCATAAAGTTAACAACTTTATGAATCTCTGGGTCTAGGTGACCTTGTTGAGTCTTGGATCTGGCCTGTAGTCGAGTTTTGATGCCCTTCATGGAAAGTAGGTCATAAATCCCCATTTTTGACCTATTTTGGGCTCAAGACATGCATCGGACATGACCGACCTTTGGGATGGTTTTGGTGCTAGAATTTCTTCTGGAAAGGATGGGTTTCAGACTTCAAGGATTTAGTGCTTCTAGGTTAAGCCCTTGAAACTTCAAGCCTTGTGGTTGGGTTGGGGACCCTTGGAGTAGTTCCAATGGATAAAGCTGGATACTTTATCCTTCTTGATAGCATTTGGATCTATATATGAGCCTTGGAGTCCCTGGAATCGAAGAAAACAGCTGAATGAATTAAGTTGTTGGAACCCGGGAAAACAAGACATGCTTGTGAGCAAACACGATGTGTTGGCTGGGTTTTTCCCGACCGTCTGAATGCTATCGAAACACGACGTGTTTGCTAGTAGAAACGACGTATTGGGTCAACATGGATTATTGACCTACACTGTTGACTTTGACTTTGGCCAAGTTTGATCTTGAGGGTATTTTGGGTATTGTTGGGATTTTGATGGAATTTGTCTCTTGGTGGTTTTAGGCATTTGAGTTGAGAGCTTAGATTCGGAGTCAGACCTTATTGGTTCTGTGCTACTTGTGAGGTGAGCTTTCCTCACTGTAATTTCGGGTAGAAGGTACCAAAGCCAACCCATTGGTTTGATAACCTGATATTGTTGATATACTGAGTATAGAATAGATATGCATGCTAGTTTTGATATGATAGTCTGGTAGACCTGTAGGACTACCTGTGATACTTTCTGTTTATCTATATATATGATATTATCTGTTATATGTTGACATATTGTGTGGGTTGGGTTGAGGTTGTACTGCTCCGTGTTGTAGTCAACAAACCTTGGAGCAAGCCTGATATGGACTGAGGGCCGGGGAGGGCATGCCAAACTCATACTGGGGAATCATGAGCATTCAAGATACGAGACGAGGTCCGCGAAAGGGCATGCCATAATCGTACTGAGGGCTCAGTGGTATTCAGTCTAACGACTGATCAGGCCGGGGAGCAAGCCAGACATAAGCTGTGGGCCAAGGGAAAGCCAGACTTATGTGGTTGGCTCAGGGGTAATCCAGGCTGTTAGTTGTGGACCCATTGCATGTTGTTATTATATTTGTGGTTATTTGTTTGTGTATTGGCATTTTGGGGGAACTCACTAAGCTTTGGGCTTATAGTTTTGGATTATGTTTCAGGTACCTCAAAGGATCGTGGGAAGATGAAGGTTTGATCATGCACCTCATCATGTTTTGTTTCATGGCTTTGGGATTTCTCTAATATTGAACCTATTTTGAAAACTATTTGTAAACTATGATGATTTTTGGGTTGTTTTAAAAGTTTAAAATTATTCATGCATTTTATGGATGTTACATTCTACTTTTGTAAAAAATCTTGATGAACCAAAGAAAAATTTAGTTTTTTAAAACTCAATCGAATTTGTTAAAATTGTTGAAAATAAGGGTTGAAAAGTTTTGAAAGAAGAATCAACAGTTTTTCCACGAGTTTAGAAAACACCAAATCAAGTTTTTTTAACAAAATGACTAGACAAAAATGACAACTCTAAATTAACGCCCATGGTTGCTCTTGATAATGAAAAAGGTTGTGATGAATTTTTCTGGTCAAAGCCAATAAACAATGCTGATGAAACAAAAGGTCTCTTAGAAATGATCTCCTGAAAATCAAAAGGAAAATACGTTTCAGAACCATTGAATCATGTGGACTTTGGTTATTATGAGGATGAACCAAGTGGTATAAAAAAAGTTTCAGGTGAAGCTTCATTGGAAAAGAATGAAACACCAATTAGAAAAGAAAAACCTTTAGCAAACATTTGTAAATCTGCTGAGGAATTGATTGCAAAGAAAAGACAAATGAATGCTAGATACAAAAAGAATTTGAATAAAAGAAAACAATTTTGGAAGAAAATTGGAATGAATTCAAATCAATGTTCTGTCAATTCATCAATATGTTCTAATCAAAATAATGATTCGTCTCAAATTCCGAAGCCAATTGCCAAATCAAAAGATTTTGCTGTTGAAGACAAAGTTGCTTCAGAAACTAAAATTACTCTTGCAGAATACGAGGCACAGTTGAAGAATGAAGAAAAAGAGTTTTCAAAAAAGATGGCTTCAAAATACAAAGAAACTATTCGAAGAAAATCTAATTTTCCTAAAATAAATCTTTGTGATAACAAATTTTATGTTTTTAAAATGGAAAAATGGATGAACAATACTTTGATCAGAAAATCATTTTGGGTTGACAAAACAAAAAAATTTCCTGTTCAAACGAAATTCTCACATGTGCCCAAATCGGTTTGGGCTCCTAAACATGTTTATATTTTGCAAGTTATGAATGACAAGAAGTATGATTTGGAATGGTATATTGATAGCGGTTGTTCTCGTCACATGACAGGAAGGAGAGCGGAATTAAGAGAGTTTCAGACTTTGAAAGATGGAGGAAAGTGAAATATGGAAACAATGCCACTTGAGAAATAAAGGGATATGGCATGATCACTAATGAAGAATTCACAATTCAGAAGGTAGCTTACGTTGAAGGTTTGCAACACAATCTAATTAGCGTTTCTCAACTATTTGTAGGTACAGGTCTCAAAGTAACTTTTGATGGAGAAGGTTCATAAATCATAGAGAAGAAATCTAAAGTTGTTCTTCTGAAGTCAAGAAGGAAAATAGAAATGTATCCTCTCAATATAAATCCGATTCAAGGAAAACCATCTATTTGTCTGCTGCCAAAATCATATTCGGATAATAGTTGGTTGTGGCACATAAGGCTTTCTCATTTAAACTTCAAAGATATCAACATGCTTGTCCTTGATGATCTTGTTCGTGGACTTCCTCGTGTAAAATTTGAAAATGAACACTTATGTGCTGCTTGTGAGCTTGGAAAACAAAGTAGAAAGAGCCATTATTCCATAATGAATACCTAGATCATTGAACCACTAGAATTATTGCATATTGATCTTTTTCGTCCTTCATCTATCGAAAGCATTGGCGGTAAGAAATATATTTTGGTTATCGTTGATGATTTTTCTCGATTCACTTGGGTATTCTTTCTTAAACAGAAATCCAAAGCGACTTAGAAACTTAATGATTTCATCAAACAAGTCGTGCTACAATTCTGAAAGCTCGTTCGAAAATTCGAAGTGATAATGGTTTAGAATTCAAAAATCATGCATTTGACGAATTCTTGACAAGCAAAGGAATTGTTCATAATTTCTCTTCGCCTTACACTCCACAGCAGAATGGTGTAGTTGAAACACGAAATCGTTCTCTCTGTGAAACTGCAAGGACAATGCTACCGTTTGCATAGCTTCCTCTATATTTATGGGTTGACTATGTTGCAACTGCTTGTTTTACTTAGAATCGCTCTTATATTAACAGAAATTTTCAAATCACTCCTTATGAAATTTTGAACAATCAAAAGCCTAACGTTCAATTATTTCATGTGTTTGGATCCAGGTGCTTTTTATACAATTCTAAAGAAAATTGGAAAGAATTTGATGTGAAAGTTGATGAAGGAATCTTTTTTGGTTATTCATTGACATCAAAGGCCTATCATGTTCTGAACAAGAAATCAAAGAAGATTAAAGAAAGCTATTATGTTACGTTTGATGACAATTACATGAAGAAATATCAAAAGGGTGATTATCAAACTAAAGAAATCTTCCCCTCAACAAATTCTAAGACCATTCCTCTTATGAATCTATATGAGTATTTTCTAAATTGTTTGATGAACCTGAAAGGGAAATTTCCTCGGAATCAAACTCCAAGGATAATCATGAGGATGAATTAATAAAGATTGTTGATGAACCTGCTGAAGATATAGAGATTCCTCACGAGCAACCTATTCTGAATGTAACTAAAAAACCAACTCAGTCAGAACCTTTTGATGCACCAATCCATGGGGAGAGTTCAACTCCAAATATCAATTCATATGTTCCACTCCAGGGGGAGAACTCAAATCCGAATGACAGATCACATGCAAATTTCCAGGGGAGGGAATATTGAAAATAATGACTCGGATGCCCAATCGGAATTTGAAGAAGTCTTTGTTGAAATTGATCCAGTCTACATTCAGAACTATCTACCAATGACAAATGGACCAAAGATCATCCTCGGTCTCAAGTGATCGGAGATTCTTCTTCAGGAGTTCTCACTCATGCTCAACAAAAAGCAAAGCAAACTGCATTATATTCAAAATTGGAATTTTGCATGTTTAATTCTTTTATTTCAAAAATTGAACCTAAAATCGTTAAAATTGCTCTTGATCATGCAGATTGGGTTCAAGCAATGCAAGAAAAACTTAATGAATTTGATCAAAATAGAGTGTGGAGATTGGTTCACACTCCAAAAAATGCATTTTTGGTTGGTATGAAAGGGGTATTCAGAAATAAGATGGACAAAGAAGGGAATGTAATTCGTAATAAAGCACGTCTGGTCATCAAAGGATATTGCCAAGAAGAAGGCATCGTGTAACATACATGTTTAGTTATCGTGTTATGTAATTTTTAAAAGTGAATACTATTAAGAATTATTATATGATATTAAGCATTGAGTTCTAACAAGATAGTTTTTATGAGAATTGAAGTAAAACTATGTTTAGAATCACTCGGAAAATATTGGAAGTCTTATGAGATTCCAATGAAAAAGTCAAATATTGAAAATTAATGAAAATATAAAGTTGAAAAGAAGTAAAGTTATATTATTGAAAGTTCTAAAGAATCTCGTTAGAAACATTTAGGCGAAAACCTCATCGAACTCCGAGTTATAATGAATAAATTATGACTATTTGAAGTTTCGCGATAGAACCGACACGACACCGTATGACGTAAAAAGTGAGTTTTCGATAAACTACTTTTTAGCTTTAGTGATCTAAACGAAAGTCGTAGTATTCTTTATACCGAGAATTTTCATAAAAAGAACGTCCAAATCTGACTTCGTATGAGGACATTATGATTTTTCTAAGTTTCAAAATAGAAGTAGACAGCTAAAAACTCGAAATAAAGATCGAGTGATTTTTAGCCGAAACAAACTAAACGAGAATTGAAGGTCTCGTTAATAGTAGTACAAAGGTAAAAAGACAGACGAAAACGGACGTCGGATGAAGAAGTTATGAATTTTTAACGGACTTTTTCCTATCCCGGCCCGTTAATAATATAATATTAAAAATGAATTTAAAATTAACCGACGGAGTCTAAACAAAAGTTGTAGAGTTTAATCTCACCTACGCGTGGATATAAAGAACGTAAAAAACGGAGTACGTATGCAAAAGATATGAACTTTTGAAGTTTTTAAATAAAAATAAATCAAAAATTCGAGACTTATCCGAAGGTGTACGCCCAACATACTTCGCTTCGTATGCCCAACTTACGCGTTGCAGGGTCTCGGATCAGCCACGTATCATCCACGTCCGGGCCCGGGTTCCGATCAGATGACACCTCGCAGGTACGCCCCGCGTACGAGGGGTACGCTCAGCGTACAGACCGCCTTGGAAGTATGCCCAGCGTACCGAGGACTACGCCCAGCGTAGTCATCAGCTTCAGACCCTATAAAAGGGGTGCGAAGGCAGCGGTATTTTGTTTACAAATTCTTACATCTTTCACCCTCTACTCTCCTTTTTACCCACTTTTAACCCCCCGAAGCCCCGATATCATCTCCGACACTCGAAGTCCTGACGCTCCGGAGTTCTCGAGAAAATTATATTTTCAAGTTGAAACTCTGCCCGTGTAAAGTGGATTTTCAACTAAAATCCCCTGTTTCATCACAGAAAGTCATATTTAGAGCGGAAGTGTTGCCCAAATTATCATTTAATCCCCGGTTATTTCACGGTGAGCTCAATATATAGGAACAATTGTATGTTATGTGTTATATGTGCTATGTGCTTTTCCATTTTATCATCTCATGTTATTATTTTTGCTATTATGGTAGCAAAGTTGTACCTTTGACCATGTGATCAGTTGTGACAACCCGAAATTTCCATTGTATGAACCTCATATGTTCAATAGAAGCCAGTTCAGTTTCTGTGATTTTCAAGTTTTTCCGAACAAATTTGTGTACATTAGGGTTCATGTTTTAGATGATATCAGGAGAGTGGATACTCCTGGTTTTGTGAAACTTGGGCATTTCAAGTTTCATACTGTTACAGTCCAATAACAGGAATGAAAATATTTTCTGCCAAAATATTCCAGGACTATAAATAGTTTTCTGAATTAAATTAATTCATTATTCACAATTCCAAATAGAGAAAAGCCATATTCTCTCTGACGGATCTTCGGGTTTTCATCCCAGATTGTGAGTCTACTTTTCTATATGTGTTTCAATACTTGTTTAATGCATATTAGCAACAATAACATGTTTAGATTACAAGATCCGGGAGTTTACCGCCCAAGATCGTTCTTGGGGAGTAAACTCCAAAATGGAACATTATGGCTTCCTAGTCCCAATTCCTTGTTAGAAGACTTGTTTAGGAGATAGGCTATGACATTTATGGATCAAAAAGCAACCAAGAAACATAAGTTCTAGGAGTTTACGGCCAAGGAACTCCCTTGGGCCGTAAACCCCTTTTCAAGGGCTTAAATGCCCTAAAACTCTCCCCAAATGCTTAAGGACTTTAACTACTAGTGCTTGTACTTGTTTAGAACACCAAAAGCCCATAAAAACCATAAGTTTCTAGGAGTTTACGGCCAAGGAACTCCCTTGGGCCGTAAACCCCATTTTGTGGGACAAAAATCATTCCAAGCTACCCTTAAACATTTAGACAATTTACCGTGCACCTTTGGGACTAGAATGGAGAGTAGAACATCTCTAAGCCACTCCTTGAAAGGAGTTTACGGCCAAGGAACATGGCTTGGGCCGTAAACTCCAAGTGAAGGCACCAAAGTGTGCCTCTTGTCCCCATTAGCCTTAGATAAAATCATGGATGCCATTCTTGTTGCTTAAGTGCCTCAAATCAATTAATTTCCTAGAGTTTACGGCCGTAAACTCTAAGGTGAAGGACCTTAGGTCGTAAACTCCCTTATGGAGTGTTCTAGAGCCTTAAAACTACTTCATGCATTATTCCAATAAAGATAGGAGTGTTCTAGATGCAAGATAACACCACAAAACACCCAAAAACACCATTTGAGGAGTTCACGGCCATAAACCTATGAGTTTACGGCCGTAAACTCCAAGGTGTGGGGTTTGTTGGATGGTGAACTCCTATACAAGGCCCTTTGATGATTCAAACCCTTTTGCCTTGTCCCGTAGCAACTTAGATGCAACCATTTGGACCATAAACACTCATAAAAGTGTCTAAATGTTTCCTAGGTGTATTAACTTATTTACTAAGTTATTATTTGTCTAATTAGTTATATATATGCTTATTATATGATAACTAGGCTCGTGCGTGTAAACCAGTCTCCGTTTGTCACCTAGCACGGTAGCCGACACTACAATTCAAACGACTCACCACAAGTGAGTTCATACCCCTTGAATCAACCTTTGAAATGATTTTAAGTGTTTTAAATACTTTATGGGGGGGATACAAGTCAAATACTTATAAGTTATTGCTTCAATCACATGTGATTGCATTTAATCACATGTGATTAATAACTAGGAAAACAACGATTTTTACCACTGTTCAAACTGTTTATCAAATTGTTTTACTTTGAAATGTTTTACAAACTGTTTTACTATCCAAACTTACTTATAGACTGTGTTTTAAACAAATGCTTCTTATACTTGAACTGTTTTATTTTACTTATGCCTTTAAATTGTTTTATAGATCGACATCAAGTCGATCTCCTCTTGATACAATATTTATGCTTCAAATGTTTTATGAAAACTTACTTATGTTTTATATATTCAATTGCATGCCCATATATGTATAGATGTATAAATAATGTTTAAAGGACTTAGGAAGGCCATCCGCCCTATTTCCTTTTCGCGCCTTGAGATGTGGTCTGGTGGGATTTCGGGTGACCATCCGAAGGTCGTTTCAATATTACTTATACATCATATATACATATATAGACATAAAAGTACTTCCATATTCATACTCATCAGTACATCATTAGCTGGTTACCATCGGGGTAACGCAGGATCATACATATACAGATATACTAGAAACAATACATATACAGATATACTAGAAACAATACATATACAGATATGCAAGAAACAATACATATACAGATATACGAGAAACAATACATATACAGATATACTAGAAACAATACATATACAGATATACAAGAAACAATACATATACAGATATACGAGAAACAATACATATACAGATATACGAGAAACAATACATATACAGATATACGAGAAACAATACATATACATAAATACGTAATAATTGCGATCCACTGTATCGGGCATGCCTTAAATGTCATGGCCCGAGTTGTAGCCAGAATTCTCTTGGAGGGAGAGCGTGAGTTTGCGTATAGATCTATACTGGATTGACTATCCTACACCTTGCTGCTAGCTACAGCCGGACCTGCAGGTCTGCGGGTGCCAAACGTCATTTCTTTTATTACGACCATTCATTATGTCGTTGTTACCAGTCGATAGCATGGCGCAATTTATCACATTATGCCTTAATATAAATCCGGTTTAAGGTAGTAGTATTTAGTACAGCAGTAGTCTTAATATACAAAGCTACCGTACTACAATGATTTACCCATTACATATTTTAGTGATAATCTCACTTAAGCATTAATGTACAAACTATATTTTAACAAATGATAGTTATATTTGGGTAATCACACACTTTACAACAGAAAAGTTTACAAAACAGCCTAGCCTTGGTAGAAGGTTACTTTTATAGAAAATATAGGATTTTCTGAGTGATTCAAACTTTTACAAACACTTTCAAACATTTACTTACATTTTTACAACTTATACATTGAGACAGGTTCAAACGTTTTTACAAGAAACATTGACACTAAAATACTTATGAACTCACCAGCTTAATGCTGATAAACTCTTTCAAAATAACTTGTATTCTCAGGTCATCAGTAGACAGGTACCGAGGCCAGCTTTTGAGAAGATGAAGTGCATTCAAGACTCATCTCATATTATTTTGTGTTTCATTATTTTTGGTGTCTATAACTGTACAGAACACACTTGTATTGAAATTATATACTTAATGCAATGGATGATGTTGTTTGCTTATTTACATTTACTGTGTTGTGATACTATACATGACGTCCTCCGCCCCATAACGTTTCCGCCGTTCTTGGTTTTGGGGTGTGACATCAGTGAAAGGACTTAGATTCACGGTGGTACTGCTATGTAGCCTCTAGCCATGTAGAGCATGTCTCGTAAGAGAACGACTTTCTATTCTATGGCATTGGCAGAAGGTTAGATAGGGCTAAAAGCCTGAAATCTACCAAAATATTTAATCAGAAAGTATACATCTTCTGTGCCAATTGGGCCGAAGCTTTATCGATGTATATCATGTATTGAAATTTTTATGTCTCATTGATTAATATGGAATGCTTGTCGCATGATTCACATATGTGTTTACTGTTCCTTGTTCCCTTTGCTTCTGCCATATTGAAGTATATATATGGCATAACGTTATATTGTATCTATTATTGAACTCACTAAGCGTCACCCCTTACCCCTCTCAGTGTTTAATAATTGCAGGAAATGAGAATCTAGTATAGTAATATAGTGTTGGATGATTTAGAATTGTTTATACTATTACTTTTGTACTTGGGTTTACGCATGTATAAAACTATAATATCCTGGGTAGTTATGTAATGGATATAACACTTTGTAATATACTAAAAACGTAGTCGGTTTGTATCCAGTCTTTTGTAATCACACTATCAATGTAAAATATTATTTATAAATATGCATGTAGCATGTTTTGGAGTATCTATATTGTGATATATGAAAGTTTGGGTCTTTCAGAAATACGAAAGTTGGGGTCTTTCACATTGATTACGAAGATATGTTTGCTCCTATGGCTAGACTTGAATCATTTTGCATATTTCTCGCCTATGCTTCTCACAAAAACTTTGACGTATATCAAATGGATGTGAAGTGTGCATTTTTGAATGAAGATCTTGAAGAAGCTGTCTACGTTGAACAACCTCCAGGTTTTGTGAATGAAAAATTTCTGAATCACTGTTATATTCGAGACAAAGCAGTGTATCGTCTTAAACAAGCTCCACGGGCATGCTATGTAACTCTAACTCGTTTTCTAAAACAAGTTAAATTTAAACAAGGTTTCGTTGATCGTACATTCTTTCGGAAGAAAGAGGTTGACCATTTAATGATAGTTCAGATTTATGTTGGTGATTTTGGATCAACTAATCCCAGCTTAACTGCTGAAATCCAAAAATTAATGGAAAAAAAATTTGAAATGAGTTCTGTGGGTAAAATTAACTTTTTCCTTGGTTTAAGACAAAGTTCGGAGGGAATATTCATCAATCAAGAAGCATTCACAAAGATGTTATTGGCAAAATTCGAAATGGTGGGTGATTCAAAAGTCAAAGTTCTTATGCGTTCGGAACGAAACTAACTCCTTCTCTTGATAAACCAACAACGGATATTACCTTGTTTCGTCAGATGATCAGATCTTTGTTGTATCTGACATCTATTTGTCCTGACCTAATGTTTGCTGTTTGTTACTGTGCCAGGTTTCAAGAGAATCCTCTAGAACCTCACATGTTGGCAGTTAAGAACATATTTCGGTATTTGAAACGAACTACTTCTCTTGGTTTATGGTATTCATCCAATTTGGGATTCTTTGTGAAAGCGTACTCCGATGCCGACTTAGGGGGATATGGTCTTGATCATAAAAGCACATCATGTGGATGTTAGTTTCTGGATGGCAAGCTGGTTAGCTGGCAATCTAAGAAGCAAACTTATGTTTCCTTATCCACAACTGAAACATAATACATTGCAGCAACATCATGTACTTCACAATTGGTTTGGATTCAAAATCAACTAAGAGACTACGGAATCAATATGAAAAGAATTCCATTATATTCCAATTTCGAAAGTGCCATACGAATCTGCCACAATCTGGTGCAACATTCCAAGACAAAGCATGTAACACTGAGATACCACTTTGTAAAGGACCACGTTGAAGATGGTAATGTGGAACTGCATTTTGATCGATCCTCAGATCAGTTAGCAGATATCTTTACAAAGACTTACCAGAAGTATCATTTAATCGGATTCTACAAGGCTTGGGAATGATAGAAGTTGAATCTGCTCTGAAATCCACATCGTAATCGTCATGGTCACTGTAGCATTCCGAATGGTTCTGATGTTCGGAAGTTGTCAGATTTTACTATTCACTTCTGAATGGTTCCGATCTTCGAAAGCTCTCATAATCAACTGTTTAATTTCGACTTGTTCTGATCTTCAGAATGGTTCTGAAGTAACAGTTCATTAGTGTTTCAGAATCTTCTCTTTGTCAGTCTTTTGTTCTTTTATTTATTTATGTTTTATTCTTTTTCAGAAAAACAAAATTCCAAAAATATTTTATTAATTTATGTATTTTCTTTTCAAAGTCAAAAATATCATAAATATATATTGATAAGTTATTAAATAAACTTGATGATCGATTAGATCTTTGTAACAGGTAGTGCGAAGAACAGAAAACAATAAACAAGACAAGATTGAATCAGAATGTGTCGAATGATTAATTCAAACAATCCTCAGCAGAGCTCGACTAAGAACTTCCGCTGTAGAGGATTTAGGGTTACAAGAACGATAATAATAAACTTCTGAATAATGCTCTGATCTATCGTTACTATCGTTAACCTAAGATGCATGCAAGCACCTATATTTATAATAAAACCCTACTATACTCACGGATGGACAGGCCCATACCGGAGATACAAAAATGGACTAGCTAATGAGCCCAATAGACGCAACATTCAAAACACGACCCAACAATCTCCCCCTTTGCGTCAAATTGGAGCGAGACTACTTCTTCTTCGGGCCAGCAGTGGGTGTCTTCTTTACAGTATCAAAAAGACGTGTGATAAGAGCGAGAATAGTCTGTCAGAACCGAATGTACCATTATATCATGTCATCAAAGTACTTGACATCATCCGCTGAGTTTTGCTTGCATCTGTGGATGATCCCCAAAACATGCTCTAAGCAAGCAGTAGTGTACAGATGTTTGTCAGCCAAGGCAAAAAGACATTTCTGTCCTTCGTTTCTGGTGAACATGACTGAATTCCTTCTTGAGTCAATTCTACCCATCTGCATTTGGTTCAGATCACTGGCAGAGCCAACAGGAGATATTTTTGGTTTCTTCTTAAATACGCTTGCTATCTCCTGATCCATCAGCGCAACTTCCATGATGTAGCACACCAGCATCCTCTTGAGATGGTCGATGATCGGACCATATTCAGCTTCGTTGGTGAGAAGGATGTTGTGCAATATTATCCAATCATGGGGATTGAGGTTCGGAAGATCTGCAAGAGAAATGGCATGTTCGGTTTTGGCAGATCCCCGAAGTACCTTGAACCGAATGTTAATGAAGTTCCCTTCAGTATACGGCTTCAAGACCCGAACGTTGATAATCTTCTGAGCGCTCCAAGTCTGATACTGAGGTTGAGCAGCCTTCAGATAGAAATTGATTAAGTCCCGATCAACCTGTGGATGAGGATGAGGGAACTCTACAACGTTGGAGAAGGCATGAAAGATGAATGCCTTTCGGGTCAGTGGCATGTCAAACTGAGAGTCGATAGTATTGGAACAATCAAAAGAGATTACAGGTTCCAGCCACAAGATACTCGGTGTGTCGATGGCTTCTTTTATCATCCTCTCGAGGGTCCAAGCAGGAAAAAGAGTTTTCCTACTCTCAAGAAGGTCGTGGGCTTCCTTCTGTTTTCGTTCAACTTCTTCAGCCTCTTTTGCCACACGAGCACTGACATCAGCCTCATTGCGTCGACTTCTACGCTTCAACAAGTCGGCAATTGTTTCTTTGTCTTCTTCCTCTTCTTCCTCAGCAATATTTTTGCCTTTGTCTTTCACACCCGAACCGGAGGCTTGGCCTACTGGAGGAGGTTTGGTAGTGTGAGTTGCCTTTGAGGAATGAGGTGGTTGGGATACAGATTCCTTCTCTCCCCCTTGTTTTGGAATGGACACGAAATCAAGTAGCCCTTCGATTTTGCTTAGCAGGGCAAGGGCGGGAGCGAGCTTCTCTGCAAGGGTACGCCTCACAGAATAGTTAAGGATAGGATCATGTGCTTCGAGGATGTTTGAGATGGCTGAGTGGACATCCGAAATAGACGTCTTTATCACCTCCCTTTCAGACCGAAGAGAGTCAATCTCCTATTGAGAATGGGAGAGTTGAACACTCTTGACCTTCAGAGCAGTGGTCTTCTTGGCAAGAACATCCATAAGAGAGTTCTCAGCAGCCAAATTGTAACACCGTAAATTTCAAAACAATTTTTCATTTAAAATAATCGTTAAATTCTTAGAAACACTTGTTTAAAATCTCATTTATAAACGAATTACAAAACATAACTCCTTTTTCACTTGCATAGAAAACCAGGATCCTCCAAAACATGACTCTTTCTCTGGTGTGTACAATCAAGCCGGTGCCGTCCCATGAACCTGAGAAACCTGAAACACATAACACAAAGCACTGTAAGCACGAAGCTTAGTGAGTTCCCCAAAATACCACACATAACACATATTAGCCACTCGAGGCTATAACTCTGTGGGTCCGTGGACCCTGCTCTGTGAACCCTCTGGTTCTAACTCTGTGAACCTTCCGGTTCTAACTCTGGGAACCCTCCGGTTCCAACTCTGTAAACATGCACAGCATAAATCACATAGAAATAATGCAGTACAACACATAACATACATAGCATACAAATACTCTGTCACATAACTCTGGTTACCTACTCAAGGTAAAGTATAGTGAGAATACTCACCTGGCAAGCAGAAAGCAGATATCTCCACACTTGAATCTCGAACTCGCAACTGCCTAACACGTAAGGCAAACACTCTCATGAATATAACTCTCGAGACTAGAATCAACCCTCTCATGGCACCCTCTTAAGGGTAAAAGACTATTTTACCCCTCACTCAGCCCAAAGGCCACATTGCTGACCAAACTCTAAGTCAGCGATCAACCCTTGGTCAAGGACAAGGTCAAAGCCAACCCCTGACTGGCCCTACTCGTCGAGTCAACCCTATGAATCGCTGAGTTCCCATACTCAGAACTTCACTCAATCCACGACTCAACTCGCCGAGTCACCCCGAGACTCGCCGAGTCCCACAACTCTAAGTCCTCTCGCACACAACTCACCGAGTCATCCCTTGACTCGCCGATTCTCGACTCAACTAGAAAATATTGGGACTCTTCGACAAGACTCGCCGAGTCCAAGAACAGACTCGCCGAGTCTTGGGCTTCCTTCATCCTACTCGCCGAGTTGTTCATACAACTCGCCGAGTTCCAGCCCATCTTCATCCAACTCGCCGAGTTGTTCTTCCAACTCGTCGAGTCCCAGCTCATCTTCAAGCAACTCGTCGAGTCCACTCATGTGACTCGCCGAGTACCACCAGTCTGAATCCATTCAGAAACACTCCAGGCCATGCAATTGATCCAAAACATAGATCTAGCCTCCTACAACTCATCCATCACGTAAAGTGGCAAACTTTACGTGAATCCAAAGAGATCTAGGCCTTATTCACTTTAGAGCTAGGGTTTGGGACATGATAGCTTCACTAAACACTCTAACACAGGGACTTTCATGCTCTCTGATTCTTCTTCATTCCAGATCTGAGGTAGCAACCTCAGATCTAACCTCTAGACTTCCAATTACAACCATAGACAAGTTCCCATAAACCCCAAAATGAATAAACAACATACAATCAGTCCAAGAACGAGATATTACCTCCAATGGACGCCCCAACTACAATGTAATTCGAATCCAAGCAAAGCCCCTTGCTCCAAGCCTTCAATCTCTCAAGATTCCTTCAATAATCATCTCCTTCAAGCTCCCAATTGAGATATAATCACTCCCACACGAAGGCTAAGGGTTTTTGGGTTTGGGGATGAATAATGAGGCTGAGAGTGGGCTGATATGTTCCTTATATAGGGCTCAACCCCGGGAATTAGGGTTTTCTCCACTCAGCGCCTACTCGCCGAGTCCTCCTTACGGACTCGCCGAGTCGGCTACTTAACACGCGACCTAGTCGCGACCCTACTCGCCGAGTCCATCCTTGGACTCGCCGAGTCACTATTTCACAACTTACCCCTATTTTCCCTTCAACTCTACTCCTGATATTTCGGGATGTTACACAAATCTTCTTGGAGCTTCGAGAGATGCTCGTCTATGGTTGTGCGAAAGGTTGAGTTGTCGTTAGAAAGCGTTTGACGAAATGAAGCGAAGGACTTCAACTCAGTTGAGACAGACGTTGTCAACTGTTGAACAATTGGTTCCTACATAGTCTTAGCAACATTTGCACTCTCCTGTAAAGACTTTAACAGGGTAGAGGTATCAGAAAATAGTTTATCGACTTTTTCGGTCGCAGCCTGACATGCTTTTGATGAGGCGTCGATGGCGGAGGTTGCAGAAGCAATGGAGTCTTGTTGAGCCTTTGAGAAAGCATCAACAATCTTCTAAACTGCATCTTCAGAAAGGGATGACTGAGTAGTGGAAGATGAGGCGATGAGTAAATCAACTTTGTCATGGAGCTCCTTGAGATGTCGTTTTGTGACAGGAGCGTCGTCATCGCCATCACTCTGTATTTGAAATGGACTATAGTAGACCGAGTCAAACGTCATATCTTCCCCGCCAAGGAATGGTTCTTCACCCTCTGAAACATGACCAGGAGAAGGTGGTGGTGGTGAAGCTGGTGGAGCTGAAGTATGGGTAGGTTCAGGTTGGGTTGTTTCGAGTATAGGTGTAGGTTCGGATGCTTTTGTGGTTTTGGGTGCTGGGGTGGTTTCGGGTGCATCAGTATGAACCCCCGTATCAGATACATTGGCTCTAACATCTGCAGTGGATGTTGTGGTTGCTTCGGTGAATATTGGTGTTGGTATGGGGATGGAAGTGGGTGGTATTGAAGTAGTGGAAGTTATGGAAATAGGAATGGTTTTAGGTGGAGAGTGAATGGGAGAAGTAGAGGCATGAACTTCTGGGGTAGGAGATCTGGGTGGAGTGTTGCCTCGTGGAGAATCGTCAGAATCCGAACTCTCACCCTCAGACTCGCTTGAGGAGGAAGCGACGATCAGCTTTCATTTGGGCTGAGTTTTTCGGCGCTTTTGCTGCGGAGACTGAGCAGCCTTGGTTGGTTTCCTCTTCTTTGGAGAAGGGCCTTTAGCCCCTTTTGCCACCTGTTTCCCCTTGTCAGCCTTCTTGCCTCTTGAAGCAGGCTTGTCGGCGTCATGAATAGACTTCAACATCTCCGGAGTGAGATCCCTCGGACCAGAACGCTTGAATCCTTTGTACGTCTGGATAATCCGGCTATCAGCAGGAACATCTCCATACATAGTTTCCGGAATTGAACCGTTGAATGGAAACTTGGAAGCGTCCGAGACAATGATCTTCGTGGTATGGAATGTACCAATCGAAGACATTGGAGCACCAGCGACAATGGGGACATGGTACTTGTCCATCACCCATTTCGTGATCAAGGTCCAGAACCTAGCGTATGAAATTTCAGAATGTCTGGATGTAGAGGAGAGACTATGGATGAGTTGTTGCCATAGAACAGACCCATAATCCATGTTGATGCCATTGTAGACACCATACATAATTGACAAAAATAACCGATTGGCACCATCAGATCCAGCGCTTCTTTCAGAAAGCCCTTTGAATAGAACAGTGAACATCCCGTTCCACTGTGGAGGTAGGCACGACTTCTTGAACTTCGCGACTGAAGTAAGCACCTCCGTATAACCCATGTTGTAAAACATATTGAACAAATGCCCCATTAGAATCGTTTCAGGGTTAACCCTCGAGGAATCAGGTTCAAACCCTAACAACGAGCAAAATCTTTGCTTTGAAATCGAGGCCTTGTGCTGAAAAATATCAAAGAAGATTCTATCAACGACCTTGTCGTAGTGAGCAGTCGCAAAGATCTGTGATAAGAACTCCATCGGAACGGATTCAGCTCTTGTAAGTGCAGGAGCAATCGGTGAAAACTTCAAACACTCGATAATGGGGAACATGAAGGCATCGTAAACATGAGGGGATAAATCGATGATTAGGCTTTGTTGTGGGCGAATGGGCAATATGTGGGATGTTGTGTGTGTTGGATTAATGTCTAAGTCCATAACTATATTTGGTATGTACTTGACCCGACCCGGCATGGTCCATTTGGGTTGCACTTCACCGACACAATTTATATGGATAATCTTTTGAGAATAGTATGTTTACGATTAATATTAATATATTATAGGTTCTAATATATTAATATGGAATCATATTATTTAATTAGTATTGATCAAGAATTAATTTATAATTAATTAAGTGATCAAAAGGAACTAATTAAATATGGACTCTTATATATATGGAATGGGCCAAGTTCATTTAGGTTGGGCTAAGCTTTCATGGATAGTCCATGGAGTGTTTAACCCATGGATCCTAGGAAATGAAAGGTCATGGGTATTAGGGTTTAACCCTAATCCTCCATACTATATAAAGATGTATTTGGTTGGTGAAATTGGCACTAGTGTGTGGTACACTAAGAAGGGCTAGCCAATTTCACTAGAGAGAACCACGTATCCATATTCTCTAAAGTCTTCCAAGGTGTTTTGGTGATTTTTTATTCCATTTGAGGCTTCCATACTATTGGGGCTAAGCTCTTAAAGCTTGAAGACATCAATCTACATCAAAAGGTATGTCTTCTAACTAGTACTTTGTAGATTAAGAACATCATAATATGCTAGTTAGGATTAAAGCCTTGGAAAGTTCTTATTTGCATGTATTATAGAGAAAACATAGATCCAAGGTTTATAGGGTTGCATGTACACCATAGGAGTGTTAGAATGCTCAAAACCCAACAGTGGTATCAGAGCCACGGGTTGTTTTCTGTTATTTTGATGCAAATATTTTATTTTCAAAGTTGAAAAAAAAAGAAAAAAAACATGAAGTTTGTCAAATTTTAAGATAATTACTTGTTCTTGTGAAAAACTAATTATTTGTAAAATTTGAATAATTTGCTTTATGAGTTGAATTAGGTCAAATTTAATAAAAGATAAAATGATATGATTATTTTATTAGTTTTAAAAGTTTGATCTAAAGAGTTTTATTTTTTGAAACCTCCATAAGTTATGGATATGAAAAGGTTTTAAAAAAAATTGATTCAAAGTTTTTATGGAGTTACAAAATTTGGTGTTAATGTTTTAAAGGATTCCATAACTTAAGTGTAACAGCCCAAAATCTCAAGTATTGTTAAATTGCATTTTGGGGTGTTTTAAAGGGGAGACTCGGCGAGTTGGAGCCAGACTCGCCGAGTAGGGTCGCAGATTTGGTCGCGGGTTCGCGACTGGACTCGACGAGTCCAGGTATGGACTCGGCGAGTCGACGCTGTTCAGCAGAAACCCTAGCCGTTTCGTATTGGGTCGTATTTAAGGGTTGTATGTCGTCATTTCACGTCTTTTGGCCGATTGTGGAGAACCCTAGACGACTGTGGCAATTGGAGCAAAACTTGAAGGCCATTATTGACTTTGAAGGAATTGTGGTGCAAGAAGAGGAAGGATTTTGGCCAAAGGAAGAGCAAGGGGGTCGAGTTCTGAGGTTTGGGGACGCAGAGAGTATGTTTTCAGGTAAGGTTTCGGATCATTCCTGTTATTTTGATGTGTACACGAATTTAGGGTTTATGAAACCCATTTGGAGATTTGATGGAGTATTATGTTGTTATACAAAGGTTTCTACCCTAGTAATAGGATGATTAGAGGTCCAGAAGTCCCATGAGTGTGTATCTCGGGAAAAACGTATCTCAGGAAGCAGTTGGATCGACTGCATGGCGTGGACTCGCCGAGTCGGATGATCAGACTCGGCGAGTAGCTTGAAGATTCACTGGTACTCGCCGAGTTGTTCTTCAGACTCCGCGAGTGGAGTCGGGGTGGCCCCGCGATTCTTCCAGGAGTGACTCGTCGAGTCAAAGAGGATACTCGACGAGTAGAAGGGGAATCTCAGAGGACTGAAGGACGACCAGACTCGCCGAGTCGCCAGGGAACTCGCCGAGTCCAGTCGAGCTGACATTGGACTGTTGACCAGAGTTGACTGGTGTGATTCTTAGGGTCAGTTAACGTGGAAGATAGAAGTATTAAATAAGGGATATATGATGTTACAGGGAGCTTGTAGCTCGGAGGATCAAGTGCAAGGGATTTTAGGAGTTGCTATCTTCTAGTGTCCGCGAGGTGAGTCTTCTCACTATACCTCACCCGGAAGGGTTTGATTGCGTGACCGGAAGGTCAAGTATGTTGTGTGTTATGTTTATATGCTCTGAATGGAAAGTTAGTTGCTACGCGTGATATACATGCTTATATATGGGCCGGAAGGCAATGTATTATGTGACAGAAAGGTCAGGTATGATATATGATATATGTGCTTTATGTGTTAGAGTATTTGTATTATGTGTTATATATGTTATGGGCCGGAAGGCGATATGATGTGTGATGGACCGGAAGGTCGGCGTGGGTAAGGCCGGAAGGTTTACCCAGCAGGGACGGAAGTCCCCTGAGACACATGGACCGGAAGGTCGGGCCGGAAGGCAATGTTATGTGGATCGAAAGATCCGGGCCGGAAGGCGATGTTATGTGGACCGAAAGGTCCGGGCCGGAAGGCGTATGTGCGTAAGGTATATTGGGGAACTCACTAAGCTTCGTGCTTACGTTGTTTATGTTATGTGGTTTCAGGTTCTTACAGTAACGCGGGATGGCAACGGTTCGATTGTACACACCGAAGAAAGAGTTGTATTTTGGAGGATCCTGGTCTTCTACTATAATGAAAATGAAACCATGTTTTGTAATTCGAATGTGAATAGGATTTAAACAAGTATTCTTAATATTAAATTGAGTATTTAAATGAAAATTTTGTTTTTGGAAATCTCGGTGTTACATTAAGAATGAGTTATGGATCACCAAAAGTTTTTTGTGTTACCTTGTTTTATGAGTGAATTTAGATTAATGAATAAAATTATGTGATAATTGGTTTTAATCCAAATTAATCTAAAAGAAGTTCATAAAATGTGTTTATGTAACTTATAAGTCACATTTATGAATCTTAAAACTCATAAAAGTTGTCATAGGTTAGAAAATGAAGAGTCTTTTTCCTCATTAAATTGTTTTATGACTCCATAACTTGTCCTCAAGTTATGGATGACCAAGAGTCTCTTCATTAAATAATAAATTAAAAAAAAAAGTGTAACCTTAATTAATTCCATAAGTTATAAAATAAAGAAAAGTTAATTCTTTTATTAGTTTAAAGTCTTCCATAACTTGTCCTCAAGTTATGGAACTTGAAGAGTTTTTGAATTAAAACTACTTTAAACACATAAGTTATGGAATTAATTAGTTTTGAATAGTTTCAAAACTTGCCCTCAAGTTTTGGAATTTGAAAAGTTTTCACTTATGAATACTTTAATTCCAAGTTAGCCCTTAGAATTTTAAAGAATTAAAATTCAACCCTTATACCTTATAATATTATAAGTTAATAATATATATATGTATAAGAGTAAAGTCAGTCTTACCGCTAGTAGGCCTCATTCATGAAGCCGGTCTATAAGGTGGGTATAAGGTTGTTGCCTATAAAATGGCAACTTAATGGGTGTCCACTCTCACCCACCGCTTGCTTGACTGGTGGAGGGTCGTTAGCCTAACGGGTTTGACAGGACTATAATTCTCCCTTCATTAAAGGTATTAATGATAAATACTATGTAACTAAGCTCATAATAATTCCCAATCTTAGTTACTTAGGAAAATGTGAATAAGGTGCTAATCCATGAAATTACACTTTGCACTTTGTTTAAGTCGGTTAGTGGAGCGTGTGTGGTTAACCAGCACACTAACTCGTATTTAACAAGGTAGGCAAAGGGTAACTTAATGTTTATCATAGTATCGATGGGGCGTGTGTGGTTAACCGGCACATCGATTGATGGGTAAACACTTAAGGGTACCAAGTAATTTGCATGGTTACTTCACACCTTGTTTTGTGATCCTCGGCATCCCAGTCACAAAACTTGAAGGGCACACTCGAGATTGAAACATGCCATTGAACAGTTCAATGAATCTCAATAGATCTAGGAGTTTCAAAACCAATTAAAACCTAATAATACATTTCGTTTATCTTGGTGGAAATTGGTGAATCGTCATTCACCTACCTTCAAATATTTTATAGCTTGGATTACGGCATCCGTCTTCTAAGTTATAAAATAGTTTGTTGGGTCCTAGCCTTAATATTTCATATTGGGTGTTATATTAAGGACTTAAGATCAACTATCTTGAATATCTCCCAAAAGATGTCTGGTTTAGACATTTATGATCTTCTCAAATCTCTTGAAACAAGCTTTCCTAAATGAAGATGATGTCCCATGGAAATCATACTTCTTTCACCTCCTCCAATTATTCTCCCTATCCCACAAGTTCATGGTCACTCAAGCCCTATTGGCAAGGCAAGGTCTGGGTGTGATCACATCTTGGAGATGTAGTCACATATTGACAAGCCAGGAGAGTTGGGTGTCAAAGTCTTGAGAAAGTTGGTGGTTCAATCACTTTCTAAGTCACATAGTGAGTTCCTTTGGGACACCTATGAAACAGACTATGACAAGACCCTTAATGACCTTATCTATTTGTTAAGATCAACTTCCTTAAAACTTGATGGACATTGACAATAGTGACACAGGAAATCCAGAAAAGCATTCTCTTCCCAATGGAAAGGGATCGGCCATAGTCAACTCGGTTGACCAAATGGTAAAGAGAAAAGCTAAGTCTGTGATAGTCCCTTGTACCATTATCAAAGGGTCCATATGTTTATATTGCCAAATGAAGGGCCATTGGTTGCGAAGCTGCCAAATTTACCTAAGGATGTTAAAGTCAATAAGTTTGAGTCTACTTCAGGTAAATTCCACTATCTAACTTTTGCTAAGTTTCTATTCTGAGATTCCTGATACATGATGTGACTGGGTCACATGGTGATGTTTTAAGAATCAAAGAAAAGTGAAGAAACTTAAAGAAAGAATATGCTGAATCTGATGGCGTAGATGGATTTCTATCGCATAGTTTGAAGATCGGATTCTTGAGCTACTTCTTAGGAGTTATGAGATATTGCTTAGGAATAGATAACAACAAGTTTTCATATGGATTGTAAGGACAAGTTCTTCCGCAAAGTTTTTAAAATAAAAGGAAAATTTTTGATTTTATATATTTTAAAATATCATTACAATGGCATTTGTGGAAATTTTTGTTTCTTATAAGATTCCATTAATAGCAAGAGTGGAAGTATGAAATTGATTCTTTCATTTGTGGCAATGTCTAAATTTACCAAATAAGGAAAGATTCTCATCACTTAAGTTTCAATTGGACCGGAACTTGGAATCATACAAGTTGTATAGCATGATGAATGAGAACTTTCAAGTATTGGAAAATTAAGACTAATTACTTGTTCACATGGATGTGTGAGTCAAGTGAAGGACTAAGGGATCGAGTACACAGTCTTGTACACTGATTAAGTCCACCACAAAAGATCGATAAGATTATTCGTCATAATTTACTGTAGCTCAGTAAATATGGTTATACTTACAAGCTTAAGTGTAATTCTGAGACATTGGAAAAGGTTCCAATGTATGGCAGAGCAAATAAGAAGAATCAAATTATGTAGAAGGATAAAAGTTTCTCAAATCTGAAAAGATGGGAAAGAGTACTTTCGTATCAATTTTGTGATTATCTTAATGATTTAGAGACCTTATCACAATTCATCCTCTAAGAGCCTTCTTATAGCTAAGAAGAGGAACTTGAATTATTGAAGTGGTTAAATCAAGAAGATGATTCATACTTCGTTCCAAAAACAATTCTTATAGTTATACTCTAAGATTGTAACTTGAGTGACATGTCTTAAAGAAGGTTTAAAACTCTTGTACATTTGAAATTGGTAAGTTGTGATGTTTTGGATAAAACAAAGACCAACTAAGGCCAATTGTGTGAAGTGTTTATCTTGATTAGAATCCGCACTATCTCTTGGATGTTTCACAACGGAGTCTTATATGTCAAGAGGACAGTGGGAGTCTTAAAGGTCTTGAAAGTCTCAAGAAGTAATCAAGAATAAACCTGAAGTTCTTCACTAGCACACGACTTGAGGTTTATAACCTATCGTGTTGACATATTCTGTGCCCATTCCAGTTAAAGTTGGCTTTGCATATGAGTTCTTAGAGTTCTCAATTTGTTGCACAACTACTTGGAAGCAATGGCAGGCCCTTGAGCTGCCAGGTGGCAAGAAATTAAGATTGAGTTCAGTCCATATGAGTTTGTATTTATCATTATCCTTGTCTTGTGTCTATGGTTTTGACAATTCACATGGATAAGAACACATACACCATTAAATCTAAGTGTCATAAGGTTTCTCTCCGATTCATGAAAATGATGGTGAGGAAACACTTTCACTAAGTAGATTTTAGCTAGATAGCAATTGTGATATTTGCATTCTCAAAGTCGTTAGTGGAGCGTGTGTGGTTTACCGACACACTAACCTGGACTTGTGAGAAGTGGCAAAAAGGTCTAACCATTATGATTACGGCATCCCTCTTCATAATTGTTTAGACACACAAGTGTGCTATCTAAGGGAAGGTGTATGATTTTGATAGAGTCTTATCAAAACAATCTAGTATCAGAAATCTAAACTTTGGTAAGAAAGTCAATGAAGTATTGATTTCTAAAAGTCAACTGATTTCTGAGTACATGTCAAAGCTAGTGGGAGCATAAGTGTTATGCGAATAATCATCATGTTAGTGGGAGCATGATAATTATGATAAAGGTTGCAAGTTAGCATTGTTAATTATAGAAAACAAAAGGTTTCAAGTGGGAAAAAGGTTGTTTTGCTATAATTAAGGGAGAGGAAATTATACTTCATATCAAATCTATAAGCTTAGATCGTGAGGTTTTAATCATTTAGTCAAGGATATATATATATATATATATATATATATATATATATATATATATATATATATATATATATATGAATTTCATGTTGGAATGGCTCAACATAAGGAAATTTTGTATATGGGTCCATTATTTGCATACTAAAAGTCGATTATGATTACGGCATCCCTTTTCATAATCTGAATTATGAGAACTTGGCAAATTGAAATGGAAATGTTATAGCAAAAGACTGGTTTAGTCTTTATGTGAGAAATCATGAATCGATTCCCATATACTTCGGATATAGGATCGATTACATGTGCTATATTCATCCTTTCTAAAATTTTCCAAATGCCTGGGGCATTAAGAAGGGAAAAGGTTTAGAACTCGATATGACTAAAAGGATTAAACAATTGTCGAGGACAATCTAAGGTTTACCAAAGATTGGGTGCTCAAGGATAGTTGGAAGTATAGTGATAATTTTGAAAGGACCATATTGACATAATCTGTAAGGAGGCAACTCCTGTTCAGAAGTGATAGTCAGAATGGAATATGGAAATGTTTCAAAGTTAGAAATTATTCAATCTGTGTAAGATTAGGAAACTTAATGCAAGAAGGATGTTTCCAAGGAGCTGATCTCCTTTGGAATACTCTGTAATGATTTTTGTCAAGTCTTTCTGACTTTGTGCATAATCATTACAAGAGGATCAATACATATAAGTTTAGAATATAACAGATTTCAGTAAATGGCATGAATTTGGAATTCTTGCATTTGCAGTAACGATTTGGGGGTGTGAAAAGAGAATCATTGGATTTATGTTCAATTGATTTATATCACAAAGTAAAGATCATAGACAAACATAGTATGCATACTTGGTGTGTGACATGACTAGTGTTTAGAAAACATAGTGTACATGCTTGGAGCATGGGACAACTATTGTTTTAAATTCAAGAATAAAGTTGATAGCTGAAACAGTATACAATGAATAATGTGTAATCATATGGTGATAAATAAAAGGTGTTTTATTTATGTTCATAGGTTTTGATACCATATTGGATTCAATTATTCTTGTGTTTCATTTTGCATGTTTTGACTTCCTGAATAAACTAGGTTATTCTTCCGGAATGACTAACTTATTCAAACCATCCACAGTCGGTCATATGTTGGAAGTAGATATGAATTAAGACTGTCATGGGTTGGTTTGTAGAGGTCTAAGGTGTTGGACAAAGGGCTACAACACTCATGAGTGCTCATAAGATCTGAGTATTGGATTCAACCCGCGCTCATTGGAATCACTTCATGGATTTTATCACGAGTGATCATGAGACGATAATATCTTATATTCTTCACCCCTATAGATATGAGTTGTTACTATGAGTTGGTTGTACATTGATTGCACGAAAACGCATTTGGTAACTCGGTACTATAAAACGTGCCTTTGTGTATGATTCAACAAGTAGTAGAACAAGCCATATGAGTCGAAGTTTATCCATTCCTTTTACCTTCGAGATAAAAGCGATATCTGTGGGCCCCTCGATGATTTGATGATGACAAATGGAAGTGCTCGGCCGGGCCAGGACTGATTTGATTTGTTCAATTAGTCAGTCGTCATAAATCAGAAATCGGGAAATAACAAATGGACAGAGAGAATGATTATAATCCATGTCTCAGTCCATATGATATCTAGAATGGAGGAATATATGATCCCTTATCTAATGGACAAGTTCGTTGACAAGATCAGAGTTCGATAGCAGCTTTAAGAGCTACGATTGCCAGTTAGGTTTGAAGTCATACGCAATAATAGTTTTAGACTTATCCAAGTGGGAGACTGTTGGATTAATGTCTAAGTCCATAACTATATTTGGTATGTACTTGACCCGACCCGGCATGGTCCATTTGGGTTGCACTTCACCGACACAATTTATATGGATAATCTTTTGAGAATAGTATGTTTATTATTAATATTAATATATTATAGGTTCTAATATATTAATATGGAATCATATTATTTAATTAGTATTGATCAAGAATTAATTTATAATTAATTAAGTGATCAAAAGGATCTAATTAAATATGGACTCTTATATATATGGAATGGGCCAAGTTCATTTAGGTTGGGCTAAGCTTTCATGGATAGTCCATGGAGTGTTTAACCCATGGATCCTAGGAAATGAAAGGTCATGGGTATTAGGGTTTAACCCTAATCCTACATACTATATAAAGATGTCTTTGGTTGGTGAAATTGGCACTAGTGTGTGGTACACTAAGAAGGGCTAGCCAATTTCACTAGAGAGAACCAAGTATCCATATTCTCTAAAGTCTTCCAAGGTGTTTTGGTGATTTGTGATTCCATTTGAGGCTTCCACACTATTGGGGCTAAGCTCTTAAAGCTTGAAGACATCAAGCTACATCAAAAGGTATGTCTTCTAACTAGTACTTTGTAGATTAAGAACATCATAATATGCTAGTTAGGATTAAAGCCTTGGAAAGTTCTTATTTGCATGTATTATAGAGAAAACATAGATCCAAGGTTTATAGGGTTGCATGTACACCATAGGAGTGTTAGAATGCTCAAAACCCAACAACGTCAACAGAAGATGAATCTGCCATTGCTTGAAGAGAGTTGAGAAGATGATGAACAGTGAAGGTTCAGGGATTTGTTGCGCTCTGGGAATTTTAATTGCAGTAAAGAGGTAAACGGTGGAGGATGTTGCCTTTTATACTGTGGGGTAAGGAGAGAGAAAGATCTTCCCAAATCTTCTATCGAAAATCGAAGAGTTTTCCGGAGTTGACTGATGCGTGACAGTTGGGGTAGCCGATGATCACGCATGAGAGAGAGTGTCAGACCCCTAAGAACACGCCTCCCATCAAGCGCCGTTTGGATATGAACCATTTCAGATTCACAGGCGCCCCTTCTGCGCCATTTGGAGATGAGACGGTTCCAATTCGCACGCTTTCCCTTTTGCGCCGTTTGAAATCAAATTGATTAGACTCCCGCCTAAGTCAGCAAGTCTTCATCTTATCCCTTTAAATTGTAACGACATCTTTTGAAAAATACCGCCATGTGGATTAAAATCAACCACAGCCTTTAATCGACTGCCAATCCAAGTAAAATGCCTTGTAATTAATAGAACCTGAATTTTGGAAAATCAAAGATTTCCGTGCTTAGGGTGTAAAAGAAAAGAAATAAAGCAAAATTTTTGGGAAAATATGTGATGTCAATTAAGACACGAAACAAATGATCCCGGGCACGAATCTCTTCCTTCAAATTCAAGAGAGACCTTAAAGTGTTTGTGTGGTTTCCCGTTGAATAACGATCAAACACTTATTAAGAAGTGTTGAAAGGTTTCTTTTAATTAGGCTTATTAGGGTGGCTTTCGCTTCGATTCAACATTCCTAATCTTGATATAAGATAGAAAGTGAACGAAGTACTTGTGAGACCAGTGTAGTCTGTTAAACAAGTAGGTTGGAATAATTTAATTTGGCTAGGACATTTTAAAAAACATCTCAACAAAAATTTAAAACTGGATCCTAAGGGAAGAACTGTTATGGGTGTTAACAATTTCATAGGAATCACTCAAAAGAAAATTTTTAGATTTCAACGAGGTACGTACGTCAATTCATTAGTGAAAACTAGAGCAAATTAATTGTTCACCGTCAATTCGTATTGGGTATTGAATTTTGGGTTTCACTTAGATCGTAGTGACACGAGACTAAGATCATAAACATAGTTATTGTGTAACCATAAACCTCAGTGGTAATTTCTAAGAGTCTCAAGGGTTACTTTTGTGAAACAAAAGTGATGGAGAAATGCAATTTAGATGGTGTAAGAAAACAAAGTACCTCTGCTGTGAAAAATTGGACCAAGCAGAAAACTCTTATCTTATGTGAGAAGAGAGTTAGGTAGCTCATGATTAGAATAAATAAGGAAGCCTAATTGGGAAGACAAGGTTTGTTTATACCAAGTCAGTAAGGCTATTATTCAAAATCAGATGAGGCTTTGGACACATACAGCAGCATGCTTCTAGGGACACTTAGCTAATTCAATAATTTCCCCATAAACGAACACACACATAAAATTAAAGCCAAAAAGAAAATAAAGAACAAAATATTTTTGGAGTTTTTGAATATATAAAAGAAATATTTTTGGAGTTTTTATGAACAAATAAAAGATGAAATAAAAAATAAGACAAAAGAAAAAAAATTACAGAGAAAAGAAAAAAATTTGGAGCCGAACCCGAGCGTTCGGTCTAATTCGGGTAAGAAAAATTTTGGAACCGAACCCGAACGTTCGGTCTATTTCGGTTGTCAAAGAAAATAGGTTTTAAAAAGAGAATAACTTTGATAATAAAATAAATGCCATTGGAGCAATTATACATAAGATCTATAACCAAGAAAACTACCTCCTGAGCGTTCGATTCATTTCGGTACATTAGTACAAGACCCGAACCCGAACGTTCGGTCTATTTCACTTCTTACTTTTGAGTTTGAGAGGTAATGTTTGGTACTGACTCCGATTCCATCATACCTAGCCCTTGTAGAATTTTGTTGAACGATGCTTCAGGAAGAGCTTTGGTGAAGATGTCAGCCAGTTGATCAGTGGTTCGAACAAAATAAATTTCGACGTTCCCATCTTCCACATGATCTTTAATGAAGTGATACCTCAGTGCTATGTGCTTAGTCTTCGAGTGTTGCACTGGGTTATGACAGATCCTAATTGCACTTTCTGAGTCGCAATATAGTGGGATCTTTTTCATATTGAGTCCATAATCCCGGAGTTGACTTTGGATCCAAATCACTTGAGAAGTACAGGAGGCAGCTGCGGTATATTCTACTTCAGCGGTAGACAGAGATACACATGTCTGTTTCTTTGATTGCCAACTAACCAACTTCCCGTCTAGGAATTGGCAGCCTCCCGTGGTGCTTTTCCTGTCTAGTCCACAGCCTCCAAGGTCTGCATCTGAGTAGGCTTGAACGAAGAAGCCTGAGTTGGATGGATACCATAGGCCTAAAGAGGTAGTTCGCTTGAGATAACGAAGTATGTTCTTCACTGCAAGCATATGAGGTTCACGTGGATTCGCCTGAAATCTAGCACAGTAACAAACAGAGAACATGATATCAGGCCTGCTAGCAGTAAGATACATCAGTGAACCGATCATCTGGCGATATAGCGTAATATCAACTGCTGGCTTATCCAATGATGGAGTAAGCTTGGTGCCGAACGCCATTGGAACTTTAACCTTTGAATCTCCCATCATTCCAAATTTTGCAAGGAGAGTCTTCGTGTAAGCTTCCTGATTAATAAAGATGCCTTCGGGTCCTTGTCTAATGTTTAAACCAAGGAAAAAGTTAATTGGACCCATTGAGCTCATTTCAAATTTAGTCTCCATCAGCTTTCTGAATTCAGCTGTTAAGCCAGGATTCGTTGAGCCGAAGATGATATCATCGACATAAATTTGAACGATCATAAGGTGGTTACCTTCCTTCTTACGAAAGAAGGTTGGGTCAACAGAACCTTGTTTGAATTTTGACGTCTTTAAAAATTTGGTTAGCATTTCATACCAGGCCCTCGGAGCTTGTTTCAGTCCATATACGACTTTGTCCAAAATGTAACAGTGATTGGGGTACCTTTCATTGACGAATCCAGGAGGTTGCTCCACGTACACCGTTTCTTCAAGTTCTCCATTTAGAAATGCGCACTTGACATCCATTTGGTAGACCTCAAAGTTTTTGTGTGCAGCATAGGCAAGAAATATTCTAACGGATTCCAGCCTAACTACAGGAGCGAACGTTTCTTCATAGTCGATTCCTTCCTCCTGACAGTATCCTTTCACTACCAGACGGGATTTGTTTCGTATTACGTTGCCTTCCTTGTCCATCTTATTTCTAAAGACCCATTTGAGACCAACAACTGAGGCATATTGAGGAGTTGGAATGAGACACCAAACTTTATTCCTTTCGAATTCATTCAGTTCATCTTGCATAGTTTGAACCAAATCGGAGTGATCAAGAGCAGTGTTAACTGTCTTTGGTTCAACTTTTGAGATGAAGGAGTTAAACATACAGAATTCTACTTTTGAAAATAAGGAAGTTTGTTTTGCCTTTAGTTGTGATCGGGTCAGGACCTTTTCAGAGACATTACCGACAACCTGAGAAACAGGATGATCTCTGGTCCATTTGACAAGAGGAGAGTAATTTGGATCATAAGATGGATCCAATTCAGCGTTTACCATCTCTTCTAGTTCAGATTGACTATCATAGTCGTAAGACATATCTGCATTCTCCCCCTCGACAGATAAGCTTTCAGGTGTGTCTTGAGTTTCTGGAGCTATAGGAGTTTCGTGCGGTGTTGAGCTTTCGGGTACCACTGGACTTTTGGGTGCAGATGAGCTTTCGGGAGCAGCTGGAGAATAGTTCTCCCCCTCAACATGTGAGCTAGCCTGTAATGACGAAGATGTGCCCTCCCCCTCAACTGAAGTATCGTGCTGTGGAGGATCGTCAGAACTTGATCCTCCTTCATTCATTCTCTTTGCAGTATCTTCGATGAGTTGCTTCAGATGATCAACTTTGTTGTCTGCTGCACTCGCTTCTGAGAGAGTTGCCTTCTCTGGTTCATCAAATAACTCGATGAACTTCTCAAATAGGTTTGCAATTGTAACGCCCAGATTTCCAAAAATAAAATTTTCATTTAATTAATCAATTTAATATTAAAAACACTTGTTTAAAATCTTATTCACATTCAAATTACAAAACGTAGTTTCATTTTCGTTATAAAAGAAGACCAGGATCCTCCAAAACTCAACTCTTTCTTCGTGTGTACAATCGAACCGTTGCCATCCCGCGTTACTGTAAGAACCTGAAACATCGTAACATAAACAACGTAAGCACGAAGCTTAGTGAGTTCCCCAATATACCTTACGCACATACGCCTTCCGGCCCGGATCTTTCGATCCACATAATATCGCCTTCCGGCCCGGATCTTTCGATCCACATAATATCGCCTTCCGGCCCGGATCTTTCGATCCACATAATATCGCCTTCCGGCCCGGATCTTTCGATCCACATAACATTGCCTTCCGGCCCGGATCTTTCGATCCACATAACATTGTCTTCCGGCCCGGACCTTTCGGTCCACAAGATAATCGCCTTCCGGCCCATACACATTTATAACACATAATACAAATACTCTAACACATAAAGCACATATATCACATATCATACCTGACCTTTCTGTCACATAATACCTTGCCTTCCGGCCCATATATAAGCATGTATATCACGCGTAGCAACTAACTTTCCATTCATAGCATATAAACATAACACACAACATACTTGACCTTCCGGTCACACAATCAAACCCTTCCGGGTGAGGTATAGTGAGAAGACTCACCTCGTAGTACGCAGGCTATAACCTCTTCGAGCTACTCGCACACAATCCGCTAGTCCGCAGGTTCCCTATAATACCACAGCCTTAGTTAATGATCTTATCAAACAAGGCAACTGACCCCTCTGAGATATATACAGGTCAACGGTCAATCTTGACTGGACTCGTCGAGTGCAAAGGGTAACTCGACGAGTATAAGCATCCTGACACCACTCGCCGAGTCTGAAGAACGACTCGACGAGTTCCAGTAGATCTTCAAGCTACTCGCCGAGTCTGAAGAACAACTCGGCGAGTTTCAGTGAATCTTCAAGCTACTCGCCGAGTTTGATCATCCGATTCGGCGAGTCCACGCCATGCAGTCGATCCAACTGCTTCCTGAGATACGTATATTCCCGAAAAACACACTAATGGGACTTCTGGACCTCTAATCATCCTATTACCAGGGTATAAACTTTTGTATAACAACATATCAATCCATCCAAACTCCAAATGGGTTTCACAAACCCTAAATCCATGCACACATTCACATAACAGAAAATAATCCGAAAGATTACCTGAATCATGCACTCTCAGTGTCCCCAAGCCTCAAAACATGCTTCTCTTGCTGTCCCATTAGCCATAACCTTCTCCTTCTTGGACAATAACTCCCTCAAATCACCAATGATCTTCAATCCTTGTTCTGGATGCCCACAACCGATTTAGGATCCTTCTCAGTCGGCCAAAAGGCGAACAATGGAGGCATAAGATCCCTTAAATACTTCCCAAACCGAACGGCTAGGGTTTTCCACTGAACAGCGTCGACTCGCCGAGTCCATACCTGGACTCGTCGAGTCCAGTCGCGAACCCGCGACCAACTCTGCGACCCTACTCGGCGAGTCAAGGCTCCAACTCGCCGAGTCCCTTCTTAAAACACCCCCAAATCATAATTATATCAATATTTGAAATTCCGGGCTGTTACAACTCTCCCCCACTAGAACTAGACTTCGCCCTCGAAGTCTCACTCTGGAAGTAGCTCCGGCTGCTGCTCCCGCATCTCACGTTTCGGCTTCCCTAGACACTACCGATCTCTCCCGAGGCCGCTACTGAACCAACACCAGAGGTACCTCCTTGTTCCTCAGAACCTTGATCTTCCGATCTCCGACGGCCACTGGCCTCTCGACGTAACACAGGCTCGCATCCACCTAATCGTTCTCTAGTAGAACTACTGCTGACTCATCCGCTATACACCTCTTCAACTGCGACACATACCAGTGTCATGGATCCGTCCCAATTCCGTTGACAGCTCCAAACAATAGGCCACCCTTCCTGCCTTCGCACCTTCCCGAAAAGACCCAACATACCAGGGCCCCCCATTTACCCCTCTTCCTAAATCGAAGCACCCCATCAGAATTACGAAATCGCTGACCTGAATCACATGCTCGAACCGGCGTCTGCCTGCATAACTTCCCTGTTAACTCTAGACGATCACTAACTCTCTTTAACCTGCTGAGTCTGCTTTGCCAACTAAAGTACGAACTCTGAACTGCTCATCACCCTCTACATTCGGAAATTACCCAAGATGTACCCTGCTCCAAATCTCAACGATCACTCAACCCATAAGGGTTAGGAAACCCTGATCCACCGGATCCCCGATCCAAGCCCACTTTGTCCATCCCAGACCAACTGAGAGATCCATTCTCACTCCCAGAGTAACTCTCACAACTTCTCCTCTTGCCATCATATACACATGCTGAACTAGCCCCAACACTCGTAGGTTGGAAGACCCGATACACTGATGATATCCTCGAACATCTCCCAAGATGAACCACTACATCCACCCTACACTCTGATCAGATTCACACTGAAAATTTAAAATTTTCTCTCTCCATGCGTCCCTTCTGAGCCTCAACAGACATCCCAACCGGATGGGTTCCTACTCCACTGCCGCGAACACGATGCTCAAAACCATACTCGAAATATTCTAACCATAACTCTGCTCTGCAGCTTTCACTTTCGTGAACTTGCACCCCCTTCGGAGTTACATACCCTCCTCTTTTCCTTTTCCACGGAACTCTCTTGAACATAATGCCACTCCAACCAGTTCCACGGTGCTCGCCCCAAGCGACACCACCCTTTTTGCGTAACTGCTATTCACATACTCTGGTTCTCATTGCAGGGACTCTCAATCCCATGCACTCTCTTCACTCATCGAAATCACTGCCTCCGCTAAACAAGATCAACAACCCAGGGCCAGACCTTCCAATGCAATCACACTGCAACATACGTGATCCGCAAATCTCAAACTAATCCAGCAATACCAACAGAGTCTCCAGTATGACTGGACCGACTCTCATAACACATACTAGCCACTCGAGGCTATATCTCTGTGGGTCTGTACACCCAACTTTGCGAACCCTCAGGTTCTAACTCTGGGAACCTTCCGGTTCCAGCTCTAGAAACATGCACAACATAATCCCGTGGGATTGATGCAGTACAACCATCACGTACCCCAAACGTACCAATACTCTGATCGCAAAATTCCGTTTACTTACTCAAGCTCGATCCCGACCTCCTCTCAGGCCTCCACAATCAATGCCCTAGGTCTGTATCTCGCCCTGCATATCCAACACTCGCTCTCGCCGGCCTATACTTTGCGCTGACAAACATTGCTGAATCCCAACAGCTAAGCACCCTCACATACTCGTCGATCTCCCGGAGAATTTTACAATTCTCCCCCACTAAAGCACTGACTAACTGCCACCGATTGTCATTAACGACCTCTCAGAACAATCCTGCACAAAGAGAACATTTACCCACTGACTGCTTCCCACAAGCGTAAGCAACCCTCAGCAAAACACATCTCCTCCCTGATCAATCCGCTCAAAAGAATCCGATCTTTCAATTATCCACTCCACAACTGCAGATACTACCCGTCATTCAACCCAGTGCCGCACCTCCACTATCAACCCTCACAACGATGACCAATGGAATTCCCAAGCAATAACCCATAACCAAACCCACAACCTGCCAAAGGTTGAATACCACATCGAAAACCGCACAAAGCTATCGGCACTAAAACACCCGACTATAACCTTACCCAACCATCAGGGAACAACGAATGCCGAAGCAAAACCTGAAGCACTAATCCATAATCATGCCAACCCCGCGAAACAACGAATACCGCATCGAAATCCACACTACCAGCACAAACAATACGCCACAAACAACGCAAGCTAATCAAGACATCAAGACAGCATCATACCCGCAGCTGCCCCCCGGCACTGCTCCGTCTCCCTCTGCCGCAAGCCGATATGCACAACCCTGAGCCCTTGGGCTCTACTCCATCCTGTCCTCCTCCTGAACTCCTCAAGGTGGCCGGTGCTAGAGCCTGCACCGATCCTGCAAAAGCTGTGGACATTTGACCCTCAAATGTCCAACCTGCCGACACTGATAACAAATCCTGGGATCCCGAATTGGCACTGACTGCCGACAATCCCGTGCACCATGCCCCTCCTTTCCGCACTCGCGGCATGCACCACTGGGCCAACAAGCTCTGGTGTCATCTCCCTCACACTTCCCACAAGTGTGACCGCTCCGATCCCCCAACTCTAACGTCTACAGTCATGGACCGTTTCGGCGCCGACTGCGACTGCATCGGGGCCTGTCCCAGCTCACGCAACTGCAACTTAACCTCTAACTCACGCCACATGGCGGCCTTCTGCAACTCCAACAGGGTCTCGCACCTCCGCGCAGACACGAACTGTCTGATACCCCCTTGAGCTTACTCGAATATCGGGCATCTGAGCCTGCTCCGAAGCGAACTCAGGGCAAAACATCGCCCTCTCAACAAACATCCCGGTGCTCTCAGTCACCGACTCCAAATCCTGCCTCAGCTTAACGAACTTCCGAGCCAATTTCTCCTGTTCATCCCGCGGAACATAGCGAGTACTGAACATCCCTCTGAATTGATCCCATGAAACCGCAGCCCTCTGCGCATCAGAAAATGACCTCGTGGTCAATCTCCACCAATCCTTCGCCCCGAGCCTCAACAGGTTCAGAGCACACCCCACCCTCTGATCAGCAGGGCATAAACTCATGGAGAAACACCCCTCCATGTCTGATAACCATCTCATAGCAACAATCGAGTCCTGAACTCCATCGAATGTGGGAGGCTTCGCATAATAGAAGTCCCGATACTGAAAACCCCGACTAGTCCCTTTCTTTGCCGTTGCTACAGCCGCTGTAACCACCGCGGCAGCCGTCTCTGCGAAAACCGCATATCGCTCATCAAACTACTTCAATCATAGAGGTCCTGATCGACCCAAACAATTCTGGCGACTCAACCCGCAACAATGCAGCAACCTCATCACGCCGGATCTCGCGAATCCTCGCATCCCGCTCGCTCGTGCTCGTCCGATCGATAACCGGATAACAAGATAGCCACAAGCATCATCCACTACGAACCATGGTACTCATCCCATGACATCCTTCCTCAACATGCTTCGGTGTATGGTACCTGAACCATAGCACCATTCCTCAACCTGCTCCAATGTATAGCACTCGAACCACAACATCTATCTCAATCTGTTCCGATGTATGGTGCCCTGACCATAACATCACTCTGTATCCGCTCCGATGTATGGTATCCGAACCATAACATCACCCCTCAATCTGTTCCTTAGGACCTTCAGAATGCCCCCTGTATCAAGTATGGGTCCTCTGCTTTCAGTAGTACGGGCCCATACTACCTGCCACATCTACCCATACTTTCCACACGGACCATTCCAGAGTTCCTAAGTAGCTGATAAACCTGCTCTTTCACCAATCTCATCGCGCGTGCTCGCTTTCCAGCGAAATCCTCTACTCTATCAGCGCACTCATCTGGCTAGGTTTACTCCCTAGTCCCTTCCGCTGTCCTCCCACTTCTTTGCTATCAGCTGCTGAAGAGTTCCCAATGATGCCAGCCCTCTACCTCCTGAGTATCGTCATACTCACTTGGTAGCTGACTCCCATCATCGATAACTCCACAAAGCACAAAGCAAGCAGCATTCGAGCATTGAAGCATACATAGGACTCCCCATCTGTGGTAGCTCCACCTTCTCGACTCATCCTCGGAAGTACCTCTGTACTCCGTAACTTTACCCCTTGTGCGTTCTAACTAGATACTCTCACTCATCACATACACATAAAAGCATAACGCACATATAACAGCAAACCCTAGACTAAGGCATCACAAATCAGGCCACTCTAGTCCTAAGATGTGAAGTACCTAGCCTGTCTCTAGCATGCAATAATGTCTCATAAAGTGCATAATAGATATTTCATAATACAAAAGTAAGGGTATTTTGGGAAATCACCGTTTGGCTCTGGCTGATTGTACACACTGCTCTTTCTTGCTTCCTCTTTGAACTCTTATTCACTTTTAGAAAACCATTTATTTGGAAAACTTTTTCTTACTTCCTCAGTTTGAGTCCAGATTTACCCGTAGGCGCGTCCGAATCCCTCAAACCAAGGCTCTGATACCAATTTGTAACGCCCAGATTTCCAAAAATAAAATTTTCATTTAATTAATCAATTTAATATTAAAAACACTTGTTTAAAATCTTATTCACATTCAAATTACAAAACGTAGTTTCATTTTCGTTATAAAAGAAGACCAGGATCCTCCAAAACTCAACTCTTTCTTCGTGTGTACAATCGAACCGTTGCCATCCCGCGTTACTGTAAGAACCTGAAACATCGTAACATAAACAACGTAAGCACGAAGCTTAGTGAGTTCCCCAATATACCTTACGCACATACGCCTTCCGGCCCGGATCTTTCGATCCACATAATATCGCCTTCCGGCCCGGATCTTTCGATCCACATAATATCGCCTTCCGGCCCGGATCTTTCGATCCACATAATATCGCCTTCCGGCCCGGATCTTTCGATCCACATAACATTGCCGTCCGGCCCGGATCTTTCGATCCACATAACATTGCCTTCCGGCCCGGACCTTTCGGTCCACAAGATAATCGCCTTCCGGCCCATACACATTTATAACACATAATACAAATACTCTAACACATAAAGCACATATATCACATATCATACCTGACCTTTCTGTCACATAATACCTTGCCTTCCGGCCCATATATAAGCATGTATATCACGCGTAGCAACTAACTTTCCATTCATAGCATATAAACATAACACACAACATACTTGACCTTCCGGTCACACAATCAAACCCTTCCGGGTGAGGTATAGTGAGAAGACTCACCTCGTAGTACGCAGGCTATAACCTCTTCGAGCTACTCGCACACAATCCGCTAGTCCGCAGGTTCCCTATAATACCACAGCCTTAGTTAATGATCTTATCAAACAAGGCAACTGACCCCTCTGAGATATATACAGGTCAACGGTCAATCTTGACTGGACTCGTCGAGTGCAAAGGGTAACTCGACGAGTATAAGCATCCTGACACCACTCGCCGAGTCTGAAGAACGACTCGACGAGTTCCAGTAGATCTTCAAGCTACTCGCCGAGTCTGAAGAACAACTCGGCGAGTTTCAGTGAATCTTCAAGCTACTCGCCGAGTCTGATCATCCGACTCGGCGAGTCCACGCCATGCAGTCGATCCAACTGCTTCCTGAGATACGTATATTCCCGAAAAACACACTAATGGGACTTCTGGACCTCTAATCATCCTATTACCAGGGTATAAACTTTTGTATAACAACATATCAATCCATCCAAACTCCAAATGGGTTTCACAAACCCTAAATCCATGCACACATTCACATAACAGAAAATAATCCGAAAGATTACCTGAATCATGCACTCTCAGTGTCCCCAAGCCTCAAAACGTGCTTCTCTTGCTGTCCCATTAGCCATAACCTTCTCCTTCTTGGACAATAACTCCCTCAAATCACCAATGATCTTCAATCCTTGTTCTGGATGCCCACAACCGATTTAGGATCCTTCTCAGTCGGCCAAAAGGCGAACAATGGAGGCATAAGATCCCTTAAATACTTCCCAAACCGAACGGCTAGGGTTTTCCACTGAACAGCGTCGACTCGCCGAGTCCATACCTGGACTCGTCGAGTCCAGTCGCGAACCCGCGACCAACTCTGCGACCCTACTCGGCGAGTCAAGGCTCCAACTCGCCGAGTCCCTTCTTAAAACACCCCCAAATCATAATTATATCAATATTTGAAATTCCGGGCTGTTACAGCAATCGAGGCTGTGACTTGGCCTGTGTGAGAAAATATTTCTCCAGCTATGTCTTCTTTGGCCTTAAGCTTTTTGACATAGCTATCATCAAAAGTCACATAATAGGTTTCTTCTATTTTCATCGAGCGCTTGTTTAATACCCTGTAGGCTTTAGAAGTGAGAGAATAGCCCAGAAATATCCCTTCATCGACTTTGACATCGAACTTGTTACGATGTTCTTTAGAATTGAAGATGAAGCACCGTGAGCCGAATACATGGAAAAATTTGACATTTGGCTTCCTGTTGTTGATGATCTCATATGGAGTGAGAGTGAATCGCTTATTGACATATGACCTGTTTTGCGTAAAACAAGCAGCAGCAATAGCATCAGCCCAAAAATATAAAGGTAAAGAAGCAAAACTTAGCATGCTTCGGGCCGCCTCACACAAAGATCGGTTTCGTCTTTCGACAATCCCGTTTTGTTGAGGAGTGTAGGGAGCTGAGAAGTTATGACTGGTTCCTTTGTCGGCTAAGAATTCTTCGAATTCTTTATTTTTGAACTCTTGACCATTATCACTCCTGATGTTGCAAACAACTTTCTTTAGTTGTACTTCAATCTGCTTGATAAACGTCTTCAGCTTGAGAGTCGCTTCAGATTTGTGCTTCAGAAAGAACACCCACGTAAAACGCGAGAAATCATCAACGATGACAAGAATATACTTGCTATCGCCGATGCTTTCGATAGATGATGGACCACACAAGTCAATGTGAATTAACTCTAATGGTTCAACAACTTTAATGTTTACAATCGATGGATGACTTTGATGACTCTGCTTCCCCATTTCACACGCAGCACATAAATGTTCTCGATCGAATTTGAGCAATGGAAGACCTCGAACATGACCACCTGTGACAAGTTTGTTGATGTCCTTAAAGTTGAGATGAGAGAGCCTTCGGTGCCATAGCCAGCTTTCGTCAGATTGTGCTTTAGATAACAGGCAGATAGCTGGATTCCCTTTGATGGGTTTGAGGTTCAGGGGAAACATTTCGCCTTTGCGCTCCGATTTGAGAATGACTCTTTTCGTTTTCTTCTCAATTATTTCCGAACCCTCATCATCGAATTAAACCTTGAGACCGGTACCTCCAACAAGCTGAGATACACTAATGAGGTTGTGTTGTAGTCCTTCAACGTATGCAACCTTCCTAATCATAAAATCACCATTTGTAATCATTCCATAGCCTTTTATGGTGACGAAGGAGTTGTTCCCGAACTTGACATTTCCACCGTTTGAAAGAGACCGAAATTCCCTCAGCTCTTCCTTCCTTCCTGTCATGTGACGTGAGCAGCCACTGTCAATGTACCATTCTTCGTCAAACTGCTCGTCACTAATAACCTGCAAAAGTTAAGCAGATTTAGGAACCCAAAGTTTCTTGGGTCCTCGTGAGCCTTTCACAGGAATAGTAATAATAAGAGAGATGTCAACAAGATATGTTCTTTTTATTAACGTTGTTTCATCTTTCTTTTTAATGGTGAAAACCTTAATTTTATTGGAATTTGTTTCTTTCGGTTTGGATTCTGGTTTAGGTATTTGGACTCTGGGATTTTTTTGATTTGTTTCAACTGATGAAAACTTTGATTTTCCTTTCATATCTGTTGATGATTTAGGTTTTTGAGTGCGAACGGAGTTGAATTTAGAAAGAGGTTGAGAGGAATTAGAAGAATTAGAAGAAGAAGAACGAGAAAAGTTAGACTGAGATGATTTCTTGGCTTGAGATTCTAAGTGACCCTTTTGTTTTTTATCATTAGTGGGACCGAACCTAGATCTTTGGTCTCTTTTGCTCTCGGAACCGAACCTCTGCTTTCGGTAGATAGTGTTTTCTGAACCGAACCTTTGCTTTCGGTTGTCAAAATTTTCAGAGCCGAACGTATCCTTCCGGTTGTTTTGACCTTCATAACCGAACCTCTCTCTTCGGTTGTTATGACTTTCTTGTGACCTAACAGTGTTTTTCTCTGACTTTAAATTTCTGTCATGATAAGAGAAATGGGCATTTTTAGATTGCCAGAACTGTTTTCTTTCAGAGAGATTCTTCTTGTATCTCTGATTCCTTTGCTGTTTCTGATTTCTCACCTGCTTCGGCTGACGATGGATATTCGATATTTGTTTTTGCTTTCTGTCAGCTGTGTAACAGCCCAAAATCTCAAGTATTGTTAAATTGCATTTTGGGGTGTTTTAAAGGGGAGACTCGGCGAGTTGGAGCCAGACTCGCCGAGTAGGGTCGCAGATTTGGTCGCGGGTTCGCGACTGGACTCGACGAGTCCAGGTATGGACTCGGCGAGTCGACGCTGTTCAGCAGAAACCCTAGCCGTTTCGTATTGGGTCGTATTTAAGGGTTGCATGTCGTCATTTCACGTCTTTTGGCCGATTGTGGAGAACCCTAGACGACTGTGGCATTTGGAGCAAAACTTGAAGGCCATTATTGACTTTGAAGGAATTGTGGTGCAAGAAGAGGAAGGATTTTGGCCAAAGGAAGAGCAAGGGGGTCGAGTTCTGAGGTTTGGGGACACAGAGAGTATGTTTTCAGGTAAGGTTTCGGATCATTCCTGTTATTTTGATGTGTACTCGAATTTAGGGTTTATGAAACCCATTTGGAGATTTGATGGAGTATTATGTTGTTATACATAAGTTTATACCCTAGTAATAGGATGATTAGAGGTCCAGAAGTCCCATGAGTGTGTATCTCGGGAAAAACGTATCTCAGGAAGCAGTTGGATCGACTGCATGGCGTGGACTCGCCGAGTCGGATGATCAGACTCGGCGAGTAGCTTGAAGATTCACTGGGACTCGCCGAGTTGTTCTTCAGACTCGGCGAGTGGAGTCGGGGTGGCCCCGCGATTCTTCCAGGAGTGACTCGTCGAGTCAAAGAGGATACTCGACGAGTAGAAGGGGAATCTCAGAGGATTTAAGGACGACCAGACTCGTCGAGTCGCCAGGGAACTCGCCGAGTCCAGTCGAGCTGACATTGGACTGTTGACCAGAGTTGACTGGTGTGATTCTTAGGGTCAGTTAACGTGGAAGATAGAAGTATTAAATAAGGGATATATGATGTTACAGGGAGCTTGTAGCTCGGAGGATCAAGTGCAAGGGATTTTAGGAGTTGCTATCTTCTAGTGTCCGCGAGGTGAGTCTTCTCACTATACTTCACCCGGAAGGGTTGATTGTGTGACCGGGAGGTCAAGTATGTTATGTGTTATGTTTATATGCTATAAATGGAAAGTTAGCTGCTACGCGTGATATACATGTTTATATATGGGCCGGAAGGCAAGGTATTGTATGACAGAAAGGTCAGGTATGATATATGATATATGTGCTTTATCTGTTAGAGTAATTGTATTAT